>NC_138079.1:73512559-74112559 GCF_964212035.1 Myotis nattereri | reverse complement strand
AATAAGCTCAAGTAGGTTAAAATCATTGACAAGCATCTTTTCTGATTACAAAGTTATGATACTAGAAATCAGTTACACGAAGCAAACTGGAAAATAATGTGGCGATCAAACAATATGCTACCTACTAAACATGGGTGAAAGAAAAAACTGAAAGAAATTTAAAATACCTTAAGACAAATCAAAATTGAAATACAAAGAAGGGAAACTTACAGAACGCAGCAAAAACAGCTCTAAGAAGGAAGTTCATAGCTTCCTTCAAGAAACAAGAAATATCTCAAATGAACAGCCTAACTTTACACCAAGATAAAGAACAAATGGAGGCCAAAGTTAACAGAAGGAAGGAAATAAAGATCAGAACAGAAATAAATGAAATTGAGACTAGAAAGTCAATGGTAAAGATCAATGAAACTAAGAATTGTTTTTGAAAAAGTAATCAAAATTAACAAACCTTTAGCTATACTCGCCAAGAAAAAAAGAGAAAGGACTCAAATAAATTCAGAAATGAAAGAAGAGACGTCACAGAAACACAAAGGAAAATAAGAGATTACGATGAACTAGAAAACACCAAAAATTTGACAGCATAGAAGAAATGGGTAAATTCTTAGAAACATATAACTTTCCAAGACTAAATCACGAAGAAAAAGAAAATCTGAACAGATCAATTACTTGTAAGAAAATTCAACTGGTAATCAAAAACCTCCCAACAAACCAATTTCCAGGACAAGACAGCGTCACTGGTGAATCCTGGCAAACATTCAAAGAATTAATATTAATACTTCTGAAACTTCTCCAAAAAAATAAAAGAGGGGAAAACACTTCCATACTCATTTTATAAGGCCAGCATTACCCTGCTACCCAATCCAGACCAGGATGCCCCAAGAAAAGAAAGTTATAGTTCAATATCCCCAATGAACATAGATGTAAAAATCTTCAATAAAGCATTAGCAGAACAAATTTAACAATACTTTCAAAGGGTCATATACCACAATCAAGTGGGTTTTATTCCAGGGATGCAAGGATCAATGTGATACACCACCTTAACAAAAATGAAGGGTAACCATCATACAATCTTCTCGGATACAGAGAAAACACTTGATAAAATTCAACCTTATTTCATAATAAAAACTCTCAACAAAGTGGGTATAGAGGAAACATACCTCAACATAATAAAACTAGATATGACAAACCCACAGCCAGCTTCATACTTAATGGCAAAAAGCTGAAAGCCTTTTCTCTAAGATCAGGAATCAGAAAAAGATGTATACTCTCACCACTTTTATTCAATATAGTATTGAAAGTCCTAGCCAAAGCTTTTAGGCAAGAAAAGAAATGAGAATCATCTAAATCAGAAAGGCATGAATAAAACTGCCACTATTTGCAGATGATATATTATATAGAGCAAACCCTAAAGACCTCAACAAAAAAACGTTTAAAATCAATAAACAAATTCAGTAAAGGTGCTAGATACAAAATCAATATACAAAAAGTTGTAGTGTTTCTATACACTAATACTAAACAATCAGAAATAGAAAATAAGAAAACAATTCTATTTGCGATTGCATCTAAAAGAATAAAATACCGCTCTAGCTGGTTTTGCTCAGTGGATAGAGCGTTGGCCTGCCCAAAAGGTCCCAGGTTCGATTCCAGTCAAGGGCATGTACCTCGGTTGCAGGCTCCTCTCCTGACCCAGGCCCTGGTCAGGGAACATGCAGGAGGCAAGCAATTGATGTGTTTCTCTCACATCGATGTTTCTCTCTGTCTTTCTCTCTCTCTTTCACTCTCCTTAAAAATCAATGGAAAATATCCTTGGGTGAGGATTTAAAAAAATAATAAAAATAAATAAGGAAGGAAGGAAGGAAGGAAGGAAGGAAGGAAGGAAGGAAGGAAGGAAAGAAGGAAAGAAGGAAAGAAGGAAAGAAGGAAAGAAGGAAAGAAGGAAAGAAGGAAAGAAGGAAAGAAGGAAAGAAGGAAAGAAGGAAAGAAGGAAAGAAGGAAAGAAGGAAAGAAGGAAAGAAGGAAAGAAGGAAAGAAGGAAAGAAAGAAAGAAAGAAAGAAAGAAAGAAAGAAAGAAAGAAAGAAAGAAAGAAAGACAGACCTAGGAATAAATTTAACCAAGGAGATGAAAGACCAGTACATTGAAAACTATAAGACATTAATGAAAGAAATGGAAGAACATAAAAATAAATGAAAAGATATCCCATGCTTGTGGATTGGAAGAATTGATATTGTTAAAAAGTCCATACTACCCAAAGTAATCTACAGATTTAATGCAATACCTATCAAAATTCCAATGGCTTTTCCTATAGAAAGAGAAAAACCAATCCTAAAATTTGTATGAAACCACAAACAACCCCAAATAGCCAAAGCAATCTTGAGAAAGAAGAACAAAAATGGAGGCATCTTGCTCCCTGGTTTCAAACTATATTAAAAGCTCTAGTAATCAAAACAGTAGGGTATTGGCATAAAACAGACACACAGATCAGTGGAACAGAATAGAGAGCTCAGAAATATACCTATGTATATATAGTTAATTTATAACAAAGGAGTCAGTAATACACAATGGTGTAAAGACACTCTCTTTAATAAATGGTATTTGGGAAAACTGGACAGCCATATGCAAGAAAAAAAAAATCAAACTGGACCACTTTTTTATACCATACACAAAAATTAACTCAAAAATGATTTAAAGAACTGGGTATAAAGATCTGCAACTATAAAACCAGAAGAAAATATAGGGGTAAGCTCCTTGACAATGGTCTTAGAGATAGTTTTAAAAAATTTAACTCCAAAAGCAAAGGCAACAAAAGTCAAACTAAACAAGGGTTACTACATCAAACTAAAAACTTCTGCACTGCAAAGAAAACCATCAGTGAAATAAAAAGGCAACCTACTGAGAGAAAATATTTTCAAATCCTATCTGATAATGGGCTAATATCCAAAATATATAAAAAACTCACACAACTTGATAGCAAAAAAACAACAATAATCTGATTTTAACAATGGGCAGAGGATCTGAATAGATATTTTTCCAAAGAAGACATACAGATGGCCAACGGGTACTTGAAAAGACGCTTAACATCACTAATCATCAGGGAAATGCAAATCAAGACCACAATGAGATGTCACTGCACACCTATTAGAATGGCTGTTTTCAAAAAGACAAGAACAAGTGTTGGTGAGAATGTGGAGAAAGGGATCCTCGCATCCCATTGGTGACAATATAAATTGGTGCAACCACCACAGAAAACAGTATGGAGGTTTCACAAAAAAATAAAACTAGAACTACCATATGACCCAGCAATCCTGCTTCCAAGTGTTTACCTTAAGAAAATGCAAACATTAACTCAAAAAGCATATGCACCCCAGTTCACTGCAGCATTATTTACAACAGCCAAGATATGCAAACAACCTAAGTGTCTACCAATGGATGAATGGATAAAGAAAACTTGGCACATATATATATATAATTAAATATTATTGATATGTAATAATGAAATAATGAAAAATTTGGCATATATATATTAATAATGAAATATTATTCAGCCATAAGAAATGAAATCTAGCCCTGGCCAATGTGGCTCAGTTGGTTGGATATCATCCTGTGCACCAAAGGGTGCTGGTTTGATTCCTGATCAGGGCACATGCCCAGATTGCAGGCTCGATCCCCTGCAGGGGGCATGCAGGAGGCAGCAGATTGATGTTTCTCTTTCTTCTCCTTTCTGCTCTCTCTAAAAATAATTAAAAATATTTTTTTAAAAATGAAATGCTGCCATTTGCAACAACATGGATAGTCCTTGAGGGCATTATGCTAAGTAAAATAAGTCAGAGACAAATACCATATGATCTCATTTACACATGGAATAAAAAACAAAACGAAACAAAAGCCCAAAATCATACAGAGAGCAGATTGGTGTTTGCCAAAAGCCTGGGTTTGGGGGTGGGCAAAATAAGTGAAAAGAGGCAAAAGGTACAAATTGCCAATTATAAAATAAATAAGTCATGGGGATATAATATACAACATGGTGACTATCCTATATAATAAAAGTCCAGTGACCGAATGGCAGAACCACCAGACGACTGGTCGACCAGTCGCTGTGATGTGTACTGACCACCAGGGGGCAGACGCTCAATGCAGGCGCTGCCCCCTGGTGGTCAGTGCACCACCACAGTGGGAGTGCTGCTGACCAGGATGAGCGGCTGCCCCCGCTGCAAACCCGGGGCCAGCAGGCAGGAATCCAGGCTGTGATGATTGCCTCCTCACCCCAGGCTCCTCCTCCTCACTCCCTGCCGCCTCCTCTGGACGCCCACAGGCCGTGCAGCGCCGCCACCCAGCTTGCAGAGCTGACCCCAGAGGCTGGGAGGCGGGTTTGCGGCCACCGCAGGACTGAGGCCTACTCTGCCGCCTCTCAGTGCTACTGTCCCTGGGCCCGGCCTCAACCAGGCCCCCTGGAGAGGCAACCAGGTCCATGGAAGATGCCAGACCAGGGAGCAGCCACTCAGAGGGCGGGTCCACAGCTGCTGGGGTGACCAGGATGAGCGGTGCTCCCACAGCGGGCCAATCCCTGCAGGCCACGTGCCCCACCAGAGGGCCTCTAGTAGCTCATAATACTGTCTTGCATATTTTAAAGTTGCTAAAAGAGTAACTCTTAAAAGTTTTCATTACAAGAAAAAAGTTTGCAGTTGAGTATAGTGATGAATGTGAACTAGACTTATGATCATTTCACAATATATGCAAATATCAAATACTACACTGTGCACCTGAATATGTTTAATGTCAATAAAAAAATTTTAAAGGAGAAAATAAAGGATCTCATTGACAAAATAAAGCTATTTCTCTACCCTATTTTTAAAAATTGCAATACCCTCTACTCTGCCTCATCATCAACTATCTTACTCAAACAGCACAATTTTTTCCATACACTTAACACCTTCTACCATAGTGCGTAGTTTTCTTTTCTTTAAAAACACGTATTTTTGTTAGACTTTTAAAAAATTGATTTTTAGAGCAAGGAAGGGAGAGGGGGAGAGAGAGAAACATCAATCGGCTGTCCTCTGCATGTCCCCTACCAGGGATGGAGCCCACAACCGGAGCATGTGCCCTGATTGGGAGTGGAACCAGCCACCCTCAGATGGGACAATGCCTAACCAATTGAGCCACACCAACCAGGGCTGCGTAATTTCCCTTTTATGATGATTATTTATTATCTGTTTCTCCACAGAATGTTGGTAGAAACCTAATGAGGATTTGCTGTATGAAAGAATGATCGTATATGGGTAGATACATTAAAAAATAGAGGAAAATACACCAAAGCACAAACTGTAGCTATTTTTAGATGGTATGATTATGGATGGTGACTATTATTTTCTTCTTGATACTGCCCTAGATTGTAAAAGTTTTCTGCAATCAACGTGGATAACTTTTATAATACAGAAAACGTGTGTGTGCAAACGTATATGTTAAAAAGAATATTTGAGGTAGATCTTTACCCCTGAATCATTTCAGACATTCTATGTTTTCAAAGACCTCCTGGGGAAATGATTTTACAATCTTTCTCATCAACCTGCGTCAGGATTTAGAGTGAAGAAATATTTCTCTTTGGCTCGGTCCCCTTGCCACTGCTAAGGTTAAATGGTGCCTGTGGATTCACAGTCAGGCAGGAAGGCATGTGTTGAAGCCAAGAAAAAACAGGAGGGAGACATTTTTTACAGTGACGGGATAATGACACTGAAAAAAAGGTAAGGAGAGAGAGAGGGGAGAGGAAACAAGGAAGACAAGTGGCAAACATGTACTGACCCTCTTTATGTGCTAATGCAGCCTGTGACAGTTTGCTTAAAGGTGATTGTAGCAGAGTCCCTGCCTGGAGGAGTTCATAGCATAGCAGGGGAGCTCCCGGTCTAATGTTCACACCTATGTCCTCTCATAATGCCAGCAGGCATTCACGATAGGCATCCTGTTTATTAGTAGCTACTGGGGATGCATGCCAGACAGCTAAATGTAATTACACCATTTGGATATTGAAAAAATGTCCGACTACTTTCAATTATCCTTCTATGGAGTATCCCCCTGCATGCACTATCTGCAGCTTTATTTTATTGAATAGTGTTGTTTTTTAAAAAAAATTACTTATTGGTGAGAGAGAGAGAGAGAGAGAGAGAGAGAGAGAGAGAGAGAGAGAGAAGAGAGAGAGAGAGGAGACTGTTGTTGTTCCACTTATTTATGCATTCATTGCTTGATTCTTGTATGTGTCCTGACTGGGACTGAACCCACAACCTTGGCACAGCAGGACAACGCTCCAACCAACTGAGCTACCCAGCCAGGGTGATGGTGTCTTTTTGTCTCATTTTAATCCTTGACTAGCTTTTCCTGAGCCCAATTATGACACATGTTTGGAAGATTTCAAAATAACTTTAAGAGTGGATTAGGGGAAAGATAAACATGTAAATGTGGAATCGGAAAGAGAAGCACATTAGGATTCTAGAGCCAAGCCTCCATGATTTACAGTTTTGTTGTTTGAGGTCCCAGGGTATTCCTCTTCCTCCCTAGGAAGCAGAGAGCTGTTTGCAAGGTCGGTGTAAAATAAAACCTTCCTGCTTTCTGCGGGATGGTAAAAACTTAGAAGCTTATTGTCTGTCACAGAATGTTTTTGATAATAAGCACTGATAGTTTTCTTCAAAAGAACTTGACTTTCTTTGATTTTTACCTCCTATTTGTTGGTTCTTCACACCTTCCTGAAGCTGTGTGGCCCTGTCCTAACAGCATGATGAGCAATGTTTGAGTTCTGGTGGTTCTCATACTAACTGTGTCTTGGCTCTGATTTTGACGGTACTAGTACCTCATTTTTACATCCAGATAAAACATCGCTCTTCAGGCACCAGTGTTACCAGTCACTGCTGATCTACCTGCCCCGTTGCTGTGTGCCCCGTGCTTCCTGCTGTCCTTCAAGGGTGGTTTCTCCCTACTCTGAGATCTTAAGCCACTGAAGTTTGGTGATATGGGAACTGAAAGAAGACTTACTGCCTTATTTCATTGGCCTTGGTTAAATTAAATCTTGAAACCCACTTTAGGTTGTAAGCATTAAACACAAGAGCAAATATGAGAATGCTTTGCAAACAGGAATCAGAAATATAAAGACTCTGTTACACTTCTTTGGGGGGAGGAGGGGGGAGGGAAGCAAGTAGTTTCTTGGATCTCCCTTTGCTCTTTCCCATAAAAAGGCATTTTCTTCATTTAAAATATTCCTCTATTTAGGTCCGTTGCCCATTTTTTTGATTGGGTTGTTTACCTTCCTTTTGTTAAGTTGTATGAGTTCCCTGTAAATGTTGGAGATTAAACCCTTATTGGAGATAACATTGGCAAATATGCTCCCCCATGCAGTGGGCTTTCTTGTTGTTTTGTTGATGGTTTCTTTTGCTGTGCAGAAGCTTTTTTATTTTGATGTAGTCCCATTTCTTTATTTTCTCTTTAGTTTCCATTGCCCTAGGAATTGTATTGGTGAAGTTATTGCTTTGGTATATGTCTGAGATTTTGCTGCCTGTGGATTCCTCTAAGATTTTTATGGTTTCCCATCTTACATTTAAGTCCTTTATCCATTTTGAGTTCATTTTTGTGTATGGTGTAATTTGGTAGTCTAGTTTCATTCTTTTTTGCATGTATCTGTCCAATTTTCCCAACACAATTTATTAAAGAGAAATGGGCAACAGACCTAAATACTTTTCGAAAGAGAACATAAGGAAGGCCAAGAGATATGAAAACATGCTCAAAGTCACTAATCATTCAAGAAATGCAGATCAAAACGACAATGAGGTACCATCTCACACCTGTCAGAATGGCTATCATCAACAAATCAACAAATGACAAGTGCTGGAGAGGAAGCAGAGAAAAAGGAACCCTCGTGCACTGCTGGTGGGAATGCAGACTGGTGCAGCCACTGTGGAGAACAGTATGGAGTTTCCTCAAAAAACTAAAAATGGAACTCCCATTTGACCTAATAATCCCACTTCTAGGAATATATCCCAAGAAACAAGAAACACCAATCAGAAAGGATATATGCACCCCTATGTTCATAGCAGCACAATTTACAATAGCTAAGATTTGGAAACAGCCTAAGTGCCCATCAGCAGATGAGTGGCTATAAAACTGTGGTACATTTACACAATGAAATACTACACTGCTGTAAAAAAGAAGGAACTCCTACCATTTGCAACAGCATGGATGGACCTGGAGAGCATTATGCTAAGCGAAATAAGTCAGTAAGAGAAAGATAAATATCACATGGTCTCACTCATTTGTGGAACCTAATGAACAACATAAACTCATGAACAAAAACAGATCTAGAGACAGAGAAGCATTGATCAGACTATCAATTCTCAGAGGGAAGGTAGGGGAGGTGGGGGTTAGGAGGAGAGATCAACCAATTGGGGCTGGCCAGCCAGGGGGAGGGGCCATGGGACGTTGGCCGGCCGCAGTGCATGTCATAGTGACCAGTCATTCTGGTCGCTTGGCTTTTATATATACTAGTATAGATAGCCAAAATATGGAAGCAATGTCATCAATAGATGAATGTGACCATCAACAGATGACTAGATAGAGAAAATCTGGTACGCACATACAATGGAATATTACTCAGCCATAAAAAGAGTAAAATCTTACGATTCGTGACATGAATGGATGTAGCAGGTATTAATGCTAAGTGAAATAAGTTCAAAGAAAAGACCAATGCCTTATGATCTCACTTATATGTGGAATCTAAAAAAATAAAATAAATGAATAAACAAAACAGAAACAAACTCATAAATACAGAGAACATTTTGATGGTTGCCAGATTGGGGGGAGGGAAGGCTGGGAAACTGGGTGGAAAAGGGGAGAAGTTATCATGTATAAATTGCCAGTTAAAGCACTCACGGGTTATAAAGTACAGCATAAGGAGTACAGTCAGTAATGTTATAACTATGTGTGGTACTAGACTTAATGGGTTGATCACTTCATAAGTTATATAAATGTCTAATCACTATGTTGTACTCCTGAAACTAAAATAGTATTGCTTGCCAATTATAATTGAAATTAAAAAAAAATAATAATTAAAAATACTTCTCTAGCTGGCTGGTGTTGCTCAGTGGTTGAGTGTTGACCTATGAACTAGGATGTCACAGTTCCATTCCTGGTCAGGGCACATGCTTGGGTTGTGGGCTTGATCCCCAGTATGGGGTATGCAGGAGGCAGCCGATCAATGATTCTCTCTCATCATTGATGTTTCTATCTTTTTCCCTCCCTCTCTGAAATCAATAATACACACACACACACACACACACACACAGACACACACACACTCCTCCAGTCCCTTTTCACCTAGATGATGCCCACTCTGCCTTCAGATGCCTCCTAACCATCCCTACCCTGGGAAGCCTCCCTAACCTCTTACGTGGGTAAGTTCCTCTTAAATTATGCTTAACAGTGCCATGGACCTTTCCTCCTGATTTCCTAGAAGAGTTATCATGTTCAGTGATCTACAAGATTATCTGATTATTGAAAGGGTAGCTCGGGAAGCAGAGGGCATGGATTCGGATCCTGGCTGATCCTTACCAGCTGTATAATGTTGGGCATATGATAAACCCACCTCTGTGCCTGAGATTCTGCATCTGTAAACGGAAGACATTTGCAGTGCCTACCACGTAGGGCTGTGGGGCGAACTAACTGGGTCGGTGCATATTCTGCGCTTCAAACGGTACCCGGTGCATAGTCAGCACCAGAGGGGGCTGGCTGCCACCATGGAGAGCAGTGTCACCTCATCGCCTCCCCAGCATGCAGGCTCCATCAGGGGCTTCTTTCACGTGCCTTGGCTTTTATGTGCAAGCATAGGGCCTGGCTTAGAATAAGGGCTTCCTAAAGATTTGTTGAATGTAATAATAAATACGTGACTTTATGGATCTAAATTCTAACACCGTTCTCATCTTAAAATGTTGGGATCATTTCTATTCCAATATCCGTGTTACATTAAGTCATGTAACTGATAAAAAGCAGATGGTTTAAAACCAAACCTTTGGGAGAAGAATTTCCCCTAAATGCAGGAAAATGACTGGTGACTATTTGTATACATCATGAACTTTCATTCAATTGGGTCCTGCCTAGTGAGTTATCTGTGGTGTCTAAAAATATAGGGTACCCCGAAATATATATACACACTTTAACAGCTGATAACTCATGTTTCACTCCTCTTTAGGGTGAACAAATTTGAAATAATAGGTGAAGCCAAGCTAAGCTTTGAACAAAGAAAATTTATCCTAAAGTGTCACTAGATTTTTTTTTTTACGGGGATACATAAGAGATAAAGTTTATGGTACAGTCAATGAATTGAGGGTGCACAAATACCAAAAGAAATAATTCTTGATGTTTGCTATTCCATTGCTTCCCATTATCAGCAGTGCCTGGAGCATTGACAAAAAAATAAAATAAATCACTCATTTCTGTAGGTTCTTTTAAATTTTGAAAATGAACTGTATGTTAATAAACACTGACTTTATAATCATTTAAAGTGTGTGTACATTTTTGGGACACTGTGTACTAGTATAATCATGAACATTTACCAGGCTAGAAAGAACTCTGCTAGGCATTCTGAGTAACAGATAAACCAGGGGGGTCTGAGAAGGAGTTCGCTGAGAGCTCTGGGAAAGGTTTTTCTCCCTAATTACAGTAATAACAATTAATATACACTTTTCCTGCCTTGATGTTGTGTGGGTGAATGTGATACCTGGAGCTACAGCAGCTTGATGGGGATTTGAGGGTAAAATCCAACATCCTGAGCATATTATAGCAGGAAGATACAAAGAAGCTGGGCTTCTGATGACATCTCTAACTGTTGCACTCACCTTCCAGGTGGACAAGGAAATAAATGGGCTCTCCAGGTCCATCCATGCTGTTGCAAATGGTAAGAGTATTATGCTAAGCGAAATAAGCCAGTCGGAGAAAGATAAACATCACATGATTTCACTCATTTGTGGAATATAATGAACAACATAAACTGATGAACTAAAATAGATCCAGAGACATAGAAGCATCAAATAGACCATCCAACCTCAGAGGGAAGGCAGGGAAGAGGCTGCAGAGATGTATGTGTATGTATGTATGTGTGTGTGTGTGTGTGTGTGTGTTTGTGTGTGTGTGTGTGTGAGAGAGAGAGAGAGAGAGAGAGAGAGAGAGATATCAATCAAAGGACTAGTATGCATGCATATAAGCATAACCCATGGACACAGTAGGGGGTGGTGAGGGCATGTGCTGGAGGGGGATGGGAATGAGTGGAAAGAGGTCAATGGGGGGAAAAGAATTCATATGTAATACTTTAAATAATATATATATGTGTGTATATGTGTGTGTGTGTGTGTATATATATATATATATATATGTGTGTGTGTATGTGTGTGTATGTGTGTGTATATGTGTGTGTGTGTGTGTGTATATATATATATATATATATATATATATATATATATATGCCTAATATGCAAATTGTCCCTTCTGGAGTTTGACCGGGAGACCGAGAGTTCCATTGCTCACTATGACGTGCGCTGACCACCAGGGGGCGGCACGGAACAAAGGAAGGCCCCAGCCAGCATCTGAAAGGCTCCGATGGGCCCTGATCACTGGCCAGGCCTAGGTACCCTACCCGTACATGAATTTCATGCACCGGGCCTCTAGTTAAATAAAGAAATGAATTAATGAATTAATGAATGAATGAAAATAACTATGCTTGTTGCTAATGACCTTTAGCGGACTATTCTGTTACAAGCAGTTAAAACTATATGACATATCAGTTTCTCTCAGCCATCAATAGCACTGTAAGTCCAAACAGTATCAGCTAAGCAACTCACCTCATTTTCAAACTGGGCCCACATGAGCCAGTGAAATCTTTAGAACAGGGCAGTGGATTCGCCTGTGGGAGTTAGAAATTGTGGGTTCCACCATTTCAGTCCTGGTATCAACCATTGAAGTAATTGGTACTGAATAGGTAATTTTGTGTGTAATTTCATTACCTGTAAAATGAGGGATTTGCGTTGAGGAAGCACTAAGGTCCCTTTCATCAGCACTCTCTGATTCTGTGTTTATAGCAGTCAACAGCTGAGTTCCCCCAGGAAGCAGACTGTGAATCGGAGATATGCATGGAGGTTTATTAGGAAGTGCTTTTGGGATTATCCCCTGTGGAGGGGGTGGGACAGGTGCAGGATTGGCCAGAGGGAGAAAAGGAGCCATAGTGCAATTTCACTGGAAGCTGAAGCTGGGATGGTGGAGTGAGGGGGCCAGGCCTTCTGACCCCACATCAGGGAGCCACTATGGAGTGTCTCTCTCTCTCCAGCAAAGACAACCCATGTAAAGGGCTGGTGACAGAGGGCTCCCAGCAACTAGAGGACCTGCTGTCATTCCTGAAGGGACCTGAATATGCACCACAGCGTCAATGCTGACCTAGATCAACAAGACAAGATTGATCTCGTCTTTTCCCATTTTAATCCATGAAATTAAAAAATTTTCAGTAGGAAAATTTTCAAACCTTCTTAAAAGTAGAGAGAATTGTATCATGGACTCCCATCTACCCATCCTCCAGCCTCAATAATGGCCCCCATTCTGTCATTCTGGTGTCATGGATTCCTCACCTCTACTTTTCTCTCTCTGCTGGATGATTTTAAAGCAAACTCAAAATAATATAATAATCACGTATGGTCTATTAAACTCAGCATAAGCTAGGGTGTCCACATGTGGCTCTAATATTAAGAGATTTTAATTTATTAAAATAGTTTAAATCACAATATCAACATATAGCCGCCCATCTCCCCACCCCAGCTCTATGAGTTCATTTCAAGGGCTTCTCCTATCGCCCTCAAGAGACACCTTCTGGCCAGGAGTTCTCACCTGCCCCCCCTTTCACCCTGTAGCAGGAAACCAAGAAGAGTTAGACTGGGAGCACTTGGTCCCAGGGTCCCCATTACCAGCCAAGCCAATTAGGGGTCCCAGGTGAACAGTATGTTTTTTGCCACCAGTGTTGAGATGAACAATGGCAAGTTGTGCAGAATTACTTGGAAAATAATGACTTTTGGTTCCCAAGGTCAGTAGATCCCAGTTTAAAAATAGTGTTTGTTTTAGCTATGCCTTCACTTTTCAAAAATTCTTCTACATAATGGCCCCATTCAATCATTCTCATTTCCAAACAGCCATGTCCACTGACACGTCTAATAAAATGGAGGGTCTCAGTCCCAATGCCATACAAGGGATCCCAGACCCAAAGGGATCACTAACAAAATGAAAGGTCCGATTCTTCTCCGAGTGAACTGGAAGGGGAAGAAACAGACACCAGGGAGAAGGTCAGATCAAACGCATCTCCTGAAGGACGCGCCATCTCATGAATTCACATGAGGGGTCTGCTGCTTGCTTTGTTGTCCAGAGCATGGAGCTTTAGCCCAGTGTTGTTTTCTCCCTTGTGGGGAGTCTGACGGCAAAGCTAAGCAAGTGTTTTTGAATTCTGCAGTGAGAATTGAGAAGCATGAAGGCCCGAGTGAGACACTGCCCACGCTGCATCTTTCTCCAGGAGCAGGGAATGGTCCCTGTTTCTGCAGCACACCCTGCTCTGTGGACAGGACCGATGAGGATGAGTGCTGGTGACCCATTCCAGCATGTCATGATTTCAAGAGTTTCATCAAAAGGTTGATGAGATTTTGGGGACTCGACAGGGTTGAGTCACACATGTAGTCAGTCACCTGTTGGGAATGGCTAAAGGCATTTCCCCAAACCTGAATAGGAAACTGATTGTGGCTGCCAGACAGTTAAAGGGCATCTTAATCTACCTGCTATTGCCTCCTGTTGGCCAAACACCTGAACAGCCGTAGGCTAATTCCCCCAAGCTGACAATGCCTCTGTACCCTTTAAAACCTTACCCTTTGAAGTGTATTATCTCCACCTTGCCTTAGGACAAATTGTGTTAATAAAAGCAAGGGTCCTAGACAAGGAGGGAGTCTTCAGTTCCTTTAGCTGAATGTCCTCTGACCCCCAATGCCTTTCAAAATTATAACTCAACTCTGGACTCTTATTAGTCTCTGGATTCCTATGTCATCTACGCGCAGCCCCTTTTCCAGATTCTTGAACCCTTCTTGACGCTGGGACATGAAACCCGGCAGACTAGAGAGAGCAGGCTGTCCTAAAAGGCGCGTGGCTCAATTACGAGGAAATGCCAGGGAAGCAGGGCAATCTAATGAGGACAGTTATTTGGGTGCACACAAATAAACTGACCATCATCTATGCGGATACAAAATTTGGAAACTTCTTTATGACTAAAGGTATTTGGGAACTTGGTGAGAATACTGTAAGTCCATAGATCACCTTTGTGCAGTCCAAGAAATTTAGATTTTTCTCATGCTGCTTAAAAAGTTGTTCAAATAATAAATTGAAGGCATAACATTCAAAAGATGTGAAATATACGAGGGGAGTGAAATGCCAACCGGCTATGGTGCTCCCAGGATGCTCATGAAAGATTTATTAGGAAGCATGTTTGAAGTCACAAAGTAGGATATAGTTTTAATAATGCTTCTAAAGTCCAATACTATTGAGACTGGGTAAAGACTGGTGACATTTTTTTTTGCTTCTAAGAAATAAAAGGCTTGGAACATTAGATGGAAAAATCCTGAGAAAAATATTAGCAGACCAAAGCCAGAATGTAAGATATATAATATGATCAAGTTGAGGGTTGGTGTTTGTTTGTTTTGTTGTTGTTTTTTTGCCTAGATTTCAGGGTTAATTTAACATTAGAAAATCAATTATAGAAATTCATCACAGTAATGGAGAAACACCATATGATTATAAGAGTCAGATAAAGTTGCCTGCTATTATTAATTCTTTTCATCCTTGCTCCAATAAAGATGAGGAAAGAAAAATACATAAAAGGTATAAAAATTGGCAAGTAATAAAACTATCCATACGCCCAGATAAAAACCACTGTGTAGAAAATATAATTGATAAAGAATTACAAGTTGTTGGATTAAAAAAAAATCAACATACAAAAATCAACTGCATTTCTATACTCCAACACTAAATAGTTAAATAGAACTTTTTAAAGGATGCCATTAATATATCATTAAAAGTATAAAGATTCCAGTAATACATTTAAGAAAAAATGTGTAAAACTCCTATGAAGAAAATGATAAAGCTTTTTGAAATACATTAGAGAAACTTTATATCAAATCACATATTATGTTCATTAACTGAAAAGTTCAACATCATTGAGGTATCAGTGTTCACCTGATTGCTACTTAGATTCAATATGACTCCCATATAAGTCCTCAAAGTTTTTTTCCTATGAAACTGACTAATTCTAATATTTATCCTATATAATAATGAGCTAATATGCAAATGATCATCACACCCTCAGGCCGTCACACCCTCAAGCCCTCACACCATAATGGCTCAGACACTCAACATTGGGGAGAGAGGAATGGGAACCAGCCGGGCTATGGCCCAGGAGAGAAACCAGCTGCCCGCCCTGCGGTCCCGGGCACCAGCGGCTGTTGTCTGTGGCCCAGGAGAGGGACAAGCCACCAGCCCCGTGGTCCTAGGCACCAGTGGTTGTGGCTGTGGCCTAGGAGACGGACAAGCTGCCCGCCAGTGGTCCCAGGTACCTGCGGCTGTGGCCCCAGGCAAAGCTGCCTGCCCACGGTCCCCTGCAGCTGAGACCGGCCTGGGCAAAGCTGGCCCAGGTCCTGGGTGCCTGCGGCCGGCCAGAGGGAGGGAAGCCCGGGTTCAGGGTGCCTGTGACCGGCTGGAGGAGGGAATCCTGGGTCCCAGGTGCTGGATGAGGCAGATGTGGTTAGGGGCAATCAGGCCAGCAGGGGAGCAGTTAGGGGCAATTAGGCAGGCAGGCAGTCAGAGGTGATTAGGGGTGATCAGACAGGCAGGCAGAGGGGTTAGGGGCGA
This sequence comes from Myotis nattereri, assembly GCF_964212035.1. Lineage (NCBI taxonomy): Eukaryota > Metazoa > Chordata > Mammalia > Chiroptera > Vespertilionidae > Myotis > Myotis nattereri. Next base: position 74,096,616 of record NC_138079.1, on the reverse strand, counting down.
TCAGGCAGGCAGGCAGGTGAGTGGTTAGGAGCTAGCGGTCCTGGATTGCGAGAGGCAGTCGGACATCCCCCAAAGGGTCCCGGATTGGAGAGGGTGCAGGCTGGGCTGAGGGCTCCCCTCTCTGCCCCCCACCCACCCATGCATGAATTTCGTGCACCAGCCTCTAGTATAGGAAATAAAAAGGCCAGGGGGTAATTGAACTTAATCAATATCAGCATTTACAATGAAGATATAATGACTGATTCACTATGGTAATGAAATAGGGATAGATAAATGGATCAAAGGAGCAGAACAGAGAGCTCAGAAAACACATCCACACTTAGTGTGTGATCATGGCCATTGTATTTCAGAGACTTTCCAATAAATGATGCTGAGACACTGGACATCCATATGATAAAAAATAAAATTGGGTCTGTATCTTACGAAAATCAATTCCAGGTAGACTGAATACTTAACTGTGCAAGGTAAAATTATAAAACCCTTAGGAGACATTATAGGATACTACCTTTATAACTTAGGGTCAGGGAAGGGCTTCTTAAGTAACATGCAAAATACTCCACAAACTATATAGGCAAAGATTGATAAATTAAACCACATTAAAACTAAGAAACTCTGTTCATCAAAATTTACCATTAAGACAGTGAAAGTACATGACAATATTTTCAAGAGAAGATATTTGCAAAGCATATAACTCACAAGGGGAAAACACACCCTTCCCAGAAGAGGAAATCCAGAAGGCCAAGGAAGAGATGTGCAACCTCATCAGTAATTGGAGAAATGCAATCACAAGCTCACAAGAAGGATCCATTTTGTTACCACTAAATTGTCACACACAAAAAAAATAAAAATCTGACAATATCAAATACGTGAAGTTATGCACAATTTTTACATATACTGCTAGCAAGAGAATAGATCTGTACATCAGTATGGAAAACCCCTTGGCATTATCGGTGAGTGAAGATTCGCCTACTTTGTGTGACTTATGGGCACCGGATGACTCAGTAATTCCACTCCCAGCTCTCTACCCTAGGCCTAGAGAATTCTAGAGTGAATACCAGGAGAAATATATAAAAATATTCACAGCAGCACCATCAGTGACAGGAGAAATTGGAAATAACCCAAATGTCCACCCACCATAGACAAGATAAACACACAGTGAGCATGAATGAATTATAACATGCTACATGCAGCCAAATGGATGAACATAATGCTCCTTGAAAACAAAGAATTTGTACATGATTCTATAAAGTACATTTTTACAGATGGAAACACAAAGTAAAATTACATACTGAAACAGTGAGGGACTCGTTGAAACCTCAGGATGGGAGAAGGTGGGATCAGGGAGAGACCCTGGGTCCCAGAGGAGCTCACAGATCTTATACAGGAAGCAGTCGCGTTCTTTACTTACACTGTGTATTCACCGTATCCTTTTCTTGATGCCTTGTATGTACATTATTTTAAATATTCTCGTGTCTCATCTTAATTGCCAATACATTTTTAAAAAGAAATACTGACCTATAGCAAGCAATCTTTACATTGATTAAATTTGTGGTTTTTAAGAGAATACTTTCCTATAGAAATAACTTCCTGACATTAATATTGGAATGGAAGAAAAAAATAAATCCTCGTTATCCCAATAAACATGACAGAGAACGCATCAAAGAGGAACTTGGGGCAGAGGAGGAGAGAGAATAAATTAACCAGCCGCCTATACGAAGCCAAAAATCTCCCTTGGAAAACCAGCCAGCCAGACGCACATCCCCCAGCCAGCCGACAGCCCTTCCCTCCGTGATAAGGCTGTAAATTCTCTTCCCCAGCCTGGAGCTCAGTGTAAACACCCCAGAGCCTGAGGGACCACAGAGAGAGAGAAATGGCTTGGCTCTGGCTACTTCTCCTCTGGGGGAATGCTCACTATCAACTGTTGAATCACAAAACCCAAACTCTCCACTTCTATGAGGGGTCAGGGGCGAGGGTGCTGTGTGCCCCTGCGGTGGGGCGACCATCGGGTGCAGGGAGAGGGCAGCAGGGAAGGGTGGGGGGCAACACCAGTGTGGCCTTGGGTCCTGGGGTCTGGGAGGGCCCCAGCTAGGGATCAGACTGCAGCGGCTCCTCGGACCTGCCCACCCAGCCTGGATTCCGGGCACCTTCCTGCTCCATATCTAACCGCCTCACTGCCAGTTGGGAATGGAAAAGAAAGACACCCTGGGCACGAAGTTGATGGATACTTTCTTCCATGTTCATGGGGGAGGATAAAGCACATCTTGCAATTCTTTCGGGTGCCTTGCGATCCATCACGGAGAATGAAACAAACCACCCACACCACCGTGCGCAAGGGAAGCGATGTGCAGCCTGGGGGAGGGCAGGCAGCGCGGCCGAGCCAGCCCAGACTCCTCCGATAGCAGCTGGCAGCAGCAGCCCGGCCTGTCAGCCGCGGCACTTAGAGCTGATGGATATATATTATTTTTCTTTTGGGGGGTGGGGGGGGGGGGGATCCATTCTACCATTAATGACTCCTGGAGTGTTAGCTCAACTATTTTCTTTTATATTAAAAGAAAAGATGACTTAGAAAGGCTTCTCATGGCTTCTCAGTAACTTAGGCCAGTCTACATGTTTTAAATCAACTCTGAGGTGTAAATTACGTACAATAAAATGCACTCAAGTTAAGTGTACAGTTTTTATAAATTTAATTTGTGCAACTGCTATAATTAAATGTAGAACATTTCTACACCCCCCCCCCCCCCACACACACACACACCCTGCCCCCTTCCCAGTCCGTCCTCCTGTTCCCCGTGTCCCTGGCTCAGGCTATCTCTGATCTGCTGGCTATCACTATGGATTAGTTTTGCTCTTTAAAGCATTTCAAATAATGGAATCAGTCATAAATTTTAAATGCAAGGCTTCCCCCAATCGGGGTTTCTCCCGATTCTCATGGCTCACAAGGGCAAGGCCGCTTTGTCTTGCCCCCCACTCCCCGGCTGCTGGCTTTTCCAGCTTTAATGCATGTGCATGTGCCCCAGAAGGCAACATTCCTGGTCTGGTTTTAAATGAAAGAACCAGAAAAGTTAAATATTTCTAACTTGAAGTGACAATGCGTATGACTCAGATATTAAAAAAGAAAACATTTTTTTCTCTCCGGTTTGGCTCAGTGGGTAGAATGTTGGGACTGTGGACTGAAGGGTCCTGGGTTCGATTCTGGTCAAGAGTACATGCAGGGTTGTGGGCTTGACCCCCAGTAAGGGGTGTGCAGGAGGCAGCCAATCAATGATTCCCTCTCATTATTGATGTTTCTCTCTCCCTTCCTCTCTGAAATATCTCTCTCTCTCTTTCTCTCCCTCTCTCTCTCTCTCTCTCTCTCTCTCTCTCTCTATATATATATATATATATATATATATATATGTGTATATATATATATATACACACACACACATATATATGTATATATATTTATTTTTTTAAAAGAAGCAAATTCTTAAAGAAAAATGAAATAAAAAAAGAAAACATTGCCCTGGCAGGTTTGGCTCAGTGGATAGAGCATCGGCCCGAGGACAGAAGGGTCCTGGGTTCGATTCTGGTCAAGGGCATGTACCTCTGCTGCAGGCTCGACCCCTTGCCCTGTTCTGGGCACGTGTGGGAGGCAACCAATTGATGTGTCTCTCTCTCTCTCTCTCTCTCTCTCTCATCAATGTTTCTCTCTCTCTGTCTCTCCCCCTCACTTGCACTCTCTAAAAATCAATGGAAAAATATCCTTGGGTGAGGATTAACAACAACAAAAAAAACGCTCCATCATATCTGGTCCACATGAGTTAACAGGATACATTGCCCAGCCCCATGGCCCTAGCTGACTGCAGGCATTGGCTTCTGGGAGAACGTGACAAGATCCATTCACAACATCCACAAATAGGATGAAAATGCAGACAGATCAGCCAATTATGAAATAGTGAAAAATAAAAAGCTGCTAATTGGAGTTACCTGTGAATATTTCCTCTTTGTACAGTTACCGGTGGGGACCACAGAAGACGGTGGTTTCTCTCTCCACATTTCTGGGGTTCTGGGCTAATTTAATGGTAGTCCGCATCACCAGCTGTGCCCAGCCCAGCAGTACCGAGTCTCTCCACACCGAGGCGCCCTCCTTTCCCAGCAAAGCCCTCCTCGGTACAAAGATTCTTAGGAACTCAGGGATGGACTCATCTCCTAGCACAACTTTCCCCTTGTCCCTCTATCTTCCAGGCCATTAGCTCTGGAGACTCTGAGAGGCTGTGAGTCACAGGACCAGAGACCTTGCTCCACCGTGGCTGGAAAAGAGCATGCAGACAGCTCTCCTCCCTTCTATTTTTGTTGCCCACCAGATCTACTTTAATGGCAATTCAACTCTGGTGCCCCTGCTTATCTCTGTTGGCTAATGTCTTTAATTTCACCACTCCCAAAGGAAATAATCCCAAATCTCAAGCCTGTGCTGTATTAAAGGCCCATGAATGCTTAATCAGAGCAAACAGGGGATTTGGTTTGTATATACAGCAAATCTCATGTCTTTTATGTTCAGAGAACAGGACTAAAAGAAGAAAATGACGATAAATCATTTCAAGAAACAGCATAACCTAAATGTATGTTTATTCAAAGCGTCATACAATCATTTGTCCAGAGCTACAGCCCAGCTTCAGAAAGTGACTTGCCATAATGAGGCTTGGAGGCGAGCAGTGTTCAAGAGCCAAAAGACGTATCGCCTCCTCCCTAGCCTGGTTTATGGGGGAAAATGATAAGCTCTTAAGTAGAACCAAAGCGGCCACGAGGGTAATGCAACAGTAACACATAGCTTTGATTTTTTTTTCTTCTTCATGGTTCTTTGTTAAGGTATCGAGTTACACAAAAATCTAAGATGGTTTTAAACAGAGTAAAAAGATGTGACTTTTTTTGGTCTGAGTTGAAGTGAAATATCCAAGTTGATGTCATCCTTAAGTTTACTTCCAACAAAAAGAAAATTAACAGTATGAGTGGGTGGTGAGGTGGGGAGATTTGGTTGCCTGGGAGTATGTGTCCCCTCTATGGACAGATAATGATGAAGTAAGAGGATGTGCTAAGATTTAGAGCTGGGCAGGCTCTGGCTTCAGGCTGCCTGGGTTTGAATCCTGACTCCGCCACTTCTCAGCTAAAGGGCGTGGGCAACACTTCTCTTTCCCTCAGTCTCCTCCTCTGCAAAATGGGCTGATAAAAGAACCAGCCTCAGAGAATGGTTGCAAAGATGAAACACATACGTAATGCTTAAGTAGTTAGTGCCTGACCCCTAATGAGTAAGAGTTGGCTTTTTGGAGGGAGCGCCCGCCCATATGTCTGTGGACATAGCATGAAGCAAGCCCAGGTCATGGTTTCACTAGGAGGCGGTGATGGGTAGGGACTGAAAAGGAGTAGCCCAAAGACTAGGTTTCCTGGAGAGAAGGAGTGAAATTATTCTTACATTTTTTCTAATATGAAGGGTAAATACAATTCTGTTCCCACATTGCCTCAAAAACCTTAATACATAAACCCAGAATAAATGCTTACTTCATAAGTTTGCACTGCCTTTTTAGATAAGCATTCTTTTCTCCTTTATTTAGAACACCATGGAACCAGTGAAGCCATTGTGAGCTCTTTTAAGATGCTGTGGGTTGTCATGATGGTGTCACACATATGAGCCCACAGAAAGCCTGGTTTCCGTAAGAGAAAGAACAGTGCCAACACCCATGAGCTCAAAGTCTGACTTGCAGCAGTATCTTAAAAGCTGCATTAATTTTCCCACAATATCCTGCAGACAGCTGATGAGGGGCTTACTAATTGTTAGCTAGTACTCATTCTTTTAACTAGCAAGTATTTATTGCCTACTGTGTACCAGGCACACACACACACACACACACACACAATGGAATACTACTCAGCCATAAAAAGGATAAAATACTGCCATGTACAACATTATGGATGGATGTTGAGAGTATCAGGTTACATGAAATAAGTCAGATGGAAAAGGACAATAACCATATGATATCACTCAAATGTGGGATATAAAACAGAAAGCAACAATGAAACAAATAAAACAAACTCCTAGACACAGACAACAGAAGGGAAGGAGGGTGAGGGGGAGACAGAAGAGGGTAAAGGGTTCACATATATGGTGATGGAAGGAGACTAGATTTTGAGCACAGAATGTCATGCACAGATGATACACTGTAACCCAGCCGTGGGCAAACTATGGCCCGTGGGCCGGATCCGGCCCGTTTGAAATGAATAAAACTAAAAAAAAAAAAAAGACCGTACCCTTTTATGTAATGATGTTTACTTTGAATTTATATTAATTCACACAAACACTCCATCCATGCTTTTGTTCCGGCCCTCCGGTCCAGTTTAAGAACCCATTGTGGCCCTCGAGTCAAAAAGTTTGCCCACCCCTGTTGTAAACTGTACTTGAAACTTATATAATGTTTTCTATACTAATAAAAGAGAAAGATGCAAATTGACCATCCCTCCATGATGCCCACAAGCCACACTCACCAGCCAATCAGGAGTGAGCATGCAAATTAACCTGGCAAAGATGGCGGGTTAATTTGCATATGCAGGTGTCAAGCGCCCTGGGAGGCAATGGCAGCCACGTGCTCCTGGGACCTTTGCTGGCCCCAGGAGACAAGGCCGACCGTGCCTAGCCACACCCGCGGGCTCCCGGGACCTTCGCCAATGGAGAGCAGAGTAGGAGGCCGCTGGGCATAGAGCCGAGCAAGAGAAAGGGCAGTTTGGAGGGTGTGGCTCCCTCTGTCCCCCCAGCTTCCTCATCACACCTGTGGAAACTGACAGCAGGGAGGAGGAATTCCCACCCCCACAGAATCAGCAGTTGGTCAGACAGCTCTCAGCGGCTTGACAGCCAGGACTCTCATTCACCTGCATTTCAGACCGTGACAGGAAAGAGGTGGGACTGTGTCTAAAGAATAACTGTTGATACATTGTAGCTCTGCAGCCTAAAGATGCTGGCGTTATTGACAGAAAATGTCTGAAGAGCAACATGCATCTGATCTTGAAAGAAGGCGGCTCCTGCGACAGAATGTATCTGAAGATCAGGTACTGGAAAAACGTTGCTCTGATGCCAAAAAACACCGGTGTCATTGACAGAAAATGTCTAAAGACCAATGTGCCTTTGAAGTTGAAAGAAGGTGGTGGTGACGACAGAATATGTCTAGAGAACAGTCATCAACAAGTACTACCAATTCTGGTAGGAACTGCCTTCTCAGCAAAAATGGAGTACATGAGGATGCAATTCTCAAACATAGTTGTGGTGGAATGACTGTTAGATGTGAATTTTGCCTATCACTAAATTTCTCTGATGAAAAACCATCTGATGGGAAATTTACTCGATGTTGTAGCAAAGGAAAAGTCTGTCCAAATGATATACATTTTCCAGATTACCCGGCATATTTAAAAAGATTAATGACAAACGAAGATTCTGAAAGTAAAAATTTCATGGAAAATATTTGTTCCATAAATAGTTCTTTTGCTTTTGCTTCCATGGGTGCAAATATTGTATCACCATCAGGATATGGACCATACTGTTTTAGAATACACGGACAAGTTTATCACCGTACTGGAACTTTACATCCTTCAGATGGTGTTTCTCAGAAGTTTGCTCAACTCTATATTTTGTATACAGCCGAAGCTATAAATAAAAGATTAGCAATACCAGAAAACCAGGGCTGCTCAGAGAGACTCATGATGAACATCAACCACCTCATGCATGAAATAAATGAATTAACAAAATCGTACAAGATGCTACATGAGGTAGAAAAGGAAGCCCAATCTGAAGCAGCAGCAAAAGGTATTGCTCCCACAGAAGTAACAATGGCAATTAAATATGATCGTAACAGTAGGCAGGTGGTAGCGTGGCCGAGCGGTCTAAATATGATTGTAACAGTGATCCAGGTAGATATAATTCTCCCCATGTAACAAAGGTTGCTGTCATATTCAGAAACGAAGATGCAGAACCTCCTTTTGAAAGGGACTTGCTCATTCACTGTAAACCAGATCCCAATAATCCAAATGCCACTAAAATAAAACAAATCAATATCCTGTTTCCTACATTAGGTGCAATGACATATCCTATTCTTTTTCCACATGGTGAAAAAGGCTGGGGAACAGATATTGCATTAAGACTCAGAGACAACAGTGTAATCAACAATAATACTAGACAAAATGTAAGGACATGAGTCACACAAATGCAGTATTACGGATTTCATCTCTCTGTGTGGGACATGTTCAATCCTATTTTGAATGCAGGAAAATTAACTCAACAATTTATTGTGGATTCATATTAAAAAATGGAGGCCAATTGGATAAATTTCATCAAAGCAAACCAATCTAAGTTGAGAGTTGAAAAATATAGTGGTTTGATGGATTATCTCAAATCTAGATCTGAAAATGACAATGTGCTGATTAGTAAAATGATAATACTTCCATCATCTTTTGAGAGTAGTCCCAGAAATATGCAGCAGTGATATCAGGATGCTATGGCAACTGTAACAAAGTATGGCAAGCCCGATTTATTCATAACCATGACATGCAACCCCAAATGGACAGATATTGCAAACAATTTACAATGCTGGCAAAAAGTTGAAAACAGACCTGACTTGGTAGCCAGAGTTTTTAATATTAAGCTGAATGCTCTTTTAAATGGTATCTGTAAATTCCATTTATTTGGCAAAGTAATAGCTAAAATTCATGCCATTGAATTTCAGAAACGTGGACTGCCTCATGCTCACATCCTCTAATTAGTTCCCTTTCAATGTGCACGAATTTCATGCACCAGGCCACTAGTTAACCAATATTACCCCAATACATTTACTTCTATAAAAATACCCTGCAAGCTGTCCAGGTTAGTAGTTCCTCCTCTTGGGAAAAGATGAAGCAGAAGGGCAGAGAAGGAAAGAGCTGACAGGGTCCCGGCATCGAGAAAGAGGGCTGAGAATGCAGCCCTGCTACCACCACAGTGTGGCAGGCCCTGGCTAAAGGAAGCACTGCATACATCACAGCCCTCCTGGGACTCTCCAAGGAAAAAGTAGCAACCTCATGCAAGGTGATCGATAAGTCACTGTCACATCGTGAGCTAGGAGTGCAAGCATTCCAAACCTTCCACGTGGTGCTTCCTCTTTGACTGCAATGCTCTTCCCTTACTATGTTCCTCTTCTGAAGCCCTCCCCTCCCTAAGTGAGCCACCTGATCTCCCATTTGGTCTTCTTCGGAAATAGGTCACATTTCCCATACGTTCTGATCATTCCTGTGCCTGACCTCCCACTGGATCCAGGAGCCCTGGAAGGGGGCGGGCCAGTTCTGGGGTGAGGGATCTTTGGCTACAGGTGATGGCATTACAGGCATGCCTTGGCGATACTGTGGGTTCAGTTCCAGACCACTGCAATAAGGCAAGTTATAATATGTTTGCTGGCAGAGAGACTGGCCTTCAATTTGTAAAAAACACAACATCTGTGAAATGTAATAAAGCAAAGCACAATAAAACGAGGTATGCCTGTATAGTTTCCAACCCTCCCTCCAGCTTCTGAGATGCGTGTCACAATTAACAGGTGGTGGTGCCAAGATTTACACCCAGGTCCTCTGGTTCCATGACAGGGGCCTTCGATCACCACACTGTGCTTGTCTTGTCATAACATTTTGGTATACCCAGTGTCAATTCCTTAACCCAAAAGAATGAATGAGGAACTTGCTTAACTAGTAGGGAAAAGAACTGCAGGAAGAATCCCAGGTCTCAGCACTCAGTAGTTCCCATACTTGGGCTGGGTATAGAACAGGTTTCACTGAATTTTTTGTGTGTGTTATTTTTAAAATATATTTTTATTGATTTCAGAGAGGAAGGAAGAGGGAGAGAGAGAAACATCAATGATGAGAGAGAATCATTGATCGGCTGCCTCCTGCACACCCAACACTGGGGATCGAGCCCACAACCCAGGCATGTGCCCAGACCGGGAATCGAACTGTGATCTCCTGGTTCATAGGTCCACACTCACCCACTGAGCCTCGCTGACCTGGCAGGTTTCACTGTTAAATGAAGGGCCAGACAAGGAGGAAGGCAGTTCCTCCAGCGTCATCCTGGGCTGTGGTACCTACAATCGTGGAGACCCCAGAGGCCCAGAGACAGCAAGCATCTCCTTCCGTGGCTACAGGCTCTTGTCCCCCCTAATGGAGGACGTTCAGGGCCCTGGTAAGTTAAGCCTCTGATCTGTGATGACTATTTGAAGTCTACCTGTTTTCTCCTCTGTCTTACTTATGGCATCCTTCCTATAGAGCCCACCTCCACAGTGAGGCTTCCCCACAGCATGGGAGCTGGTGGGTTAATAAAAGCTCTCAGTGACTATTTTCAAATTCGTAAATACAGATTTTCTGGACCACTTTACCAGGCTTCATAGCTGGGGCTTTGCGTTTTCTTGAATGGCTTTTACACTTTGTTTGAAAATGTCTTTCCACACACACTGTAATGGAAAAAAAAAAAATCCACACAAATAAGAAGTTCTGCTGGCAGGTTCCTTAACAGCTCTACAATTATAGAGCCAAGAGCTCATTCTCATATCTTTAAAAATGACCAGGCCCTGTGGGCCCCCGTTATTGTTTTCACAGTTCTATTTATAGACTTCCTTGGCGGGTGCCCTGCAATGTATAGTGCATGGCATGTTTTATGGAAACACTAACACAGACTATTTTGGAAGTTTCTTTTTCTTTCTTCCAGACTTGACATTACATGTAGGATCAGAAGTAATCATAATTTATACCCTTTTTTGGGGGGGGGGGCGGGCAGGGGAGGTGTACAGCTACTTGTTTGAGTTTCTCAAAGTGGGGAATGTCAGTGCAGAGAAAGATCTATTTGTGACTTAAAATCCTTTGAAACCAGAACACGTTTGATACTTAAAAACTGTTCCAAACGTCTGTTTGGTTTCCCTCTTCAAAGTGGTCAAATGCAAGCTGAAAGCGATTCCAATGAAAACCCACTGCTGTCTGTCATCCCCCCGGGCTCGATAAACACGGCCGAGAGCCGAGAGCCACGGCTCAGCTCTGCAGCGTCACTGACAGCCAGTCCGTCCACCCCGCTAGCCAAGGAATTAATCTAATTAGTTTATTTTTCTAAAAAGTAATTTATACACATCGCTAAAAACTCAAAAAGCACCTCTGGTCCACAATTAAAAGCAAATCTATCTTTCCCCTAGCCCCTTGGTCCTCCAACTTCCTAGTTTATGTATTCTTACAATAATACTCCATGCATATCATAAACATTGTATTACACAGATGGTAGCCTACTCTATATGCAGTTTTAAATCTAGCTTTCTTCACTGCACGACATATTTTGGAGACGATGTCTTGTTAGCACACATAGCTCTACAGAAATACACCAAAGCTTTTATTTAGAAGGAGAAAATAAATCACAGGGCACAAATTTTTAAAAACTGCCAAATACCACTAACATTGCAAAATTCAGAAAAATAAAATATTTGTGTTAGCTCACTGACATGCCTCTCGAATACTCATGTTGTTGTTATTTTTATTACAGTTCACATTCAATATTATTTTGTATTAGTTTCAGGTGTTCAGCCTAGTGGTTAGACAATCATACAGGCTGCTCAGTGGTCCATAATATAGTTAACAAACCCCCCTTTGATAGACATGGAGGTCATTTCCAGTCTTCTGCTGTTGTAAACAGAGCTTCAGGGAAGCCCGATTCCCTGGGAGGGGCAGACAGACTTCTGGAAACCCAGGGGCGAAGCACTAAAGCAACAGGAGAGGAAGCCCGCAAAGATGAAGGACAGTGGCGAGGAGGTGGCGGGGACACACTTTTGTTTACAGGCTTCATGCTTGTAGCTAAGCGGCTACTGCACCAACATGGCTTTAAAATAAATGAGAAAAGAAGGAATTCTTGCCATTTGCAACAGCATGGATGGAACTGGAAAGCATTATGCTAAGCGAAATAAGCCAGTCAGAGAAAGATAAATATCACATGATCTCACTCATTTGTGGAATATAGAGAACAACATACACTTATGAACAGGGACAGATCCAGAGACAGAGAAACAGCCATCAGACTATTAATCCCCAGAGGGAAAGTAGGGGAGGGTGAGGGTAAGGGGAAGAGATCAACCAAAGGACTTGTATGCATGCATATAAGCCAAACCAATGGACACAGACAACAGGGGGATGAGAGCATGAGTGGGGTAGGGGGGAGAGTGGGGGTTAATGGGGGGGGGATGAGGACACATTTGTAATACCTTAACCAATAAAGAAATTAAAGATAAAAAAAATAAAGAAAATGAGAAAAACAAAATAACTTGACTCCCTGTGACTTGGAAGGTGTATGATGGTCTTTCCATGCAGCCAGGAGGGTCTGGCCCAGGGCAGATTTTTAGTGAAAATGGGGACCTTTGCATCTTCTTAGCTTAGTTCTCTCATTTTGTTTTCCTTTCTTTATCTGGTGTTTAATATGCCAAATCACCGTCTCTGCTGGCTGCAGTTTTCTGTGTTGTTCAGAGTATTTCAAATAGGGAACGTCACTAGTTTCTCTAGCATTAGTAAATTCAAAAGCATGCCCCAATGAAGCAATCTTAAAATATTGAACCTCAATCTAATTATGCCTCTAATATAGTTATCAAGTTCCAGAAAATACCGGTGAGAAAGGATCAAGTTAAACTAGACCAGGAAGAAGCAATCAGCCAAATCAGAATGTGAGGTATTCTACAGGACAGATAGATAATTCAGCTTTTCCCATGAATTTATATCACAGGAACGGGTAGAGACTGAGGTTATAGAACAAAAGAGTTAAGAGAATCAACAACCAAATACATGAATTGGACTTGAATTGATTAAAACTACCTGTAACCATACAAACTTACACCATCTTTGAGACAAGCGGGAAATTTTGAATATGGCCCAGGTGAAAAACGAAAGTTGGATTCCTTACATGAAATAACAGCCTTCAACAGAGGTGCATACTGAAATGCTTGCCAGTGAAACGATGATGTCCAGGAAAAACACGAGAGGGTAAAAATGAAACACGCTTAGCAAACTATTGACTGGCAATTGTCGAAGCTAGGTGGGGGGTACCCGGGATTCATCACACTATGCTTTTCATGTTGGGGTACTGGAGTAGCTGACTAGAGCTGCCACAACAAAATACCACGGGGGGATTAAACAGCGCAGTGGCTCAAACAACAGAAATTCATTTGCTTACAGTTCTGAAGGTCGAAGTCTTAGACCCAGCTGTCAGCAGGGCTGGTTGCAGTCTGCGGCCTCACCCCACAGCTTGTAAAAAGCTGCCTTTTTCCTGCACCTTCACGCGGTCTTTCTTCTAGGTGTCTCCTCCTTTCTTATAGGCACAGCAGCCCTCCTGGATTAGCGCTCACCCAGATCACCTGATTTAACCTTAACTCCCTCCTTAAAGGCCCTATCTCCAAAGCCGTCCACATTCTAAGGCACTGGAGGTTAGGAGTTCAATATATGAATTGGGGCAGGGCCGCACAATTCAGCTTACACTAGGTGCCTATGAATACTTCCATAATAAAATGGTTTTATAAGTCAAAAACTGTTAGTGTGTGCGGGAGAGAGTTTATTATGGGCAGCTTTTCTGCTAAGGCACAAACAAGGCCAGGTGAGCCTGATCTCTCGCCGCCCCCTCCCCCCTTTTTCAGCAGAATCTGGCAGCCACTGACCACAACCCAAATCAGCTGAGGTTTTTTTTGGTTACTTGATAAACACAACCAACCTCAAACTTGAGAACCCACTTTCGGAGGATTATGTGCTTTATGAAGGGCAAGGGTCACTTCACGCCTGGGAAGCGTTTACCTTCCGAGTGGAGAGGAGCCAAGCTGTTCCCCTGGAGCCTGGGAGGTGGGGCCAACCCACGTACTAAAGGGGGTGGTTGTACCTGTTTAGCTCCCATTTTTCTTGAATAAAACTTAATAGACTTTACCTTTGCCACCCACTCTTTTTACAAAGTACCCAAGGACCATGTGTATAAAATTTATGCTACCGAGGAAGGTCAGGCCTCCAGTGTCAGTCTCTTAGAAATGTAGACAGAGGTTTCTCAGGTTAGTTCCATAAGCCAAGGTGCACATTTCTCACTCACAGTCCCAATTCCTCTAATTCTCTCTTTGGCCTTTAACTCAGCCCCCACTTGTCTTCACATCCCTCAAATCCTTACATGTGCCACCTGGAACTGTCCCACTCTGACCTAATGTCTCCCACATCCTCAAAGTCTTCTCTGATGAACCTCATTCGCTTTCCCGCCATCATTAAACCTGTCTGTGTTGCCAGGCTTCCCCATCAAGGCCCTCAAGGGGAGGTTGCTTATTCCCTTGGGGCCTACCCATCAGGCTTACATTTGCCTCTCAGAACATTGCCACTTCCTAACCACTGACTCCTTCTCAGCCCAGACCTCTCTTCTGAACTCCAGACCCATGTTTTCCACAGCCCTTGTGGTACCTTCTAACTGGGATATCTCACAGGCACCCAAAACATACACTATCCCAAACCTAATCCTTTATCTTTTTCTTACAAGCCCATTTCTCTAGTCTTTCCATCCCAGTAAAAGGATCTATTTGTGCCAAAACCCACGGGTCCCTTTGACGATTGCTTCCCCCTCACTCCCATATCCAAAACATGACCAAATTGTGTGGATTCTTGTCTCCTGCACACCTCTCCAGACCACCATGTCAGTCCAAGTCACGCTCGCCTCTCAAACAGACTTGCAATCACCTCTACTGGGTCTCCCCACACCTTCTCATGCCTCTTTCCCAGCCAGTCTCCACAGAGCACTTCTCTACACATGAGATATGATCACATTCTCCTTGAGACCCCTCAAATGCATGCCTTCACTCACAGGATGAGATCAGACCCTATCACATACCCTCATATCTCCCATAGGTTTCATTGGTGGCACCTGCCACAGCAAACTGATTGATTACACGTGTGCTTGTCAACTACTCTATTCCAAACCCTGGGTGCAAGCCAGTACTTTAAAAATATGCTTACATAAATGAATGAATGCACACATTAATGAGAATTGAGGCAAGCTTATAATTTGTTTTTTTCTGAGGCTGACAATGACCATAGAAACTTTAAAGGTGGAAGAGATTTGGAATCCATTAAGCCAAGCCAGTTGGTTCGTTGATGAAGGATGGGTCCAGAGAGGAGAAGCCATAGGTCCACAGTCGCTGACCCAGTTCTGGACCCAGAGATAGGCCCTCACATTTTTCTCACTACACCCTGTGGCACATGACTCAGGTCCTGGGGGAAGTGAATTCCTGGAGACAGACTTTTTCTGGCTGCTAATAACTGACTAGGAAAGGAAAAATAATGTAGACAGCATTAGTGTTCCACTGATGGATTTAGTTACATAGATTAAAATGTCAGCTTGGTAAGGTTCCAGCATGTCTCTGGTCTGACACTAGCTTTAGAATGAAGGTAAAGACGTCCAGAGCTGGCTCCCTGACGAGTTGGGTAGCAGCGTCCCATGGGTCTCTGTCTCAAAACTTTGGTTCA
This sequence comes from Myotis nattereri, assembly GCF_964212035.1. Taxonomy (NCBI): domain Eukaryota; kingdom Metazoa; phylum Chordata; class Mammalia; order Chiroptera; family Vespertilionidae; genus Myotis; species Myotis nattereri. The sequence continues at coordinate 74,081,082 of NC_138079.1, read as the reverse complement.
GTTTGTTACGGTGGGTCTGGTTGGCTCCAGGGAGGCCCACAGCTAGAAAGAATAACAGGGGCGTGCAGTTCAGGCCTGAGACCTGTTGGCACCAAAGTGTGGGAAAAGTTCTCACAAGGCCGGCCCACAGTCCGCCTGGTCCAGACCGAGGTTATTAATCTTTCATGTCCCCAAACACTCAAGTCACAGAGCTTTGAAAAGGGAAAATGAAGCGGGATGGCAGGGAGGCAGTGCAGCAGAGTGGAAAGAACTGCAGAAGGTGACTTGGGAGCCTGGCCACCTGACATTCCTCTTCTGAAATCAAGAGGGTTACCAGATGATGTCCAAGCTGCCTACCGGGTTTATGATTGGCTTCAAGGATTTTGAGTCCTGTTCAAATCTGACAGATCTGAACACATTTTCAGGCAGTGGGAGCACTGCCTATACTCATGGAGTCAGGCTGCCTAGATTTCAGTCTTGACTTGATCATATAGTATTAGCTTATTCTCTGAAGGTCTTTGTGCCTCAATGTCCTCATCTGTAAAATGGGCCCCAGGGGATTGTTTTAAAGTTTACAAGGGAAATTCTATTAAAGTGGTTAGCACATAATAAGTGTTCAATGAATGTTAACTATTACTATTATCTTCTGACATAGAAAAAGCATGCCCAGAGAAGATATGGACCACAGAGAGCCAAAGGCTCATGGTCACTTGCACAGAGTAGGAGAAAGATAATTCCTTAGCTTTCAACTATATTCTAATGATGTCAAAGGAAACAGTACTCAGGACCTCCTATATAATAAAAGGGTAATATGCAAATTGACCCTAATGGTGGAATGACCAGGAACGATTGGTCCCTATGAGGTGCACTGACCACCAGGGGGCAGACGCTCAATTCAGTAGCTGCCCCCTGGCAGTCAGTGCGCTCCTACAGGGGGAGCTCCGCTCAGCCACAAGCTGGGCTGATGGCTGTGAGCGAGCAGCAGTGGCGGGAGCCTCTCTCACCTGCTCGGCAGCACTAAGGATGTCCGACTGATGGCTTAGGCCCAATCCCCTGAGGAGTGGGCCTAAGCTGGCAGGTGGACATCCCCTGAGGGGTCCTGGACTGCGAGAGGGCGCAGGCCAGGCTGAGGAACCCCCCAGAGTGCATGAATTTTTGTGCACCAGGTCTCTAATAAATAAATAAGCAAGATCCCAAACTGTTCATACAACTTGATCTCATTTTTGCAAAATTCCATACAAAACCCATGATATACATACAAATAAAGGCTGGGAAGAAAGCCCAAAAAAAGGTTTGCAGCAATTATTTCTGGGAGGAGATGATGGCACTATCAGTGGTTTATATTTTCTATTTCATCTCTTATTTGCCTCTTTGTGTTTTCTGAATTTGTTCAGCAAATGTATGTTACTTTTTTAAAACAACGTTTTAATGTTTAAGTCAGAGAAGAGAGAAAATAAATCAAATGTTGGTCAATGGCTCAATTATATTTATAGATTATTCATCATTGGGGACCCTCAATCAATCTCATTCTGCATCTTTCCATTTGTTAGTGATTCTTACCACTCTTTCTGGGCTTCTAGTTGCAAAACAACATGGAAACTGGAGAAGTGCCCATGAGAAATTAAAGCGTGAAAAGGGTGCACATGATATTTATTTGTTAAGTGATTGAACAAATTAGATGATACTGTAGGTGGAACATCCCTGACATGAAAACCGATGACACAGAGAGTAAGATCCATGATCTTTCATAAAACTCACCAGATGATTACAGTTTTGCAGGAACACACACACACACACACACACACACACACACACACTGAGTTTCCCCAGGCCTTAGCAGCTGCTTGTGGGTATACACGCAGTTACATTAATGGTAATAATTCAGATTCCACTGGCGCTTTTCCCTACCTGCTTAACACAGAATCCCCTGAATGTAATAAAGTCAATGGACAATGAGAAAGCAGAGACAGATGTAAAAAGAAAATTATGTTCTGTTGTCTTTGAAGTGGTTTTTCTTTATTGATTTTTAACATATCAAACTTTTAAAATAACCTTCAAAGTGTATTCTTTGGAAAGGCTATTACATACTGGCTTCTTTGAACTCTCAGGGTGTGTGAATGTGTATGCGTGTGTGTGTTTCCTTTCCTGTACAGTGTGTGCCCTTCAGCCAGTCTCTTCGTGGAAGGAAATGGATGGTCTTAAATGTTTCCTATCTCCCATGGCCCCAGGTCAGCACTGGGCACCTATCACAGAATAACCACATTTTTAATGGGGATAAAAGCTTCCAAGTCTCCCCTGCCCTTTGGCCCAGTGGGGTTTCCTGGACTCTCCAAAGCCAGCCATTCCACGGTGAGGCTGGCGTTCTTTGTGCTAATACTGGGCAGTTTTCTTTTCTCTGCACCAAATACTTATTCACTGAAATGGGATCCAGCAGCAGTAGCTGGAAATGCCCCAAGTAATTTCTCTCACAGCCCCTCAATCCTTCTTCCCCTCGGTAATCCAAGAAGTAGAGTGGATCACATTGAATTTAAAGATTTAACAAGTAGAAGAGGATAAATCCAAAAGCACTTCCGGCTTTCAACACCTCATTCTTTCTGAACTATTTGATATAGTGCTTTGGGGGGGAGAAAAGTTGCAGATGGGTAAATAAAGAGCTGAATTAACTTCTTTTCCTATTTATTCATCTGAAGCATTTTATTAGATTGCCACAGCTTATCTAGAAAAACCTAGAGACCTACAGGGCTCGCTCTTTGTTTTGCAATGGCTTCCCTGTTGCATCCTCACTCTCCAGTGCTCACTCACCACCACTTATCCCTGGGAGAGACCTGTCTTAGTGCATTAATGAAATCACTAATGTCTGGCCATATAGACCCCAAAACCACTGCTTCTAGAATGACATTTATATTACGCTCTGCCTCCTGTATCTTTCATGAGGGAGTTTTTATGTGTCACTAAAAAATACTGGATAACACTCTTTATGAGCCCCATGATACCTCAGGCCATCAATACTTGTCCAGGCCCGATGAGATCATGCTATGGTTCTTAATCAGAGTGAAAGAGAGCAAGAAATACCTTTATTATAAAATCAATTAAAAACCAGTTGGCCCAGGTAAACAAAGAGCATCATCAGGGCATGAAAAGGGGACCAAGAGTGAAGCGGCCGGGCACTGGTCAGGGAAGGGCCTGGAGGTTACTGGGCACTTCCAAGCACAGCAGTTTTCTTTTTGTTTTGCTTTAGATAAAAGTCTTTCCTTCAAACACAAAAGCATGCTCACGTGCTTTGAAAGATTTTTTCTGGGAGGAGGGACGCATTTTTAGAGAACCATCGATAGGCATACCTGGTCCTCAACATACCCAGCCACAGGCAGGAAGCCTGACTGACGTCAGCAGGGTGGCGCAGGCCTTGGGTTTTTGCTGCAGAAACAGTGGGGTGAGAGTTTCATGTCCAGATTCCAGGATCCCATCCTAGCGAGTCCTGTTTAGTCATGCTGAAAAGAGCCCGGAAATCTGCATTTTAAACAAGCATTCCAGGTGGGTCTCATTGAAAAATAAAGGCTGAGAACCACTGTTATAAGAGGTGTGATCCATGGGCCCAACCTTAGGGCAGAAAGTTCATCAGAAAGCCATGGGTGCTTGGGTCTCCCAATATAACCACCCAAGACATGGACCATTCTCCTCCCCTCAAAATCATCCCTCAAGCCCCATTGGAGTCCTGCCTCACTTCCTGCCCGAACAACCACTAATCAGATTCTAACCATCACAGGTTAGTTCTGACTGTTCTAGAACTTTGTATAAAGCATGGAATCCTACTCTTCAGTGTCTTGTTTCTTTTGCACCATGTCATGTCTATGAGGTTTTGTGCTATAATGAATGTATAGCCCTAGGCACAGTGCTGGGTCACATTTACCTAATAGTTGCAATAGTCATCATGATTATCAATATCATTTTGTCCTCTGAAGATTTATTATTATTTTGGTTTTCATTGCTATTCAAAAATAATGGTAATAAGTATGGTGACCACACAGCCTGGGAAAATACTCTTTTTTGCAGGCTGACAGACCTCCTGTTGGAAGATCCATCTACATCAGGGAAACCCTGAGGCATCAGACAGGAGACGGCTAACTTGACTGACTGCCATGTGGCTGTCATATGGACACCGATCACCATAGCTCCATGACTGACCACAGCAATTTATCATGATTTCCTAGAGAGGCGGGCACAGTTGTTACATGAATATTCCTGCTTAAGAAATATGGTTCACAAAGCTCACACGTAATGGAGCCACATCCCCTCAGACCTGGGAAGAAACCTTTACAGTGAGAAGAGCTCTACCTACATCTCAGCTTCTAAACTGGCCATGGAGTCAGGCGCGTTCTCTTAAATTGCGTGCCAGCTATAATGATGACACTTAGAACACAGTTATTTAATAAAATAGGGAGCATATGACAGGATACAAATATGTCTTATTGTTGTGTGTGTTTCTGGTTTAACTGGGGTTCTTTGTATGGGAATGTAGAGAGCAGAGAAACTGGCATTACATTGACTTTATTATTTATGTATTATTTTTGTCAAGAAGGCTTTCAACCTGAAGTCCCTCCAGAGCAGATTAGCAACTCTTTCCAGGAAAATTACATCTAGGCCTAAAAAAACATATGGCACTAAGCTCTCTTTAGCAAGGTATTCCCCTGGCAGAAAGTCTAATATTAGACATTATGCCCTGCTTGGAAAAAATAACATTCATATTAAATAATTTGCATTTGGAAGAAAAAAGGGATATCAAGAGACACACACACAAAATGCAGAAATCCTGAGTAAGGGCAGCTGTTCTCTGTCATGCGGATGATACAGAACAAAGTGGCTTGTGGGAAGGACATAATATCCTAGTCCAGCGGTTCTCAACCTGTGGGTCGCGACCCCTTTGGCTGTCGAATGACCCTTTCACAGGGGCTGCCTAAATACATCCTGCATATCAGATATTTACATTACGATTCATAAGAGTAGCAACATTACAGTTATGAAGTAGCAACGAAAATAATTTTATGGTTCGGTCACAACACGAGGAACTGTATTTAAAGGGCCAGAAGGTTGAGAACCACTGTTCTAGTCCATGGCAACCCAAGCATTAGACAGTGATGAACCTGAAGGAGGAAGTGAGGAGTAGAAACCTTCGCTGAACTTGTAAAGTGAGAACTCTGTGCCCCCTCCAGTTAGCTTGGAAGAATCCCTTTGCTTTGCTTTTAGTACATAATGTTGTGGGTAGTCCTAGGCATTAATTTGTTCAATAAAATTTTTCAGTGCCAATTTTGTGCCAGGTGTTGGGCAAACTACATGCTTCAAAAATATCTCACTTTAATGTGGAATGGTACACATGCAGATTCCATGAAAATGTTGTTTTGGCTCTATTTTTAAATTTATAGGCTCATCATTTCCTTCAAACAGATAAAACTGGAGGGTTGCACTTGTGTCTAGTTCTGACCTGGTCCTCACCACATTCTGTGCTGTGTCTTGTCTCCCTTGTGATATGACCTCCTTAAAGGCAGGGCCCTGGTCTTATTCATCTTCAGTCGATCCAGGGTTAGCACAGGCCCCAGGAGCCAGAAATGACTCAAAAAATTCTTGATTAGATGAATAAACAGGCAAAAGAGCTTTTCTAATTTGTTTTAGAAAAAAAATAACTTACAGAAATGAACACTAAATAGAAGGTAATTCAAGTAGGAATGACTTGGAGAGTTGTTGTTAAATACTCATTCCCGGGTAGTTCCTGGGAAAACCTTAATCAGGTCTGGGTGGGTTTCCAGGAAAGCAAGTGTTTAATAAGCTCCCAGGTGGTTCTCATCATCCTGCATGCACGTTTGGGAAACTCCGCTGCAGAGTAAAACACGGCAATACAGATAGAAGATAAACTGAAAAATAAGGAATAATGTTTTAGCTGGAGACCTTATTTATATGGACAATGAGCTCTGTTACCTTAAACATACTTTAAAAAATAAGCTAATGCTAGTATTCATCTATATCACAGTTCTGTCTCAAAGCCAGCCTTCGAAGCCCTGCATCGTAGTTTATCACTAAATGATTTGACTTCATCCCTCCCCCACTTCTGATTTTGTCCAACCTTGCAACCCCATTGTTTCTACTTCCATTTCCCTATTTCAATTCCTGATGTAAATGAGGGCCATTCTGAGGTTGCCTGAGAGGTAAATATACTGCCCATTGATTTTCACAAATCCGGTGGGTCCTGTGAAACCCTCTTAAATGAGTATCAAATACAGGAACAAAACTGGAATATTGAATAGGAAACGCCATAGCTCAGAGTGAAATGGGAATGTTTGTCTGTTCTGCTGAAAAACACAGGCCCAGTGTGATCCAGCATAAGCCCAGACCAGTGTTGGTTAGCACATATTTTAAGGAAAAACCTCGGACATGCCCCAATTATTGTATAGATGTCCAGATTAGAGCAAGACAAATGGGCCAGTGATTCTAATTGGCTCCTTGGACATATTCGAATTTTGAATAAGCCAGAGAAAGAGACTGCTGTAGCATTATTTAGTAATGTCTTCATGTAAAATATTACTTGATTGACATCCTAAAATATAATATAGCCCTTCCTAGAACCAGTTACAAAGTGCCACTTGCAAGCTTATGAAGCCCCAGTGATAAGAATGATGTCTTTGCCAGTGAATGGCTGGTGATGTGAGTCAATCACCTTTCTTCCATCCTAGATCCTAATGCAATAGGCCTTCATGCAAATGTGCTTATTTGTATGTTAGTGTCCGTTGAGCACACTGTATATTTATTCTGTTAGGGTCTCCTCTGTTAGGTGCAAGAAGTATAAAGCAAAAATGAGTCTTGGTATCAAATCATGCAAGGTTCATAATCTGATAGAATAATTGCCTAAAATAAATAACATCGTAAAGTTAGAATATGCTAAATCCCAACCGTGATATAGACCAGGGCTTTTCAAACTTTAATGTGCATACGAATCTGGGGATCTTGTTATAATGCAGATTCAGATTCAGTCAATCCATGATGGAGCCCAAGGTCCTACACTTCTAACAAGCTTCCCAATAATGTAATGGTGTTGAACTTTGAGTAAGCAGACATTGGAGATCTGAGTACAGGTGTCAAGTAGGCAATAGGGTACATGACTTTGAAGTTTAGGAGAGAGATACAGATATAATTTGGGGAGTTACAGGCATGTAGATGGCATTGAAAGCCACAGACTGGCTGAAGTCACCAAGAGAATGAGTGTGGAGAGACAAGACCAAGGAGTGGACATTTTTGGAATATAATGAACAACATAAACTGATGAACAAAAATAGATTCAGAGACAGAGAAGCATTGAACAGACCGTCACACCTCAGAGGGAAGGCAGGGGAGGTGGGAGGGGTAAGAGATCAACCAAAGGACTTGTATGCATGCATATGACCGTAACCAATGGACATAGACACTAGGGGGTTGAGAGCATGTGTTGGGAGGTGGGAGTGCCGGGGAGAGGTCAAGGGGGTGTGGGGAGGAAACATATGTAATACTTTAAACAATAAAGAATTAAAGAAAAAAAACAAGCGGTGAAAAATCAGAAATTTTAATTTATGTAAAATATATGATAGTGTCACTTTGGACTGCTTTATGAATCTATTGTTAAAATTAATTAATGTATTTCAGTACTTGAAAAAATAAATAAATAAAAGGTGTCTGCACAGCAAAGGAAACCAGCATCAAAATAGAAAGGAAACCCATTGTATGGGAGAATATATTTGCCAATGATATATCTGATAAGAGGCTAATTTCTAAAATATATAAAATACTCATACAACTCAACAAAAGGAAGACAAAAAAGCCAATTTGCTTTTTAATTTATTGTTAAAAATCTAACAAAGCATGTGCAGAATGTGTATGCAGAATTAATTTTCTTAATTTATATTTATTGTTGAAAGTATTGCAAATGTCGCCTATTTTTCCCTCATTAACTCCCTTCAGCCTGCTCCCCCTCCACACATCTTCAAAGAGGACATACAAATGGCTAAGAGGCATATGAAAAAAGGCTCAACATCGCTAATGTCAGAGAGATGCTAATTTAAATGACAATGAGGCACCACCTCACACTTTACAGAATGGCTACCATCAATAAATCAACAAACAACACATACTTGTGAGGATGTGGAGAAAAAGAAACCCTTTTACACTGTTGATGGGAATGCAGACTGGTACAACCACTATGGAAAACAGTGCGGAGTTTCCTCAAAAAATTCAAAATGGTACTGCCATTTGACCCAATAATCTCACTTCTAGGAATATATCCTAAGAAACCTGAAACACCAATCAGAAAGAATATATGCACCCCTATGTTCATAGCAGCATTATTTACAATAGTTAAGATCTGGAAACATTCCAAGTGCCCATCAGTAGAGGAGTGGATAAAAAGCTGTGATACTTTTACACAACTGAATACTATGCTGCTTTAAAAAAGGATCCCTTACCCTTTGAGATGGCATGGAGGGACCTGGAAAGTATTATGCTAAGTGAAATAAGTCAGACAGAAAAGACAAGTATCACATGATCTCACTTATATGTGGAATCTAGTGTACAAGATAAACTGATGAACAGGGTGGATCCAGAGACATTGAAGCATGCAACAGACTGATGTATTTCATAGGGAGTAGGGTGGGTGTGGGAAGAGATTAACCGTGGAACTTATATGTATATATATAGCTAACCCAAGGACACAGAAAATAGAGCAGTGAAGGCCTGGGAAAGAGGTGGGAGCAGGGTGGAGTGGTCAATAGGGGACATCTGTAATACTTTCAATAATAAATATCCTATCTAATAAAAGAGAAACATGGTAATTGGCGTATGACCGCTACCCTTCCCATTGGCTAATCAGGGCAATATGCAAATTAACTGCCAGCCAAGATGGCGGCCGGCAGCCAGGCAGCTTGAAACTAACATGAGGCTTGCTTGCTTCAGTGACGGAAGACTCCAACATTCCCCGCCTGCTGCTGCAGGCCTCTGAGCTGCAAGTAACTATGAAACAAACATAGAAGCTAAACAAAACCCCAGAAACCTGCCGGGCTTCAGCCAGCACGATCGCAACATTGTAAGCAAAGGCCAGAAACCTACTTTCAGCAGCGGAGGCCTAAGAGCTGGAGACAAGCCTCAAAGCTAAAGCTGGCCCAGAATAAAAAAGAAAAAAGAAAAAGAAAAAAAGGAGCGGTTGGGAGGTTCAGTCACCCCCAGCCTGAAAACAGCCCTCAGCTCCTCACCCAGACTGGCCAGGCACCCCAGTGGGGACCCCCACCCTGAAGGGTGTGTGACCAGCTGCAAACAGCCATCATCCCCTCACCCAGGCTGGCCAGGCACCCCAGTGGGGACCCCCACCCTGAAGGATGTGCGACCAGCTGCAAACAGCCATCATCCCCTCACCCAGGCTGGCCAGGCACCCCAGTGGGGACCCCCACCCTGATCCAGGACACCTTTCTGGGCAAACCAGCCGGCACCCACCCATGCACCAGGCCTCTACCCTATATAGTAAAAGCGTAATATGCCTCCCAGTACTGGGATCAGCGGAGCCGCGAGGCCTCCCGGCACCGAGATCAGCGTGACAGGGGGCAGCGCCCAAACCCCCTGATCGCCCTGCGGCTCTGTGTGTGACAGGGTGCGGCACCCCAACCCCCTGATCGGCCCTGTTCTATGTGTGACAGGGTGCGGCGTTTCAAACCCCCTCCCCACTACGGGCCCTGCTCTGTGTGTGACGGGGTAGAGCCATAACCTCCCCATCGGCCCTGCCCTGAGTGTGAGAGTGGCAGCACCCCAACCCCCTGATTGGGCCTGCTCTGTGGGTGATAGAGGGCTGCGCCCCAACCCCCTGATTGGCCCTGCTTTGTGCGTGACAGGGTACAGAGCCCCAACCCCCCTGATGGGCCCTGCTCTGTGAGTGACAGGGGGAAATGCCCCAACCCCCTGATTGGCCCTGCTCTGTGCATGACAGGGGGTGGCACCGCAACCTCCCCATCGACCCTGCCTTGAGTGTGACAGGGGATGGTGCCCCAACCCCCCAATCGGCCCTACCCTGAGCGTGACTGAGGGTGAATCACAACCTCCCGATCGCCCTGCTCTGTGTATGACAGGGGGTGGCGCCCCAACTCCCCAATCGGCCCTGCTCTGAGCCCGACCAGTGGCTGCACCTAGGGATTGGGCCTGCCCTCTGCCACCCGGGAGCAGGCCTAAGCCAGCAGGTCGTTATCTCCTGAGGGGTCCCAGACTGCGAGAGGGCACAGGCCGGGCTGAGGGACTCCCCTCCCCCCCGAGTGCACAAATTTTTGTGTACCGGGCCTCTAGTAAATAATAATAAAAAAGGCCAAGGAGTGGGGTGTATGCAAATTTGGCTGGATCAAATGGCTCCTTTTGAGGGCAGTGAAAAATAGGAGTTCAAAGTTGCAGTCTGGTTGTAAAGGATCTCAAATGCCATTTAAAAGAATTTTAACTTACAGGGAACTCATACTACTTTACAAAAGGAAGATAAACAATCCAATCAAGAAATGGGCAAAGGGAGGAAGAAAATGGCGGAGGTTTAGACAGACGTGTCGGTGCCTTGTCCCGGAGCAGATAAGGGCGGGCAGCTGAAGCGGGTGGCATACAGCCCGAATAAGCAGAGGAGATTCAGCTGAGACAGTCTGCAGCCAGGAAAGACAGAGAAATCCTGGATAAAGGGAACGGTTAGAGGCTGAGGCTGAAACCTCTCCAGGTGCGCCAGCACAGCCACGGAGACCGAGCCATCTTGGGTGACTGTCACCGGCATCCAGAGACCAGCTACTAACCCGGCAACAACAGCTCTCAAGCAGTGCGACTACGTGAACTCAGAGGAACTCTGCTTCTCCCCACAGAAAGGTTAGACTTTCCCCAAAGGTGCGGTTTGCAGTTTAGGTTGGAGAGTGGAACGCGCGCAGGGGGGTGGGGGCTCTGCGCCCCACAAAGACCGTGGCCAGTGGAGCCAGCGTGACCCACGACTGTGGAAGGGCACCCCCAGGGCTGCTGGCAGAAGGGAACGCTGTAAATAAGCCCACAGTTGGACGGGACACAAACGGGCAGCCTCAGATTACGCCAGTTTGCCGGCTACTCGGTGCCAGGAGCCAGAGCGCGCGCAGAGACTTCGCGCAGATTTGGAAGGTGAAGCGTTATCCAAGCAACAGCGGCCTCCTGATCTCCACACGCTCTGTCTGAGGAACAGCTGCTGTGGGTGAAGCCTCCCTCCACCAGCCAGAAGAGCCACAACAGCTGTGAACAGCACCCATCAGAAGACCCGCTACCAACAGAGGAGCAGCTGCTACCACAACCGCCCAAGGAGCAACCACAGCCCGAGGAGCCACTGCCACCTAGGGAGCAGCCACTGAACGACTCAATATCTATATACGTCAGTGAGATCAAACATGGGTAGACAAAGAAATCCCCAAAGGAAAGAAAAGGAGGACTCACCAGAAAAGCAGCTAAGTGATACAGAGGCATACAACATGACAGAAAAAGAATTCAGAATAAGGGTCCTAGAGTGCATACACCGGATGGAGGAAAAAATCGACAACTTATCCAAGAAGCAAGAAGAAACAGATGAAAAAATCGACAACTTAAGTAAGACCGAAGAAGAAATGAAGTGCGATATAGCTGCAATAAAGAACACCATTGAAAGTATCAACAGTAGACTAGGAGAAGCGGAAGACCGAATTAGTGAATTAGAAGACAGGGAAGCAAAACACACCCAAACTGTACTTCAGTTGGAGAAAAAAATTAAAAGACAGGAGGAGAGCCTAAGGGAGCTTTGGGACAACATGAAACGCAACAACATACGAATAATAGGGGTGCCAGAACAACAGAAAGAGGAACAAGGATTAGAAAACCTATTGGAAGAAATAATATCAGAAAACTTCCCTGAGGTGGGGAAGAAAAAAGTCACACAAGCCCAGAGAGTCCCAAGCAAGGTGAACCCGAAAAGACCCACACCAAGACACATCATAATTACCATGGCAAATATTCAGGACAAAGAGAGAATCTTACAGGCTGCAAGAGAGAGACGGAAAGTTACATACAAGGGATCTCCCATTAGATTATCAAATGATTTCTCAACAGAAACACATCAGGCCAGAAAAGAATGGACGGAAATTTACAAAGTGATGCAAAGCAAAGGACTGAATCCAAGAATACTCTATCCAGCAAGGGTATCATTCAAAATTGAAGGGGAAATAAGAAGCTTCACAGACAAAAAAAGGCTAAGGGAGTTTATCACCACCAAGCCAGCAATGCAAGAAATGCTAAAGGGACTGGTGTAAAAAGAAGAAATAAAAATCCCAGAAAGAAAACAGCTACACAAAAAAAAGAAATGGCTACAAACAAGTACCTTTCAATAATAACTTTAAATGTAAACGGGCTAAATGCTCCAACCAAAAGATATCGAGTGGCTGAATGGATAAAAAATCATGACCCATACATTTGCTGTCTACAAGAGACCCACCTCATTAGAAAGGACTCACACAGACTGAAAGTGAAGGGATGGAAAAATATCTTTCAGGCTAATGGAAAAGAAAAGAAAGCTGGGGTAGCAATACTTATATCAGACAAAATAGACCTCAAAGTGAAGGCCATAACAAGAGATACGGAAGGCCACTTCATAATACTAAAAGGATCAATACAACAAGAAGATATAACCCTGATAAACATATATGCACCCAATGCAGGAGCAGCCAAATACATAAAAAATCTTCTGGAAGATATCAAAGGAGAGATCGACAACAATACAATCATAGTAGGGGACTTTAATACACCACTGTCATCACTGGATAAGTCCTCTAGACAAACAATCAGCAAAGATACAGCAATACTAAATGACTCACTAGATCAGATGGACTTAATAGACATCTTCAGAACACTTCACCCCAGTGCCACGGAATATACATTCTACTCATGTGCTCATGACACATATTCAAAAATAGACCATAAATTGGGTCACAAGCAAAGTATCCCCAAATTCAAGAAGATTGAAATCATAAAAAGCGTCTTCGCAGACCACGATGGCATAATATTAGAAATAAACTACAATAAAAACAACGCAAAATACTCAAACACCTGGAAGCTGAATAGCATGCTATTAAATATTGATTGGGTTACCAATGAAATCAAAGAAGAAATTAAGAACATCCTGGAAACTAATGACAATGAAAACACAACAATCCAAAACCTATGGGACACAATGAAAGCAGTCCTGAGAGGGAAGTTTATAGCTCTACAGGCCTATCTCAAAAAACAAGAAAAAATGGTAGTAAATCAGCTAACTCTACAACTCAAAGAATTAGAAAGAGAGCAACAAGAAAACCCCAGAGTGAGCAGAAGGAAGGAGATAATAAAGATTAGAGCAGAAATAAATAACATAGAGACCAAAAAAATAATACAGAAAATCAATGAAACCAAGAGCTGGTTCTTCGAAAGGATAAACAAGATTGACAAACCTCTAGCCAGACTCACCAAGAAGCAAAGAGAGAGGACCCAAATAAACAAAATCATAAACGATAGAGGTGAAATAACAACAGACCCCACAGAAATACAAATGATTGTTAAAAAATACTATGGACAGCTCTACTCCAGCAAACTAGACAACCTGGAGGAAATGGACAAATTCCTAGAAAAATACAACATTCCAAAACTCAATCAGGAAGAATCTAAAAATCTCAACAGGCCAATAACTATGGAAGAAATTGAAGCAGTCATCAAAAAGCTTCCAGCAAACAAAAGCCCAGGACCAGACGGCTTCACAGAGGAGTTTTACCAAACATTCAAGGAAGAACTAAAACCTATCCTCCTCAGACTACTACAAAAAATTCAAGAGGAAGGAACACTTCCAAGCTCATTCTACGAAGCCAGCATCACCCTAATACCAAAGCCAGGTAAAGACAACACAATGAAAGAGAATTACAGGCCAATATCCCTCATGAACATAGATGCCAAAATCCTCAACAAAATCTTAGCAAATCGGATTCAGCAGTACATCAGAAAGATCATACACCATGACCAAGTAGGATTTATCCCAGGGATGCAAGGATGGTACAATATCCGCAAATCAATAAACGTGATAAATCACATAAACAAATTGAAAGAAAAAAACCACATGGTCATATCAATTGATGCAGAAAAAGCATTTGACAAAATTCAACACCCATTTTTGATAAAAACTCTCAGCAAGGTGGGAGTAGAAGGATCATACCTCAACATAATAAAAGCCATATATGACAGGCCCACAGCCAACATCATACTCAATGGACAAAAACTTACACCATTTCCCCTAAGAACAGGAACAAGACAGGGATGCCCCCTCTCACCACTCCTGTTCAACATAGTACTGGAAGTGTTAGCCATTGCAATTCGGCAAGAAGAAGAAATAAAAGGCATCCAAATTGGAAAAGAGGAAGTAAAACTGTCCTTATTTGCAGACGACATGATATTATACATACAAAACCCTAGAGACTCCATCAAAAAGCTACTAGACTTAATACATGAATTTGGCAATGTAGCAGGATACAAAATTAACCCCAAGAAATCTGAGGCATTTCTATACACCAATAGTGAACTTTCAGAAAGAGAGATTATAAAAACAATCCCGTTTACCATCGCACCAAAAAAACTAAGCTACCTAGGAATAATCTTAACTAAAGAGGTAAAAGACCTCTACTCAGAAAACTACAGGACGTTGAAAAAAGATATAGAGGAAGACATAAACAGATGGAAGAACATACCGTGTTCATGGATTGGTAGAATCAACATCATTAAAATGTCCATACTACCCAAAGCAATCTATAAATTCAACGCACTTCCCATTAAAATACCAACGGCATACTTCAGAGATCTAGAACGAACTCTCCAAAAATTCATCTGGAATAAAAAAAGACGCCGAATAGCTGCAGCAATCCTGAAAAAGAACAAAGTAGGTGGGATCTCAATACCAGATATCAAGTTGTATTACAAAGCCACTGTTCTCAAAACTGCCTGGTACTGGCACAAGAATAGGCATATAGATCAATGGAATAGAATAGAGAGCCCAGAAATCGGCCCGAACCAATATGCTCAATTAATATTTGACAAAGGAGGCAAGAACATACAATGGAGCCAAGATAGTCTCTTCAATAAATGGTGTTGGGAAAATTGGACAGATATATGCAAGAAAATGAAACTAGACCACCAGCTTACACCATACACAAAAATAAACTCAAAATGGATAAAGGACTTAAATGTATGACAGGAAACCATAAAAATTCTAGAAGAATCCAAAGGCAACAAAATCTCAGACATATGCCGAAGCAATTTCTTCACTGATACAGCTCCTAGGGCACTTGAAACTAAAGAGAAAATGAACAAATGGGACTACATCAAAATAAAAAGCTTCTGCACAGCAAAAGAAACCATCAACAAAACAACAAGAAAACCCACTGTGTGGGAAAACATATTTGCCAATGTCATATCTGATAAGGGCCTAATCTCCAAAATCTATAGGGAACTCATACAACTTAACAAAAGGAAGATAAACAATCCAATCAAAAAATGGGCAAAGGACCTAAATAGACACCTTTCAAAAGAGGACATTCAGAAAGCCAAGAGACATATGAAAACATGCTCAAAGTCACTAATCATCTGAGAGATGCAAATCAAAACAACAATGAGGTACCATCTCACACCTGTCAGAATGGCTATCATCAACAAATCAACAAACGACAAGTGCTGGAGAGGATGTGGAGAAAAAGGAACACTTGTGCACTGCTGGTGGGAATGCAGACTGGTGCAGCCACTATGGAAGACAGTATGGAGTTTCCTTAAAAAACTGAAAATGGAACTCCCATTTGACCCTGTGATCCCACTTCTAGGAATATATTCCAAGAAACCAGAAACACCAATCAGAAAAGATATATGCACCCCTATGTTCATAGCAGCACAATTCACCATAGCTAAGATCTGGAAACAGCCTAAGTGTCCATCAGTAAATGAATGGATTAGAAAACTGTGGTACATCTACACGATGGAATACTATGCTGCTCTAAAAAGGAAGGAACTCTTACCATTTGCAACGTCATGGATGGAACTGGAGAGCATTATGCTAAGTAAAATAAGCCAGTCAATGAAGGAAACATACCACATGATCTCACTCATTCATGGATAATAGAGACCATTATAAACTTTTGAACAATAATAGATACAGAGGCAGAGCTGCCTCAAACAGATTGTCAAACTGCAGCGGGAAGGCCGGGGAGGGTTGGGGGGCAGGAGGTAGGGGGTAAGAGATCAACTAAAGGACTTGTATGCATGCATATAAGCATAACCAATGGACATAAGACACTGGGGGATAGGGGAGGCTAGGGGACTGTCTAGGGCGGGGGGATAAAATGGACACATATGTAATACCCTTTGTAATACTTTAAAAAAAAAAAGAAATGGGCAAAGGACCTAAATAGACACTTTTTAAAAGAGGACATAAAGAAGGCCAAGAGATATGAAAACATGCTCAAAGAGTCACTAATCATCTGAGAGATGCAAATCAAAACAACAATGAGGTACCATCTCACACCTGTCAGAATGGCTATCATCAATAAAATCAAGAAATGACAAATGCTGGCAAGGATGCGGAGAAAAAGGAACACTCGTGCACTGCTGGTGGGAATGCAGACTGGTGCAGCCACTGTGGAGAATAGTATGGAGTTTCCTCAAAAACTAGAAATGGAACTCCCATTTGACCCAGTAATCCCACTTCTAGGAATATATCCCAAGAAACTAGAAACACCAAGCAGACAGGATATATGCACCGCTATGTTCATAGCAGCACAATTTGCAATAGCTAAGATTTGGAAACAGCCTAAGTGCCCATCAGCAGATGAGTGGCTATAAAACTGTGGTACATCTACACAGTGAAATACTACACAGCAGTAAAAAAGAAGAAACTCTTACCATTTGCAACAGCATGGATGGAACTGGAGAGCATCATGCTAAGCGAAATAAGTCAGTCAGAGAAAGATAAATATCACATGATCTCACTCATCTGTGGAATATAATGAACAACATAAACTAATGAACAAAAATAGAGCCAGGGGGCAGGGGGGAAATATTTTAGAATAGAACTAATCCTGTTATTTGCAGATTTTTAATATTTCCTACAAGTTTTGTGATTGATACTATGTTAGTACAGTTTGATAATATTATTATACTTAAAACTAGAGCCCGGTGCACAAATTTGTGCACGGGTGGGGTCCCTGGCCGGTGATAAGGGCTAATTGGGGCCATCTCGCCCAGTCCCGATGGGGGCCGATGGGGGCCGGCCGGGCAGAGAGGGACTACAGGAGGGCTCCAGGGCGTGTCCAGCTCTCTCGTCCAGTCCGGATCAGCTGGACCCCAGCATCTGCCCCCTGGTCAGGGCACATTATAGTGACTGGTCAAGCAGTCGACCAAACAGTTGACCAATTGGTCGGACACTTAGCATATTATGCTTTTATTATATAGAATCATTTTTTTCTTGAAATATTAATGTTTATTGCATATAATATCATATTTAAGATAATTTTTCTTGAATAATTGGTGTTTTTTGTATGTAACATTATTATATTTAAAATTATTTTTCTTGATATTATTTATTGCATGTAACATTATATTTAAGATCATTTTTCTTGAAAAAAACAAAAACTAAATAAGTAAAACAAAACAATAAAATAATTTGAACTTGAAGAAACAATTTTTGTTCTTGATGGTCTTGGTGGACTCTAGCAGCTCAGGTAGCTGTTGACAAGATGAATCAGCCTCATGTTGTCACATGACCTGGTACTTATACAAACAGAGTCATGTTAAACAAGTTAGGCTAATATGCTGCTCTGGGGCTCTGATAATTCCACAAAACATTTAGGAAAGCAATTCTGAGTGACTTCTCAATGCCGCAAGCAAGTTATTCCTGTAACAGAGGGCAGACTATAAATATGACACATCTCTGTTTGGTAATTGCTTTATTTTGGATTAAGATGAGCAATTTTCTTGTCAGAGACAGGCACGCAGTAGAAAGGGAGTGGGGGCGACATTTGGACAGCTCAGGCAGTTTTTGCAATTTGAAAAGCCATCTACAGTGATTTTCTTTTAAATTAACATGGCAGGTTCGGCATTAGCACCAAATTTGTTTTCTCTGTGGTCCCTTTGATTTGATGCACTTTAGAGCTAAAAACTTTATTAATCCTGTTAAGTACAGACCTGTTGTGTCTTGTTATTTCCCTCTGAACTGAATTGAGTCTGTGGTGGGAATTCTTGGAGGAAGTGGGTGAGGAGGTTGGAAAAACTGGATGCTGGTCATGGATGTCCAGGTTTACCAATCCCATCCAGCCTCGTCATGAAACATTCCTAGGCTTGTACTTGGCTCCGTGTAACCAGCTAGTCACTATGTGTTTATGTGTCTTTTATATGTTGACTAGAGGCCTCACTCCCTTCCCCCCGCCGGCCCCGCCCCCCAGTCAAACTCCCGGAGGAACTCCCAGTTGAGGGGACAATTTGCATACTATGCTTTTTTATATAGGTATGTGTATTGACCTGGTCTTTCCAAGGGCAGCAACTGTGGAGATGTGTACCCAATGATTATGAGATAAATGTGACTAACTCGTTCCATTTACTGAAGAGAGCCGCAATAATTGTCCCCACGTTTCTTTGTCTACTCTAATTCTTTTTCAAAATTGTTTCTGGAGGTAGTAGAACTTGCTAGGAGAGGAGAATAAAGGGAACTTCACCTTTTAAAAGTTCTATTTTTTTAAAATATATTTTATTGATTTTTTACAGAGAGGAAGGGAGGGAGATAGAGAGTTAGAAACATCGATGAGAGAGAAACATCGGTCAGCTGCCTCCTGCACATCTCCTACTGGGGATGTGCCCGCAACCCAGGTACATGCCCTTGACCGGAATCGAACCTGGGACCCTTCAGTCCACAGGCTGACGCTCTAGCCACTGAGCCAAACCGGTTTCGGCAAAAGTTTTATTTTATTTACATATAAAAATCCAATGCAAAAACAACAAATTGTTAAACATTTGTTAATTCTTGGGTGTGACAATTCTGGTGTTTGGTTTTCCTACTTTTAAAATATTGTAACTTTCTGCAAAATAATTAAAAAAAAAAAAGGTCTACAGAGAACTTGCACAAACCTTGAGGCACAGTTTTCCTCTGACTTGTCTTTTTTGCCTCCCCTGACCTCCAATTGGAAATCATGTCAAGAGATTGGGGAAAAAAAAAAAAGTAGTGATGAACTTTCGCACCTTAAAATTAACCTAAAACTACTTTAGGTGATAAGGTGACTTTTTAATAGTGAAATTTTTTCTGATTTGCGTGCACCAACACTGACTCTGGGGTGTGCAGGTCAACGGGTTTTGACAAATGCAGAGTCAGCAACCACCACCACAATAGAGACACAAGTTCCATCACCTTTGTAGTCACCCCCCCCCACACACACACACACACCCTGACTGACCCCTGGCACCCACCCATCTAGGTCTGCCCCTATAGTTTTATCTTTCCAGAATAGTATTCTTTTTTTTAAGTCTAGTATCTTACTTAGATAGAATTTTTATTTTCAGATGACTTCTATTTTCTAGCTTCTAATTGTGATAGGTTCTTATTGTTCGATAAGCACAACATCGTTTTTTATTTTCCAAACCAGTTTGAAGTAAACAGTAACAGTAAAATAGTTTCTTGTCATCGAGCTCTCACATTATTTTTCAGGCCAAAAACATCAAGCCCCAATCTTCTGTAATCTACTGATTCTTTTGTGTAAGTGGATTTCACGTGGCTTTCCCATCGAGAGCTAATCGCAGCTCAGGTTCAGTCATTAGAATCTCCCATGCAGTTTCTGTCAGCATCCTTGGGAAGGGTGCAGAATGAACCAACACCAAATGTATTTCCCTCTCAAGGGCTCAACAGCACTTCCTTTCCAGTTTCCATTTTGTGTCAGAACCCACAGTAAGCTGATTTGACACGACGGTGACAGCTTTTCTTTTCTTCCTCTGTTCCGTTTAATTATTTTTAGCAGAGTCATAAAGAAGTTTTAAAATTGCTTTCAGCACCTTCTTTTCAAATACTACATTCCAAGTTCAAGCTCAAACTTAAGCTTAATGAGCCTCTTATCAACACTTGACCAAAAAAAGAACATAATGAATGAATATATGCAAACACCCTCTTGACAAGACTGCTTACATCTTTCCTATGAAAGCACAGTGTAGGTTATTTCCATCTACTTTTTATACATAGCGTTTTCATAATCTGCCCTGGTGCCTTAGCAATAGGAGGAGTTCCTGAGAAAAACCGGTTCACTCTGCAGACACTGCAAAAAAAAAAAAATTAAGCGAGAAGTGGAGACACTCATTTCACGCCTGTGCTCACTTGCAGAACTAACGTCAAGTTTTCACCCAAAGCAATTAGAAGGCACACTTAGACTTGGGAAACACACATGCCTTTATCAATGAAGTCAGGAAGCAACCATTATTATTTTCTTTACTGTAAAGACACGACAATTTTATAACATGTACTAGGGGAAAATCGCAGAGATTCTGAGACCATATGACTTAGCAAATAGATAGATGGATGGACAGTTAAGATAATCATATAAGACTTCTTATGGAACCTCCATAATTTTAGTATGATTTATTTTAAAGCGCTTACTGTACATATTAACATGGTTGTGTAACTGACCATAATAATTTACGATAGCAAATGAACAGAAAACTAATTTTTGTTTTAGTTCATAAGGACCAAACCTAACATATATGCATAAAAATTAATTTCACAGCATAAGATGCCAAAATGGCAAAAAGCTGTGTGGTCTGTCATCTTTTAATTTAATACATATAGTTTTACATGATTTTTCAAGATGAGAAATGTGTTTGAATGTATTCTTTAAATAAAGCAAGGAGCTGCTTAATATATTTGAATAACCAGCAGCCAAAATAATCAGCTCCTAATCTATGTTCCCATTATAACACGTTGGACACGTTAATTTATGTATATGGTCTGCTTGAAAACACAAGCAAATACACCCCAGCAGAAAACAAGACAAATATTTATGTAAAAATAAATAGTGTTTTAGCAAACAGGCATTCCGGGTGAGGGCTGATGTTTTATGACTTGACTCTTAGCCTCGATAAAACTTGCTCACAAGGCAGCATTTTTCTTTGGGGATAAGTCATAACTTTGCCACGGAGGGCTATTAGGGGACCATTTACTGACATGGGACTGAACCTACAATTCCCACACAGAAATGCTATTTAAAAAGAGAGGCTGATATAGGGGGTTTTCGGGAAAATCCCCCCAGGGGGCCTGAAAGTCTCCCGGTGCCAGACATGCCAGGCACTTTCCTTCTTGGGACAGAGAATATAACCTGCGGCGATGGCTCCTGAGTGAGGCATGGCAGGGGCACAGCACTTCACGGGAGGGATCTGCAGGTTCACACCGACGGAAAACTGGTGCATGAGAGACTGTTTCACTGTCTCCATACGGAGAGACGTGCCCTTTGGTTTAAGCCTTAAACCTTCCTAATGCCGCGACCCTTTAATACAGTTGCTCATGTTGTGGTGATCCCCAACCATAAAATTATTTTTGTTGCTACTTCATTCATAACTGTAATGTTGTTACTGTTATGAATCGTAATGTAAATATCTGATATGCAGGATGGTCTTAGGCGACCCCTGTGAAAAGGTCGTTCGACCCCCAAAGGGGTCGCGACCCACAGGTTGAGAACCGCTGGTTTAAGGTCTAATAATATTTCCTGGGGGAGGATTTGAGAAAAGTGCTAATGGACCGAGTCCCGGGAGGTACTAAATCAATTTCATCATAAAGCACTGATGAAACCCTCTGATGACCCTGAATGATGTAAAAGGGAGTCCGGGCCCTCTCGCTCCATCGGTTCCTGGAGCTGCGGTGAGAACTCGGCAGCCTGGATTCATGAACTGTGCGCATCAGGCACCTGCATGCTGTTGGGGACCTCCCGCCTCCTGTCTTCACGCAAACAGGGAGTCAGGCTGTCTAGGAAAGGTCACCATTTTCTGCCCCAGGACCAAAAGCAATGTGGCCAATAACTAAGCACTCCTGCACATTGCATTTAAGATGGACTAAGACAGGTGCAACTCCTTGCCATACAAACTCCTCTGTAAGTCTTGGTCTCCGGAAATTGTTTTCTTGTGCCATGAAAATAGCCAAAGCACAGACGAGCTAGAGAAGAGAATCAATCTTGGTTAGGAGCTGGTCCAAAGCTAAGGCCCAGCTTGCACATTCCCTTCTGCTCAGTGACCAGGTAGGAGTAGAGGGCAGGGTCCCCAACAGCACGCAGGGTACCAGTCTGTCAGGTTTTACTGAAGAGTGAGCAAAAGAACATGGGCTGAAGTCACAGTATAGATATTGCATCGCATATAAGACACAACTGAATAATATCTTATATATACATACAAGCTTCAAATTGCTCCCAAATTATCATTGATTCAGCAACCCACCATGGGGAGAAAGGGTCTTATTATTACTACTAATTTAAAAACTGGGGCACCCAAAAGATTATCAACTTTCTTCTCAAGTGGACAGTTACTGGGAAGTTCATCTCCCCCTCTGACTAACGCCTCAGAATCAAAGCCAACATTTATGAGTGTTGTACATGTATTTATCTAATTAACTTATCCAAACCTATGAGCTATGCATATATTATATACATTTTATATTTACTTCTATTTATCTAATTTACTCATCCCAACCTATACGATATGCAATGATGACACAGCAGTAAAGATGGCACAGATGAGAAAAATGATGTACTTTAGTAGAAACAGCCCTGGATTTAGAGTCTGATGAAAATTCCAGATTCATAGATAGTGTAACTTTGAGGTAAATTAGAGGAAGCCTGGAGAAGCCTGTTAGCCGTGGAACCCATTTCTCTGGCCTCGGGGGAGTTGCTTAATCATTCTTCCCCTCCCTTTGCTCTGCACTTTAAATGGGGGGAAAACCTCATTGAGTTGTGTGTTTTAAAGGAGTAAGTGTAATTAACCTCCTTACAGCAGCGATTTTTAAGTGGTGTGCCACAGAATTTTTAAAGTATATAATACCTGACTATTTAGTCAGGGGCACTGACCTCTTTCCCCTTACAATGCCAAAACAATGACAACTGCTAACACAACAACAGCCGTCGGTGTGAATTAATCAAAATTATACCTTTTTTGGTCAGACTGGCAAAAAAATATATTTTTGGTGTGCCGCAGAATTTTAGTAAGTAGTTTACGTGTGCCATGAGATGAAAAAGGCTGAAAATCGCTGGCTTAGAGCAGTGTCTAGCATAAAAAATGTTCCATAAGGACACTTCCTAACATTGTTTTTACTTCCTAGCTATTATATGTCATTGGACAGGCC
Organism: Myotis nattereri; assembly: GCF_964212035.1. Classification (NCBI taxonomy): domain Eukaryota; kingdom Metazoa; phylum Chordata; class Mammalia; order Chiroptera; family Vespertilionidae; genus Myotis; species Myotis nattereri. The sequence goes on along the minus strand of NC_138079.1, from coordinate 74,057,687 downwards.
ACTTCATCTCTCTGCACTTAAGAAAATGCTTGTGATAATACCTGCCTTCCTCACAGGCTTAAGAGAGATAATAGGTATAAAAAATAAAAAGGTTTTGAATGAAAAGAGTCTAGAGAAAGGTGGTATGATTTTTATGACTTCTGAGCTTGTCCCCAGCCCTGGCCAGTCTTCTGAGAACCATTTCTGACCATTTTGTGTGGAACTAAAAGGCATTAATTCCTTAATTCATTCTCACAATAAATACTAAGTATTTCCTCTGTGCTAACAGATGGGATATGGATAAGAAACTGTGGTTTAGGCTCTCAAGGAGTTTGCAGTCTGGGAGGCGAGACAGATAAAAACAAGCATCCTAAGTACGGGAACTGAAGGGGCGGAAGGAGGCAGAGCCACAGCCTCGGCTTGGGCTCACGTGGGCAGGGCCAGGGGAGGCCTCTGCGGGGCACAGTTCACATCACCGTGGCCGCCAGCAACTCATAGTCCACATATTCCACCGTTCTTTCCCTATGTATTTTTTTTTTTAAAGAAGTGAATTTATATCCATCTCAGGTGTCTTCTGACAGTTCGCTATATGATAGGGAGAATGATTAAAGGCCTCTCAAGCAATTTCTTTCTGTTGTAACTCTGTTAGGGTTGGGCCTCAATGGCACCAAGGATTGTGGAACTCACCGTAAACCTGCAGAATAAATTTGCTTGACAGGGAAAAAGTCTGGGTTTCCTGAAACATGGTGCCTGTAATCATTCTTTCATTTGCTATCTTAATAATTTGATATCATTAGCCAGGAAGAGTTATGGAACCATAATGATTTTAACACCTTAGATATCTAACTGTACCATTTCCGGTCACCCCAGTGCTTCTCGGTCTTTCTCTAAAGCAGTGGTTCTCAACCTTCTAGCCCTTTAAATACAGTTCCTCATGTTGTGACCCAACCATAAAATTACTTCCGTTGCTACTTCATAACTGTAATGTTGCTACTGTTATGAATCGTAATGTAAATATCTGATATGCAGGATGGTCTTAGGCGACCCCTGTGAAAGGGTTGTTCGACCGCCAAAGGGGTCGCGACCCACAGGTTGAGAACCGCTGATCTAAAGGCTCACTAATGGCAGCCAAGAGGAACCAAGGGCCTTTTTTTAAGTTTCACATTTTATCCTAAAAATTAATAACAATTTTGCAGCGTGAGTCATAAGCTAAATGTATTTATTTTAAGAATATTATTTTATATCTTACATAATAAGATTATATTCTCTCTCTGTCTTGTTTCTCTCCAAATTTTCTCTCCTCAAATCCCCCCATTTCTTTTTTTAAAATTTTTTTTATTGATTTCAGAGAGAAGGGAGAGGGAGAGAGAGATAGAAACATCAATGATGAGAGAGAACCACTGATTGGCTGCCTCCTGCACACCCCACACTGGGGATTGAGCCCACAACCCAGGCATGTGCCCTGACTAGGAATCAAACCATGACCTCCTAGTTCATAGGTCGACACTCAACCACTGAACCATGCCGGCTGGGCACCTCCACTTCTTAATATTCCTCTCTTCCCAATCAGAAAAGCAATGCCATTATTGTAAACTAGAAAACTATATCAAATTACAGATTAAGAAATTAGGCTCACCTGCAATTCCCAGACTACCAGCCATATTAGTACTTTCCTGCCTGGTTATTTTCACATATATGTACAACATGTAATACACAATTATGGAAATACACACAATTTGAGGTCATACTATCTCTATCTTCAAGACTATGTCCTGCTTTTCTTACTAACAGTAATGATTTGATAAGCATCCTATATAATAAAAGGCTAATATGCAAAGGTGGAAAGATCAGTCACTATGATGCACACTGACCACCAGGGGGCAGATGCTCAATGCAGGAGCTTCCCCCTGGTGGTCAGTGTGCTCCCACAGGGGGAGTGCTGCTTAGCCAGAAGCCAGGCTCAAGGCTGAAGAGCACAGCAGCGGTGTCGGGAGCCTCTCCCACCTCTAAGGCAGCACTAAGTATGTCCGACTGACGGCTTAGGCCCGCTCCCCATGGGGAGCGGGCCTAAGCCGTCAGTTGGACATCCCCCAAGGGCTCCCAGACTGCGAGAGGGCACAAGCCAGGCTGAGGGATTCCCCACACCTCCGAGTACACAAATCTCGTGCACTGGGCCTCTAGTTTTTATATAATCGTTTGATGAGTATAAGATTTTAAAGTACAAGATCTGTAGCTTGGGTTTGAATTCAAACTCTGCTTTTTTATTGACCTCAGGTATAGTATTAATTGAGGTTAGTAATATTATTTTCTTCAGAGAGTGGCTGTGGGGATAATATAATTCAATCCATGAGAAGAACTTAGACACTGCCTGCCACATAGTGAGACTATATTAGGGTTTAGTGTTCTTTCTTCCCACTAATTCAAGAGGCTACTTTTGCCATAGACTGAACTCCCTTATTTATTTTGGTCTGAGAGCTCCTACATCTTCTATTTTATTCCACTGAGAGCAATCTATCTATTTATGTGCCCAAACTACTTTGTTTAACACGTTGTCTTTGCACAAGGAGGCCGAACTAATTAGGCTAATTTCCCTTATTACACTTATTTTCAGAATTTTCCTGTCCATTCTTTCTTGTCCACAGGAACTTTAGTCTAGCTTGCTTAGTCAAATGTTTTTCCTTATTATCTGCATTTAAATTGCATTTGCTGAAGAGTTGACTACATGACCCTTTACGCTCCTTCTATGATTTACTGTTCCTCACCTTTATTAGCTGCTGCGTTAGCCATACCTTAGTCTACTCTACTCATAAGGCTTTTCTCTACCACAATCTCCCTTAGCCCTGATACTTATTTGGTTATTTTAAAAGACTTTTTATCTCAAACTTGGTGTAAAAAGAGAGGAAAGAACAGAAAAATAACATCCTGGCACTTCAAAAGCATTATCTCTATACCTGCATACCTGGGAGCATTCCCAAGCATGTTCTGTGGAACACTGGTGCTATAGGATGCTAATAGGTTTTATTACACTGGGGAGGGGGGGGGGGAAGGCTGTGTGGTTAAATTCATTTCAGAAATTCTAAATTAAGCAGAATTAAATATGTTTTTATTCTGTAAGAGCTCTCACTAACTTTCGTATTGCTAATATACTTTCTGAATCTCCAAAAAGAGATATATTTTGCAGAAGTGCCCAAACTTTTGACCATGTGCCCTCTTCTAGAAGGAGCATCCCTTAGGAATTAGGCGTCTAGATGCACTGGTTTGGGAAACGGCTATAAATGGGTTGCTTCCAAGATTTTGCGGTTGGTACCAAGGGAGATTTTTTTCCCCCTCTTTCCACAAGCACTGTTCAGGAAGGTGGACTATTCACTTTAAAATCTAGAATAATTGGTCTTGAATCTAAAGGAAATTCCTCTCTGATTTGGTCTGTGGGTTGACTGTGAGTTCCACTTTTTGGCAATGGTGGGTGTTTCACCTCTTTCAATATCTTCACTTGTGTTTCAGTGGGAAGCTTGGATTGACCCAATAAGCCAAATGCTACTCTAAATGAGACGATTGGCCCAATATGCTATTAGTTACATTCGGAACTGACTCAACACTAAGTCAGAATTGTTGACTAACACAGAGCAAATGGTTCCTAAAATACATATCGAATTTATTTTTAAAATCCTTCATTTGGGAGAGAATGATTTTTCTCCTTCAGGGAATTTTTATTATTTAAACAAAACAACACTCTGCACAAGTATTAGGCTATGTACCAAAATAAAGTGTTCTTTTTTTTTCTTTTTTGGCAGGAGTGAAATCATTTTCATGTAGTCATTTGTTGGACCTTGGGGCAAAATTATATTTCATAGTTCCCTTGTTCCCAGGCTATGGTAAAAAAGAGATTGATGTCTGAAATTTCAACTGTATTTGTTTTACAAATTTGTTTGATTCTCTAGGGAATAATTATCTCATATCTTTTGAAGGTTAGTAATTCCTAAGGAATGACCTCTCGGTTATAATTAGAATAAGGGTACTTACATGCAGCTAGGAAAAGTGAAAGCTAAGGGCCCTAGTATCTGGCATGACTATGTTACTAAACAAATGAAACAGTAATGCAGTCACAGGGACACAGTTCAATCAAGTGATCATTTTTTTCTTTCATTTTCTGAGAACAGATAATGTTGGAATACATGATAAAATAACAATGCCCAGTAAAACATATCTCATCATAGAATACTAAAGCTATATAAACTTGGGAACGGTGTGCCCAGTGGCTTTGAGAGGGATTTCCAATAGTTCCTTCTTTCCCCAATTTGCTACCAGTAGTTTAGTTAGACCCAGACATTAGATTTATGACTTAGAGAAAGGAAAACAAAACAAAACACTTAGTTTAGTACAAGCCACTCAGAACTTTAGTGATTATGTGAGCTAGAAAAAAAAATGGCAAGGGAATATAAAAGGAACTTCAAGTTCTACCTTCCAACATCTCAAAAAATGGAAGACGGGAACAACTCCGTTTTAGGATTATTGAGGGAAGTGGTTCTTTCCCTAGACTGAGAAAAATATTATAGTTTGACCAGTATCCAAGTGCACGGATTCGTGCACATTGGAAGGAAATTAATTAGAAGAAATATTTTAATATCGCTATTCACCCTTTCTCTATAATAGAAGTGTCAACCAAATTCATGCTCGACAATGACAGATTGAAACACACGCGTGCGACTGGCGCCAGCGAGAGCTTTTTATGTATCTTACGCACGAATCAACTTAGCCTTTTATATATAGTGAATAAACTTGCTTAATTAGACCTGTTTTCTGATGTAGCTAAATTTTTTCCAGTCCAGTGAAGCACCCCAACTTCTCTTTCAGGTAATGGTCAGCAATACAACAGTAAATATCAGTATGAAGCAGATTATTATTGTAGATCATGCAGGGAGAACAAAGGGTAAAATATTTAACTGCAACAGTGTTTGACTATATTCTGCGCAGTGAGAAAACCTGAAGTCATTTTCAAGGTCCACCATTTCTTACTTCTTTTCAGTCAGGTCAAGTTTCTAAACTTTCTAAATCTCCGTTTTCTGGCTAATGAAAAGAAAATAGGATTCCACCGAGTCTCCTATCTACCTACTCCAGGATTTCTGTGAGGATCAAAAGAGATGAGGCACAGGAAAACATTTCACAAACATTTGGTTAAAGTGTGAAATGTTTGCACCTGGCAAGGGAGAGGAAGCCGGGCACTGCTATGTGATGCCATTACCCTGCGCCCACAGCCACCGTTCCTGGGCTGGGCTGGGCTGTGGGCCGCATTTTGTGCCATGGGGTCTTGGCAGCTTTGGCTGCAATTTGGTGGGCTGTCACTCCAGGGTGGTGGCAGGGCCACTTGGGGGAAGGCGAGTGTTGCTTTGTGGGCGGCAGGTCCGCAGTGCTGTTTCTCTGTGCACATCAGGGCAGCTCCTGCATTGAGCATCTGCCCCCTGGTGGTCAGTGCACGTCATAGTGACTGGTCAGACGGTTGGACACTTAGCATATTAGCCTTTTATATATATAGATGTTAGATCTTTGCAAACACTGAGCTTTCCCCAACATCACAGGCTCTCTGTTGTCAGATCATGTTCAAGACACAAAGACTCTTTAACCAAGCCCCAAGATATATGAATTATTTCCTATGTATCCTAAGATTCAAATCACAGCTCAATTATGAAATGTATATTATTCACTGTTGTAGGGTCCATAAATAATCCCAATCATTAGAGTAAAAACCTAGTCTTAGTAGTAACATTGGTGGATGCCAACTATTTCCATCTCCTACTTCATATGGGAATTTCCTTTCATGCCAGACAGATACTAGCCTACTGCACTTGAACTGATACCATGGTGACCAGGAAAAATATTATATTTGATTGTAGACTCTAACTGCTATGATAAGTTTTATTTTATTTTATTTTAAAAAATATTTTCATTGATTTCAGAGAGGAAGATAGTGAGAGAAAGAGAGAAACATCAATGATGAGAGAATCATTGATCGGTTGCCTCCTGAATGCCCCACACTAGGGACTGAGCCTCAAACCCCAGGCATGTGCCCTGACTGGGAACTGAACCATGACCTCCTGGTTCATAGGTCAACACTCAACCACTGAGCCATGCTGGCCAGGCTGGGATGAATTTTTAAAGTCCATATATTGGTCTACATGAGTTGAAAAACAATTAGTGAGAACCTATTATAAAACTGGGACCTCTAGGGGGACTGCCTCTCTATTTTTCTTAAATGCCTTTCCTAGCAAAAAAAGGTTTAGAAAACTCAAATGTCTCCCACTATAAGACAGAGAGACCTGAAGCCTAGATGACTTGCAAATGTTGAGTCTGAACTTTTATCACCCTGCATTCTGGACTATCAGCATGAAAATTTAATGTAAAAACTGGTCTAAGAGCATCCAACAGAAGTAAAGTGCTTTATAAAGACACTTTCATAATCTAGGGTACACTGGATTCCCTTTACAAATCCCTACTAATGAGGAGTCCCTCCTAAAGAATTACAAAGCAATGAGGAAATAATCCACAATAAGTGAGAGTCAGCAGACTAACTAATAGGATAATTAGAACTTGATGATGTTGACAGAACTATAATATACATATACTCTAAAATGGTTAAAGAAATAAAGGAACAGAAACCATAATGAAATATTGGGATACAGTGAAATTAAAAGATTTTGAACAAAACCAAATAAAACTTTTTTCATTGGAGGTACTGAACTTAAAAATTTAATGGCTGTGTTAAGAGATTAGCCACTTATAAAGAAAGCATTAATGAATTAGGAGACAGATTTGGGGAAATCAGAAAATAGCACAGATTAGAAAAGAAATATAGAAAATACGAAGTTAAAGAATCATGCAGAATAGAAAGCAAAAGTCCAGCATACATAAAAGTTCTAGTAATATGGAACAGAAAAAATGGGGGCATGGAACTAAATTATTATTAGCCCTGGATAATTTTAATAGAACATTTGTTACAATTATAGTTCAAAACCAGAGGGCACGTGTTTCAGTAGCAGTTAATGAAGAACATCAGGAGACCGAGAGGACGGCACCCGTAGAATTTTCAGGAATGTAGAGTCCCAGGTTAGCCATTAGTCTTCATTTAGATAAATAAGATTATAAAACTAATTATCCTCACTCAGTTTCTAAGAAATACAAAGAATTTTCCTGTATTAACGTTTCTTTTTAGTATCGTCAAGGACTGATGATTTGTAACCTTGAGACCATGAATGTTTGTTTTAGGGAACTACGTGTGTTGGATTTTTTGTGGTAGGGAGTTGTTTTGCTTACTTTGAATTGTATCCTATGTCATAGGAGGTTCTGACTATAGCTTCAGTGGTCTTGACATTTCCCATTTTCGTGTTAAGTTAGGAGAAACACTCATGTTACCATTACTAGTTAACATTTTGAATAACCTCTGAAAGAACAGAAATATATACAAAGGTAGAAGAAAAAATCACCTAAAGATACAACAACCCTCAGACTAAAAACATAGAATAAGCATGGATAACCATACAGTCTCAAGATCTATGAGACAAAAGAGACAGAACTGCAAGATGAAATTAATAAATGCACACTTCTAGTATGTGGGTTTTGTTTTTTATCCTCACCTGAGCATATCTTTCCTATTGAGTTTTAGAGAGAGTGGAAGGGAGGGAAGAGATGGAGAGAGAGAGAAGGAGAGAGAGAGAGAGAGAGAGAGAGAGAGAGAGAGAGAGAGAGAGAGAGAAACATTGACGTGAGGGAAACACATCGATTGGTTGCCTCCTGCATGGGGCTGAGGAACCTGCCACTAGGTACATGCTGGAATCGAACCCCCAACCGTTCAATCAGCAGGCCGATGCTATAACCACTGAGCAACTGGCCAGGGCTCCAGTATGTGAATTTTAGCACACTTCTCTTAGAATCCGATAGACAACGAAAGTAAAAAAGTTAGGAAGATATAGGATAGACGAACAATTCAATTAACAAGCTTGATCTAATGAGCATGTAGAGAGTCCTGTAACCACCAATACTCTGCATTCCTTTCTAGCACACCTTTTTTACAAAAACTGACCAAACACTCAGCCCCAGAGCAAGTGTCCAAGATACCAAACCATCATGATCAGTGCCGTCCAATAGAAAGATAACGTGAGCCATGTAGGTAATTTGTGTTTCCAGCAGCCACATTTGAAAGTGTGAAAAGAGGCAGGTGAAATTAATTATAATGATATATCTTATTTTATCTAATGATCCAAATACTATTTCTTTTTCAAACTGAGTCTTAGAAACATAGCACTTCTTGATTTGAACCAGCCCTGTTTCAAGTGCTCATTAGCCACACATCGCTAATGACAACTGTAATGGACAGGGCAGCCCCGTGTCCCGGAGGCTCCGGTCAGACCTCTATGTAATACAGTGGGGAATCAAAATCAAAAGGTGGCTTAAACAATAACAAATTCTGATGTTTGGAATTTTCAATAACAAATGTAAACAAACCGCAAATTCAGGCGTTTGAAAAATTTCAGAAACGCTAAATAATTCATAGCCAAAATCAAACAAAAATTGTGAAATATTGAGATCTGAACAAAAATGAAAATGTAAATATAAAATGTGGGGGATAAAATGGATAGCTTTAACTATCCAGAGACAGGCACGCAACTTCCACGGGAACGTGGTGTATGACACAAGTGGCTTTTCACATTTGTGGGGAAGAACAGGCTGTTCACTCAGTGGCGCCGGGCCACTGGCTTTCAACACGGGGAGAACGTACATAATTGGAATCTCATTTCACACCCAACACAGAAAATTAATTTTTGTAAGAGAGTCAGAAAATCTTTCCACTTGGAAACGGGACAATCTTATCAAATGGCTTAAATTACGGATCAAAAGTATTAAATCAGGACAAAAGAAACTATCTCTACCCTAAAATACCTTCAATGATTACATCCTTATTTCTCACATTGTTATGTGTGATTAAACAGGTAGATGAAAAGGGCCCTTCAGTTATAGGCTAGGAAGGATCTAGGACTTCTGAACAGGTAACTGAGAGAAAAGGGCTCCGTCCTGGGATCGCGTGGAACTGAGCGTGTGGCCTTGGGCAAGAAGCAGCCTGTCACTTAGCCTTGGTTTCCTCGGTCAGATGATGGTAAGAATGCCTACCCCTCAGGGCGTCAATAGGGATTTAAGTGGACCGAGTACATTCAGGGCCTCAAAAATGTTGATTCATTTTTGCTACAGTGCAAGGTCCAGAGTGTGTTGAGGGCTCCTCTCCGAGTGCCCAGCACTCTCTTGCAATACAGGGAGGCCTGAGGAGTCTCACAGGGGCACCGAGTACCCCAGGGCACTCTGTGGTGGACTCAAGGGCAACAGCTTTGACATAGGCGCACCGTTTGCATCTTGTAGCTGTTAGACCTTAGGAAAGTTAACATCTCCTATCTCAGTATGAATATCTGTCAGCGGGGTTCATAACAGGACCCAGGTCTCAATACGGTTCTGAGTTTCAGCAACAGACACCAACTCTGGCTAATGTGAGCAGAAAGGGATTGTGTTACGGGTGTTAAGTCATCATAGATGCCCCAGGCTGCAGAGCCAGGTGTCATATCCAAAGCCATGCCTTAAACTGGTCCAAGGAGATGCCACGGCTCACCCCAGAGCTCCCTGGCTGCTGGCACTAGAACAGCTTCTGCTGCTGGAACCTGGCTGGGGCGCTCTTGACCAGGACACGGTCCAGGCAGCCCCTGCCTCTCTGTCCTGAGTTCTCCGGTCCAGCTCTAGAACAGGTACACGCGATGGATGAAGCCTGCATCACCTGTCCGCGTCCTAGCTGCACAGGAGGCTGAGAAAGTACATTTCCAACATCTGTAGAGGGAGGAAATGGATCTCCGACACCACTCAGACCTCAGGCTGGGAAACGCTCCAAGAGAAAGGGAGTTCAGAGGTTTTACTGTGAGGATAAAATGAGCTCACGAATATGTAGCAGCACCCCAGTGCAGAGCAGGAGTTCAGGGCTGGGCTGGGAGGCTTACTGACAGCAAACGAGGCATGAGAGCATTTTTGGAAGAACAAGAAAGCATATCCTGACCAGGAAATGGGGTAAGATGTATTAGAAAAGTTCTTGTGCTCCTACTGGCCAAGTTAACCAATGTTTCCAGAGATTCTGAATAAAACATGAAGGGCCTTGAATAACGTTGTACGGTATAAGGTTAGGGAAGAAGTCACAGAAAATCCTGTGTTGGGCTTTCTTTTGGAGGGGACTCATCTGGGATGAGCCGGCAGAGAGAAATCCTGTTTCTACTGGTCCCAGACTGCCAGGCAGATAGGATGACATGGCCGTTCTGAGCACAAGAAGTATTCTCTTTATTCCTGTGAGTTTTCTTTTCAAAACAGAACTTACAAGATTTTTATGGAGATATTTTTAGCAGAAACATAGAAGCTTTTCTGTAATCGAGCTTTTTATTTTCTTTTTGGTGAAAGAATTGAATCCACAGAAATGATACTTCTTTCCAGATGCTGTTCTTCCTACAAATAAGCTTAAATACACATTCACTAGTGACTTTTCACTGCCAGTTCTTCAAACACTGTCCTGCATCATGAGGGAACAAAGACAGGGGCCCTTCAGGGTCACAGTGAAGGGTCATGTGGATTTCTGTAATTTTTATTAACATCCTTCCTGCCGAGACATATTTCTTCAGCTCTGGCCTGATTTTCTGCAAATTCTGGGATTAAGCTTTCTATTAGACCATAGTAGGTTTAAGGGAGAGGACCATATGTTCTACTTTTCTGTTAATTTCCTCAAAATCTGATGCAGAGTTGCACGACCCAAAGAAGAGTTCAGCAAATATTATGTGCTACGGGCCGTCGGTGTGCTGTGTCTGGGGTCACAGCCGGCACTCTGGGGCCTGCCCCATACACTCGTGCTGCGAGAGTGATCATCATTAAACAATATTTATTAAACAGCCCTATGCATGGGGCACTGGGCTATGTAAGTAAGTAGAGCAGTCACAGTGCACAGCCGTTGGGAGCTTACAATATCAAACAGGAAATGTTTCATAGCCGGCAGGCACACTGGTGAGGCTGAACCCTAAAAGCATCCATTCACACCACAGGGCCCGGCTTTTTTCCCAGCCGGTGGTTCACCCATCTGCTTCCCAGGCTCTAGGCTGTCATTTAGAGGCAGCTAAATCCAAGCTCACTTAAAAGGACCATTTTGGGGGAAATTCATTAAAAATTCCTGTGCTAAGTCAGCCCTTACACCAGAACCTCCACAAGCCCAGTCATTTCCCTTCCACAAGATCCAGTGAGCCCCACACAGGTTACAAAGGGAATGTCACATTGCTCTCCATCCGGAAGCTTACAGAGGCACGCCCAGGTACCCTGGATTGCAATAGAGGCCATTGCAATAGAGGTGTAACGTTGCAACACACATCTTAGTACGTAACACAGGACATGCAAATGAGCCCCTGGAAGAGAACACCTCATTCTGACTTGTGGGGACCAAAGAAGGCCTCAAGGGGAAGAGGGCACCTGAATTAGGCCTTGAAGTTGAATTAGGTCTCTGATGGGCAAAGACCAGGGGCAGGGAGGCACTGCACACTTTTGGGTGGGTGCTGGAATAGGTAAGGGAAATGATGACTCCATGGGTCAGGATGTGGAGGGAGGCTTTCTCACACAGGGCCTATTTCATCCACTTCAAAACCGTCAGATCTGCAGGTTGGAGGCAGAATTGGGGCGTATTTCTTGCAGGGCCAGAAGTCACCCCTGTTTGCCTTCATCCTGCTGCTCCTGCTTCTCCTGCTGTTTCGTTTGGGAGACACTCCACCCCAGGAGCTCAGGAACGACAACTAAAAGCATGGCCACAACCCAGCCTGCAGCAGTGCCAGATGAACAAAGACTTTTGGGATTGTTTGGAAATTCAAAACCATCCAGCCATCCCTGCCGTTCTAAGTCACAGTCCCATGACCCAAAACAAGGCATGGTCACACGCTATTAAACACGTGTGGCCATTTTCTCCCGTCCTGGGAGTCGACGGAGGAGCCTCCGGGGGATTTTGTCTGCCAGGTGTTTGGCAGTGGCATTGACAGGAAAGGAAGCCTGTGTCAGCCTCAAAAAGTTTGGAGGGACCTCAAGGGGTGATACAGCCCAGCCCCTGCCTTTAGCTGGACAGCACACAGGCAGACATCAGAGACAGTTGCTTCTTAGAGTTTCTCAGAGAGGTCCGGTTTACACACTGATGTGTCCAGCCTGCTCCTGGATGCTTCTCTCTTGAGCCTCCCCTGCCACAGGTTATGCCCCCTTTACTCTGCCCATTGATTTGGGGTCACACCTCCAGGAGGCACCTGACTGCCTCCACTCCACATTGCCATAATCATCAAGGAAAAGGGTGACCTTACGCAAGGGTCATCGTGGGGGGAGAGGAAATATCCGCTCTGCACCAAATTCCTATTTAGTTATATCCTACAATTTCCTCTGCCCACGGTGATCTCAGAAGAAAGCACACAATCATAGTAGATACATGTTTCCACCAAAAGGAAGCTATTATTATCTCTCTCTTTTTCTTAAGAAAAAGGCAAATGATGCCTTAGTCCAAAGGATTTCACAACCTCACGTACAAAACCAGCCAAGTTTGAAAGAAAACATTTCAGCTACATGAAATGAGGCCTTTACCATGTGAGCAGCCAAGTTCAGGAAGGACTCATTCTTGGGTGAGTTACTCGAGATTCTCCCTGATTTTGCCGTAAGTCTGCAGTCTTCAGCATGACTCACAATCCCTTTTTTAATGTGGTCACTTATTCTAACCAAACATGTTCTGCTTCTATCCTGTGGTAACAGCACGTTTGGATTACATGTTATTTAGAAAAAATTGTATAGTGTTATTATAAATGAAATTCTTCTGGAAGCCTGGTTGGTTGTATATGGTGATTTCATCCGTCTGCCTACAAAACTGAAACAATTCTAAAGCTTTTGTGACATTCAATGAGGAGCTGTACAGAAATCGCTTGGAAATTATCTGGTTAAGAACAAGTAACATTTGGGGACTTATTGCTATTATTGTTATGATTTTTTAAAATAATTATTCTGGCTGAACTTGTTTCTTCAATCTATAAATTAAAATCCAGACAGGGAGTTCTCCACCAGTGAATGTAGAACTCAGACCCGCTACCCCAGATTTTCACCACCAATAAGATTTTTCTTCCTTTGAGAAAAAAATGGGTATGGATCATTTCATCCGGGACAGCAGGAACAGAAGTGGGTCTCTCATCATGTTTATAATAATAACTTTATACTCTTTACCTAGTTAACTAAACAATAGTCTATGTCAGATGAGCAGTCAAAAACTCAATCATTAAAAAAAAAAATCAATCATTTAATTACCTTAACAGTCAAGTGCCTGCCCACATTGGACAAGTGAAAGAAAAGATTAGGCTAAGATGATTCATTCATTCTTGGAAAAATCAAATTTTTCCTTCACTGTGAATATTGCATACTTACTATAGGAAAGTATTAGAAAAAAAAACACACCCATAATTCACACACCCAAAGAGCAACAAGTTACAATATCAGTAAATTTGTGTCTGTTGCTCTCTCTACTCATGGTTATTGGGTTGTGGATGTTTGCAATCTGTATTCAAATTTTCACATTATGACTTAACATTTCACGACAACTTTCCAGGCCTTTATTAATTCTTTTCACATTTTATTTTAAAATGAAAAATATTGCAAATAATTTACTTAAAGGCATTAGATGGTTTTCCTTGTTTAAAAAATGGCATTGGACACGTTTGTGCATAAAGCTTCCTCCATCTTTAGGATTAATTTTCATTGGATAAATTTTTCAGAAGTGAGAATAAAATACTGATGTGTTTTTCATCTTATTACAAAACTGTTTAAAGTCCCTAATTATTTTATTTAAGTGGAATCATTATCCCTGCTATAGAGAGCACTCCCTCCTGTGCCATAAGAGAAAAAATGGTCTCAAGGTTACAATGCATAACTTCATAATTTCAGAGGCTTCTCTCTCCAAACTGTCCCTACTTTTAGGAAAATCACATATTAATATGATTGCACTGTTGTTTTTCAAGATCAGGATTCCAATATTCTGTTTTAGAAATAGCTAGGTTTTAATTCAGTGTCCCGTGTAAAGGAGGGAACTCATTAAAGACTTGAAGGGGAGGGGGGAGGAGAGAGACAACTTCTCTTGGTGGTATTAGAATATTATTTATGTGGTGGGCCCTGAGTAATTTCATTTTGTTTTTGCACCGTTGTGCTATACAGTTCCCTGGGAGGGTGTGACACCGGGGTATGGGAATGTCTGCGTGCACACATCTCACATCTGCGGGGCCATGTGAACAGAGCGGCGCCAGGGCCCGGGGTGTCAGCTGGCTGCAGAAATCATGCTGCTGAGATTTACTTCCTGAGCAACTGTCACAGAGATTCCAGAGGGACAAATTCAAGAATGACTAGAAATTATAGACCAGATCACACAACTGTCATAAAGCTATCATCAGTTAATAAAACCAGGTTATTTCAATTAAAAAAAAGTTCGCTTTTTTCCCCCTTAAAAAAAATATTGATGTTGGAGGCCTTTGGAACTTTATCTGATCCTCCTTCTGTCTGCTGACTTTTTCATTTCCTGTTTCTTTCCTTTCTTTTTTTGCAAATAGTGGGGATATTTAAAACAAGCTCCCAGTGTGTTAAAAACAAATAGACATTCCCTAAAAATAGTTGAGCGTCAATGTCCTCACTCCCAGAGCCTTGCTTCTGTGAACAAAAACGCAGTCGCCCTCCTCCCCTCTGCTCCCACAGAAATCAGGCAGGGGGGACATCTGTAGGAAGATGTCCAAGAATTATCATGAGACTATTCTGAATGGAAAGCAAATCTGTAGTAAGGATGACTACAACGGTGTCTGTAAAATGCTTCCTCCATGAGCTTGGTTTAAAAGCAAATCCTTATTTATAACTCCACGGGGAAAAATGAGGGCACAGATAAGCCAGAATAGAAAATCTGTCTCTCTCTTCCACCCTCCCCTCCACACACAATCACTCCAGCCTTTCTGTGCACCCCATTACCTAATAGCAAGGTGATACTCTAGGGCCGTGGTCCCAACCTTCCTAATGCCGCGACCCTTTAATACATACAGTTCCTCATGTTGTGGTGACCCCCAATTTCACTGTTACAAATTGAAAATAATTAAAGCATAGTGATTAATCACAAAAACAATATGTAATTATATATGTGTTTTCTTATGGTCTTAGGGGAACCCTGTGAAAGGGTCGTCCGACCCCCAAAGGGGTCGAGACCCACAGGTTGAGAACCGCTGCTCTAGGGCCTTATCTGAGGCACCGAGAAAGTGGTATCAAGTAGCAGGCCCCACACCATCAGCACCATCAGTACCAGCACCATCAGCACCATCAGCACCATCAGCACCATCAGCACCAGCACCAGCACCAGCAGCACCAGCACCAGCAGCAGTACCATCGGCACCATCGGCACTCTTAAGGAACTCACAGACATTGAACAAGCCTATAATGTGGTGCTTTCTGCATGACAGGTGAGGAAGGAGAGGTACAGGTGCTACTGTGAGATCCCAGAAGAAGAGAATCAAACCTTGTGGGGGAAAAGGCAGCCCCCCAATGAATGCATATTTTAATCCAGACCTAGAACTTGCTAGCAGTGAGCTAGATGGGGAGAGGGCAGGGGAAGAACATTCCAGGCCCAGGATCAGCGCATTTAAAGACCCCAGGCCTGGTTGACTGCAGACTGTTCAGAATGTCTGAGATAGAGGGGAGAGGGTATGAGAGGAGCTGCAGAGGTCAGCAGAGATGACATCATGCAAAGGTCCCCAAAACCTTAAGAGACATTTGAACTTGATCCCAAGGACAACAGGAAGTAATCAACTAGATACGTGACGCAAGCAGATTTGCACGTGGGGCCCGAGAGTATTTTGAAATAGTGGTTAATTTCTTTTTCATCCTCACATTTTCTTTGTTATCTTTTCCCTTCCCAAACAGGTATCTGACTGCACTTGCCATTATTTCAGGGGAGTTGTTTACTTGCAGGGCAGTAAGAAGGTACACCCTGCAAGAATTCTGACTTTTATTTACAAAAGTTTAAGCACTTAGGAGAGCACAAGATTTGCAAAGGAAGTAGATAGGGGTTGTAGGGAGAAAGAGGGTAGAGACATTGGTTTCCCTCCAGGTAGAAAAATATAGATACCTTTGGAGATGGGGAAGAGAGGAGAGTATTAGTAGTCTGTGGAAGGGTGGGTACATGGGGATATAGTTTCAGCAGCAGCAGTGAGACCTCAGAGAGCTCCTGGAAGAGAAATAGAGATGTGGGCAAGGGTCATCCCAGAGAACCCCTGTTGGATACCTCTACAACCTTGACCACACAAAGCCCTGGAAGCTTGGCAATTCCAGAGAGTCATCAAAACCTCAATAATATGTTCTATCTGCCCAGAAAGAAAGATCTTCAAAAAGCAAGAGGAAGGCGCTCCATTAGAAGTAAAGTGCTACCGTATTCCTTGCACTGCTGATGTTGTGGACCATGGTTCACCAGGGGGACACATGGGAAGGCTTAGCCTGGCTGCTGTGTGGAAATGGATTGGAGAAAGGCAGATGAAAGATGACAGTGGCCTGTATCAGAGTGATGGAAGTGAGAATGAAAAGAAGTGGATGGATCTGCAAAATATTTAGAAAATAGAAGAGCAACTACTTGGTGATTGGTCAGACGTGGCGGTGAGTGAGATGGAGGATTCAGGGATGACTCCCAGGTTTCGGGCCTGAGCCACTGGGTGGATGGTGGTGTAACATATGAGTCCATTTCCTGTAGTGACTGACGGAGCACTTGGAGATTTTACCGTGAGGTTGTGCAACAGTCATATAGGGGGTGGAATATTTTACCAGTCGCATATGAACAAACAAGTGGTAAATGTTCCCAAAGGCAGAAACTGTAGTTATTGGTTAAGGATACATTGTCTCAGATGTCAACACGTTGCTAGAGATACCACCAATCAAAGTCCTTTCCCTCCACTGTCTCAGACACAGAAAATGAAATATCAGTGTTGAAAGAGGCCTCAGGAGTCCCATGGCTGGAAGGGTTCCCTAAAGCAGGAATCTTCTTTCAAAGGTATGTAGCAGCAGCCTCTGCTTTTGCACTCCCAGCACCTCCGCATTTAAGATCTTTAAAATGACACCACATGTGGGATTCATTCCAAATTATAAGAAAGTTCGCCTTATCTTACGTGGAACACTGCTCCATGCACTCGCTGCTCCCCGTTTTGCCCCCTGGAGAGTAGCTACACAGGCCAATTCCTCTGTCACACTACACTTGAAAGTTGCTGCCATGTTTTCTCAGCCTTCTTTACGCCAAGCTAAAACTATTCATTTCCTTCATCTTTTATTTTCACCAGTCAAGTAGTAACAGAAATAGCATTAGAATATGAGTTGCATGTTGTGAGTGCTGTAAGAAGTGGGGGTGTCTTCCCTGCTGAAAGAGGGTGTCTTTGCCCTCTGCCTACTGAACGAAGAGGGTTCTGAAGACCAAGAGGTGGGTGGAGGCAAAAAAGATGCTTGGAGCCTGGCCCCTGTACAGGGATGGCCACCCCACCATGACTGTAATGTGAATAAGAAACAACTTTCTCGTGTTAAGTCATTCAGAATTTGAAGTTTATCTGTTATAGCAACCGCTCTGCCTTCACTCTTACAGACATTGGGAGTCAGATGCGGCCATAACAAAAACTTAAAATATGTGGCAATGGCTTCGCAGCCAGTTCTAGGAGTTCGAGAAGTGGTAGGAAGGGTCAGGATGATGGTACATGTTCACTACTCACTGGCTTTAGCGAAGTATTACAAGAAAGAGATGAACTCGTCTCTTTGGAAGAACTGGCCAATTTTCAAGCAAGGTTGGAGGGAATAGAGAAAGTCAAGGGATCAGAATGGAAAGGCCAATTGCTTCCAAACCCCAAAGTACAAGAGATGAAATTAAATGCTTTGGTGGTAAAGGCCTAATACGACTTCCCAGTTGAACAAAGAGACTCAGTCCTAGTGTAAAAAATAGATTAAAGGTATATCACCCAACATACTGTGACCTGAACAAAACTGCCATGTAATTGAGACGAGAGAGAGAGAGAGAGAGAGAGAGAGAGAGAGAGAGAGAGAGACAAGAAAGCAAAGAAATATGAAGTTTTGAGAATAATATCTAAGAAAGAATTGAGTGTGGTTACTACTACAAGTACCTGACAAAAGCAAATAGACTGGACGTCTCCTAAATTTCTAAGAACTTTCTATTGGTAACGAAACTCTGAGCCTGGACCAAGAAATAAAAACTCTTGACTATTTAACCTTTAAAACATCCTTCAGGTCCCTGAACCTTCACTATCAGGAAGCAAAACGACCTGTAAGGGAGACTCCGCAAGGCCCAGTTTAGGGGAGCTCTTGGAGGTTAGTGGACAAGGAACATTTTCAGAGGGTGGAGGCAGAGTGCTCAGGTGGAAAACAAGGGACAAGGGTTTCTCATAGAGAGCAGGACCACAAGGACCCTCTTCTAGACCTGGTAGAAAGCATTATCCATCACCCAGAGATCCTGGGCTTTGAGCCAGATGCTGTCACTGGACGGGACTCAAAGTTGTCTCCTTGGGAAAGAGGTGACTATGGAGGAAGAAGGAAGTGGGTAAACTAGTGATCAGAATGCTGGACCGTGGCAGAGACTGCTGTGTGTCCACCAAAACTTGTTCCCTTTCTTCCCTTTCTTCCTGGGCATATTTCCCAGAATCTCTCGCATTTAGGTATATTTCCCAGAATCCCTTGCATTTAGGTGTGGCCACAGGGTTGAGTTCTTGACAATGGCATGTGATTGGAAATGATGTATGTCACTTCCTTACTAAAGAGGTTCAGAAAAAAGTAGTCTCTCTCCTATCTGCAGGGATAGCCATAAGATAGAAGGATGTTGGGTCCCTGAATAACTTCACAGAAGGCCATCTGATGGCAATACCTACAAGCAAGATACAAACTTTAATTGCCTTGGGTCTCTGAGAATTCAGAGTTTTTTTCTGTTGGCAGGTCTTACCTTCAGTAGGCTTACTTGAATAGCAAATAGGTCTTACTTTAACAAACACAATGCATTATCTCATTTAACACGCATCTAATAGGTAAAGAAATTCAAGAAGCTAACTAACATGTTCAGGAAGACTCATTAAGTAAGAGGGGCATCTAATGCTAGAACCTACGTCTATCTGGCTCCGAAGCTCATGTTTTTATCAACGTGTTACTCTGTTTCCCACGGAGCAGGCTTCTCGGTGCCGCGCCTCCTGGCTCTCCCTCCTCAGGATGTTCTTCGTTAGTCCACACTTTTTCAGAACTGAGCAGGATAATTTATGTCATAATTAAACTGGGGGTGAGTTGACCTAAATTTCTTCTCCCTTCTGGAGTCATCATCTATGAGAGCAGTCCAGGAACTCTCCAGTTACAACAGTGGCCACGCCTCAGCCAGGACCACAGACTTGAGCCAACCAGCACTCGCAGACTTTCTCACCTCTGCAGACCCCTTCCACCAACTGGCACTTGAATCATTATTTTTAATCTACGGGCACATTTTATAACCAGCCTGCTTAATTTCTTCTTGGTAATTTCAGCCCAGTGTTTCAGCTTGTCCACATTTTTCTTGAATCATCCAGATGATGGTCCCGTCTGGGACCATCCCACACTTTGTGAGAGAAGCAGAAACTCTGGATTCTTTCCATGACCTGTCACTGTGCAGAGGACTTTATGCGCTCCCTTCAATTAAACCTTTTCTCAGGCCCACTTTACAGATGAGGAGTGGACGTTTTAGAGAGTGGAGCCCATCCTCAGCCCTAATCGTGAGCGGTCTGAGTTGGTAGTTTATATTATTTTAAAAGTGGAGGTGAACTAGAGTTTACTAAGCACATACTTTTTGCAAGGTGCTTTATTCACTCCATCTCACTTAATCCTCACAGCTGTATTGGCACAGCGAAACTTGGAGGGAATAATTTTAAGAGATTAGTATTATTTTAGGAGGGTCTCTCTGTAGTAAAAGAGTATTTATAAATAAATAGTGGAAGCAGAAAGAAGCTACTGAGATATCTTGAGCCCAAACTAGCTAGACTGGGAATCTATAAAGTAAAGAGCTTTTTCCCTATGGACACTGCCTGGCACAGAGTAAGTGCTCAATACTCTTTGTTAAATTGAGTAAATGGCCCTGGCCAGGGTGGGCTCAGTTGGTTGGGTGTCATCCCGTGCACGGAAGGGTTGCTGGTTAATTCCCAGTCAGGGCACATGCCCGGGTGTCAGGCTCGATCCTCTGTCATACTATTCTTTATTAGTCTCTCTCTAGTCTAGAAGACAGTGGAATTTGGAGGCTCCAAGGAGCAGTTAAGTACCTCCTTGTCTTTACTTTGGAGGCTGAGATTAAAGCTGGCAGGGAACAATTAGAATGCACTTTTAGGAGCAGCCATTCACAGCCTACATCATACTTCCTGCTCACAAATCTACCAGCTGAGCTATTCACATGCTGTCATCTCAGGCAAAATTGTTTATACATCACATAATGCTAGTCTATGTTGTGTCTGTCGGAGCCCTGGCGAGGACTCCGTCCTGGATTGGATGGTTGGACCCAGGCACATGGTCAACACCAAACACGAGAGATCCATATTTGGGCATGAGTATGCCTTAAACACTAATGGGGTTTGGCACTACCGTGGCTCTGGAAATCCAGCCCACAGATCAAGTCACACATCAGGGAAAATCAAAACAGAATTAAGTTGGCAACTATTTCTTTGCATAGACACAGGAGGCATTTTGAGTTAAGTCTGTGAAACCCTGTTTTTCATGTTCACATCAGCATTTGGGCATGGCCAAATGTTATCAGTGCTCTATTTTATGCAACTTTTTCCCATGCACAGATGGAGGCCCAGATACAAACCTAAAGCATGGGAGCACATGATCAAATGGTACATTTTTTTCCCTAAAGAACTTTGAGATGACTGGATAAACACCCATCTGCCTACGACAGTTTGCATATGTTCCTGCTCAGTGGAGGGGGAATAAACAGGGTGGGGCCCGTGCTTCTCAGAAGTAGAAGAACAAAGCACTAAGTCTCGGGCTAGAATGCGGATTACTGGCTCCTCATTATCCTTGGCCTGGCCTTCCACGGACCCCGAAACTTGAACCTTCTCAGATGCAGCATCCATATTCCTTTTTATGAACTCGAAATCTCAATCATCATGGTTAACTCTTCGTTTGCCTAATTCTCTTTCCTTCTGGTCTTAGCTAGTGTGACCCTTTCTCTTTCACTCTCCACATGTCCAGACTCTAATCACCCTTCAAGTTCCAGGTCACAGGTCACTTCCAAATGGAATCACTCCCTCCTCTCTCTAACCTTGTAGCACGTCATGCCTCCATGAGGATGCGTGTCATCTTTACTCTGTGCCCAATTGTATCCTAAGAGAATTCCGGTGTCACTAGAGGGAGTGCTAGACAAAAGGAATGCAAAGTTCCAGGACCTGCTGGCGCCTCTGATTCCAGAGAGAAGAGTTTGTGCTTCTTGGTGATCCTGAGGCTCCCACCCGCTCCAGCATCTACCCTGCACTACCTTTTTCTAAAACATACACTTTTTCCCTCTTAGATTTTGGGAGGGGTTGCGGGGAGATACTGATCTGAACTGGAAAGGAAAATAAAATCGGAGCAGCTCTGAAATGAAGCTGCAAGAGTTTTCTCCCTACCATCTGCTCAGCCTAAGGGCTTGCCTAGCGGCCAATTTAGGAAATGAAAGGATCGAGGCCACCCAGGAAGGGAGTGAGTACAGAACTTAGATGAGACCAACACCGAGTCTTTGGGCATTCCAGGCAAGCTAGAGAATCAGAGGCTTGGCTACTCAACTGCAGCTGCAGTAACTACGTCAGAGGTCTTGACTGAGAATCCTGGATGGGAAGACCCCTTCCCTCCCCAGCGATGGGGAACAATGCTGACGGACACTTAAAGTGGGAGATCTCTGTAGTATTTCAAAGACTTGATATCTACCTATACCCACACACATGTCCTGTCAGCTAAACCCATTTCTTTACCCAGCGCTACAAGTATGCTTAGGAGGTGAGGGTGTGATGAAGGGAAGGGCTGGTATTCAGGCAGGTCCAGGGTAAAAGCAATTCGGCTGGCCTTTGTCTCTGGTTCCTGAGAGGGAGCCTGACAGGAGGACGTTATTCGGGTGGGCTCTCCCAGAACACATCCAAGTTTATGCCAATGAGATGGCTCAAGATGGGGCCGATGATGCCAGAAAGACCAACCATGTGATTAAAGGGTCGGGGCTTTGAGCCATGTGATATCAGCCCCGTCAATGAGGACGGGGACTGGACACTGAGCCAGGTGGATGATGATGTGCTCAGTCATACATAGTGAAATGCCAGTCACAGTTCTGGACATGGGAGCTGGGGCAAGCTTCCCTGGCGGTCAGTCCTCCATGTACCTGAGCACGATACTCACTGAGAGCACAACACTGCCCTTGGGCACCTCCCAACCGCATCCTGTCTATCTTTTCTTTTGGCTGGTTCTGACTTGTATCCTTATACTGCATAAAACTGCAATCCTAAGAAAAGCACTTTCCCGAGTTCTGTGAGTCACTCTACAAAATTATCAAACCCGAGGAGGTAGTGGGAACCCTCTGATTTGTAGCCAGTTGATCAGAAGTGTAGGTGGCCAAGGGTCCCCTGAATTTGCAGTGCCTAAAGTGAGGGTAGTCTTGTGGAGGACGTTGCCCTGGACTGTGAAGTCTAACTCCAGGTAGCTGGTGTCAGAAGTCATTGCAGCAGGAGAGTAGATATTCACAGGGAAGTCTGGGGACTGAATGATACTATTCCTAAATCTAGAGACCTGAGTTTCTCATAAAAGAATCAGGACCCAAATAACAACTCCATGTTCACATCTGTCAGAGGCCGGGCTGCGTCTGAAATACATACTGGTTCCCGGTATAACTAGTGCACAGTTTTAGTCTGTGTTTGTTGAATGAGGTAAGTAAATCTATTACTTTCACTACTTTTAATGTAATCAAAGTTTTCTAAAAAGCCACATGGCTGCCATGCCTGTTAAAAACAGAGTGGCAATATATACATCAAAATATTAACAATAGTTATTTCTGAGTAGGAGAGTTGGAATTTTTCAAAATATATATTGTTTTTTTGCTTGCTGGTTTGTTTATATTATGTTTTGCTTTAATAACCTACCAAATAAGGTTAGTTGGGGCCAGGTAGTGGCAAGTGTCTGGGAATAGAAGAATGTTTTCCAAAGGCTAAATAAGGCATTGGGCTCTTTCTAGCATTTCTTATGCATAACTTATGTAATAGCAATTTTCTCCTGTTGGTGTCATTTTGGCTCTGTGATCTTGGACAAGTCATTTCAGCACATGTTAAATTGGGGCTTAAACAAGATGCCTGCTAATATTTCTTTCCACCCTAAAATTCTAAGTGCATAACTAAAGACTTAAGCTTATGTGCTCAGAGCTCTAAAACATCTACAGATGTTGGAGGTGAGGGAGAGGAGTTCTTGAATAGGTGAGCCCCTGTGGGGGACATTTGCATAAAGCTGATTTAGCAAGTGAAAAATGGGCTGTGACAGATTAATGCTGGGAGGCTTGATCTGCTCAGTATCTGGCCCACACAGCCTGGTCTGATCAGATCTTCAAAGTCATATGGTCCCTATTTGGTTTCACAATAAATAACTCAGACTTATGAGTTAGACATCAATTAATGAAATCATCTAGCCCAGAGGAGAGCAAGCCTCGGGGCAGTCATTTTGGAAGCATAGACCATCCAGAAGTTTTGCCAACCCTTGGGCTTTTAGTCCTACCGGTGATAAAAATGGTAGGATTTCTCCCAATTCCAGATGACCTTTGCTCTGAAATATACCAAGAGCTGCCGTGGAGGTCAGGGAGGGATTGGCTCTCACAGACTTTACTGATGACAAAAGGCAATTCTAATTCTAGTCAGGGGTTGGACTCAGTAGTGGGAAGTATAGGGGGGTCCACAGGTAAAGAGCAAGAAACTGCTGATAAAATGAAGCTTACTTAATTTTTGTTTCCAGCCATCTTGAGAGGATATAGAAAGGACTCCAGGTAGAATTGTTTTGGAAACCATTAAAGCAGCATCTTGAAGCATCATGTTTTTGGTCGAGAAAGAAAATGCTGACGTGTTCAGATATACTGAGAACCAAACCCACCACGGGTCCTCAATAAATATCAAGCAATCAATCAATTCTCCAGCCACAGCGAAGCTTCCTGTTCCAAGCATGTAGTCATGGAAGGGAGCTTGGCCCAAGACCTAGCCCTCTTTTCCAAATGATGTGGCTCTAAACTCCAGGAAAAGTTCTGGATGGTTTTTTTCCTTCTTCTTCTTCTTCCCACAATAACTGAAGGCACAATCCTTGGCAGCCCTGGCAACAGTGATTGCCAGATCAGGACACCAAAGCAGTGAAGTGCTGCTGTGCCCTGGTCAAGCTTTTACAACCAATGCAAAGGGGATGGTCAATGATCACCAGGAGGCTGTTTGGAAGGGGCTGTACCTGTTTTCAGAAATGCTCTACGTAAAAATTGATGTGCCTTGGAAAATGGAAATCTATTGTACAGTACTCTTTAGCCATGGAAGCACTTGCTGGAAGATAGCTATAAATTGCATTTATCTGAGTTAATTTCACACCACTCAGTGTGCTTCAAAGGTGCCATTCTGCATTTTTTATTTAGTGATACATAGATTATAAATCTCACTTCTAAGTGTTGGGAAAGAGAACATTAACAACCCACTGTAATGGTTGACAAGCTACTAACAATTTTTAAACAGAGGCTATTGCAAAGACGAATACCACTGGAACTGAAACATGTGGAGTTACTCACTTTGCAACGTGTAATACTGAGGTTTCCCCAAATGTGAAATCACTTCTGAGGGTTCCACTTTTACATTGCCCTTTAACATGATGCATGTTTTAATGGTACCTTCCGCACATGATTAGAAAGACTGTTTCAGTTGTAACTTTATAGACCTTTTGATGGACCATTTGTCTTTAGCTTTGGAAAAGGGAACTAAAGTTATGTGATCGTGTGTGTTTTGTATTTAATAGCCATGTATCAAATCTCTATATACTTCTTAGTGTGGAGGGAGAATAATGTGATATATTAACTATGTGCGGGGGTTTTTTTTCCTTTGCATTTTTTAGCCCTGTGATCCCGTGAGCATCTCCCATTAGGACCATTAGCCACATGGCTTGCACTGGAGGGCAATTTCAGAGGGGACGGGTGAACAAAGGGGCAACTTATAAGGTTTTCCGTTCAAAAGCTGCTTATGCTTGAGTGACAGAAGAAGTGATGGTAATCAGACTGAATCAATGTCTCTGGGGCCCTATCCCCCACCTCCACCTAAAAGAGTGATCCCTAGAGCTGGAGAGAGAGAGAGAGAGAGAGAGAGAGAGAGAGAGAGAGAGAGAGAGAGAGAGAGAGAGATTTGTGAATGGCCAGAAGGTGGGGTTGGATACTTTGACAGGGTGGAGAATGGGTTTCCACTGGGGGTATTGAGAGGTGACCGCCCCCCACAAAACTCCTTTCATCACCATGCCTCTGAACAGCTAGCGGAATGGGATGCAGCCATCGGTGGGATCGAGAGCGGGCAGAGCAAGACATTGTTCCGGTGTCTTGAGACCAGGGCAAGCAGCTACTGCAGCAAGAGGTATGTCCTGGGGTTTCCAGCCAGAGGTCTGATCATTCATTGTAGCAGATGCCAACTTGAATGGTGCAGACCAGCTAACACCCAAAACACACAGTACATCAGAGCAGACGCCAGAAAATATAAAAATACAAAAAGGTTCAAGCAACTCCCGCCTCCTCAATATTTCACCCCCTGAACCAGATACCATGTTGCTAAAAGAAAGACCCTCTCACATCAACTCACATGCTTTATTGCCTAAGGAACACTCCCCCCAAATCTCCCCAGATACCTCGTTGCTGAGGTAGGCCCTGGACCCAGAAGCCCTGTCAGGAGAAGGGGTAGTGGGAATCCTCAAATCTGTAGCCAGTTGGTCAGAAGTGCAGGTGACCTGGGGACCCGAGTTTGTAGCTGGTCTGACCTTAAAATCACGGATCAAGTATTCGGAGGGACTAGATTGTGTTTTGGCTGTCAGATGAAGAGAGAAATAAAATCTAAGAACACAAATCCGTAGCCTGGTTAAATTCCTCCTCCACCAGTGCAGTGTGAAACAAATACTTTTTTTATTGTCTGCACAAACATAAGCAGGGCAGGAAACAGAGACATCGCAAACCTTGACGTAGTTAAGGTCAAACACTAAAGGTTTGCCTGGGGAGCAGAAAGTCATTAGAAGGCTGGCCTCCAGTCTCAGCCCCACTACTCACTAGCCATTAATTAGGTGAGTCGCCTGGGCTTTCTGAGACTCTGTTTTCTCATCTGTAAAGTGGGACTAAAGCTACTCTACTTCACAATGACTTGCACAGGGTCATGGTGAAGGTCAAATGAGAAAAAGTATGTGAATGCTGCTCTTAGGTATTTTAACTTTTTTTTTGAGCAGCAGAAACATGGAGAGGTCAGTCCCAAGAGCCAACAAGAATACGGGATGGCATGCACTTAGGTTATTCGAACGGTCTGTCCTCCAGATCTAAGATGCAAAAGCTCACTTGAGATTTCAAATAATTTTCTTAACTGGCATAAAGGAGAACAGTTGGTAGTTAGACCATTTTCAGCATAAGATCTAAACCCAGTAAGTGTGGAAGGTATAATGTCTCCTTCCCCTCAAATGCCAGGGAAAACCCCTCAAAATAGGTATTAACCTATTTGTATTTCATTGGTACTAACCTATTTGTGTTTGCTTTTAATTTACAAGGCTGATTTCTGGGTCCTTTTCTCCCTTTTTCAAACTAGCCCTTCATACCAGAAGAATGTCTTAAAAAGACAGTGTCTAACCCAAATAAAAGATGTCAATCCTCTTACGTTTCATCTCATGGAAAGCAAGTTAGAGGCCAGGAACTTACGAGATGCTGCAAAGAAATAGAACCATAAAAACGAGGACTGGTGATGCATAAACACACTCTGGGAAGGGCGTATGTGAATACAGAATTATTCAGGATTGGCCCCACGGCCTGTGTGGCCCACACAGACGCATGCCTGGAAGAGGCCACATGCACTCAACCAAAGTCTGTGTTTTCCTACAATTAGAAATAATACAAAATTGTTTCTTGCATATGTAATCTTTATATTTCATTTTACTATATAATGAAACTTTGGCATATACATATTACTGTACTTTATATGTATTACAAGGGGTTTTCAAGGATTGGACTACACACATTTCTTGTCTTAAATACTGATTTTGGAATCAAATCTCCATATAAAACGGATCTCATTACATATTTTAATTGTCAATTTCTGCTAAGTTAAAGAAAATTTAAATAAGAAAGAAGCATGCAACCCTCTAAGGTAGCGTCATCTTATCTATATTTATCTATCTTTGGAGAAGGCTATGATTCCAAATGCATTTGGAAGTGAATATCCACTGGGTTACAGACTTTTTGATGAGATTTGTACCTCCTTTGCTAACCTGCTTATTTCACGTACAGCTAACCCAGTTCCAGGGCTCACACTGTATTTTCAAAATCCACAGGCACTTGGCTTCCAGAGGTGCTGGCTCCGCACGTGGAACAGAAGGTAAGGTGAGTAAGGCATCAGACACACAACTAAGGCCTGACATGGGCAGAGGTGTCTGATTTGAAAACCAATCCATTTTAATCACACCCCAAATTAGAAAGATCGACAGGCCATCCTTGGGAAGGGATAATGCTCGCAGGAAGTCCAAAGATAATCTTAAATGGCCTCTTTGTTTTTGCTAACAGTCTCTGTGGACACACATGAATTTTGGGTGAGAATAGTTTTTGCAAGCGCAATGAAGAAATTATTATTTACATTTTCAACATGCAAGGTTGTGATAAATCCATTTTTCTGAGACCTTTCAGACTGCTTACTCCTACACGCCAATTCTGGAATTAGAGAGTAGCTGTGACAGGTCTTCCCAGCCTGGAGGAGACTTGAACGAATGGAACTCCCATGGGTTTCATACGTTGAGTGCTGGTGCAGAGGAGCTTCCCTAGCAGAAGGGAGGCAAGTGGACAATGATGGCAGCTGGTGGCATTCACTTGGTCCCTGAAGGCATCACTCATGGCAAAACCAAGCCCAGAAGTTTCGTCTCCAGAAATGCAGAGGCTAAAATCCACCCACTCTGGCCCCTTGGGAACAGGTGTGTGCAGGATACCTGGTCCAATGCTTCCACGCTGATGACGTTTTACAAATAACTACTTAGAACACACATTTCCATATTCCCTTCTATGGAGCCCTCAGTGTGTTTCAAGGGGCACGAAGGAGGCCAGTGGGTCCCCCTCCACCAAAACATTTCCACTGTTATCTGTTTTATATATTGTGATATTTTTAAAAAAATATTTTTTAATTGATTTCAGAGGGGAAGGGAGAGGGAGAGAGAGAGAGAAATATCAATGATGAGAGAGAACCATTGCTTGGCTGTCTCCTACACAACCCCCACCTGGGATTGAGCCTGCAACCCAGGCATGTGCCCTGACCAGGAATCAAACAGTGACCTCCTGGTTCATAAGTTGACGCTCAAACACTGGGCCACACTGGCCAGGCTATATTGTGATTTTGTTTAAGATTTTCATGTTTCATAGGTTCCACTGTTTTAGGACGTTTAAAAAAGTACTAATCTAAACTGCAGTCCTAACTATTATTTTTTCTTCTTCTTCACTTAATACCCCCCAGGTGATGCGTTTCAGAGGCTGGCGATGCATAGACAGAGAGAGTCCTTGAATCCATTGTCAATGGAGCCTTTCTACTTAATACTGTCTGGGTCATGAAGTATGTGAGAACAAGCCAGAAACACCTGTGTGACCAGGCATTCCTTAAATGTCTGTCAGTTCTCCCCTGACACGTCTCATTCTGGCCACATACTATAAACCAATGACGTCCAATCGGTCTTCTGCATAGTTTCCACATCTCTATCCTTGAGTTTCCTTTGCATAAGGCAAGTCTTGATAAAGTGCAAAGTTAGTCTCCTTCTAATTTTCAATTCAAGAACTTCCTAGCCTTCCCTCCTCGCTGGTTGGAAACTTCTTTGTCAGCCCATTTTGGATGGTGAATTAGAAATATGAGAGCCATCTTCACAATTTTTTTAGCCCAAGTAAAACTCAAACGTCCCTCCAAAGCCGTGGCTTTGCATTTTCCCTGCAGCAGGATGATAAAGGTCTCTGCGCATGTACTCATCGCTCTGAGGGTCGGAGAGGGGAGCCCAGCCATTGCTGGCCAGTTTTACACCACTTTTGTCCTTCCGCTTCTAACACATGGCTCTGGGCGCATGAGGAGTCCTGTTCAATGTTGAGACTTATTGTTCTATGGAGTGGCCCCTTGAGAGGCAGAAAACTCCGTATGTACTTGCAGGGGTGGGGAATGTCCGGCCGGCCCTTGGGCCTTGTTAGGATTGCACAATCCTTTGGTCTGGCCCTGCCAGGGCATTAGGGGTGAGTTAATTAAATGTTTGACCAAATAGAGCAGGCTAATTTTTAAGGTGATAATTTTGTATGGCCCACGAATGATGTTATAAACATACAAATGACCCGTGGCAGCAAAAAGGTTCCCCACCCCTGCAAGGGGAGCGCTTGCCCCAGAGGAGACCAGTTCTCATTGAGGAGTCGCTCTCTGGCTTTAGTGAGGGACATGGGCACTGCCCCTGAGCTAAGTCACCTACAGGATCCCCCCACCAGGCTCGTTCACGAACATCCCATTCCAACTACGGAGCGAGCGCCTGGGAATGGAGGCAGGTGTGGCTTCCACCGCGGGTCATCCTGAAGAGGAAAGCATGGCCAGGCAGAGAAGAAGAGGTGCCATCTTATCACCAAGGCCCTTTGATAGAATCAAGCACCCTTGACTGGCTGATGAACCTCGGGCCTCCCGGGGCCACCCTCAGCACAAACAGGCACCCACTCCTGCTCGCTGAGGAGTGGCTGTCTGAGAGCCTCACAGAGCTGGAACTTACAGCATCCCAGCATTGCTTAGGGCCCCTGGCTCAGCAAGGGCCACAGAAGACAGGCCTCTACTCCAGCAAAGCCCGCAAGACCCAGGCTCCTGACCCTCGCAGGGATGGAGCTGACCCCGCTGTTCCCACCCACCAAGCCAAACCCAGAGAAAGTGTTCGGCTGGATGAGGTATTGAGTTTTTCTGTTGGCTTCTCAGGTTGACCCACTGACCAAACATGCTACCCACCCCTGCTTGGGATCTTGCAAGTTTATAATCCATACAGAAGAAACGTTGTTATATAAACCTTGCCAAGACTATAGGCCTTTTAAATTCTCAACTAAGAAGCCGGAGAAATTTATGGCAGTGTTGCTAGATGGGGAGGCCAAGTAACGCACAATGTTGATCTTAGGTCTGTTTAAACTTCTCCTGCCTCCTGGCACTTTAAGCAGTAGTGGAGAGAAATCATTTACTCATAGGTGCATTAAGCATTTGGAAACACAAGGGTACCGGGGAGCAACATAATTAATGTGACATGTGTGGTCCTGGTCTGTGGAGGGCAGGATTGCACACCAACCCTGTAGCCACGCCTGTCACGGGTGGCACAAAGGCCCAACAGCATCTTTGTGGGATAAATAGAGGGAATTATATGAAGGCTCGGTTTTCCTACCAGTGAAGTCTTGGTGATTAACCAGCCCTCCCCCTGAGCCCCCGTAAAAGGACACACAGCTTGGAAATGGAGCGAGTCATCCTGTAAGGAGATCCAGTTGGCCCCAATATATAAGCACGTGGCTTTTAATGCAGGTTTTCTCTGCTCCTTTGTCATTAGTTATGGGTCTCCTGCTTTTTGTGTCTGCACTGACTGCAGGATTAGCCACAGGTGTCACTCAAGTTCAGCTCCTTTTAGGACAGTAGTTGGAAGAGAATGATATGAACCCTAAAGAGGAAAATCAGTACTTAGCACATGATTCGGCCTTCATCTGCTCATCGCATGTCTTTGTGGGAGAATCTGAGAGTCAACCCACACAGCATGCTTTCTGCCAGAGGTTGCACAGCGCCGGGTTTCCGGGAGGAGTGCGAGGCGAGATGCTGTGGGAAGCTCCTCTCCTCCCCGGAGTTGGAAGTGCAATGAAGGAGCCTATTTCACACGCCAGGTTACCTAGATTTAATATGAGACGAAATGCAATCTGATATGAGAACTGGTAACGGACTAACAAATGACTCAAGTAAAAAGTCATTTTAATGTTAGGTCCTGGCCATGAGGTACAACCTCCCTGGGAAGCCTGCTGACTGCGCCCCTGAGGTGCATGGCTGCAGGGCTTTTCTGGATGGGACGCCTAACCCTTCTCTCCCCTCCCCCAGCCGTCTCCACTTTAGTGCTCACTTGTGTGTAATCCGAGTATTTTATATACGGAACACTTGCTGGACTTGAAACTGGAGGAAAATATGCCTCAATAGAATTTATAATGTAACCATCCCACATGTCAGACTAGGATTTATTGGAATAACATCTCCTACGGATCTTCCATATCCCAAAGACCACAATCAGTGATGGAGATCTTTAAAAGAAAAAGGATGCCTTAGAAATGTTTTCAAGCTTAAGAAAGCTGAACTTATTTAAAGGCAATAGAATTATTTGTAGATACAAGGGAGGGAGGGAGGGAGGGAGAGAGAGAGAGAGAGAGAGAGAGAGAGAGAGAGAGAGAGGTGCCTTGGTTCCCCATTCCCTGCAGCAGGAATTACTTTCTTCTGCTTCCCATTCCCTCAGTCCCTACCCTCTTCCCATTAAGTTTCTTAGATTTGTGTATCTTTAGATGCAGACACTTTCTTCACTCAGGAAGTTATTCTCCTCACGCCTTGTGAGGTCTTGGAACAAAAATTAGTTGAGAAAGAAACAACTGCTCCTTCTCTGTCCAGAAAAAAAAAAAATCCACGTTGCATCATGTAGCTCAAAAAACATTTGTTTGGGGCAGGAAGGGGGGGTGGGGGGTCAGGCGGGGAGAGATAGCATTGGGGTGGGGGAGGAAGGCGGAGGGAGGAGAATCTCATTTCCTACATGTGTAATTTTTCTCCTTAGGGGCACGCATGAGCCAGCAGTCACTGTCTGCAGACGTGGTCTGCAGGGGAACACAATGAGCACAGGCAGTTGACTGGGTCCAACCTCAGAGTCAGAATGGTGTTTATGCCAGGGAGGGGTTTGCATCTCACTTTTTGGTCTAATTTCTTCATGTCATTCCCTCATTCTCACTCCCATAACCCCCTCCCCACCCCAAATGTTCAGGCTTTTCTCAACCGTGCACACACAAAATAATTGATGAAAAGTCGCTTTTACACTCAGAAAGTTCATGGCTCGCCCCGTGGAAGGCGGGGCAGCAGGGTTTGGAAAGGCCCTGTTTATTGGTCTATAAATCATGGTCGCCACGTCTGACCCAGCCGCCGGGGTGCCTGGGGTCAAGGGAGCCTTCGGGGCTCAGAAGCTCTGCAGCTCCTCTCTTTGCTGGGCTCTTAATCAGCCCTCCGAAGGCAGAAACAACATCAAACAACCGCGATGCCGAGAAGGACTGGCGGCGTAAGTGACTCAGCCTCTGCTTGAGAGAAAGAATGTCTTAGAGATTCTGCTCTGTAGTAAGCGATTTTCCTAATTATTTGGAGGCAGATGGGGGTCTGACAAGGGAGAAAGAAGAGCTCATTCCAAATAACACAAATGATTTAAAACCAAGAGCAAAGACATACATATCCACCCGTCTGAGCTCTCTCCTCGTTAAAATAAAGATGATAATCACTGCTTCTGGCACCCCTGAGGAAGCAGGGCAGCGCCCAGCGTGCTGTGGGTGCCGTCTCCCAGCCGCCTGCACAGGTCCGATCCGAGATCTTTGCGCTTCAATATTTCTCATCAGTAAAATGATGATAATTACAGAGAAAAGACATGCACTGTGTTTGGAATAGCCAGGTATGTACTAAGTGCTCAGTACAAGTTAGCGATTATCTTAACACCTGTCAAATGGCTAGTCTGATACCTAGGCACTCAATGAAAGCTGGTTTCCCTACCCACAATTTTGAATTATCCAGGACAAACCAGTATGAAATAATTACAAGAACATGACTTTTGATGCCAATCAAATCTGGGTTCAAATCCTAGCTTCTCCACTTACTCACTAGCTTTGTGATTTTAGACAAATTATTTTCTATGTGCCTTCGTTTTCTTATCTTTAAACTAGATAACAATGCCTGTATCACAAGGCTGCTATGAGGGAAACAATCAGCAACTCCACAGGAAAATGTTTCATTGGATGGTGATGTCTGGGTTAGAAGCTGCCAGAAGCCAAAGCTACAGGCTCCGTGTTCATTGGTCTTAGAAAAAAAGCATGGACTGAACTCCCACTACATGCCGCTGCTAGGTACTGAACATACAAAGGTGATTATCACACATTCCTGCTACAAGGAACTTCATGTCTAGGGAAGGAGACTCGTAGGAAACATCAATGTAATTCTCTGTAGCTCAGTGTTGTCAAAGCATGTTCAGAAGACCAGAGAAGACTCAAAAACATCCTGTCTCCTGATACACCTTTCTCCAAGTCTTCCCTAAAGCAACACCTATTGTCCTTCAGCTTCCAGACTGGACTTCACTTGGTCAAGGAAGATTCTCTGAACCCCAAGCTCTTACACACTATGAAGGCACCCCGTGTTTCTCAGTTTCTAGCATCCATCAATATTCAATGGCCTGCTCATTATACTCCCTCCTACCTCAGCCCACTAGCATTTCAGGGACGTGTTAACCCATTCATTTGGAAAATACAGTATACATCTTTTATACAGAAATCTTTTACCCTCCCCCAAAGCTGCTCATGGGTAAATGAACTGATTATGATGGTGACTTAAGTATTTTAAGACATCCTGGGGGCCAGTGTCTAGCAGCCTCTGGTCTGAAAGACTTCTGTGATCATCATCAACACAATCTATTGAGTCAAGAATTACTTTGAGAGCCCCCATATAAACCCTCACATATAAAGTCAAATAATTTTCAGCAAAGGAACCAAGATCATTCAATGGAAAAAGGGCAGTCTTTTCAACAAATGGTGCTGGGAAAACTGCATATCCACATGCAAAAGAGTAAACTTGAACCCTTATAACCATATATAAACATTAGATCAAAGACTAAACATAAGAACTAAAACTATAAAACTCTTAGAAGAAAACATAAAGAAAGCTTCATGACATTGGATTTGGCAATGATTTCTTGGACATAACACCAAAGACACAGGCAAAAAGGGAAAGAAATAGATAAAGTGGACTTCATTAAAATTTTCAAATGTGTATCAAAGGACACTATCAACAGAGTGAAAGGCAACCCAGAGAATGGGAGAAAATATTTGCAAATCATATATCTGATAAAGGGTTAATATACAGAATATGTCAAACTCTTATATTTCAACAAGAAAACTAACCTGATTTAAATATGAGCAAAGGGCCCCGGTTGGTGTGGCTCATTGGGTTAAGTATCATCCCATGCACCAAAAGGCCACCAGTTTGATTCCCCACCAGGGCACATGCCCAGGTTGCAGGTTTGAACCCCGGTTGGGGATGTACATATCGGAAGCAACCAATCACTCTCTCTCCCTCTCCCTTCTTCTCTCTAAAATCAATAAAAACAAAGGACATAAATAGATGTGTCTCCAAAGAATATATAACAAATGGCCAATAAGCACATGCAAAGGTTCTCAACATCACTAATCTTTAGGGAAATAAATGCAAATCAGAATCACAATGAGATCCCACTTGATACCATTGAGGTGATTATTATTTTTGGAAAAAAACACAGAAAATAATTAGTTTTAGAGAGGATGTGAAAAATTGTAACCCTTGCCCCACCGGCGTGACTCAGCGGTTGAGCATCGACCTATGAGACCTATGAACCAGTAGATCATGGTTCGATTCCCAGACAGGGCACATGCCCAGGTTGCGGGTCCAATCCCCAGTTGCAGGAGGCAGCCAATCAATGACTATCATTCATCATTGATATTTCTGTCTCTCTCTCCCTTTCCCTTCCTCTCTGAAATCAATAAAAATATTATTTTTAAAAATTGCAAAACTTGTGCACTGCTGATGGGAGTGGAAAAGAAGGCAGCCATTATGAAAAAAGACATGATAATTTTCCTCAAAAAATTAAAAATAGAATTGTTGTATATACCCAAAAGAATTCAAAGAAGGATCTCACAGAGATGTTTGTACATCTATGTTCATATCAGCATTATTCACAACAGCCAAAAGGCAGAAGCAACCCAAGTATCCACCAGTGTATGAATGGGTAAAGAACATGTAATATGTACATACAATGGAATATCATTCAGCCTTAAAGAAGAAAAAAATTCTGATACATGCTACAACATGAATGAAACTGGAAGATATTATACTAAGAGAAATAAACCATCACAAAAGGACAAATATTGTATGGTTCCACTTCATTTGAGGTACCTCAAGTAGTTAAATTCATAGAGACAGGAAATAGAATGGTCATTGCCATGGGTTAGGCCAGGGAGAGAGGGGAATGGGGAGTTATTGGTTAATGGGTATAGAGTTTCAGTTTGAGAAGATGAAAGTTCTAGAGATGGAATAAGGTGATGGCTGCACAAAAATGTGAATTCACTTGATGCTTCTTTACTGGACACTTAACATTGATTAAAATGGCAAATATTATATTATGTGTGTTTTACCACAATTTTAAAAATAAAATTAAAAATTTACTCTGAACTAAAAGCATTTTGGTAATGAAAAGAGTCCAAGAATCCCACCCAGCTTTGAAGTGTGAGGTTACCCCTATGGGGTAAGTCAGGTTTCTCTGAAAGGCTGAAGGCAGTTTCGGTTCAAGTAGACAGGTGAGGAGAGAAGGCAGGATACAGCCTGATGGCGTTTGGAATGAGGCTGGAGTTTGGAAAACCCAAAGACACTGGTCTGCAAGAGTTTCCCTTCCTGCTTCTTTAGATTCTAGTCTTGTTCAGGGAAATGGACTCCATCTGATCTGAGTCATCAGCATGTTTGGAAATGTTGCTTTGAAGCCCTTGTCCACGTGCCGGAAAACCTTAGCCTATTCCCGTCTCTTTTGTTTTAATGAAGGAGGCCTTGTGATTGGCCAGATGACTGCAAAGCCAATGACTCAAGTTCATATCCGAAGCGCAGGCCTGTGGAGTTCGAGCACTTTCAAAACTTGGGCCAAAGGTAAAGAGCAGTAAGGAAATGCTGCTGAATGAAAGCTGCAGACCTTGGGGTCCTGGAAAAGTGAGCAGTGATGAGCCAAAAGCAGGGGGAGGGCATGAGAAGCCTCTGGGTTGCATGGCCCATATTCACAGAGACTCAGCCTATGGAAGAGTAGCATGCCCCACCAAGTGAGTGCCCAGCTTGCACATAAAATGACTCAGTCCAGGAAAGCCATCTTAAAAGGAGAACAAGCTACAAAGTGGGAGGAAGACCAGGATGCTGGACTGATGCTCTTAACTGTGAGAAATGGTCTTTTACTCATAAACACCGATGACAGTATGGTTACCAGAGGGAAGGGGGTTGGTAAAGGATAAAGGAGGCCAAATATATAGGGACGGCAGATGAATTTACTGTGGGTAGTGGGCACACAATGCATTATACAGATCGTGTATCATAGAAATGCATACCTGACACCTACATAATCTTATTAACTAATGTCACCCAAATAAATTTAATTTTTAAAAAAGAAAAACAAGCTACAAAGGAAGACCAGGATGCTGATGGGATGCTCTTAACTGTGGGGAAACAGCCTTTTAAAAGAAAGTCAACCAAACCTATTAGTGACTCTTTGCACCTCATTTGGTAAGACTCAAGGAACCTCTACACGGAATCCAGTTTATTCACCTCATCTGAGGGACACATGGCCTTCTGTTATTTGGCCCAGAGAAAGCTCATCTAAGTTGCCCTTAGTTGACAGCAATGGAGATACCATTACCTCTCCCACAGACAATGCCACCTTTTAGAAAGTAAAATAGTTCTAAACCTGAAAACAGAATTCATCCAGCTGTAGATTTTGGCTTATTTTTATAAAGATCCATCTAAGAATAATTGCTCTTACAGAAGTTGCTTTCTGGACTGTTTCATGTGGGTGGTACCCTCATATTTGGGACTCAATGGATCATGCCCCTTCTTGCCCCTAAAAAGGAGAACTCAGCCAAGAGGCACTTTAATACTCTGAGCCAGGAAAATTCTTCATATAGGAGGTGCCATTGAGCCCTGAGAGTCTGTGAGGGAGACAAACAGCATAGTGTGAAGAAGGGCTTTTTCTACAGAGTCAGGTACAAAAGTCACTTAGAGAAGCAATAGGGCCAAGAAACAGCAATTCCTATCACCAGCTTTAGGAAAGCTGATGTTTACACACCTGAGGCTGCCCCTAAAGGGAGGCATATAATTGTCCTGTGGTTGCAGAACTATGAGCTCTCCAAGCCCCGAGGAAGATGAGTATTGCTGCCAATGACTTTTAAGAAACTTCTCCTCCCTCTTTCAAAGTTTCAGCTGATTTCCAAGTTCTCTTTGCTCTGAACCCGGGCTATTGCTGCTATGAAAGTCCCAGAATAAATCTCTGTCAATGGCTCAAAGGTTAAAACATTAGACATTTAAGGAAAAAATGAAGAGGCTAGGATTGAATAATCTAGATATACATATTACAGAGGAATGTTTCTACAGATGGTTGGTTGTTACTGGAGTTCTATCAAGGGGTCAGTGGCAGTTTAAAAACATGGCCAGCCCCCAAATTCTTTGACATTCCTTCCATTGAGAAGTCAAGGGTCCATGTCCCCTCCCTTGAATCTGATCTGGTTTGTAACAGCTTCAATCTATAGAATATGGTGGAAGATATGCTGGTCCTTTTGAGATGCTCTATTGGGGGGAAACCAGCCATCATGTAATATATCAAACTCCCCTAGGACTGCTAGGGACTCTGGTCAATAGCCCCTCTGAGCTCAGAGCTGACAGCAGGCATCCACTGCCAGCCACACCAGAGAGCTCTCTTGTACATGCAGTCACACCTCAGGTGACCCAGCCCCACCCAAGTGCTGGCTGCAACTTCTTGAGAGATCCCAAACAAGGACCGCCTCACTGAGCCCTTCCCAAATTCCTTATCCACAAAATTGTGAGTGAAGTAAAAAGGTTGCTTTAAGTCACTAAGTTTGGGGGTCACTGGTTATGGAGAAACAGTAGCCTGAGCGTGGTCTCTTGTAGTTTGGTGATTTCAGCAGAAAAGGTGAGGAGACAACTTTGTCTGTATACGTGTCACAAATTTACAATGTTAGGTTGATTATGGTTTTCAAAAAATCCAGTTCTGTCCTCAGTAACCATTATAGTCGTAAAAGTGACATGTGCACTGTTAAAATTACACATAAGGTTGTCATGGCTAACTTTCAGCTAACAGGATACAGTTATTCTTTATATTTGCATGTTGATGTTTATAATAAATTTGTACTTTGCATCTTTGTTATACAGACATTTTTATTTGTTAGGTGGCATAAAAGCACTTATATGCCAGGTACTGTTCCAAGTGAATACATTTAACCTTCAGACTGATCCTAGGAGGTAGGTACTATTACTTCTATCTCTATTTTATAACTGAGAAAACTGAGTTACAGAGAGATTAAGTATCTAGTTCATGGTCATATAATTCTTAAGTGTTGGGTTTGAAACTTGAGCCCAGGTAATCTGGCTTAAGTCCATGAATGATTTGACCCCTGCTGCATCATTTTATTTCCAAGTCTCTCTCTCTCTCTCTCTCTCTCTCTCTCTCTCTCTCTCTCTCTCTCACACACACACACACACACACACACACACACACATAATAAAAATATACACTTTGTGTCTGGCCACAGTGTATCTCAGTGTTGAGCACCAACCTAGGAATCAGGAGGTCACAGTTTGATTCCTGGTCATGGCACATGCCCAGGTTGTGGGCTTGATCCCCACTAGGGGTTGTGCAGGAGGCAGCCAATCAATGGTTTTCTCTCTCTCTCTCACCATTGCTCTTTCTCTCCCTCTCCCTTCCTCTTTGAAATCAATAAAAATATATTTTTAAAAAGTTGTTCTTCAAAATAAAGTACCTTTAAAATATGTATGTGTATGTGTGTGTCACACACATACACATACATATTTTAGAATAATGTCATAAATTTAAATGATCACCAGAACTCAAGTGGAAATATAAAGTATGTATTATATGATCTGCGGTGTGCAAGAATCCAAGTATATGATACCTGAAAATTACATTTTATAAGATCACCTACCCATTTATCCCTTATCTCTAGTTATGAAACATTATGTTATGAAACTTTATCATGTCAGATTAGCAAACAACTCAAGCCTTTCCCTTATTTTTAAACACAGCATAACAGCCTTTGTGGAAAACCAACAAAGTATTTCTTAATGCTCTCCATTAAGAAATGCCCAATCTCCTGCTGAGGGACAAGAGAGATGAAAAGTACAGAGGCCTCATTTAACAAGTCACACCGCTGCCAATACACTTGTAAAGCCAGCTATATATTTACTGGTTGATATCATGTTTGGCAAGACAGCAGAACAAGCTATGGGAGAAGCTCCCTCTTCAAGTGGCACCGAGGGTGTTGCATCATAACCACGACAAAGTGTGGAGGGACAATGACTTTCATGTGTAGCGGTGAAGAACATAGATTCCAGAACCAGAACGCTTCAATCCACACCCCAGCTTTGCTACTTGCTAGCAGTGTGGCAGTGGGAATGGGACTGCCCCTCCCCGTGCCTCAGTCTCCTCATGTATAAAAGTGATAATAATAGCACCTCAGAGCTGCTAAGAGTAAATCAATAATATAAAGCACTTAGGATAGTGCCTGGCAGAAGGCACCTGCCATATAAATGTTTGTCAAATAAGTAAATAAAACGTGTGCTACGGATAATTCACCCTGCAGTTGGCTAAAACTCCTGCTGTACAATGCAGCGCATATATGCCCATATGTGAGGGAGAAGTGTGGGACGGCTGTTGTTCTCATTAACATGGCAAGAGAATACTGTACAGAACAGACACTTCTGGTTACTCATTATTTGATGGGCTGTGACAGAAAAGGAAAGTTAGTTTGAGTATTGACGGGGTGCTAAACTATGTGTGCACCAAGAATAAAAGAATAAAATAATGGTCCATTATTAAATAAGTGTCAATCCATACCCAGCTTTATTCACCAAGAATAGCCTCCAAATCTTAATTAAATGTTGAAGGAAATAATGAAAATTGTAACTATAATCAATTCACGACCACTGGATGTCTTTTCGGTGCACTGTATGAAAAAGCAGTGATATACAGGCCTGCCGGCTCTCCACGCAGAGCTATCTACGACACAGCCAACCCATGGAACAAAGAATCACAAAAATCTTCATGGCACACAACACACATGCTGCTCGTGTCGGGGGACCACTGGGGATTAGCTTGGCAGCACCGGGAAGCTGGCTGGGCTCACACAGTGTCTAGGAGTTGGCTGGATATCAGCTAAAGCTACTGGGACAACTTGGGTCAGTTCCAAGTGTCTCTCCTCCTCCCCAGGCCTGTTCTCATGGCAATGAAAGAGGTATGAGAGAGCAAGCAGCAACACACAAAACCTCCCGAGGGCCAGGCTCAGAACTGGCACGCAGTCGCTTTACACACTCTATTGACCAACAAGTTCAATGCCAACTCATATCGGAGGTGTGGAGAAACACTCCGCATCGTGTGGCCCAGATACAAGCTCACAGGGCAAAGGGAATGAAAACAGAGAGAGGCAAAGTAAAAGGCCATTCAATCATTTTAAAACATTCCCGCGCTTCCCCCAATATTTATTCTCCAAGGAATGCAAAATGTACCTAAAATTGGTGGGCTGTATTTTTATGAACTGCTCATAATGCATTCTGATCCTATGATACGTTCTACAATATCATGAATTTTAAGTTAAAACCATAATTTCTTAATAAGACAAAACTAGAACACACATGTCTAACTGCCAAGAGCTTTTCTGACACTTGATCATTTTTGTCATTTTTTTGGAGAAAAAAAATCAATGATGTAATATTGGATACATTTTAAAACCATAAACAAATGCTGCAGCAGAACAGGAAAAAATACCTTTCACAGCCACGGCACCCAGAGTGGATTAGGAAACCAGCCTTTAATTCTCACGTTGAAATTTCAAATTTCCAACTTTGAAACTGTGTTATGTTCTTCAGGTTAGATTTCGGACACAACGCCGAATGAAATTTTCAGTGAAAAAATTCGTAATTCCTGGCTTTGTGTCTAACCTGAGTGTCAACAACTCTCTGACAAAGCCATCAGCTACCTGCTGCCCTTGCTAATAACTTAGAATTGGAAATTGTTTAAATTAAATTAAAACAAAGAAAGAAAAAGGAAAGAAACGGATGAGGTGTGGAAACTGATCTATGACTCAAGATATTCATCTTGGAGCCACTTGATGAGATTACCTTTCAGGAAAATAATTTGGGGCAAAGATTACAGATACTATCATTCTTATAGTTTATGTAAAAAAAAATATGGTGACCTTTTAAATGTTTTATTTATTATTTAAAGCTTATAAGAACTCTTTTAAAATACTATACCTAAGATTGGCAGGCTACACATATGCCCTTTGCCATTATATTGTCTACACACAATAAAAGTTTAAAAAAGAGGTAATAGTTAGCAAATGTCTGACAAGGAGCTTGCCAACCCCGAGAGTCAGCAGAATACAGATTCTGTATAGATGCAGGCATTTAACTGACTCAAGAACAGTTATTAGGAAGGTAGTCATTTTGCACGCCAAAAGCCACATGGAAAGCCTCACTGACCAATGAGAGTAAGAGCAAATGAACTTATCTCCATGGAGAGAATTTCCCAAAGTACACTTCCTTGCCCACTCACTGTTATGCAAAGTGCGTAAGCTCCATGGTGTGTTAGTTTCCTACAGCTGCCCTGACAAATTACCACAGACTTGGTGGCTAAACACAATAGAAATTTATTATCTCACAGATCTGGAGGCTCTCGCAGTTTGAAATCAAGGTGTCAGCAGGGCCAGGCTCCCTCCAAAGGCTCTAGGGGAGAACCTTTCTCTGCCTTTCTTAGTTTCTGGTGGCTCCGGGCATTCCCTGGCTTGTGGCTACAGCTTGTGGCTACTGCTTCTGTCTTCACATGGCCATCTCCTCATGTGTCGTCTCTTCTGTCTCTTATAAAGGATACATCACTGGATTCAGGAGCTGACTGGGCAACCCAGGATGACCTTGAGATCCTTAATTATGTCCACAAAGACCCTTTTCCAAAATAAGGTCACATTCATGGGTTCTGGGTGAACATATTTTGGGGGTACCATTCAACCCACTACAAAGGGGAAGGAGTATGGTAAAACTCAGAAGGGAATACAAACAGAAGCTTGAAATTTTTTTATTAAGGATATCAGAGATAAAGCAGATTATCTCATATAAAATGTGTGTGTGTGTGCCTGTGCAGGTGTGTGTGTGTGTGTGTGTGTGTGTGTGTACTGACTACCTGAACACAGGTAAAACTGAAGAAAAGACCTTGTAAGAACAGTCCCCTCACTATAATATGGTGAGTTTGTGACTAAAAGTTCTGTTTTACTTGCTCTGATCGGTACTAAATAATTTATTCTGGTTGTGATTGGGATTCCAAATAATTATTAATCCCTCACATTTGTAAACTGGCATAAATTCTATACACTCAGATCTGGTTTTAATTTGGGGATGGAGAAAAAGGAATAATCTAGAATAAGAGGTGGGAAAAAAATCCCTGCCTGGTTGTGTCACCCCTTTTAATGATAACGAAAGGACCTCTCTAACTTACTGATTTGGCCTGGCTTTCTGTCTAGGTCTCCATGGGCCTCATACCCAGTCATAAACAGGACAAGAAGCACCTATTACTGACCATGACCCATTCATTTTTTTATAGAAGCATCTCAGCACATAGACTTTTTAAAAAGTATTTGTTAAGTGAGTGTATAAATGAGTGATGAACAGCCAATACAAGTTGTCTGAGGACTCGAAGTCACATTAAAGCTGCTTGGAACTGTCCCAACCACAAGGCTGAAAACCAGAACCACCCCCCTGTCAGGCCCTGCCCTCCCCCCACCAAGTGGCACTGAACTGGGTCTATATTCTGACCAGAGAACTGGAGACGCAGGAGAATGGCGCCATGCGCATTCCCAGAGCACCCTTCCTTAAAGAGCCTCCAGAATGAGAGCGGTGTCCCACAGTGCAGAGTTCTACTAATTGCTAAAGGAGAGCCTCCCTTCTGATGTCATCGTTCTCTCAAGAAACGTTTGCATGTCATTCCTGGGCAATGGAATACCCCTGTGGTGCCACAGAGGAAGCAGGATAAAATTCAACTCCCTGTTTGCAAACAGGGCCAGCTGCCGAGCCGGGCCACGCAGGGGAGTCTGCATCCTTGTCAGAGCGCTGCCCACTGTGCATGATCAGATTCCTGAAAACGTTCATCTTCCCGTTGCTTAAGCCCAAAAGCCTTGGAGTCATCTTGACTTCTCTTTTTATATAACATCCCACAGCCAACTTGTCAGTAAATTCTGTCCATCTTCAAAATACACCCAGAATTTAACCACTTCCTGCGCCTGTCCCACCATCAGAGCAGAAGACATCGCCATCTCCCGCCTGTATCAAGAAGCCCTCCTACCCACCTCCATCTGCAGCCCACGTTCCCCTCCTCCATTCTCAGCACAGCAGATGGAAGGACGGTTTTCAATGAGATCAGGCCCAGCTCTGCTCAAAGCCAGTTCCCCCACCTCCCTCAGAGGAAGCAGCCACGTTCTCGTTGCAGCCTTCAAGCTTCTTACGGCCCAGCCCACTTTACCACCTACAATTTCCCGGGCTCTCAATCCACTCCAGGCTCTGTGTTCTCCCTGCTGTTCCTTGAAGCTCAAGTACTTCTTCTCAGAGCAAAGTAGAACTTTATGTTCTAACAGAACAAAAGGTAAATCCAACAGCTGGCTTTGGCTTTCTCGCTGAGTCGCCTGGCCTTGGAATACTCTTAG
Organism: Myotis nattereri; assembly: GCF_964212035.1. Taxonomy (NCBI): domain Eukaryota; kingdom Metazoa; phylum Chordata; class Mammalia; order Chiroptera; family Vespertilionidae; genus Myotis; species Myotis nattereri. The sequence goes on along the minus strand of NC_138079.1, from coordinate 74,013,598 downwards.
AGCAGGAGCTTTCTGCTCTTCTCCAGGTCTTATGAGGGCCAGAGGTCAAATGTCAAGGCCACCCTGCAGCAGAACTCCGGCTGGGCCTCTACATGTAAGTTTCCTTCAGAACAGACTGGACTCAGCCGAGCGAATGAGCGTGCAAGCACAGGGGCGAGGCGAAAAGCAATCTAAACATACCTGAAGAAACCATGGGGCTGAATTTTAACAGTCACTCTGATAGCTAGTGCTACAAGCATCCTATTTTCCAACATATGCGTTCCCAGGAAGAGTTGGTTGACTTCCTACTACCTAAGCTGCAGGCTAGGATCAAACAGTTGGACACGCAACCAACATGGGACTGGAGAGAGATACCATTGGCAAATTAAGTCAGCACAGGAATGTTTTATTAATCAAATATATTTACATGTCTTGGTCAATTATCTCTAAAAGTGTGCCTGTTTTTCATTTAAACATAATGTAATCCCATAGATTCTATCATAAGAGTCCAGCTGCATGCATGATCTCATGGGTCCTTTGTAGTTTTTTTTTAAAGATGTGTGTTTAATAGAGCTAAACAACATAAGCACATTGTTTCCCATTCTAACTGCAGGATAATCATTCTTGTCATGCCAGTGACCCGTAAAGTCAGCGCCCTCCCACCCACAGTGAGCTTCTCCTCATTCTCTTGACTGACTTATTTAAAATTTCCAAACCTCAGAAAACTGAAATAGAGCACTAACCCTAGACATTTTATGTGGTAGGAAGATGGAGACATATTTCTATTCCAGTGGGGGACCATTTACAGTAGTTTAAATGAGTATATTAAGGAAATTTACACAATGCCTTGACATCTAAATGTCACACTTCTATTAGCATACTATTAAGATAGATGTGCCTTCCCTGTAATCTAACAAAATAAATGAACTTGGGGACATCAGGTTTCCAAACTTACTTTGCTTTTCTGAGCCCAAGTTTTCCTTCGTGTGAGTCACCACCTTGGCCTCTGCATGTGTACCAAGAGGAAGCCTCTTTCTCCGAGTACTTATAACTTCCCAGGAAAAGAATGATTTTTGCTATTTCATCTCTCCAACTTGGAAGAAACCTGAGTATGTGTCCGAGCTTGTTCAGTGAAAGTCAAGTCTACGAGGATTGTTTCTCTCGTTAGAGAATGCCTGCAAGGGGACCAGCAGGGACTGTGAGTTGGTGGACATTTGGTCTGAAATGGCTGTTCTCATGGACATGTGGTGATCACCTGCTGTGACAGAATTTTTTTTTTTTTTAGCTCCAAAGAGTTCTGCGGTAGAAATATATCTCCAACTTGCTGAAGTTTGTATCAGGATTGTTTTCAGTTGGGAGTGCTGTGCCAAGCACAGGGGAGAAAGGCAGCAGCAGGGATGCTCTGCAAGGCAGGAAACAGGAAATACCAACCGGAGCCCATCCTGTTTGACTGACAGGGAAAACGTGTTCATCTTTTTCATAAACAAATGTGGCCGTTAGAATCCGAATTTGGACAAAAGTAGCATACAGTGTGGTTTCCATGCCATGGTGAAGAACTTCCTTCTAGTAAAGTCAGGTCATAAAGAAATTTTGTAAACTCACTTTTTGAGTGCGTCTTACAAATAGTCTCATCTAGACTGAGCTTAAGACCTTGAACTGGCTCCTTGAGTGCCTCATTCATGGAACTGCGTTACCTGTGCCTTGGACAAACCAAACCTGACCCCAGGCTTTCTATCTCACTGCTTTAAACCAGCAGGCAAACAGCATAAGCTCATATTCTTAATGGACACAACTGCGTAATTACTCCATTGATGCCTGAAAAGGCACTCACTTAGCATTCAGTCAGAACAAAGACAGACAACTAGATTCCACTTAGCCTTGTTCGGGATGCGTCTTCACTTGTCAATAGTGTTCAAGCCTGGTTCTTCAGTTTTGGCCACTGCCCAACCTCACCTGCCTTCCTGCCTGGTGCCATTTGTCCTAATGTGTGATCACATACTCGAGAGGATTTGTTTTCTTTTAATGCGGAATTTTAACTACATAGTTAAGAAAATAAAAACAATTCCTGCCAGCAATGGGGTGTTTGACACTCTGCTGTCCAGCCGCACAGATTTGGAGATTACAAAGTCGGCAACTACAAGGATATACTATATTTTAAGAGTATTTTAGCATTAAGGGATAGCATGGTTTCCCCAAACACATTTTGTAAGTAAATTATACTTGTGTTTATTTTTAAAAGCTCTCGTTCTCAGAAAATAAGCTTTGAATAAGGAAGTATTTTTCCTTTGAAAAGTTCCTATCCTGTGGGGGTTTTTTTGGGGGGGGAGGGGGGAATAAAGAAGTGGCTAAGAGCAGATTAAGTGTATATTTGAAAGGAGTAATGATAGTGTCTTTGTCACAGAGTAATTGGGGGTTAAATGAAATAATCCCTGTAAAGCACTTCAAACAGTGCCTGACAGTAATTGCACTGTATACGCTGCTGTCGTTATCATCATCCCCATCTACATCTGACGGAATAAGCTCAGACTTTATTTTTCCATTAAAATTCATGCAACAGAGGCTTTCATAATTCTAAATACAATGGTAGCTCCTCAATATATAGGGACGATGATTAGATAGTTTCATTGTCTTTGCTCTGTTTTCTGACTGACATTTTTATCATTGTTCATATTGATCTGATGCAACATCTGACATTCATTACTTAAAGGATGAACCGAAATAGGTATTCTAAATGTTAAACACAACCATGGATTACAGGCTAAACATCTGCAGCAAGGCTTCCACGGGTAGAGCAATATTCTTTTCAGTTTGGCTCTCTGCTCAGTTATACCTGACAGCTGGTCTCTGGGCTTGCAGAATTTAATCTTGAGAAGGCCTGAAATATGTGGCTCTTCCAGGGACTCCGTTTGCTGTTTTGTGGTAGTTCAGAGAAGTGCTGGTGATGGGAGAGCCTCAGGCCCTTGGGGGGATAAGTACCCAAACATCTAGTCACTTCATCAAATGTCTCCAAACCTCTTCACCCTGAAAGGATCCTGACAAACGAATGACGTTTCTGGAACTTGCTGTTACCACTTAGAGAAGCATATCTCTTAGTATCTTTCAAGGTTTGGTGTCAGGAATTCGTAAAGGCAGTGGGAAATAAAATTAAATGACAGGAAGGAAGGAAACAGAAGCTAACTTTTTGGAAAGTGTGCTTATTTCATTTATTTGTTATTCCTGGCCTGGTTTCTGCAGGCACATGTAGCCTTAATATGAGAATGACCGGTTTGCTCCAAGCAACCCACAGACCCCAGGCTGTTCTGAAAATGCCCTATTTTGTGCCATGTTCCCCATTTGAAACAACTCAACAGATATTGTATTTCATTTTTTAAGTTCATGCAAAACAAATATATAAGGTGTGCCCCCAAAATGCATACACACTTTAATAGCTGATAACTCACTTAATTTTCACTCCTTTTTGGGTTTAACTGATTTGAAATGGTGGGTAAAGCCAGACTAAGCTTTGAACAAAGAAAATTTGTAATAAAGTGCCAAAGACTTTTTTATGGGGATACATAAAAGATAAAGTTTAGGGTTCAAAACTGGCAGCAGTCAACACATTGGGGGCACACAAATACCGAACGAAATGACTCTTGATGGTTGCAATTCCGTTGCTTCACGTTACCAGTCAATAGTGCCTGGACCAGAACGGTCATCAGTTTGAAAATAGGCATTGACCAAAAAAAAAAATACTGTACATTCTTTTAAATTTTGAAGGTGAACTGTATATGAACACTGACTTTATAATAATTCAAAGTGTGTATACACTTTTGGGGGGACACCCTGTAGTAACAGTGCGACTTCTAGTATGAAAAGCAATTAAATACTAGTTGTTTGGGTTTGTTTGTTTTCCACAAGAACAACTCCTTATAACCAATGACTAGCAATGAGCTTTGCAACGATGCACCAGAGACCTGGGGGCTTGGAGGGCCATGCTGCTGAAGAGGAAGATCCTCCAGTTTTAGTGCATAAAGAGCTTAAAAAGCCAAAACTTAACCAAAGCTGCCATTTTTAAATTGGAGATGAGTATCCACTCTGTGCCCTTTGAAGCACCTGAGTGCAGTGTAGGCTTCCCCACCTCTGGAGGCACCACGGGCACACACCGGGGACAGGGCTGCATTGCCCAGACCCGTCACAGGAGGCTCCTCTGACCCAGGCAGGTCTGCAGTTCCTTCCCGGCCCTGTCCCCATTTGTTGCCTTATCACTGGAATAGGGTCATAAAACCCCTACAACTCTGGCCCTAATCCTAGTATCTTGATATTGTTGCTAAGAACCAAGAGCCCAGGGAGTCAACCAAAACCAATCAAGTCGTGCATCTTAATTTGTTTTGAAATATGCTCCCTTCTGATCCTCAGCAGAGAGTACATCCCTCTGATCCTGCAGGAATCCCTATAACTTCACTGAGACAATGGTCCTAGGACTAAGCTATCCATGCTACCAGCCTACCACTCCCGGGGAAAACATTATTTCCTTACAAATAGTCACTTGAGTACTGCTGCTTAATAGCAAGCACCTAGAGTGGGTGGGATCTTATACACATCAAGAGTTCAGTACATGTTCCTTGAGTAAATTAGTAAAACAATGAACCAATTGACTGATGAAAAAACTGGAGGAGTTGGTACATGTGTGTAAATCTTTGCGTAGCTGGACTAGAATGAAGTTTTTCTAAGGTGCAATCCAATAAATTATAAGCCCTGTGAAGACAGAAGTGGTATCATAATCTTTTTCTATTATGAAAAAACCGTTTCCCCCATAAGGCTAACGCTTGCCTGAATATTCAGTAACTATTTACTAATTGAATCAAATTATACAAATTACACAAGATTTCGTTTTATAGCTTTCATTACCTACACAGTAACTTTATAAAAGGAACCAAAATGAAAAGCTTATCTTAAGAAACCATGTGGCCGAAACCAGTTTGGCTCAGTGGATAGAGCATCGGCCTGTAGACTGAAAGGTCCCAGGTTCGATTCCGGTCAAGGGCATGTACCTGGGTTGCAGGCACATCCCCAGTGGGAGATGTGCAGGAGGCAGCTGATCGATGTTTCTCTCTCATCGATGTTTCTAACTCTCTATCTCTCTCCCTTCCTCTCTGTAAAAAATCAATATAATATATTAAAAAAAAAAAAAAGAGAAACCATGTGCATGTCCTGGGGAAAATCTTCAGCTCTGCTAAGGTTATTGAGCTACTTTTAGAAATGTGATGTCTGCAGCCCCACCCCTCCTCCTCTGTCTCTCCATTTGTATGTGGCATTACCTCTGGTTTAGACTCAGAGCTAGACCAATGAGCATGTGCTGTGATGGTAGGTCTTATTCTGGGGAGAGGGGGGAATCTGTCTCCATTGATCGAAAAGGGCAAAGGGATTGCTTCACACTCCGACTGTCTCCCTTTCTCATCTTGGCTATCCTTCCGTCTCATCAATGACTCGGAGCATTTATTCTCTTTATGCCATGATTCATTAGAAAGTCATTAAGAAGGGGGACTTGCCGAAACCGGTTTGGCTCAGTGGATGGAGTGTCGGCCTGCGGACTGGAGGGTCCCAGGTTCGATTCCGGTCAGGGGCATGTGCCTTGGCTGCGGGCACATCCCCAGTGGGAGATGTGCAGGAGGCAGCTGATCGATGTTTCTCTCTCATCGATGTTTCCAACTCTCTATCTCTCCCTTCCTCTCTGTAAAAAATCAATAAAATATATTTAAAAAAAAAAGAAAAGAAAAAAAAAAGAAGGGGGACTGGCAAATCTTTAGAACTGCATTCTCTACCACCATTTATAGTGTTCCAGGGGAGTATCTGCCAATTTTACATAGAAAATGCTGAAGCAATTGTTGGGCGGTTTTAAGAAAATCCCCTCCCCAGAACATACTTCAACTAAAAGCATTTGGGACTACATGATCTCAGTACCTGCTTCAAGGCCCCAAGTCAATGTGCGGTGAAGGCCTGTCTCATGGACAGACAACCTAGGGCCAGTGGTTGGCAAACGGCGGCTCTCAAGCCACATGCGGCTCTTTGGCCCCTTGAGCGTGGCCACCAAGTTTCAATCGCACTGTACATGCGCGCCCGCACGTGGTATTTTGTGGAAGAGCCACACTCAAGGGGCCGCAGCTTGCCGACCACTGGCCTAGGCTGTCTGCTACCCCCTTGGCAATGGCTCAGCAATGGGAAAGCTGTGCATGTACCCTATTTTCTAAAATATTTTTCTAACCAAATTTGGTAGACAATACATGCCAAGATTTTCTCCTTAATAAAGGAGAGAAACAAACTTAACTGGGCCCAAAGGCTAGAAGAATCTTTTGGTACAGAGGTTACTGCCATATTAAGTGACACTTGGGGATCAGATGGGAAAGCCATTGGAGTAGAAGAGACTATTGCTATGAAAGCCCTCCCCGTGCCAGATATCAAGAGCAAAGTGAAGGCTTCCCATGCTTGCAGGGGGAGGAGCTCAGTGGGGTGCATTGTGTTCAATTATGATAAGGGGCAAATGACTGAACTCATTTTTCTCGCAGGAAAAAAAATATTAGAAACATACAGATGAACCCCCTATTATTTTAAAAAGGTACAACCAAGTGTTTTAACCTTAATAAAGGGAACAGCTTGCTCATCTGTGCAGCCCATCTGTCACTGTCTCTCGGGCTTGGGTTGAGATGGCTACATACTCTTTCCACCCTTCCCGTTGCCACACGTTGTTGGCAAATGCCTCCATCACTTCAGGCGAGGAGCAGCAAAATCAGAACACACCCCTAGTGAGCAGAGAGAAACCTTTCAATCAGCCACAGTCACACAGCTTACGATTTGCATGGTAAGACGCCAACGAGAACTGGGAGGAAGCTGTAGGTGGATGACTTGAGAATGGACATAGGAAGTCAGAAGTGGCCACGCTCCTTTCGGGGGCCTATAATCACATACCTGTAAATTACAAACACAACCCGCGGAGCCGTTTTACTCCATTTTGAATTTGGCAGTGGTGCCAAGGGATGGGGAAGCAAAATTAAAAGGGGAGGAGGATTTTCTGAGAACCAAATACATGATGATCCATCACACTGAACCAGTGGTCAGTTCAGTGACATATCTCACATTCTTGTTGAGAGAAGACAACGGGAGGCCTAAAAAGACAAGGAGTTCCTCTAACGGCAGTGCTTGTTATCAGGCGACCAAGAAATCTACACAGAGATTGCTACTGTTAATGAAGCATTCTAGATGGAACAGTTTTATCTGCACTGGCCATCAAGGCAGACTCGGCCTCTGAGATGCTACTGTGAACTAATAGACAAGAGGACAGAAGCCTGTTTTTTTCCAGAAGTTGAATCATTTCATGTAAGATGATCCAATTTATGGAACATCATTGTTGAATTACCAAAAGCCTTGCTGAAGTTAAACTTACTTTCCTAGCACTCAATCCAGAAATCATGAAATTGTGTACATCATTCTTCCTTTCAATGGGTCAGTGCTGAGAGAAGAATATTACCAAGGGCCACAGGAGACAAAAAGGTAATTTCCATTGATAAATTTAGCTTTTTCCCGGGCAGTCTGTTCTACGCACAATCCTCGCTGTGGCTCCTCCTCTCCATGTTTCCTTGTCTCGGTTCCTTGTGCCTGTTCCTGCAGGAATGCTCCCTGCACACCGAGGAAGGAAGATGAAACTGCCTAAAAGGATCCCGACAAAGGGGCTTGGCACTATTTCTCGCATATTCAACACTTCCACAGACACAACCACAAAAAATTACTGGAAGCCTCGTACCTTATATTCAGCCTCATACCGAAGAACTTTTATTTTTGTGGGGTTTTCTTTAAGCTAAAATGTTACTGAAAACAAAATTTTCTCCACTAGCTGCTTCAGAACAATATACTGTATTATGAAGCTCCTTACATTTTACATGTTTTTGAAACAGGACAAAGTAAGTCCCCCATTTTCTTCCACGTCCGGGCTCTTCTGCACCAAGACCAGGCTGTTGGATGGAAGGAACCACGTGACAAGTGCATGAGGCGTGAGCGCGGGAAAACACAGAATGGGATGCCCGTGGGGCTGAAGGTGGCACCGACCGACCGGGCAGACGCTCTCGCTTCTGCTTCCACGGGCCCCGCCGGGCCACCCGCGCCAGGCCAGGCCAAACCGAAACAGCAGGAAGGAGGGCTGTACAATGGGTCCCCTTGGATCATGCTACTAAAAAAAGGTGCAACGAGAAACAAGTCCCTGTGCATTCTTAGTCACAACGGTGGGCAGAAGAACCCATACGATTCCTCCCTTTGGTATTAAATAACAGTTTAGAAAAGCTTTTTAGAAACAAAGCAAATACATGGTGGGACTGGACCTGTGGGCCATCCCAGGTCAGTTGTCCACTGAAATGAGTCTCATCCCTAGTCATAAATAAATAATCTCTTCCCCGGTCTGACTTCCACGCCAGGATCGATCTCTCTTAACATCTTACTTATTTTATTACTGCTTTTGGTTTTCTGGGACTGATTGAAAGTTGCTCCGAGGAAATCTTTGGTTTTGCTTAAGTGTCCGTGACATTTAATCATGACTTTCCTTGCAGTTTAATTCCAACCAGTCAATCAGTTAATCCACTTCGATTGATTCTGGGCTCTCGGTGATTGGCTTGCACTCATTGGGCATCCGCTGGTGCCGGCTCAGCTGGGTGGCCTGTGTGAAGCTCCTCTCACACCTCTCGCACCTGGTGGAGGCAAGAGAGAAAATTGAGACCAGGGAGCGGGGCCTGCAGGGTGCTGGGCGTCCTCTCATCCTGCCTAATCAGAACAGACACTCCAAAGTGGCTTCAGATTTCCCCGGCTCAAGAGGTTTAATTGGTGGCTCCTTCCAAGGCCTGGACGCCTGTGATGGGACAAAGCCCGTCTGATGCAGAACAGAGGGATCTGTCAATAGGCGGGGGAAGGTGATTTCTCCAGAGAGCCCTGTCCTGCTGCAGCTCTGATCGCTGTCAGTTCAAATAGATAAAGAACAAAAAGAGATTTTTAGGAGTGAGCCATCAAAGCAGCAGCTTGTCTCCAGTTTTCTGCTCCATAACCCGAAAGAGAAATTGATGACAAATAAAATTTCACCTGCTGCTCATTTAAAATCGAGAATTCGACTCCCCTCAAAACAGCAGCCAAGAGGCGAGCCTCTTGGCGTTTGGAAACCAGAGGAAGGAATGTATTAGTCTGCGGTGGTGAGGCAGGGTCGTGTGGGCAGTTGCTTTTGTGCAGAAGTTTGTTCTATTTTCACAGCCCAACCAAACTCAGGATTAGCATAATGTCTGTGGTTGGGTAGGGGCTCAAAAAACCTGAAATAAACCTATGATTGTGTGGGTCAAGAAGTTCACCTCTCCCCAAAGTACAGTCATAGAATATCCTTGCGGGCCATAATGAAGGGGTGGTGTGTCTGATGAGAAACCTGGTTTCACACCTCAAGACTATTTCCTCTCCAGAACTTAACAAAAAAGATTATAATCAAGGAACCGTGGGCCTGACCTATCTCCCAGGTAACACACATTACTAACTTGATGGCTATTCAATCTAACACACACACACACACACACACACACACACACCCCTAATGGTGGCTTCTAGTTTTTCTGTGATGGTTGGTGTTACTGGCTGGTTGTCTATGATTGTACTCACACACACTACGGCAGCAAGCTGAACCCAGTGACTTCCTGTCACTACCCTGCTTGCCTGGGCAGCCTGGAGCAATGGTCAGGCTCTCTTTAGGGCATAGCAGCCACCTCAGCCATCCGCTTAATATTCTCTCTTCAAACCTTTGAAGCAAAGATATTCAGGAGAGCTGCAGACAACAGTCTCTCTTTTCAATAACACTACCTTGGGTCCTGGGGTCCCTGAATAATTGGGAATGTGGCAGAAATCATCATGAGAAAAATCTGCATTGCCCTATGCTGTGCCCGAGTCTTGTTATCTGGTGAGCAGTCCCCTCTTTCTCCTTCTTTTTTAGTACAGTATACAAAACCCCCTGCCATAGGAATAATCACCTATAAAAATAGAACACGCCCATTCACCCCGCAGATTCTTGCACATTTGTGAGTGGTGGGAGGCTGGCGCTTGACTATCAGGAATGGCTTTTTCAAGGTCCCTATGCCAGGTGTGTGTGGCAGGGTGAAGAAGTTGTGTTTCTTTCAGGGAATAATTTTAGCAGCCTGTTCCACTGTTAAAAACTGCACTGTGATCTTGACAAATGTATAATGTCAGCTTTAATGTATCAGACCTATCAACTCAATGAAAATAACTCAGAAGTATTGACCAGCTAATGATTTTTGGTGTATTCATTAACGTCCACGGGCAGCTCATCCCCTCTCCAGAGCTCCTGGAGTGCTGATGACATGTTAGTGAATTGCTGATTGTTTATTAGAAAACTGATTAGTTCCTGGATTAGTGTGTCAAAATATACTACCTTTCACTGCTTGACAAACTTTCAAAGTATTATAGTCCTTTTTTTTATTATTTCAAACTCTAGAATCAATTTCGATGAGAGCAGAACCGCTGGAACAATTATGAGGCTTGACAATTTACCTGGCTCATACTTTTGCACTTCTAACCTTGTGTATTAGAATATAAAGTATTCAAAAGGAGGAAGTCTCATATTTCATAGAAGGCAAAAGTGTATGTGGATATGTAATATATAAACATCCAGATTGGACAAAGTCATTAAGAGGAGAATTAGGCATTTCTCAAGTGTTTGCCTACATGCCTCACAGATCTTTACTTATGGAACAGTTTGTTGTAATAGTCAGGGAATTTACGAAGTCAGATCTAACCATCCCATGAGATCATTACTGAAACTTCATTGTTAGTGCCATCTGCCTACAAGTGTGAGTAAAATTACACTCAGAACCAGGCTACTAGAAATATCTATGTGATTTGGGAATTAGAAGAATACAGTTGGTATTATTGAGGAAGAGAGCTTAGATATAAAAATATTTTTAAATAATGGAAGGACTTCAGTTTTATGGATATCATCTTTAATTTTAGAAAAATTTCCTTCACAAGTTATTTTCATAGCTTCATCACACTCATCAGAAGGACAGATTCAATGTAAATACCTAGGTTCTAGCACGTCAGATCTGGACGTCAGCTGGGTTGGCATTTAACCCTGAACTACAATCCCAGACGCGTGACTGTGCATGGGCACCTCTAAGCCTGGACTTCATGCAGGGGAGCAGGATAAGGAGGAGAGAGAGATGCAGGTAATGAGCTGGGAGCAAAGAAATGTTCTTGCACACAGGGTCCTCTTCCTTGTGATGACGTCACGGCCTTGAAGGGAACCTCGCCGGAACAGTGAAGTGGAAAGGCATCCAAATAGTTCAGCAAAGGGGAAGTCCCCAACTCTCTACCAGTAGGGGTCTCTTAACTGGACTCGATTTCCTTTTAGATTTGAGATCATTCTTTACTTACTGTGATGGTTGACTGGATTATAGGTACAGGGAGTTTAACAATTACCATCTGAAATTGACAGAGATGCAAAATAATGTCAAGTTCTGTTCCTTTCTGTGCCCCTCCAACCTGTCAAAAAATACTTCACGAACCAAACCACACTGTACAGGGGGCTTCATACCTATGATGTGCTCAGTGCATTTTTACTGATATGCTTTTTCCAATTTGCTTTGATTTTGCCTAATTCTTATTAAAGTATTAGCTGCTCTCTGGAATATCCTTTGATTTTTTTTAACATTCTGAGCCCAGCTGTCTTTACTTAAGGCAAAATGTAGTGATGAGTATTGCCCCTGCTTCTAACAGATGCAGGCAAGAGCCTCTCCTAGGATACGTCCTGGGCTTCCCAGGCACAGAGCCAGGCGGGACGCAGCTCACAGGGATCCTTCCAGGCAGAGCAACCTCCCTGAAATCCTGAAAGATTGCATTTAGTAACAGAGGAGAAAGGATTTGTCATTGCAAAGAATATGTTTTAGACTGCCAACTTCCTTCTTTATTTCCTTCCTTTTTTTTCAGTCAAGTGCTTGGCAATTGCTGTTAAATGAAACGATGTCTTGCTTTTGTTCCTTGTTTGCCATGACTTCCAGTCTCACAATACAAACTGAAAGCCAAGACCGGTAATATCATCCTTGGTATGCATTTTTTCCTATGTGCTCCTTTATCTTTAAAAGTCTAAGTCTACAGCAGGTTAGCTACCCGACAGACCTTGAGGGATGGAGGCTTTCAGTGGGAATTCAGCCAATCAGACTGTGAGGCAAAGCCTGGAATGTGACTGATCCCTTAGTGCCAAATCTTCTCCAGCCTTCCCTGGGTGGCAATAATCTTGATCTGCCTTCAAAAACCAAGTCGCAGCAGAAGATTTTAGAGGTTGGGAAGATGTGGCAAGTTCCATCAGGCCGGGACCCGGGAATTCTGTGAAGGCCTCCTGGGCCCTGGGCGGGTGGGACAATTGGGAGACTGAGCCATTTGGGGCATCTATCTGGAAGCTGCCCAACGTGGAGAGTTTAGGGTTGTGTATCTTTTACAAGATTCTTTTCCTTCTTTGCAACATTGTTTAAGCCAATACCCATTAGTTGAAGTAGTAAAATTAACTGTTGTGGTGAAACCCATTTTATTGACTAATCTGCAAGAAAAGTTTTTTTGAATGTTTGTTTTATAAGCTTGTAAAAGGACATCTTCATAATATTTACAAATGTCCATGGGACGGATATCCATGAGCTATGTTGGAAGATTCCCAAACTCCCTTGGGATAGTTCAATCCTGACTGATCCGTTTGTGTATGCTGAAGGACTTGGCTCTCCACTTTCTAGAAGATGTTAAAATCTTGCACTTACAAAATAAGCGTAAACTAAGTTCTTCCCCCAGGAATATATATATATAAGTTAAAAAATGCCTGCAGCATGTGGCTAATCTTAGTAAGAGTAGGAGCAGAAGGAACTAAACATACACATAGAATCTAATCCACCCAACTCTGGCTATTTGCTTCCCCCTCCCCCCAGATGAAAGTAGGTTATGGTCACAAAAGCATACATTTAGAAAGGAAGAAGACAAAATTGCTAAAGCCCTTCAAAAGAGTACCCTGATGAATTAAAAGTAAGTTAAAATGGCAACTCTATTGGAAACATGACAAAAACAGGATGTTAAAGAAAAAAAATTGAGTGGAGTCAACGAGGTTACACATAAGTAACACCTTAACATTAATAGAAATCTATTTCCCATTTTGACCCTGAAACCTCTTCAATTAATTACTAAAATCTATTTACACAGCAACAAGATAAAAATCAATCTGATCCTGGCACTGTGTCCGTCTGGCTGCCCTCTGTACTATGAGGGGCCAGAAAGACTGTCAGTCCTGCTTCTCTTTTGAAAAGCTCTCTTGCTCAAAGGCTCTCGGGGAGAGGAGCCACGGTCACCTTCCACATCCAGAGCAGTGGGGAAGCCAAAGTTTGTGACCCCCTGAGGGTCAGCCTGAGGGCAATGCAGAGCCCACCTTGCAGGACACAAACACCCGCAACAGGGAACTCTCGGGCTGTGCTAAGCCATCTGGTCCTAAAGGGACTTAAGAGACCTTTGGGCTAGCTCAGACCCAGAGGTCACAGCGTGGCTGGCGTTAGTGCAGGCTCCATCTGAAAACCCATTCAGTCCCCTTAGCCAGATGTCTTTATGCAGTGATCAAGATGCACCCACATACAAAGACGGAAGTTAAAACTATTTTTCTTATCCATGTCGTAAATTAAACCACAGTGGAAAACAGTGAAGGATAATGAGTGAAGGTGACTGATTCATGGGGAGTTGAGTGAAGATGACAACCTTTTAGGAGCTCCTCCTCGCTGGCAAAACAGAGGTGGCAGGATCCCGACCAGCAGGACTCTGCCATCCTGAGCTGAGCCTGACATAGACTGAGCACCAGGGCAACCACCACACTGGAGGTCCAGAGGGGAACTCATGGATAATGAGAGCCCCGAAAGGCTCCTGCGCTGATACTGAGCCAGGGGATGAGTTCTACTGCCTGAATCTTTTCCTTTTGTGCTTGGTCTTGTCCTACAGAAGGTAAATAGGCTATACATCTATGCCCTTTTTATTTGCCTTCTTAACCAGGGGAAGCTACTATGGTAAAAAGTAAAGAGAGATGTCAGAGAGTTGAACAGAAAGGAGTCCATTACACGGAGAGTAGAAAAGGCTTTGAGACCACCGACCAGTCATCCATACTACTCCACATTCCCAAGCCGTCCATATGCTGGCTGGGCTACCAGAAACGTCTCTTTCCTTTGAATGCCTTCAAAACACATCTTATAAATAAAACAAAGCAGAAACAGACTCATTGATGCACAAAACAAACATGACTGCCAGGAGGAGGAGGTTTAGGGGGCTCGTGAAAAAGGTGAAGGGATTAAGAAGTACAAATTGGTAATTTTGTAACAGTCACTGGGATGTAAGTATAGCATAGGGAATAGAGTAATAATATTGTCATAACTATGTATGGTGCCAGGTGAGCACTTGAAATATGAGGGTATGGAAAGAACTTTGTAAGTATATGACTGCCTAACCACTATGCTGTACATCTGAAACTAAAGCAAAATAATGTTGAGTGGAAACTGTAATTGAAAAAAGAAATTTAGGAAAAAACACTGACATCATCTCCCACAGACAAAATTGATTACTCCACCTCTACACTACTCTGAGACATTGTACACACACGGCTAATTGCATTTCACGTTTGCATCTTTCACTCTATGTGGTAAGACTTGTTCATCAATTGGGCTTCCCCATAAACCATGAGGTCTTCAAAGGCTGGAGGGCTGAGTCTCATTTACCGTTGTATCTTTTGTGCCTCGAAGGGCGCCGAGTACAAAAGAAAGTGCTCAATGAGTATTTGCCAAATGAATGAACACGGACATGAACGAACAAATGAATGAATGAATAAGTGAATGGGCCATCTTGCATGATACAGATGTCCATTGCTTTCATGATTGTGCTATATCAAGAAACAAACTCTCTTGCTCAGCCAACACCCTTGGAATTCAGTTTCACTTCTTTCTACATTCCCTGAATCTTCAAGAACTCAAACGCGCCCTGTGTTTGGACTTTTTTCTCTCACCAACATGGTAATGCTGATCCAAAAGGCACACTGAAAACTGCAAGTTGGCTGCCATAATAGAGTCAAGCCAAAAGGAGGGAAAAAATTCACCAGAATCTTACAGGGTTCAAGGTCCTCAAGAGATGTCCTAAATTGTGGCCACCTTGCTGATGGTCATGGGGCTTGCTGATGGCCGTAAGGTGCCACTCTGAAACTGAGCTCCCAGCTCCACTTCTAGAAGCACAGATCCACGGGAACTGTAAAGAATCTTAACATGACTTACTCCTACTTCCTTATTTTACTGATGAGAAAACAGTCCCAGAAAGTTGGTCTCATGTCCAAAGTTGAACAGCTTGAGTGAGGATCAATGTATAGGTTTCCTGACCTCATTTTGCAGACAACAGCCACTAAACAAGTAGGTCCTTTTACAGCCTGGACATTGACCTTCCAAGTAGCCTTCTCCAGCCACTGGCTGAGCCGGGCAGCACCGATCCACCTTGTCTGCGGCTTTCGGAAGGGCTAGGAGAAAGATGGGGTGAAAGGTTAGCCACCACTTACTTGAAGGGCTTTTCTCCAGTGTGGGTCCGGATGTGGTTGTTGAGGGTGGTGGCCCCAGCAAAGGCACGGCCACAGTAGCCGCACTTGAAAGGCCGGTCACTGGAGTGAGTGACCACGTGGTTCCTCAGTTCTGAAGGCTGGGAGAAGGACTGGGAGCAGTGGCCGCACTGGTAAGGTCTGCAACAAACAAACAGACTGCCTGGTCATTATCTTCCATGTTGGTCAGCGGGCGGCAGCAACGTGAAACAAAGGCCACAACTTCTTGGTGACATTTTCTGTTGTGCAGAGAACTCTGGCCACTAGTTTCCCACGGCTTGTTGCCACAGGAACAAAATTCACGTAACTACTGAGACATTAATTCCCAAATGGTTATTTTTTTTCTGGTATTACCGTTACCGTTTCAAGAACCCCAACTTTCTTATTTCTATCCCTTCCCCCAGGCCAATGCTAATGTGTTTGGGGGGGCACAGAGAGTACAGGCTTGACTAGCCAGCATCTTACAAGAGAAAATACGTAATTGTCTCTGATAATTCCCTGGCACTTTTAATTTTTCAAGAGGGTTTAAAACCACTTATCTACTTTAATCTTTACAGTAATCCTCTGGGACAGGGAAAGCGTCCGTATTTCTGTCGGTTCAGAAAACCGAGGATAAACTGTCCTCGAAGGAAATAAGCTCTTGATGCCAAAGTCCCTCCGGGGCAGTTGGACCTTATCCTAAGCGCCAGGTAAACATGCAGGTGCCTCAGCAAATGCATGTGTGGGTGTTTGTTTGTTTGTTTTGGGGTTTTTTGTTTCGCTTTGTTTTTTTAAATATATTTTATTGATTTTTTACAGAGAGGATGGGAGAGGGATAGAGAGTTAGAAACATTGATGAGAGAGAAACATCCATCAGCTGCCTCCTGCACACCCTCTACTGGGGGATGTGCCCACAACCAAGGAACATGCCCTTGACAGGAATCAAACCTGGGACCCTTCAGTCCGCAGGCCGATGCTCTATCCACTGAGCCAAACCGGTTAGGGCTGCATGTGTGTTTTAATAAATACTCATCTGTCTTGGGATCTGTTGACGGCACTGCCTCAATGTGGAGGTGTCTGATACACAAGATGAACGCAGGCATGCGCCCAGATTGGTTCCTTTGTAAAGTAAGTCCTGACTTCTACCTACTCTCCTCCACCGCCCCTCCACCCCCATAATATTTCTCCGTTGGGCCTTTTTCCTGAACTCTAGCTCCCCTGGTTCATGTAGTAGAAGCAGTAAGTCATCACAGTTCAGAAACGATGGGATGCCACTGTGCCTGCAGAAGGGCGACTACAATGCAAAAGCAAATGGAAGGAAGTTGTGGCAAATACGTGATAATTAGCAAGATTGCCAGAGAACATTCTTTCCAGCTCCTGAGAATCAGATCAATTTTGGGTTTTCATAAAATAGATTAAAATTCTATCTTCTCCACAGAAGTTCTTCTGCTTACTTCAGCAAAAGCTGCCGAGTGATAGAAACCTGGGCAGTTGTCACTATCTGAAGCTATTTCATGTCATTCTTCGACAGGACTCCAATTTGTTTATCAAAATTTTTGTTAGGAAGATTAAGAATCTGTCATGAGGGATATTAACAGCACTCACGAACCCTAGTGTACGGCCTGGACTTTTCTGGCTGCATTTAGAAAGCCAACGGTGCAAGTGGACTTAATTGCTCTACCTTCAACAAACACTTAAGCTCTGACGGCCAGAAACCAAAATGCAGGGCTAGGAGACAATGGTGGCCGAGCATGTACAACAATTCAATTAAGTGCAAAATAAAGCGGACCCTCTCATTTGTCAAGCAAAGTGCTTAATTGTGGCTACTTGCCTCACTGAACACAAATACCATTATTTTACCAGACTTCAGCACGCTGAGCACTGATTGTAGAATTTTTTAGCTTGATTAATAGTCCAGGATTGATCAATAACTCAATACTATACAATTTTAATTACTTACACTTAGAAATCTATTTAACTGCTCTCAAACAGGTTTCAAAGAAATATGTACGAGTCCTTGATAAGGAGTTTATCAATCTTGACAAATTGCATACACATTTTATTATAATTATAAAATAACGCTTTGAAAGCCATTGAAGTTATATGTAGATGAAAATGTCCTCCTGCCAAATCTGTTCTTTGTTATAACCATTAACTTTAGAGTTTTTCAAGAAATTACTCTCTCAGGGGTGAATGTTTTAAATGTTATTGAAGATTATAAATAAAATAATACATTATTATATGCTATATCCACTGACAATTGATTTTTCTAATAGTAAAGGGACCATTAACATTTATTAGCCTCTGGTTATCTATTTTTAATAGCTATCACAATAAACAATAAGCCACTAAACAAAACCAATTAATCTTTTCTTTTCTTTTTCTACCTCTGCTGTCAAAAGTTGGGGTGATTTATTTTCTATCGTCAGAAGTGAATCCATTCTTTTTATGTCAACAGTCACAAAGATTTACAAAAATGACCACGGAGAGGCTTGGGTTGCATTCTTATATCAAGGTAATACCAATGAAAGGCAAATGGGATCCCAACACATCACCTCTACCCAGCACCAGCCTGAGAGGTGTTTGCTAGGCATCTAGTGGCCTATGTGTGGCACAGCTTTTACAACGTTTTAGAATTTAGCTTAGCTGAATGAAAAGGTCTAGAACTGGAAAAATAGGAGAGGTAAGTGCTACTTCAGCCTCTGGCCCCAATCAGCGGTGGGACTTGGACAAGTCACTCAACTTCCCCGACTGTATTTTTTCACCTCTCACCTCTGGTAAGGGGGGTGGACTGACCTAGACGCTCTCCTGCACCCTGTCATGCTCTGCTCCTGCTCTCAGAGGTGTGCCGCCTGCGATCTGTCCATGACACAGCTCACAGGAGACGGCATCAACAACATGCTCTCCACCTGCCATCATGTGCACTGGCCAGTTCCCTGTACACAGAACTTCCCGTGTATGTGTGTGTGCACGCGCGCGTGCCATTTAAACTTACTTGGTAAACAGCTGCAAATCAGAGCAACAAGAAAACCGAGTACCAAAATGTAGGACCAAACTTTATTGTAGTTGATCTCAAAAAATCAAGTGGCAGTCTTTCTTCTAAGGTACTGTAAGGAATAAGATTTTAGACCGTAAGGTCACGTGCACCTGCATGGAAGCTGACTTTACGTAGAATTTAGAACTCAAATGTCTGCTCCACTTGCCAGTATAAAAACAGATTGTCTCTCTCAGCCTAGAAATCTATAGAAATTAGCCCTAAGAAAGCACAGACGTTACATAGTGAGTCAACAAGATCCCTTCTTCGCCTGGATTGTCAATATTTCCTAAAAAAAAAAAAAATGAATAAAGAAAACGACCCAGAAAGTAATTTTAACACTGACTTCCTCCTAGGCTTTCATCTAAGGATGTAGGAAAACATTCAAGACAGAATGAAATCCTCAAGCCCAAACGCAGAGCCTAGAAAACATCCTCACGGCTGTGGAATCTCAAACCTCACAACTTCTTTGGGGACAACTGGCCACAGGAGTTGAGACCCTGTAGGCAAGTTCCCATGAGCATATCCTGATGCCTCACCTCTCAATTTACCGCTGGGGGTGGTTGGGGACACAGGAATAATTGCTGTTACTCAGCTTCTTATTCTGATGATTAACAGTCCATCAACTTTTCAAAGATCTAGCCGAAAGGTAGGACTGAATATATTAAACTTTTGGACACAATCAAGTTCGCCTCCGAAGTTCTGTCTCGCTTCGGGGAGTTGTACCAGAAGAAGCAGGGCAGGACCGACATCGTCAAATGCTGCGTTCAGCTTCACCCCTTCCAGAACCTCATGTCATTGATCAACTAAATGGGACTCTCCTCTCTAACGCCCTTTGATTCTTCCCAAGCCATCACACACGGACAGCACTTTACTATTCTCAAAACAAGCGCAAAGAGCGTTCCTTGCAAAGGGGCATCTCACAACCACAATGAGCTTATGGCTCTCTGGCTACTGGAGACCTGAGGGGGGCACTGTTATCAGCAGTGTTGTCCAGTGATGGAAATGTTCCGTATCTACACTGTCCAATATGGGGCCACTTGCCACTTGACATGTGTTAGGGCGACTGAGAAACTAAAGTGTTATTTTACTTACTTTGATTAATTTTCATTCAAACAGCCTCCATTGGCTAGTTTCCACAGAGATATCAAGCTTCATGAAAAACTAGAATGAAATAACTAGGAGACAGACAAAGCCTGGGTCCGTTTCGTTAGTGTCTATGATGGCCGGTCAGATCTTAAGCAAAGGAAAGCAGGGGGACAATTCCGTACATTTCCCTGGCATTCTCCCTAACTGGCAGCTCGTCTGCCAAAGACTCCTCCACTAAAATGTGCAATTCATTTACTGTGAGTCTGTAATTGGTTTGGTGTACACACAGGAAAAGAATGAAACATTTAACAACATTAAGTGTGGTTTGGTTTAAAATATTATTAATACTTCTTTGATTTTTCTTTCATGGCCTGAAAGCCTCCAGGACAAAAGTTGTTCAGTTGGGGCCACTTCCTCTCCTTGCCCTGTTAGTCAGACCAAGTGCAAATCCCCAAAGACTTCAAAGGGAGCCTGCTGTTGGCTGTGTGGAGTGAGAAATGACCTGAGCTCTACGTGAGGAGGAAAAGGTTGCAGGGAAGCAGCAAAAGCAGAGCCAAGGGACCTGGAAAACATGGAATGCCAGAAAGAAGATAACCTTCACACTTGGGGGGAGGCGGGCAGTGGGACACAAGAACACTGACACATTCCAAAGAAACCATTATGGTGATGGATTAGCACCAAGCTCCTCCCACCAACAGCAACCTCGAGAGTCATCTTCCCCTCTGGTACCAACACAGCCATATACAAACAATGATACTCAAAACACAAGTGTGGGCAGCGGATGATGCATCCAGGAGGTTAAAGGCAAACTCTCCCCACGTGACACAAACAACCAAAAAAAGAGAAAAGGAAAAGGATGCAAAATGAAGATAAGCATTAAAAAGACACTTTCTGCAGAAAAAAAAAAGAACATATTTATCAGCAAATAATCCGCAGTGATTGAAGGCTTCGCTTACCCCTTTCTGGAGCCCCCCCAATGGGACTGTTGAGGGTTTCTGCAGCAGAAAAACAGAAGAGAAAAGGGATTGCTAACTACTGGTTCGAGCAAGAGTGAGTCAAGCTGCCCTGGCCTAGGTCAGAAGCTTATGTAAAACCCCAAATGTTTATGAAGTTCCTGGATGAAATCCTGGTTGGTCTAGATTCCAGCAGTTTCTTCCCTTTGAATTTGCTTAGGAGGAGAGGAAAAAAAAAAAAAGCCAGTTGACTGGGAGAAAGGAAGAAAGTATTTGGGGGCTTGTTTAATATTAACAGAACAAAGTCAAGAAATAACAATTCTGTGGCTCTTCGGACCCTCATGAATGTGAATCGTTTTTATGTGTTCAATGTAAATAACACGGTAGTAAAAATAAAAACCAGTGATGCTGGCAACCCTGGGTTTCCTAGGATCTCTTTTCTTTATATCAAGGCATAGATTTTTTTTTATGGCCCCTCACATGAAAAAGCTCACAAATATAGACACACAAAGTCTCTTTGATGAAGGTGGAAATGTCTTAGGTTTCATGGCTAAATACTTAGTCTGTTGAGTGAAAAATCTTTTGGACCTAAGATTCAGGGGCCTGTTTCAAATTTGGATCCATTTGAAACTCTAACCTGTTTACCTGCTGGCTTTGTCTTCTGCATCTCCCTTTCTTGCCTGTGGTTCTAGCGAGATTTTCCTATCAAAATAAAAGTGTTTGTATTTCTCAAATCAATGGGAAATGAATTCTGACTGGTAAGTTCCAAGCTTTTTCACTGTCTGTGTCTGAACTGGCATAAACTGCCAAAGATGGAAAGCCACTCGATTTATGGTCACTCCCTAAAGAAAACACGGACATTCAGCACTTGTCATTCTCCGCGTGGATAATAGAAAAGGCTCCAAATTTTGCAACCATCATACACAAATTTGATGTTCCATTTTAGTTTTGTATATTTCTCTTATTTAGCCCCCATGGGGTTAAGAATTATGGAGAGTATCTTTTACTTCCAAATTTGCTGGTACAAAGACAACATCCCAGGTTCTGGGACTGAAAGAAACTATTCCAGTCCCATTGCTAAAGGCAAACCATGTCTCCAGGATGAGACCAGTGGGTCAGAGTGACTGGGCATCTCCTACGTTCCCTTTATCCTCAACAACCAACTCGGATGTAATGAAGTAATTCAAGCATATCATCATCATTATTTTGCCTATAAAGGGACTAATTTTTTGAATTCTTAATTTTAACTTATTTATGAGTGATGGTGACCACCTCTCATGTCACCAATAAAGCACAGGAAAGTGAGAAGCAGAACCCACAGCGTGAGTAATCAGGTCCCTCTCTGGCTAACTACATAGATACTGAGCACCTATGATCTCACCTCATCTGGGGAGGGAAGGCGTAGCCACACCACGATTGGGCATCTGAGCCAGAGATGCCCGTCAGCGTCTAGCCCAGGACAGGAGGCTCATGCCACTTGGATGGTTGCCAGGAACTCTAAATTAGCTTGGAATGAGCACTGACCCAACAGTCTTTCAAGGAAGTGTGTTTTGTCCACATAAGTTTCCTGATTTGTCAGGTACTCCTCTGACAGTTTATATAAATGTGTTACAAGTTATGACACCATCATCTGCTAGGACAGACACCATAACGACTTAAACCTTAATACACACACGGTTTTCTAAGTGTGCCTGAGGCCAGTCCAAACAGTCTGTTTTGGTATCTTCCGATTCACTGTGACATATTTTCATTGCTTTACGTGACATTCAGTGTGGGATTATATTATACTCAAAGCTAAGCTTGCCATCCAGAAACTTTCAACTATCATTTCATTTTCACCTTGCACGTTCAGTTATTATAACAATGAATCTGTGCAAATGACAAATCTATCCACTTGAACTCACTCAATTTAAAAGTAAGTTTATGATAACAAGATACCCCTAAAATACTGAAATGCTTTGCAAACTTTGAATGCATCTATCTTGAGGTTATATGGATACTGGCAAGGAAGGCAAACTTTTTTAAAAGAATCCTTTCTGAGAGAATGAAACATTTTCAAAACTTTTGTGCCCCCTCTGAAGCCAATAGTACTAATTTTCACCAGGTGAGGGTTGAGGCTCTCCTACTGAAGGTAAAAGGTTGTAAAGACACAGTTGCCTTACCAGGCCCTAAAGCAAATGTTTCGGCATTAATTAGCTATAGCAATGATCGATGCTAAGTAAGTGGTTTCCAGAATGGCGCAAATAAAAACACGTACACATGTAAGTGTGTCTACGGAGCCTAAAATGATATTTTAGAAAAGACCCACCCCCTGTGCACCATGCCCACACCCTCCCTGCTGGCCTTCCTAGCACGTGTCTATCCTGCCGAGCTGGGGAGCGGGGAGGGAAGAGCTTGGTGTACATCATATGGCAAGGAGGGCCCTGTGGCTTAAGGTTAATCCAGTGGCCCAATGAAGAAAATAACTCAGGAGTCCTGCTTCCTAGTCTTTTTTTCTACTTCCAAAAATTATTTCCTGCTTTTATATTGAAAGTGATTTTTGATGCTATCCTTAGATATGTGAGGGTTAATCAAATTTCCACAGGCTGTGAAGAAGAGATAAAACACACTTTCTTCTTTTTGAATTAATTTGATTTTTGTCTTTTGCGCTCCCAGCGATCAAGGCTGTCGAATAAACCAGTTTTGATTCATAAATAATAGTTCCATTATATCTACTATGCCACTCGTCAGACTACCTGAAATTTTAATTCACTTGTTCAGCTAAATTTCATCCTCAGTTCATGGCCATAAAATTCTTTATTGACAAACTTTCAAACCAACTTTGACTCTGAGGTATCTAGTCCACATTTTTCTTCGGTGTGGATATTAGTTTATTGAATAAGTGGCATCTGTTTTCCTCCACATCACTAGCAGAGGAGGTATTTCCTTTTGACAGCTTTGCAGGATTTATGGGTTTGCATGCTCTGAAGAAAAATAGTACTAAGCAAAAAATTCCAATTCATTACCTCTTAGTACTTAATTAAGTTCCTACCCCCGGCACATTGGAGGTGAACCCTGAAACGACCGTGGCAGCAGCAGGGCGGCTGGCTGTATTATCTCTGGAAGACGGAGAGGATTGTAATTATCCTGACCTCATTTTTCCACCCATGATATTCATAACTGTTCCTATCTTGCTCCCCTTTAGACTCGGACTGTTTGGGAAGCAAGCGCAGCCTCCTCTCCATACCACTGTTTATGTGGCCCTTCTACACAGCCAAGGCAAGGGTGGCCTCACAGGCCTGTGACCTGCCAGAACGCAGACGCCTCTGATCACAGGGTTTCCCCCAAGGGGTGGCTGGAGGAGGTGACTGGCACCTGTCAGGAAAGCAAGAAGGGGTTTTACTAAGCAAACATACCGCGAGCGGAAGAGTCAGGGTTACCTGTCGGGGTTCTGCGTGCACACGTGCATCTGTAACAGGATCCTCTGCGTGAACGTCTTAAAGCACTGCCCGCACTTCCAAAGATGCCAGTCACTGAACTCTGAGTGCAGCTGGCTTGTGGACGTCGGGCTCGCCAGGACGCGCTGGTTTTTCGCGTTGATTTGGTTGAATCCGGATTCAATGGACCCCGATTTATCCAGGAGAGAGAAGTTCCTGCTGCAGGGCGTCTGTGGGAACACCACAGAGCGCTGCTGGGCGGCGGGGGAGAGTTTGCTGCTCTTGCCAAAGGGCTGCAGGGCATCTTGTCGGCACATGGCTTCCATGACCGTGGCGGGGACATTTACTGGGGGAACGACAGAGTTTACAGGATCAGTTTTATCGGCCCTTAAAGTAAGCACAATCACGTGCACTTTAAAAAATTCTTATAAATCAACATTTTAAAACTTCACTTTTCTGGATTCAGAATGAACATAGTAGCAAAATTAGTAACTCATTCAGTGCTTGTTTATCATGCAACTATTACATGCTTAGGGTTGTTCGTATGTGATCTTTGTCCTCATGAAGTTCACTTATGACTTTACACATAAGGACTCCCTCCTGAGGCTCCACACTGCACCCTGGGTTTGGAGGGAGCTCAGATGGGAGGCACAGCAAGAGAGGGGAGAGAACAGCAGACTGGCAGAGAAGGTGGCCTTGAGCCGTGCAGGGAAGGTAGGTTCAGGCCTTACAGCAGACCCTGCCAGCAAAGGACAGGTCTTCAAGAAAAACTGGCTGGAGATGAAGGGAATAATACGAAAGGAAAGACACCTGGAGACAGAAGTCTAGCATGCTGGTGAGATGGTGAGAGACACACTGACCAAGCAGGGCCATGGGCTCTCGACACTGTGGGAATAAGGCAGGGGGCGGGGAGGCTAGACCTCAAACAACCTTTAAAGTCCAAAAAATAAAAAAATAAACAAATGACTTCAGGCCTAGAAAATAGATGCAAACTGTTTCTGAGCAGAAATAGCAAGAAAAAAAAACCAGTGTTCAGGGAGGGCTTGAGTGAGGCATGATTTACAGACAGGGTGCCAAGGATAAAGTCAGAATGGAGGCAAGGGTATGAGTGCTTGCAACTTGGGCTTTGGAACTACAAAGACCTAGGTTCAAATCTTGTCTCTACCTTTTATAGCTTGGTGATCTTAGGCACAGTTAATAAATCTCTCTGTGCCTTAATTTCCCCATCTGCAAAATGAAGATAGTGGTAGTAATAAAAGTACCAGCAGCACGGTTTACTGGTTGAGGTGGCCTAGATTTTAACTCCACTATTTACTAGCCTTGTGACTGTGGGCAACTATGAAACACTGAAGTCCACATATAGTCCTTGGTCAAATGTAAAATGATCACCCAAAAGGCTGAGTGAGATAACGCACAGATAGCATTTAGTAAATGCCAGGGTTAATACTCATTAGATGTTGAGCTCCATGAGCCCTCATTTCCTCCTCTTTACCCCCTTTTGTGAGTTTTAAATGAGGTAACTAAAATACTCATCACAGGGCCTACCATCAATAATAGCCAATTCTCATTATTTATAGAAGGAAAAGGGGATAGACTGAAGGAACCTGGCCCTAAACTGGGATGGTGGCAGTGAGAGTGAGGAAAGAACTAGAAGCAACATTTTTGAGGGGGGAAACGTAATATACTGGAAATTTGTTTTTCTTCTTATAAGTTGTTATTGTATTAAAAATATATATCATGTATTCACTGGTCAACCCACAGATTCAGAAGTGATTAGAAACTAATATGCTTAAAAACTATTATTCTTTTTCTAAGTACCTACTGTGTCAATAAATGCATTTATTAGTTATTTCAGGGGTCACAAAGATTAAAGACTAGAAAGTGATCAAGAGAAGGAAATTAAGAGATCAAAAAATTTGAAAAGGTTGTTTGGCAAAAAGATTGGGGATGGGAAGTAAACCGTGGCTGTTGGCCATAGTTCAAGGCCATGTGGAAGGAGACACATGAACTGGGGGCTCTTATCCTTTCCAGCCACAGAGCACTGCTGAGGTCGCTGCAGAGCATGAAGACTTGAGCACGCTCGACTATGCAGAGGAGTATGCTGCAAGGGGCTCCGTGCTGGAGTGGACAGACAGGGAGACACCATGTGTTGGTGTGCTGGCACTGAGCATTCTTTAACTCAGAACATTCGGTGTAATCCTATGTAATGAGACAAATCCAACAGAAGGAATAGCTCTGCTCCATGTCCATCCTACCCTGAGAAGGAAAAGGAAAGCAAGAGACTCGCAGGCCTGGAGAGAGCAGAGAGCTTTCCTAGGTGACAGTTCTTGACCCTGACTGCACCTGAGACTCACAGGGGAGACTTTTTAAAAATTAGATCAGAATCACTTGGTAGATTCTGGGCACCTGCATTTCTAATGTGTAATTGGGCTGAGAACCAGTGATCGAATTCTACTCTCTCTTATTACAAAATAAAAACAGCTCAAGTCCAAGAAGGGCCAATAACTTGCCCAGGGTCACACATTCAGTTATTGGCACAGCAGAGCTGGAAGCTTTAGCTTTTTGACTTCCAGATAATTTTTTTGCTGACCACACTCCTACACTGTCTCTGCTCACAAGCTGTGCTTCAAAAATAAAAAGGACATTTTATAGCCAGTACATCTCACATGAACATGTCATATATACATATAAATACATATACAGTGGGGCCTTGACTTACGAGTGTCCCGACTAACGAGTTTTTCGAGATATGAGCCGTCTCTCGGCCGATTTTTTGCTTTGAGTTGCAAGCTAAAATTCGGGTTACGAGCCAGCTTCAGATACCCCACCACCAGTTGGCGCAGCGAACGTCACAGTGAACGCCACAACATCAGCCCGGCATCACATGTCTCACTCGTTCACTTTAATGACATATAAGTAATTTGGGTTACGAGCTCCGTCACAAAACGAATTAAACTCGTAAGTCAAGGCCCCACTGTATACCTATACACACATACATACATACAGGTTTATGTATGTATGTGTTTTTATATATAAATATTTATGTACAATTTCAACTTCTGGGGCAAAAGTGTATGATCAATATAACAGTTATCCATACATTTTAGACTTTTAAAAAATCTTTGATTGCACACAGACTGTTTTTTTAAAAAAGGTATTGAAAAATGAGGAGCAATATTTTCTCCTACTTTGGCACTTTTTAAATAAAAGAATAAAAGCAGCAGCATTGTCAGAAATGGGGGTGGAACTCATCTCGTGTAGCCCGTTCATAACTAATCTGGGAGAGACACAGCACAGAGAAACCCACAAGTTTTCAGACAACAGTGAGCTCCTGCGGGCTGCGAAATGCCCACTAACAGGAAGGAAGGCACGGTGGGAAGGCGGTGGGATGAACATGTCATCAACATGCATGCGAGCAGGAAACCAGCCAGAGCTTCACTGTTGGGAAGAAGGCTGTGATGCCTTCGGGGGGAAATAATTCAAGTAACACTCTAAGTATAGGTTATAAATCCTGACTTCTCATTTACCCTCCTGAAAAGCAACCTAATAAATTAATTTTCAAAAACTGCTACGGTCACACAACCTTTATACTAACTAAAGAATTTGTGGGCCAATTAAGTTTTATTAAGTTTAATGATCAATGTCAAAATGGTAATAAAGGAAAACTTCAACCAGTTTTTATAATAACCTCAGATTTATGAGATCTGTGTTAATGTTAGTAATAGTAGTATTTAGGCAGAGTGGGAATGGGTGTAATGAAATTCTTGTCTTACTTTTTCTTTTCTGGGACACCCCAAAACAAATGTAATATTTTTTTGAGATATAGGTAGCAATGCTTGCACCCCAGAGATCGACAAAGTATCCTTTCTTCAGGACCTAAAGGACACAGAGATTTTTCTTTCCAAATACCAGTCTGATTGGCTATAGCAATCGAGAGCATTAACAAAACGCAGGGAATTATCAGGAAAAAAATAGGGAATGAATTCAGAAAACACTCATCCCAACACAAGACGGTACAGACGACTGCAAAAGGCCCAGAGATGACTGACTGAAGGGACCAAGAGGATGAAGTGCTTTCTACTTGAAGACAAATGGCTAGAAACATCTCTTCAGTCTACAAAACAAAGATGAGTGGGAGGACGGCCAGCTCTTAGAGCCCTAAAGGATACAGTACAGTAAGGACATAGAACATAAACTCATCACATCCTGGAAAATTAAAACGTTGAGAGGCAAATTCAGGATCCATAAAACAAAGTCCTGCTTTCCTCCCTTGTCCATTCATTCAATCCACAAGTAGTTACTGAGCATCTCTATCCCATGCCTGACACTGTAGATACGGGGAACGAGAGAGCCACGGCCCCTGGCCTCCCGCCACTTAAACTCCAGAGAGAGAGACAGACAGTAAACAGATGTTGTTACAAATAACATCAGATCTAAAATTCCACTAATGGCAAGTTGTAAGTGATTCATTGTAAGTCACCGTTCACTGTAAGACATCTTCCAGGTTCAGAAAGAGTAAAATGTGACAAATATATAAATTTTAGAATTAATATAACAGTCGATACAAGTTTGATCAGCTCTATGAGAGAGAAGGGATGAATCCATGTGGGTGTGAGGGGCGGCGTCCCTAAAGCATTGACCTTGAAGGTGAGTCGTGAAGGATACGCAGATCAGACAGGTGTGAAAAGAGGAAAAAGCAATGCAAGGAGATGAAACACCGGCAGCTTTGCCATAGAGTCCGTGTGTCGTGCTGAGGTGAGAAGGTGCTCAGCAGCACTGAAAACCAAAAGAAGGCTAATGTGGCCAGAGAAAGCGGGGAGGGGGCGGCAGCTGGGGCTGGAGAGGAAGGCAGTGCAATCGCCAGTGCCTGTGGGGGCTGGGCAGGTAACAGAAGGAAGTGATGGGAGGCAAATCGATACAATGGAGGATGTTGGGGTCTGCAGCAAACTGAATAGGGCAGAGCCAGCCTAATGATGCTTGACTCTAATTTTGTAAAACATTGTGAGCCATGCAAAATATTTCTGAAGACTATGTGTGGCCCAAAGGCTATCATACACAAGATTTATTATGAGAGTAATGACAAGCCAAAAAAAAGAATGTAAAGCTAGGGGATGGTGTGAGGTGATCAGATTAATATATTAAACGCATCACCACTCTATATTGTTAACTGAAAAAGTGAGGTGCAAAGCAATGTATATAGTATGTTACTATTTGTATAAAAAGGGGCAGGAGGCAGAGGGAGAGCCAGAGACAGAATAGGAGAATATGCTTGATGCTTGAATGGGGAAAAAAATGTTTGGAAAGACACTTGAGAATCTGCCAATTGATAACCTCTGAGAATTATATAAGCCCATGGTCCTCTGGATTTTGATCTATGTAACCAAATACCTATTAACAAAGCAAGTAAGCTGAGACAATAAAATAAGCAAATCAATGAAAAACTTTACTTTCGCTGCTGTAATCCTAAAAGGACATTGTGACATGCAAGAGGCAACTGCAGCAGTCCAGACCAGGGCTGGTGGTGACGCTGACCCGGGTGGGGACAGCAGAAACTAAAAGAAATGCACTTAAGAATATACAACCACCCAGCCGGCATGGCTCAGTGGTTGAGCATGGACCTATGAACCAGGAGGTCACGGTTCGATTCCCAGTCAGGGCACATGCCCAGATTGTAGGCTCGATCCCTAGTGCAGGAGACAGCTGATCAATGATTCTTTCTCATCACTGATGTTTATAGCTCTCTCTTCCTCTCCCTTCCTCCCTGAAATCAATAAAATTTCTTTTTTTTTTTTATAAAGAATATACAACCAACAGGACTTGATGACTGACTGGTTAGAAGGGTGAGGAAGGGCAACTGGATGAGTGAGAGTGAGAGTTACTGAGCTGGGGGAGAGGCAGTTGGTGGGAGGGAGAGAACAGGTTCAGATCTACATGCTTAGCTGGAGGTGCCTGTGGGGCATGCCAGTGAAGATGAGGAGTAGACCGTTGGACAGGAGTCTGGGCTCAGTGGAGATCTGGACGGGAAACATCAGCCTGGGGGTGCCTGTCTTAAGTCAGGTTCCCTGGGAAGCAGACTCTGAAGTGGACATTTGGAGCTTCGCGTGCAGTTTCCTGGGCAGTGCTCCTGAATCAACACCTCCTGGGAGTGAGGAGGATTCTGTTGAGAAAGGAGATGAACAGGTCTGGGCCGGGAAGGTCCTTAGTTGTCCTGCTTTGGGACAAGGGAACCATCTTCAATATCCCCTACAGTGACTGTCAGTAGACATGGGCTATGGAAGAGAGCATGACCAAGGAAAGTGGCCCTCAGGCTAACGGTGATTCCTGGAGTCGCACGCACCTGAAGGCTGTGGGGGGATGGAGGGATGAGTGCCTCGCCCTGTGCCAAGGGTGGGGTCTGGGCAGCCCCCGAGAGGCCAAACCTCCCACGACAGCAGATTCCCTGTGCTTGTCATTGTCATTTCTGTGTGTGGGTGCGTGTTCAGTGAGTGACCTGCTGGAGTCCTGCACAGACTCAGAGGCATCCCAACGGGGTCACCCCTCCTTGCTTCTTCCATAGCCCTACAGGATTCTCCACTTCTGGGCCAATTTTTATATCTGTTTCCTGGCCCAGGATTTCCATACCTGGCAGGCAGAACCAACCCAAGCCACGCCAGTCCTTAGCGAGAGTAGCTTTATCGAGTGTGGTATTCTATTCTCACCCAATGGCTCAAGAAGGACACGTCCTTGGCCTGTTGACTTGAGGTTAGCTTTTTTCTAGTCCCCATTCAGGTACAAAAAGTAACTTCCAGTTCCGGATTTATGTAAGGAGTCCAACTCCAGCTTCCCACTGTATTCGGGGAACTGCCCTGACCCTGAGCTGCACACCCACCCACACCCCGGGCTCCTGGCTATGGCAGCTCACAGGGCGGCTACGTGGTGTTGTGTGTTGTGGTTGTGGGCTTATGTGCCTTCTCCTAGACCAGCGATGGCAAACCTATGACATGCGTGTCAGAGGTGACACGCGAACTCATGTTTTCGGTTGGTTTTTCTTTGTCAAATGGCATTTAAATATATAAAATATCAAAAATATAAATCTTTGTTTTGCTATGGTTGCAAATATCAAGAAATTTCTGTATGTGACACGGCACCAGAGTTAAGTTAGGGTTTTTCAAAATGCTGACACGCCGAGCTCAAAGGTTCGCCATCACTGTCCTAGACTGAGTCCGTAAGGAGAGGGTCTGCGTGTGTGTACCCATCACCATGCTTCCCATGGGCCCTTGCACAGATGTTCTTGTTGGATGCGACTATACTGCAATCTCCTCCACACTCATGGATATAAAGTTTAAGTAGGACCTTCTTTATCCCAGGGCCAAGGTTTTTCATTATTGGAGGGATAGTGAGGGTGGGGAGCACTACATAGGGGTGCCCCTTTTTACTTTCTGCTCTTTAAAATCAAAAGACAAAGGCCGGCCTCCCGGAGGCAGAGTTCACTCCAGTGCTGGCAACTCCCGCGTTGCCCTCAAGTTTCACATTCTGCTACCTCAGCTTCATCGGCCGAGGCAGGGAAAGCTGCAGGAAGACTTGTTTGACATTTATTCCCAGGGTTTTTTTTTTTTAATTTCCTCTGAAATGAATATGAACACACCACGGTCTTTACACTCTGCAGGAGCTAATCCCCACTGGAAACCTTCTTGGGGCACCTCGCTCCTTCTCGCGGATGCAATCTGTCGACATAGGCATTCCTGCAGGCTCTCCTGAAGGGCCCACAGTCCATGCAGTGGCTCTCTTGTTGGAGCTCTGTTACATTTAAAACGATGGCTTTAAAAAGAAAATAACATAGGGATTGCTTCCAGAACCCAGGTGCCTGTGTGAAACGCTGCCTTCTGTTGGAGGCGAGGCGGCTTTCAGTGGCTTGTCCGGGCAGTGCGTGTGCCCCACGGCTTCACGGCCACTGCCAGGGGGGCGGTTACTCGAGCCTGAACCCACCGCACACGCTCCATAGGAAATGTGTACTTTCCATGTTGAAAGAACCATGAGAAGAAAATGATATTTTTATAAATGAAAGTGCTCAACCAGTACTATTCACTGAGCAAAATCATATTTTCCTTTAATGTCTTGGGCCAAATATCAATTGCATTAACTAAGAAAAATCTGGCTGAAATATTTAATCCCCGGATATTTGATGGCAATCAGATTCTCCATATTTATCCAGTGAGCAGGTATTAACTGTGTGCTGTGTGCACAGCACCATGTGGAGGCATTTTGTCAAGTAAGTGTTTGATCGCAGGAAGCTTTTGTTAAGAACAGTTCTTCAAATTGATTTTGGAGGTGGGGGGGGAGACACAGAGAGAGAAACATCGATATGTTTTTCCACTTGTTTATGCATTCATTGCT
The DNA here is from genome assembly GCF_964212035.1 of Myotis nattereri. Taxonomy (NCBI): domain Eukaryota; kingdom Metazoa; phylum Chordata; class Mammalia; order Chiroptera; family Vespertilionidae; genus Myotis; species Myotis nattereri. The sequence continues at coordinate 73,981,132 of NC_138079.1, read as the reverse complement.
TGGTTCTTCTATGTGCCCTGACTGGGACTGCACCCGCAACCTTGGCATATAGGGTCAATGCCTTAACTGAACCGAGTTACCCCGTCAGGGCAAGAAGCATTTTTTAAGGCCCTTGATTTATTTTGTGACTAACTCGAAATAAAAATTCTTATGTTTGCTGATCCCGTTGAGGTTAAATTTCTCAGTGCTGAGGAAGCCGATCTGTCACACTACCTGCCCAGGCATTTCCCCACATCTGTGCTTTTAAATCACACAGAGTATTTTCTCAGTACAGAATAAGGAGTCCTCAGTATAAGCATTCCCAGGTCCCTGAGTCACATGGAATGAGAATCCACCTTCGAGTTAGAGTCTAAGTCATATATCTATCTCCCCCACCCTCTCTGATGCAGCTTTCTGCTGGTTTCTTGGGTGGCCAGTCACATGACAGCTATATGACTTTGAGACAGGAACTGAAATAAAATTCCTATAATACCCTTAGGGGGAAAGGGGATTGTCACTGTTGAGCATTTTAGTCAGTGACTTAATTCCTTTTAAAGTTCCCTCCGCCCTCACTTAGAGCTTAAACTCGACCCAAAAAAGCTGCTTAGTTTACCTACTGAATCCACAATACTTCAAGCTGCTGTGGTTTTGTGGATTTTCTTCCGAGGATTTCAGGTGCTAAATGATAAAACATATGCCCTGGTAGAGTTTATTCAATACTCTAGTCAGCAAAGCTTCATCGGGTTGGACTCTAGGAGAAGGAAGAACTGAAAAGCAAAGCAAATGGTGTTTCCAGAAAGTACATTTTTTGATGGTATTGAATCTGAAGCCCACAGGTATGCTCTCAGACACCGATTTTCAGGTGGCTGTGAACAGTACACAGGAATCCTCCAGCCCAGCCTCAAAGTCTCTCTCATCATGTAACAGAGCCATGATGCGGAAGCAATGTTGTAGATGTGTGACTTCCCAAAGATCCATGTCAAGGGTAAGAAATGCATCCCCTAAGTCATTGTTCCATGGCACTTTTCCTTTCTAACTAAATAACTCAGTAAATGGCCATTCCATCCTTCCAGTGGCTCAGACCAAAGCCTTGGAATTGTCTTGACTCCTTTCTCTCTTACTCAGCATCCAAGGTGTCAGCAAGTGTTGTTGGCCCAAGGACCAAAAGGTTGCCGGTTCAATCCTGGATTGCAGGTTTGGTCCCTGGTCCTGGTCGGGGCATGAGCAGGAGGCACCCACGCGATATGTCTCACTCACATCTATGTTTCACTTTCTCTCCCCCGCTCCCTTCCACTCTCTCTAAAAAATAAAAAAAAATCAATGGAAAAATATCCTCGGGTGAGAATTAACAAACAAAAAACAAATAGAAATATATCCAGAATCCAACCACTTCTCACCACCTCCACCACGTCTACACTGCTCCACACTACATCATCTCTCCCCTGAATTCCTGCTCCACCCTCACCCCTCACTGTCTCCACGCAGTAGCCAGAGTCATCCTGTTACAACTTCAGTCAGATCATATCACTCTTCTGCTCAGAACTCTGCAATGGCCTACACAGTAAAATGCAGGGCCCAGACAGTAGCCTCCTGGCCCTACAAGCCCCACCTCCCCCCAATACCTAAGTTAACTTCTCTCTATCTCTCTCACTCCCAAACATCTACACCAACCTCTGTGATGCTCTTCCAACAAGCCAGGAACAGTCCTATCTCAGGGTCTTGCACTCTTGGACAGCAGCCTGCCTTGGAACACTCTTCTCCCCAGTAACACTTGTCCTTTCACCTCCTTACGTCTTATCCCAAAGGTCACATTTCCAGTAGGAACCACCCTGATCACTCTCTAAAACTGTAATTCTCAATTCCTGGCACTCCTTGCCCCTTCTCTGTCTTGTTATCTCTACAACACTTATCACCACCTGACAAACTATTCATTAACTCCTTTATTTGTTCATAATCTGTCTCCCTCCACAGGAAGGAATGTTTCATGAAGGCAGGAATTCTTGTCTATTTTGTCCACTGCTGTATTTGCAGCACCTAGCAAAGACACTGGCCTAGAGTAGGTGTTCAGTAAATATCTGAACAATGAATGAACGAACGAATGAGCAAACAAATGGCTAGTTGGACTATGGGGTTATGTACTTTAGAACTCTAGGCTTTGCTGTTTATTCCCAGATAATCTTCAACACACATATCATAATAACATCTTCAGAGTCTGTAGCAGGTTTTATTAAAGGACTTCTGGAATCCTTTTGGATCAAATGAGGTTATGTCGAGGCTCTACATAGACAGGCCCATGCCAGCAGGTCGCGTCAGGGTGGGGGTTTGGGGGCCTGATACTGGTGCTTTTTCTGTCCAGGGACCTAGAGCTAGTGCTAGGGAAGCTGGAGCCACTCTGGGATGAGAGAGTGTACTGGCCTCCACGCCCCTATCTGCCTCTAACACCAACCACACACTCATGTCCAACACTGAGATTTTCTTTTATGCAAACACACACTCCCTCGAACTGGGGTATCACTGCAGGAAAGAAACTTTCCAATGGAAACTTGGGAAGACGGAGGAATGTACTATATGTCCAAAGATTCATGTTTTGATTTGAGATTGGTTTTGGGTTCAAGTAGAAAAGGAATGTTGATAGTAATACGCCTTCTGAGGATTCTATTTTTCACAAAGAAAATAAAGGCAACATGGAAAAGAAATACCTGATCATCAGCATTTTGTTCAGTAGTAATGTGAACATTTTTTTTTGGAGGGGGGGGGGCGTTTGTGTGTGTGAGAGAGAAAGTTAAGTGGAGAAGGATAAAGTAACAGAAAACTTGTTTTCAAAATAAAGTTTCTTGAATAGATCTATTCTCTCGGCTTCTTTTTCTGTTGCATAATCCCAAAGGATCAGTTCACAGATTAGTCAATTTTGGGACAAGAAAGAAAATAGCATCATTGAAACCAGTGTTTCTCACTGAAGGTCATCAGAATGACCCAATTCTGTTTCAAATACTCAAAATCACCTTAAAATATTTTCCAAAGAATTGATAAAGCACCGATATAAGGTTTAAGTGGAAATTGCTGCAAGTTTTCATTTGCTTAGATATTAGATTCTTTTTAAGAAGATAATGGCTGCCTTGGCAAGAAGGATAGAAGAACATTACACGGTTCATTCAGGCTAAGAAATGTAGAGGGACACACATTCCTCAGTCATAGGTCTACGATTTTTACCATCATTTCTCCTTGCAGTGACCACTTAGGAGAAAGCACACGCCATGGACGGGTGGGGTGCTAGTCCTGCTGAGCGGGCCTTGCTTTCTCCTTCTCTCATTTCTGCAGGGAGGGTGACGCGGCAGGACTGTACGTCACCTTAGGAGCAGCTGTTGTACCTTACAAGGTACCCTGCAAGGTGGCAAGCACAGAACCAGACACACAGTAGGCACTCAGTAACTCCCCGCTGCCCGAACATAGCTGCCGGCGATTATGTGAAACTCTGACATACGTTTTGACATTGTTAACAGGCACAGAAGGATTGCCCTGTAGAAGGCAAGATGCCCTGCGAAAAAGCCAAGGACACACAGGGAAAAGAAAGTGATGGAACAGACCGTGCACGTTTGCGTCATATAGCAGAGTGAACCGCGTGTTTCAGGAGTTGCAAACAACACTCTAAAACGTCAGCTTTACAATAGGGACTTTGAGGTGTAAATTCAGAGCTAAAATAAATTCTTACAGTTTTCATCCTGGGCAATGCATTGTAAGGGGATCCCAAAGAAAGACGTATAGCTGTCATTGTACCACACCAGAAGCTCGGTGCCCCTGGGGATATCTATACAGGCTCGGTAGAATATATTCGACCTATTCAAAACAAAAGAAAACCCAGCTTAGTAACATGTAGCACTCATGTGCCCCATCACATTCTCATTGCCCCCCAAAACTTCTGCCCATCTCCACCTACACAGTTAATGCTTGCAATAAAACTAGCACCCACCTTATTGTTCCCAGCAGCCAATGAAAGCCTGTAACCCAGTATGATAAACAGCTCACAGTTTATTTCCACAGGGTCCCTTCCTACAGCGTCTTGGCTGAGGAGACTGATATTTGGCCCAGGAGACAGCAAAAAGGAAGGGTTCATTTTTAAAAAAGAATTCCATCTCACACTGATGAGAAAATTCTCTCTCTTGGCAAATTGCAGACACTGGTGCCTCAACCTTGTATATAAATTAACACTATTGATTTCTTATTTGAAGGAAAAGCATTACGTGTATTCTTGCAACTTGGCATTGGGAGTTCACAAATTTGTAATAAAATTAAGCAGCTCTGTGATGTAAGGATTGAGAGAAATAAAAGTCCCCCTCCCATCGCCTTCCTTCTAAAGTTAGATACAGGGAAAGAGAAACCCCCTCTTCTGTGAAACGGATGGCAATTCGATAAGTACTAGAGAAGCACTTAACTCAGGTGGAAAGATTACACTCTGAAATGATAGAGTGAAGGTACCAAGAAAGAAACATTATTTTACACAGCTTTGGTACTGCAAAGAAAAATTTACAGATTTTTTAAAAAAATGAGACCGCAACTGGTTTTCTCAATGAAGAATTGCTGCAAATATTAGCCTCCAGTTCCAGATAAAAGCGCTGAGGGTTGGTGGGCCTTCACTGCAGCCTCTCTGTAAGGAATGGGCTGTAGCCGGCAATTTGTTCCTTGTACAACACTGCAGACAGAAGGCGAATCCTTCACCACATTTTTCATAGCAGTGAGATATGCACTTGTCAACATATTTTGTCACCACAAAGTGGCTCTTGGCAATAGGATCATAAAGATCAATAAAAAAGTGCAGATTCTCAATATTTTACTTGCAGCTGCAAAAATTTCATTTATCTTGTTATTTTCCTTACTTGCTGCCATTCTGTCTCACGAGGGCACTGCTAGCTAAGCAGAATGTTTTTCCCCAACATTCTATGAATATCTGACAAAAACTCCAGCCAGTTGTCCGGCCCTCACTACCCTTCCTCCCTCTGCATCCCCGAGCGCTGTGCATTTTATTAATTCTTTCCACTGCTACATAAAAAAAAAAAAATCAAAATTGGAGCCGAGCTATAAATCACTGGCATCTCCTAACTTGAGAAAAATTGAGTCTACTTTGTACTTCACCCTTGTAACATTTCATCTCTCGGTTTGGCTTCCCTTAATATAAACACAGCGCCCGGCAAATGAATGTGCTAAAACCAAATGACACACTTTGCCGCTGAAAGAGCAGAACTGTTTTCGAGCGATGGGTGGTCCTCGGAGGCACGGAGTCGGCCGAAAGGGGAGGGGGGGGGGGAGTGTAAGCGTACACCGTTCCTTACAAGCGGGCAGAGCTTCCAAAACTCGCAGAAATCTCTGCATGCTGAAGCACATCAAAGGGATTTTTCCCTTTTCAGATAATATTTCCTTTGCTGACATGTATTTAGTATTGTGGTTGGATGACTCATAAAGATAGCTCCGTGGCGTCCCCACACAGTTGAAGCAGAGCACATGCCAACAAACATTATTGTCAGCCTCAAAATAAAAACAAAACGTTCAGCTCAGGGTCAATCAATCAAGGGCGCTTTGAAGAAAATTCCATTTAGATATTACAAATCATAACAGAACGAATCTAAACCAGCTGACTTTCTGTGAAGAGGACATTCATGTACAATAAAAATTAGGCTGGCTCTTCAGGGTCCAACTTTTCTCTTTTCTTACTCTTGGACGTGGTCACCAGTGACGGATGCCAGTGTTTCTTTTTTTAAAATTGTGTTTTTGTAGCTCATTTTATAAAGATCTGAAGTAATCGAAAACAGATCGGCACGGCAGAGAGAACTGGGAGTTTAAGCGCCCTCAAGAAAGGGGAGCTATAAAATCCGCTTACTATTGGCAGCTAGGCAATGACTTACTCATGCCCACCTTCCTCGCTGGGCTTTCTCGTTCGCCGGGATCCCGACTCTGCCTCAAGAGCTCCCTGAGCGCTCGTTACAGGCCCAGCCAAGCTATCTCTTGCTGAATGGACAAGCGCAATCTTTACTAATTTTCTAGCTGCGAGTTTCATAAAACCTTCATCACAGAAAGGCAGCCTCAATAAAGGTGGGCCAGGCCTGGACACAGCAGGGTAAGGAACTACTGCCGTGCGCTGTTTCATGTGACCATTATTTCATGACACATAACTGCACAGGAAACCAAGGCAGTGCAGTGTCACACGCTGCCCAAACACGCTCCTTTGGGTTGGAGACCTTCAGAGAGCGAGCCAGAGTGGTGCAGCCTTTAACCTATACGGGGCATAAAGCTCTTTCTCTCTTTTTTTAAAGGCTTCATTTAAAAAAAAAAGAAAGGAAAGGAAAGGAAAATAAAGAGCCACAGGCAGAACTCCAAGCTGCCGAGCTCAGGGCCTCTTGCTTTGATGTGTCAATGGTGCCTAATAAAGTTAAACAGTTGCTTCTGATTCTAAAGGGAGCATGGCTGTTTATAACTGAGGTCATGTATTTATACGGCACATGTTTTCGAGGGAATTTTGAGAAAAGAAGGCTTAGTGGTAGGGCTTTTTTCCTATGTGATCGCTTGTCTCCACGCCAGCCTTCTTTAGCACTAAACGGGGAAGTTTGACCAACAGGTGCATGGAGATGTGGCTCAGCATCTGCTTCTTAGCCTCCCCCCCAACCCCACCCCAGAGGCTCCCAGAAATGGGAGTGGCTCCACCTTGTCTTTGGGCAAACAGCTCGGAAAGCAGGGGCTTCCCTGTGCCCTGGAACCGCCTCACCTCCTGAAACATATTCTGAATCGTCCAAGGACCAAAGTCCAACGGGCTGGCACCTTTCCAGGGCTCAGGAGAGGTCCCTCTGGCTCAGGTGCTGCTGCTGAGCACAGCGGGTTTGGAAAAGCAGCCTTGGGAAGGCTGAGGGACCTTGGTTTCCCGGCCTTTGTGCAAATGAAACTGTTCCTCCGGGGAGAAGGCCTGAAGGTGACTGAAAGCGAGGGGTCTGGGGCTGGATCTGCACGTCTCCGTGTGTGCGCCCATCAGCGGTGTGCTGGGCCCATTCAGCCAACGTGGGAGTTCAGGTGAGGATGTGGAAATGACTGCACCACGTGCACTGAGTAAAAGAGGCCTTCTACTAGGATCTTTATTCCTGAATTCTCATGCAAGGACTGTTGCAAGAACTAAGGTTTCAGAAACCTAGCCATAAATAAATAATTTCTGCCAGTCCTTGCAGAGGTCCTGCAAAAAGCCCTGCAGAATTGTTTCAAAACTAGCAGCAAGCCTGAATTCGTATATGCAAGCCCAAGGGCTTCCGCTCCATAAGTGGGAAATCGAGGTATACTTTACCTGTACTGAACTACTGTTAGATTCTGCTCTCCGCAGTGCCTTGCACATCGGATATACCTCATCCAGCTCGACTTACTAGGTTCCCCACCATCAATAAAGTGCTGTAGTGTCCCATCTTGGTCATATATCTAGAGAAGAGGTCAGAAGGTCAAGCAGTTAGAATGAATCATCAGCAATCATTTTCCCTGCTTCCCTTGGTGTCTTTATGTGTCGGCTGCAGAAATTTATTGTCCTCCGCTTTGCTAGTGCTTATTGATGCTCATGGAAACTCAACCGGAATAACAGGGAAATATTTTTCAGTGATGCAAGTCAATCACACTCTTCTTATCAAGCCAATCTTCCCTGTATTAAACATATTTGTGGTATCTCAAGGATGTGAGGGACCATGTTTCCCAAAGGATATTTAACCTATTTTGACAGGCTTCTCTTAAGTAATGAGCTGCTGGGTAAACAAAGCCAGCTGAAAGGAGAGGCCACATGGACACGGCTGGAACATCCACACTGCAGGCCTCCAGGCTCCAGCACACAACTGTCCGAAGGCATTCGGAGGCAGCAATCGCCTGCCCTGCAAGCTGGGCGACACCCAACAGGAGGCAGGTGGAGAGTGATGGAGCTGTACCAGGCCTGGTCAAATAGACTCTGATGTGGATGAAATAAATGGACTCTCACCTCAAAGAAGATGTAGGACTGCAACTGTCCGGACCTGAAACTACTAGGAGAGGAGTCATCAAAAAAGAGAGACCCTCGAAAAGGAAAAAATACTGTTTTCTATGGATTCAAATGTCATAACTGAGGTTGGTCTAGTAACAATTGCCTTGGGTCATCTCAAACAGATTTTCTTTCAACACTGCATTCAAAGAAATGAAATCTGCTTCAAACCAGGCAATCCGCATGGGACAAAAAGGTCTTATGCGAAACAAGTAGCCAGCCAGGCACAGGTGGAGTCAGTGCCAACAGCAGAGGCAGGCAGCTTCCAGGAGCCAGGTCAGCCCTGGTCACCTGGGAGGATGTGGTCCCTACAGGAGTGGGAGATCAGAGGTTAGATATGGACAGCAATTCTAGGTCATTCCCTGTCCAAGGAGGATCCAGGAAGTGGTACAATTCTCAGAAGGACCATTGTGAAGCTGGACCTTTTCCAATAAAATCAGTGGTGGTATCTAACACAGCATGCCCAGAGCATCCTAAGAAATCATGTCTTTTACTCTTGCTAATCAGCTTTACACTTCTTCCTAAACAGTCATAGAGAGTAAGTCTTACAGAGCCTCACTGGTTACATGTAGGTCTTAAAATTACTATGGTCATTCACATTAATTTAGCTCAGCATTTCTATTGTGGGGGGGTCAAAGGGCTTAGTGATGACAGCCCCCCCCCTTTTAAGTCACCATTTTAAAACAGCTCGGTTTTATTTCTTTTCTTGAACTCAGTTTTCCACCCCAACCTTTCCACTAACCCCCACAAATAAAAGACACCAATCTAATAAAGACTATTGTTTGAGAAGTTATGATGGCATCAGATGCCAGAGTGGTCCCAGCTGATAATCATTATAGTCAAGAAGAATGAATAAATCATTACATTATATTTTAGATTAATAACTTCTTTAAATTCCTGGTTTGGGGATGATGGCAGAGAATGGAATCATTTCGGGGGGTGGATACATCTGCTGCATGAGCAATCTGACGACAGACTTGGTATTTAGGTTAGATGGCACTGTAGTTATTTTGTTGTTTTTGTTTTTGTTTGTTTTGATTTTGTTTTAAGAAGCTCGTTCAAAGATTGAAGGTCTCAACCCCGAGCCTGCTGTTGACAGCCCATGAACACTGAACAAGGCCATCAGTTCCTTAAATGCCACTGTTTATCTAATATGGAGCCAAAAATGTTGATGGCCCAGCCCTCTGCCCTGTCCTTTCCCCATGAACAAACAAGCCTTCCAAGAGAACTGCTGGTGAAAATAATTATGAAGCATTTTGAGAAATGCAATTCTCCTTTGTGCTTCTAGCCAACATCCCAGCAAGGAAAACTCTCAACATTTATATGTAGTGGATGCTACCTTCTGTGTTAGCTCATCTGAACACCAGACACTAGCCAATCAGTCTTGCAAATAAATAGAGCATAAAAAGTGTTTCCTCCTACACTCTTGTTTCAACATTAATTTCCTTAAATTAAGCATATTGTGACTACAGGAATCCTACAACTTTTGTCTGTCCAATGAAACTGCTACTTGCCTTAAAGAAAAGTAGACAGCTGCTTGGTCAGACTTCTTATAAATATCACACAATGTAGAACATGGCGTGAGGTTGAGTCTCCCTAGCTTCAGCTAATACTGATATTAAACTATTTCACAGGAAGCTGTGATGAAAATCCCGTACACCTAATTAGAGCCCATAATCGTGCAGCCAATCAGAGTTGAGGAAACTCATTTGATCTTGATTGATCCTCTTCCTGCCCGCAGCCCCCGGAGCCCAGCTATCACCAAAGCCGGCTGAATTTGCCTCTTAAACTTTTCAGGTGCATCCATCTCTCCCTCCGCAGTTAGCCTCCTTGCTCACAAAAGTATTGCAATAGTCTCTTAACTGATCTCTCTACAGCTTCTCCAGGCTTCCTCCAACCTCTTCTCTAAATGTAGCCAGAGTGATCTTTCGGAACACAAATGTGATGACCTCCATATCACCCAACTCTCCCCCAAATAAAAGGCTTCATAAATGTCATAAAACCTCAAGTCATAACAAAGTTTATCCACAGTAGGTGGGAGCTCATCCTGCTCTTGTGGCCAGCGCCTCGTATCAGTTACGCAGGGAGGCCAAACGTGTGCTTCTGCATTGGGCCCCATATCTGTTAAGAGTTAACATTTAAACTCAGTGTTTCTTAAAAGAGAAACAATGGACCAGAAGGCACTGATGCCTATTTCTGTTCATGCCTCTAGTTAAAGGAGAATAACATTGGGAAAACACCCAAATGTGAGTGCTAAATGGGAATTAAGGACGACATCTCAAAAAGGTTCTAGGTACTAATTTGGGCCCTATCATTATTCTCCATCACCAGCTCAACTTTGTTTCCATCGAAGAGCTCAGTTTAAAAAAAAAAGAAGAAGAAGGGGGTAAAATCCTGCATGTAACTCAAGCATACAAGGACACAGTGCCTTACCCATCTACTGTACCAGAAAGGGGCTGATGTTCTGCCTCCTACGTGAAAGGGGAAATGTTCCAACCGGTTTCAGTCTAGAGTACCAGCAACAATTTCAAGTTCAGGAAGCTTTCGAGGTTGCATTAACATCTACATTTGTGTGACACTAAAGGAAAATTTGAAGTTCAATACTGAATAGGTGTAAAAATGTAAGGATTTTAAGGAGACAAATTAATGCCAAAACCAAGAGTTATTTTGTATTTATTACCTTTCAGAAGATTTTAAATAAGCAGAAAAATATTAGAAGACATATACAAAGTGTTTAGACAATCCCCTTAGGACCTATGTATGTGTGAAAGGTGAGAAATTTTATTCATTCAAATAGTGAGAATGAAGGCAAAGAGTTAGATTTAGATTAGGGAAAGGTCTGTTCTGAAAGAATGCTTGACTTCAGCAGTTTTGATGAAAACTGGATTTTATCCTGAATGAACATAAACAACCAAAATTTTGAGTTGAAAATGACTCAACAATTTCACATCTAGAAAGTTACTCCAATGAAACACTGATATGTGTGCTTGAGGAGACAAGTTCAAGGGCATTCTCTGTTGCACTGTTCATAATAGTGTATCTGAGTATCTGAGTATCATCAGAAGAATAAATAGTGGCTTACTTATTCAACGCAATAGTATAAAGAACTTAAAATGGCTGAACTAGATCTGTATATATTAAGATCCAGTTCATATAGATAAATACCAAAAAATATACCTTGACTGAGAAAATCAGGTTGCATATAATACCATTTGTTAACATTTCAAAATGTACAAAATAACATTATTAATAGCCTACCTTATAATAGTGTTTATTGTGATATACATATGGTCATGTATCTATCTATCTATCTATTTATCTATCTATATCTATCTACATACATATTGTAAAATTCTGAAAAGGCACACTGGAAAGATTCCTGATAACGTCCTCATAGTACTGGCTTATTGGAAAGAAGAGAGTGGAGTAAAGGGAAATAACACTTTCTCTGCAATGCTTCATTTTTCCTAAAAAATAAAAATAAAAAATTCCTGGGCAAATTTGGACAAGTGTTAACACTTACTTTTTTGGCGGCCTGTATACTGGCTTTCTATATTATACTTCCTGCTTTTTAGTGTGTGTTCTTCCCCCAAAAAAATCAAGGAGAGAAAAATAAATAAAAAGAAAACCTAGCCATTTCTTTCTTTGCAGATTAGTTTTTGCATGTGTTGTTAAAATAAAGAAGCTGACTATTTTACTCAAGATTAAAAACTATACCTGTATTATGCTCCTGGGAAAAACAGTTGTAATACATATCACTACATTATTAATCACTGGTTTCTTTTGTGATTGTTGCTGTTGATAATAGAAAGCCACTGTTTTGGGTCTGTACTTTCTCTTTTATCTTGTATCAATGGGAGCAGAAACAAAGGGAAAAGAGCTAATTTTTACCAAGTTAAGGGGGTTTTTAAAGTTTTCAATTCAATCATACTTATTGGGATGTAACATATGGGGTTGAAATAACAATCACAAATTCTCCCTCATTACAAACCATGTGTGGCATTAACTGAAAACCACCAGGCAAAAGACGTGTTTTATTGCAATCCTGGATATTAGGAAGCACCACTCTTTCCCACGATCTTATTTTCCTAGAACAAGAATCTACTTTAAATGAGAACAGCATGAGCAAAAAATGCACCAACATTGTATCTTATAAACCCTGGTTACGAGTGGCCTGTCCATGGCTCTGTCATTTATAAATGCTGCCAACTTACATTAACAATAATAATAATCATAGAGACAGTGTGAGCCACAGACTGACTTGGGCCTATTTTAATATAATAGCAAGAAAACCATCTTTTTGATAAGAATTCGTGTATGTTGGTGCCTCTGAGCAATCTGTTTCTCTAAAGTCAGATCTGCAGACTAGTGGCTCCCAGGCTGAATTTGGGCAATTGACCAACACTGCTTTTCCTCCACTTACATGCATAGCCCCTGGACACGGGCAATAGGGTGGTGAAGATGGGGGGGGGCAAGGAGGGGCTGGGCAGAGGAGACTAAAGAAGGGGAAAATGTATTGTTGACATCTGTAATACTGTCAATAAAAATACATAAATATTTAACATTTTTGAAAATTTTACCTATTTTCTTGAGAGAGAAAAAAATCAAAATATGGGCACCTGCCCATTGTCTGGTAATCATCCACTGACACTGAGAAAAAGTAAGTGGACTCTTTAGTTTTTTGTTGTTGTTGTTAATCCTCACCCAAGGATATTTTTTCCTAGTGACTTTTAGACAGAGTGGAAAGGAGGAAGGGGGAGAGAGAGAGAGAGAGAGAGAGAGAGAGAGAGAGAGAGAGAGAGAGAGAGAGAGATGTGAAAGAAGCACATTGATTGGCTGCCTCCCAACCAGGGCCAGGGATGGAACCTGCAACCCAGATACATGTCCTTGACCAGGAATCGAACCTGAGACCCTTTGGTGTGTGGGCTAAAGCTCTAACCACTGAGAACATTGGCTGGGGCAAAAGTGGTCCCTTTAGATTGCCCGTGTGCTTTTCTAGTTTTCCACAGTCCCTACCACTCCCTATAGTCTGACATGCTTCCTCAGTAATTCACTTACCTGCTTGGCCTCTTTCAGTATCTAAGTGTGTAATCCCAGCTGTAAAGGGATTACTGCTCCCCTGAATGAGTCTGGTACAGCAGGGCCACTTTCCAGGGAAACCGTTTGAACTGACAGCTTGGAAACACTGCGAACATTCATCACTCCTGTGTTGCCCGAAGCCATCCTCTGACTGAGAGCCGGCTTTCTGTGCTTGTTTTCCAGGGAGCGGGAGGGCAGAGAAAAGCATGCATTTCTTTCATTTTTACCAGCACAGGCTCTCAATGATCTTTTTAAGCAAGGGATCCTTTTTAATGCAAAGAAGTCTAAAATGCAATTCCACTTGAAAAACACGAAAAGTTGCCCTGGCCCACTATAAAAACAGAAAGAAAGTTTCCTGGTCCACTATAAAAATGGGTAAAAAGCAAGTCCACCGGGAGCACACCGCCAGCTCGGCGAAGGAACCTCACCCTCGCTCTCTGAGGCGGCTCCTGGGGCCTCACCAGGGGCCTGCAGGGAACTGAGGGACCCTGTTTGAAAACCACAGGCAGCACACTTCCTCCAGCAGGTGGACCTCCATGAAGAGGTCAGTCACCAGTTCTTCCGCTAGAACACTGAGTGCCTTGGCCACAATTAGAGCCTCGGAAAATCAGATTTGGAAAGGAGCTCGCAGACCATCCGTTCCAACCTCCTTGGCTTACACATAAGGAAACGGGGTCTCCAAAAAGTTGGTGGCTGAGACAGAGCAAGAGTACTACCAGTCCGTGGCTGAATGGGGCCCAGTCTCCAGGCGTCCTCACACCCTCCATCACCTCTGCCTTCCCATCGGAAGGGTGCTGAGGCCACCCTCAGCTCATGCAACCCTGCAAACACCCAGAAGAGAGTCACTGCTCCTAATGAAAGGAACTTGAATTGTAACCAAAACAGTAATCTGTTCCTCCCAGAACCTGGGTGCCTGAATTTTGGCATGAGAAAAAAAAAAGGTTTTATACGAAAATAATTAGTCAACTTCTGTTGAGAGGGAGAGGAGAGAAAAATTGGGGATGACATCAGGGAGGTGTAGGAGAAAACCAGTCATTCTAATTTATGTTTTCATTTCCCAGATGAGCAGGAAGGCGTCCCAGGGTCCCTCTCTGATGGTTCCACACGTTGGATGCCCCTGTGCCGAGGCCCCAGACACCAGCATTGGGTCTTATGCTAAAATGCCAGCCTCCTTCAGCTTCTGCTGAGCAGCTAACATGAGGGAGCATATTTTATGCCCAAACATCTAACACAGGGCCCAGCATGTAAGAGGAACTCAAAGCATGCTGAAGTGAACTGAATCTCCACAGTAATCCTTCAGCTTCTAAGACCGCTCAGATTTTATTCCAAGCTTGGGAAGAAATCACCACTAAAGGCAATTAAAACTTCATTTTACTAGTAAGAGCTCACAATCAGGGCTTTTTTTTAGGAGAATATGACATCCTCCTTGAATCTAACTTCCAGGGCTTTTTTTGGAGTATATGACATCCTCCTTGAATCTAACTTCTTATAATTCTACGAAATGCAAGGGTGAATTTCATAAGAGGATTAAAATGTCCTAAACAATTACCACAGAAACTGGCTGAGGAGAGAGAGGACTTGGGGGGTTTTCCGGTTTAGACCTGAGGACCCAGCACTGTTTGGGGTCTTCTCACTGCACATGGAGGATCTGGGGAGGAACAGATACAAAGACGGTTTCTCAGACTTCTTCCCCCTATTCTCCACCCCATGCCTTTATAGGGCCCCGTCTTTCTGTAAAATTCAGAAAATTAGGGTTTCAATAATCGAGTGTATTAGTAATCGGAGAAACTCAATGGGAAAATATCCTGTTTGCCACAATGGATAACAATGTTTTCCTGTGAGGTTTCTCTGTGTCAGGAGGTGCAATGCGTTGTGGCCTGTGGACAGCAGTGAGCCACAGCACTGTTCTGACTGTGAAAGGTTAAAACCGGAATACCTCTGTTGCTAAATAAAAAGATTTTACTTTTAATAGTGTGGTTGTTAGTGACGACTTCTTAAGCACCACCTGTGAAAACACGTGAGGGAAGTGAACGGAGAGGATAGAGCGCAGAGGTTAGGAGCACGCATGTGGGTGTCAGCTCCCCTACCTGTGAGTTACAATCGTGGCTGCACCTCAGGTGGCCGCGTGAGTTTGGGCAGGTACGTAATTTCTTGAGGAAGCTAGACAGTCTTGGAAAAAGAGTGGGGCTAATGGCGGTCAGAGGACTGATAGGCATGAGCTACTACATATGAAGGACTCGATGGGCACTGGGCACACAGTAAGCGCCCAAAGAGCATTAGCTGTTTTTTAGGCCATCACTATAACCATACTGAAAACGTCAGCCCAGCATCATCTCTGACCTGCTCGAGGACACTGACCACAGGATAATATGCACAGCATAGCCAGGGGTCCTCAAACTACGGCCCGCGGGCCACATGCAAATACAGATATTGTATTTGTTCCCGTTTTGTTTTTTTACTTCAAAATAAGATATGTGCAGTGTGCATAGGAATTTGTTCATAGTGTTTTTTAAACTATAGTCCGGCCCTCCAACGGTCTGAGGGACAGTGAACTGGCCCCGTTTAAAAAGTTTGAGGACCCCTGGCATAGGCAAACTCCCTGTTGCTAAAATTACCAGTTTGTAAGCTCAATGAAAGCAGAAATGCATTTCGAATATTTTTTAAATTTATCCACAGCTACCTTACACAGGCTTTGTATATACCAGGAAATCAACTTCTGTTGAGAGGGAGAGGAGAAAAAAATTAGGGATGACATCAGGGAGGTGTAGGAGAAAACCAGTCATTCTAATTTATGTTTTTATTTCCCAAATGAATCTATCAAAATATAAGACAAAACATTTAAACTACTGGATGAATGTGAATCCTACCTAGAAAATAGTAAAGAAGCATTTCTTCAGTCCTACATTTTCCATTACCTAAATTTCAATCGGTCTTCAGTTAACACAGCGTTATAAAAATGTCATCCACAAGACACAAGCTCCCACCGCACCTTTAAGAGCATTCCAGGAGCATCCCCGGAACTAACAGGTAGTTATTACAAGTGTTCTAATTAATTACGGTTTAAGGACCCCAAAGACCTCTCGCTGAATGCCACCGATCATGCAGGGTTGCCTGACCTCTGAGACCACTGGCATGTCTGGCCAGAGGAGGTCCAACTTACAGTGCCTCATTCCTACCTGAGCCAGGGACATGTCAAGGTAGGTGAGCTGTGTGTGTGATCCGCTGTACCTGGACGAGGAGTGGGGCACACTGTGGACGGCAGCCGGAGCATCAGATCCACAGAGACCCCTGTTAGCCAGGGGTTCCGGGCACTTCCTCCCAAGCTAGAGAGGGAGATAGCAAGAACACCACGATGGTCTCCTAACCGCTTTACTTTTAACCTTTCCAATCAAGCAAATCAAGGCTTGAGAAGACAGACCCCAAAACAACGCTTTAAAAATGAGTGAAACCATTTGTCCCCACCTTAACACAAAGAAAGCAAGCCCTGGCCGGGACTCGGTTGTAGCATCGTCCTGTACACCAAAAGGTTGTGGGCTCGATTCCTGGACAAGGCACATACCTAGGTTACAGGTTCCATCCCCGGTTGGGGCGCATACTGGAGACAACAATGTTTCTCTCTCACATCGATGTTTCTTTCTCTCTCTAAAATCAATTTTTTAAAAATATGCTCGGGTAAGGAAGAAGGAAAGAAGGGAGGAGGGAGGAAGGGAGGGAGGGAGGGAGGAAGGGAGGGAGGGAGGGAGGGAGGGAGGGAGGACATCAGGTCATACACATTTATGTAGGATTTTAGTTTATGAAATACTTCCACAGGCTTATTTGAGCCTCCTAACTGACCTCGAAGCAGGCTGGAACATTATTCTGTTTTATAGGTAAGAAACCTTGGCTATAAGGTTAAATGACTTGCCCACAGTCAGACAGTTCATGAGTGTGACAAGGATGAAACCCTCCTGACTCACAGGTTGTCATATTATTGCTATTTTCATCACATCCCAGTTGTCGTATCAGAGAGAAATAGTACAGCTTTTCCTCTAAAAGCATCTGAAATTCTCCAAAGGAGGGCCATAAAAATGTTCATAATGATTAATAATGGCATTTATAAAGCAAGCCTATTTTCAGAGTAAATGTCAATTTAGTGAGAATTACTTAATCTGTCAGTAAAATTTATACAAAGCAACCATGCCATGGATAAAGATACAAGTCCCCAACACCGTATTAAACCACTCTCCTTCCGCTGGCAACGGGCCATAATGGCCGGGAACATCAAAAACCAGGTGAGGCAAAAGTTTGTAGATGAAGATGCATATTTTACAAGAAAAGCTTTTTCATTAAAGCAAATACTAGCTACTGTGGCCCTATTTATTTGTGTTCAGATTTCCAACTTTTTTCTCCAGTATATAATACTATAGGTGTTTTTCTTCTTTTCAATCATTTCTTTTTCCTCCCTCCATTAGAATTAATGTCTTTTTGTTGTTACTTCTCATAAGAAAACTCTTTCCCCTTACTTTGGTTTGGACTGTTTTGGAATGCTCAGAATGGCAAGATTTTGAAACGAGGCTTCAAAGGGCAAGTAATAAACGCCCCATAAAATAAATGAGTAATGGTTATATACACCGTCGCGGTATTTTCAGTAATGCTGATAGAAAGCTATATACTGTACTTTGTCAATTCACATTCATCAAGTCCCAGAAATATTAGAAAATCATTAGAGGTTTATGTTGAGCTTGCAGATAATACTAACATATAAGTCAAGACTGAAATATGGTCATCAGAAAAACAGTTGAAAAGTGTCAATAAACTGTAAAACACCCTTGGCGGGGTTTGTGAAGCCTGCCACAGAGCGCCGGCCTCGTGAAGAAATGGAAACGGGTATTTTGGTCACACTGTGGGTCGGAGACTGGTACGTGTCAGGCTAGCAGGAGAGGCTGGGCGACTCGGGATCCCAGCCCAGAGATCTGGGCGCTCCCGAGAGCTGCTGAACAATGGGTGAGTCACACTTATCTCCGGGGACGCCAGCAGCCATCAATACGAAGCCTGCCATCCATCAACCTGGGGTCCTCTTCAGACATCCTCTGCCTGCTGATCAGAGGAAGACCTGGGAGAATTAGGCTTCCATTATCAGGACTTTGTCTGCGATCTGAACAAGTCACTGAACCTTTAACTTTTCACTTGGCAGAAGCCTCGATGCTGGAAAAGTCCTGACAGTTCATTCATTTTGCTCCATCCCGGAGCCAGCTGATGTCTGACTGGTGAGACCCGCCCTCTTTGATGTTGCACTCTTCCGAGAGCGCCCTGCTGGGAAAAAAATTTTATCCGTCCAAATTAAAGAGAAATATTTCTGCATCCAGCTGTTAGCTGTGACATGTCTGCCATTTTTCAGGGCACTGGCTTGGTGCCATCCACAGGCTCGGCTGCAGACCTCTTTTCCCCTCTCCTCCGTGGCAGCAATAATATCCACAGTGCACAACTGTCTCCATGTCCACACAACATCAACACGAAAAAGGAAAATGCTGCTAAGCCTGCATTGCTAAGAACAGCCTCAGAAATAGTTTCATGTGGCCATTCCTTCCTTTCATTTCTTTTTAGTATCCTCATCAATGTCTTTCACAAACTCCAAAATTCTTCGACAGAACTCACCCATTTAAAAATTGCTTCCGGCCGAGACCGGTTTGGCTCAGTGGATAGAGCGTCGGCCTGCGGACTGAAAGGTCCCGGGTTTGATTCCGGTCGGGGGCATGTACCTGGGTTGCGGGCATATCCCCAGTGGGGGATGTGCGGGAGGCGGCTGGTCGATGTTTCTCTCTCATCGATGTTTCTAACTCTCTATCTCTCTCCCTTCCTCTCTGTAAAAAATCAATAAAATATATTTTTAAAAAAAATTGCTTCCGTTCGGTTTACTAAAAATCCAGTTTTTAAGGTTACCAACAAGAAGTCCTGACTTCTATTAAATATATTTACAAATGACATGAATTTGGAGCCTGTGCAGACTTATTTCATATGTACGAGTCCACGTTTAAAAATGGACGTTTGTTCAGCGGAGAGAAATCT
This sequence comes from Myotis nattereri, assembly GCF_964212035.1. Classification (NCBI taxonomy): domain Eukaryota; kingdom Metazoa; phylum Chordata; class Mammalia; order Chiroptera; family Vespertilionidae; genus Myotis; species Myotis nattereri. Next base: position 73,962,006 of record NC_138079.1, on the reverse strand, counting down.
GTGTAAATGAAGAAAAACTCTCACGGAAGTTTGAATATTGAGATCTAAGTTATTAAGGAAGCCTGTATCTTCTCGTATTTATTAAGTGCCGGGTTGGGGGGGGGAGGCTTATAAAGATTGCTGCCATGAACTGTGTGTGTGACAAAGACAGCTCATGTTGTTACCACGCTTTTCTCCATACACTGAGATGAATGAGTAGAACACCCCAGTTCCCGATGCGCGCCGCCCCCCACCCCCTATTCTGGCCTCTGCTCTCTCATTTTCACTTTGGCTGAGCTGGAAAGGGATCGGCGGCACCAGACCTCAGCACTCCGCGTCAGAGCATCCTGCCTGGAGGCGGGTCTCCCACTGACTAGCAGAAATGCACCATCCTTTCTCACGTCGGTAAATGTGAGTTGTGAAAAAAGCAAACAGCAAAAACATGTTGTATGCGAGAAAGGATCAATTTTGGAAAATAAACCACAGGGAAGTCCGAGCGAACACGCTCCTCCATTCGGAAAAACAAAACCTTACTTTCCATCAAACAGGAAAGGGGAACATTTTGTTAAAATCATTCTAGAAATATTACCAGTGTGAGCTGATGGGATCTGCACATTATTCAAAATAGTATACCAAACAGCTCTGCACCGGAGAACTATAAAATAACACACTAAAGTTAGTTCACACACTGTGGCACACACTCGAATTCTCAGTGGTTCATACAATGCATCTATGGAGTACTATTTAACCCTCACTATAGCGGAAACTTCCGGTTTATAAATTCTAGGTAAGACCATAGAGACCTTGGTGAAACTGTTACTGGTTTTACACTTCAACGTGGGAGCTAATGAGGAACACGATGTCCAAGAAACAGCTTGGACCAGAGCCTAGGTGCAAACTGCTATGTAGACAGCAATCGTATTAAATGCTTACATGGTAGTGAGTAGGGAATATCCCTGAAAAATCAGACAGAGGCAACTTCCATGTATGTGCAGACACACACACCATGCCCTAGAACTCACCCGTGGTTTTTTTTAGTAAGAACTTTCTGAAGACACAAAATATTTGTCCCAATGAAGTAATGGTTTCCTATGGTTTTACTCTCTTTTCAGAGCAGACTACAGCTTTATTTCTTCGCTGAAATGTGTCACTCTTTAAATTATTATGTTTTCCTAAGTCTACGACATTCTTTTCCTAACCACACCAATAAAGTGTGATTGTCAGACACACTTTATTAGAGGGAAAGTGACCATCTGTCCAGGGCACAAAACATATTTTCAGGTCTTAAATTTAGGAGACATTCCTTACGTCAAGTCGAGACACTCATTTCCCGATTTACACCTTCCTGCCCAGGATCCCAGGACAATGGCAGAGACACTATGAACCCTCAGTTTCACAGTGCGCCAGAAAGGGAGCATCTGCGGGTGACAACTGGCCCAGGCCAGGCATGGTCCCGAGGGAGAGCCCCGAAGTTGCTCTCCTCCCAGCATAACTGTTTACAGGAAAAACCGAATAAAATGCTGAGTTTGTCCTGGAACAAGAGACATGGGACAGAGGTGGATTGGGCTTCTCTGAACCATTTTTTTTGAAGGAAGGGTTGCACAGTTGTACAGAGGACTGAACAAACACACTCGTTTGCCATAGGTCTCTTCCCTATCAAAATACAGAAGGTGAAGTACCAAGGATAGAATGTGACGGCAGTAATGGTGAGCCTGGAAGGTACACTGCTGCCCTTCCAGGCAACACTCTTCCAACAAACATTTTGTAAGCAGCTTCTATGTGCCAGCCACTCCGCTTAATGCAGGGCATTAAAAACTTAAGTCCCAGTCCCTACCCTCAAATAATTTATAGTTCAGTAGGAGAGATACACATATAAATCAGGAGACATTTATTCTAGCACCACAATCTGTAGATTTTTCCCCACTCAAATTTTGGACAGTTGATGTCTAGAATTAGATTACTAGGTATGGGAAGGGTAATCCATTATAATTTTATAAAAAGAACAACAGAACATAACGAGTTAAAACTAGTTATTTAAACAAATTCTGGACTGTGAAGGTAGCATTAAGTAAACACTTGATTAAAATCTGCCAGACTATAACCTCAATGAGGACAAAGATAAAATCTGTCTTATTTGCCACACAGTATCCCTAGCAATTAACACAGACCTTAGCTTACTATAGGTGCCTGGTGTTCAATAAATGTGTGTTGGTTGGTTGGATGGTTGGTTTGTTTGATTGTTGGTTGGTTGGTTGGTTGATTGGATGGATGGATGGATGGATGGATGGATGGATGGATGGATGGATGGATGGATGGGTGAGTAGGTGGATGGATAGGTAGATGAAAGGATGGATAGTCACAAGGATACAGATGAAAGGATACCCAAGCCTTAAGGGCTGGACCATGTCTGTCTGCTCTCTGGGCAGGCCAACACAGCCAAGCAGAGTTGGAAATCCAACTGGGAGAATTTTAAGGGATGCAACATTACTTGAAGAAGTGTTCTTTGCCTCACTGGCTAAAATTAACACTTATCTTTTCCAGTTCTTTGGGCTTTCCCCCCCAGTTTTATTGAGATATAATTAACAAATAAAACTAAGATATTTGAAGTGTACATCATGGTGATTTGCTATGTTATACATTGTAAAGGATCACCCCCACATATTATTAACACATCCATCACCTTCACATATTTATCTTGTAGAACACTTAAGTTTCTTTACAAATGCCCAACAGTCTCTGAAAGGTTGAGTCCACTGCAAAACAGTTGGATGAAGACTTCAGATAATGGCAAGGCCAGAGGCTACTCAGAGCCTGGCACATACCTGCCTCTCTGCCAATGTTGGTCCCTCCTCCCATCCCAACTCCCCAAATTGCCCCCTGCTGAGGGTTATTGTTGCTCCTCCTAGCCTTCCCTGTACGTGACTCTCTTTCTACCCTCCATCCTGCGTCAGTCCCTCTCCACGGGGTCCAGTGCTCACGTGCACCAGGATCCCAGTAGCTGAGATTTACTCCTAGCCCAGGAACCTAGGTCAAGGTGCTACTCCCAGAAAGATTATTTGCATTTTGAGCTTTACCTTCAAGTGAGGCTTGAATGGGGGCATAATGCCCTTTGAAAGAAATTCAAAGAACCATGACAAGTGCTGAAGTCATCCTGGGAGGACAAATGACCATCCTGGGACTTCCTGTGGCACACGTGGTCCGTTTGGGTCCTCGGACAGCGCCAGGCTGAGGTCTGACTGCGTCCCTGCAGTTCAGGACAAGAGGACAAGCCTCCTCAGGAGGTGGGCTCAGGGGAGAAGGTGGGGATTCTGGTGACAGGGCCACCCCAGCGCCTCCTGCAGAAGAGCTTTCTGCGAATCCTCTCCAGGGCATGCCAGCAGGGCCAGTCCATGAAGAGCCTCAGTGTGGGCCTTTGAAGTGATTTTCAAATGAGGTTATACATACAATCACAGACAGATTGACAGGATTAATAGGAGGCCTTCTTTACACACCCCAACCGTGGGTCCTTTGACTGGACCACACTGCCTGAAGTGAGCCATAAATTAACATTTTTATAAATCCTGTAATTAACGTATGAATAGCACAATCATATCTTTCTGGTATTGAAAGCAGTAAGTTGTTAAAGGTAAACATTCAAAGTATATCTCTGTTTTTGTAACCCTGTTTGGGTATTCTTTTCCATTTTTCCATATATCAAGGGCCTCAAAAAGCGGAAGTGGCCCAGGCATCTCCTCAGCCCTGGTTTGGGCTTGCTGATAAAGCTCCCTTCACGCAGCTGGCACTGGCACACGGCGCTGTCTCACCAAGAGACGGTCCTGTGTTCCTGGACAGGCAGTCAAGTCCATGAGGCAAGATTCCTCGGAAATCCAAGCAAGAGACCCAACAAACCTGAATGTCTGGGGTATGAGGTCTGCAAATCCTCTGGTTAGCAAAGGAAAGACTAATGTCAACACCAAGAAAGGCAACCATCTAATTACCACATTGTTATAACCTGTACACTTCCTCATTTTTAGACAAGACTTAGAATTCACTTCTTTCCACAGGAAGCATTTATTTCCAAAGAAAGAACAGAAAGAGACCTCTTACACTAGGATCCACAGAGAGGTTTCAGACAGGGCCACAAACACCCTAAAATTTCAAGAAAATGATGTATTTATATCTAAGTCCATAGATTTCAGTAGATTCTCAAAGGGGGTGTGTTCACACATGCATGTGTGTGCACACACATGCACACACAACTGCAAAATTCCATACATTCGTAGAGAAGGGCAGTACTGGATGAAGTAAAAAGGAGATAAGGGCATGCGTGGAAGAGCTAGAATTCTTGGGGGTGTTTTATGTACGTTTCAGGAGGTGCTCTTCAAAAACTGGTAAGTTTCTTTGGTCTCTGAATTGGTCTCATTTTTACCCTGAGCTTCCTATGCTCCTTTTACCACATTTTCACTTTGTATTTGATTGCAACTGTTTTGATGTATTGGTTACGCCTAAATCTCTGACCATATTTCCAGGACCACTGGAATGGAGTTCTTTGGTGATTTATTTCATAAGGCTGATATTTTTAGGTTAGACATCCTGTGAGTGGGCCAGATCACATCGGGCAGCTCAGTTTTTCAGCTTTGTGGACATTAACCACTGCCTATTCTGGATTTAGTGAGTCAATGGTTATTAATACTCCAAAGCATCCCCATTTAGCTTTGATCAAAACCTTGATGGCACCATTCATTTTTCCTACTAAAAAGAAAGTATATAATCACATTAAATCAGTCCATCCAACGGAATCATTTGCTTTTTAAGCTATAAAGGTTTTATATATTTAAAGTATTGCTTACCTTTCTCTGGTTCATACCTTTATATTAGTTATTGGTAGATGAGCTACAAATAAGGAATCCTGGGTTGTAATTCTGACTTGGGCAATGCTAACTTTGTGATGTAAGTAAGCCACTTTATCTGACTCTGCATGTCCTCGGATGTGAAGTATGGATATTAAGAAGATGATCTCTGAGATCCTTCAGCCCAACATCTATGATCCTATGAATTGATGACTATGTGAATATGTCTTAAAGGTAAGTATGTGGAGCCCTGGCTGGTGTGCTCAATGACTAGGGTGCCATCCAGAGCACTGAAGGGTAGAGGGTTCGATTCCCAGTCAAGGGCATGTACCTGGGTTGCAGGTTCGATCCCGGCCCAGTCAGGACACGTGCTAGAGGTAACCAATCACATCTCTCTCTCACATCGATGTTTCTTTTTCTCTCTTGCTCTGTTCCCCCGCCCCTCCCTTCTTCCCTCCCCCCTCTAAAAATCAATGAAAAACAATATTCTCTGGTGAGGTTTAACAAAAATAAATAAATAGTAAGTATGTAGCTGCTGGAACCCAGATGAATAAAAGCCATAACACAACGATTTTGAGAATATAAATAATAATATTGCAATGCCCAATAAGGGGGGGAATGGGGGGCAGAATAACATAACTGTAGGTCACATACTTTTTCATTAGAACTGTGCAAATTTAATTATAATTTATGTCTGCCAACCTATAGTGTATAACTCTACACTATAATAAACTCAAGAATAAACTCTTGCCCTGGCCAGTGTGGCTTAGTTGATTGAGCATCGTCCCATGAACCAAAAGGTCACCAATTTGATTCCTGGTCAGGGCGCATGCCTGGGCTGCAGGCTTGATCCCAGTAGGGGGTATGCAGGAGACAGCTGATAGATGTTTCTTTTTCACAGCAATGTTTCCCTCTCCTTCTCTCTTTCTCTCTCAAATCAATAGAAACATACTTCTTTTAAAAAGAAAAAAACTCTTAAGCAATTATAGTTTTAAAATTCCACATAATTGTAAGTGAACTCAATTATACCAATGTGGAATGTATACACTTGGATTTCAGAGAAATGGAGACAGGGTATTGGAGCAGAATCAGGCAGCCTGGGTCTGAATCTTGGATTCAGCAATTAGGAGCCGTGTCATCCTGGGCAAAACACTTATCTCATTTGTAAGATGAGAAAGATGTTAATGCAACTTCAAAGGGCTTTTGTGAGGATGAAATGAAATAATGCATGTGTCTGACACATAGTAAGTTCTCAATAAATAACACCATTATTATTGCTTCTTACTGTGGGTTTCAATATTTCTGAAAAACGAAGTACAAAAGAAAATGACAAGAGGATTTTCATTCCTTGGCTGTGTGTGTTAAGTGGGATTGGACAGAGCAGGAATCAAATCTCAGCTGCGTGACGTTAAGCATGTTACTTAATATCTCCAGTTCGTTTTCTGATGTGTAAAAAGAGAATAATCATCTCAGAGGCTGCGCAAGGATTTACAGAAATAAGGCATATAAAGAGTGAAGAATAGTGACTACGACACAGCTACAAGAGAATTCCTAGAAATTTTAGAAAATAAAAATTATTTTTTCTGTAGTTTCAGTGATCCTGTATTATAAAATACTAAAAGTGTCAAATAATAACAAATTCTAAAAAACTCTATACAATTGTTTTGAAATAAAAATATAAATGCCAAGGTATCCGATAATGTTTGAAATATGAATTGAGGTACATTCAAACTTGAAAATAAATTTCTAAGTCATCTCAGTTTTACTTCATTGGCTCACATTGGATTTCATTTTAAGTTAAAGTAATAGTTTAAAGGGGAAAAATAATATTAGTTTTACATCCTCAAAACAATCAGAATTTCATATATATATATATATGTATATATATATATATATCTCCCCCAAAAATGTATACATGCTTTGAATAATAATTCCAAAGTTTCTTTCTTTTCAGATGTTAAACCCAGTGGAATTGATCATTATTCAAAGTGTATATACATTCTTATTTTTGGGACACCCTGTATATATGTGTGTGTATGTGTATGTGTATGTATGTGGATTTTTAAAATTATTTTACAAAACAATTCTAAGTTTGGGATATAATTACTCAAAACTGGGTCATAAAAGCAAGAAAGTAAAATCATGAGAAGCTTCACAGGATTTATACTTTTCTCTCTCAATAGAGTAACTAGCAGAAGTAGCCCTAAAAAATAATTGACTTTATTTTTACAAAAACATTTAACTTAGAATCTGAGATTCAATTTGAAAGAAGGGACATGTCTGATGAAAGATTAGGCCAATAAATAACTTCAGAAACAATCATACCTATAATTATAATGTATTTAAGAACTAACACCTTGCCTTCTCTTGATTAGTAAACTATTTACAAACCAAAGTCCGAGCAAGAGTAAATGAAATAACGTTTCCATGCACCATAGGGAGGACTGCATACAAAGATTGTTTCATTCATAAAACCCATTTCTCAGAACTTTGCTCTCTTTAGAAAGCAAAATGATGTAGCCTTATGAAGATATCTGCCACCTTTTTATTAGGTAAGAGTATTTTTGTTCTATAAACCATCTTTGAATTTCTTTTTCCATAAATTAAATACATGTCAAATTCTAAATGGCATAATTAAAACCCAATATCTTTTTACTTAAATAATTTTGTCTCGCTTAGACATTGCATAAATCTTGGCTAGTTTGTACATTTTTGCTTTCAAGGATGTAATGCAACCATTGGAGCTGTTACATCACGTAAATAAATTTCAAAGATGGTATTAATATAAAAACTATATCACATAACCCTAAAAATTTAAGATAGCTGCCAGAGTAATAACCAGATCATTTTTCCAAACAAATATATATTTCATCATGTCATTTTGAACTTTTTCTGAACTTTTTTTTTTTAAAGAAAGAAAACTACAATTGAGACCAAATGTTTTGTGAAAGAAAATACAGGCAAGTCGATTTGGCCAAGCATAGACAATGTCAAGTTACAGATGTTACTATATCTTAGAACTTAACTAATTTTTTTCACAAGCCACAGTAATTATTAAATAATTATGATCTGAAATTATGTCACTTAGGAGGTCTATGAGCTTGCAACAGTGCTTAGAATATTTTTAAATGGTTTGATATCAGCTATGACTACCAATTGCACAGTTCCTTTTTTAAAAAAATTACATTCAGGGTTTACTGCAGTTTGCAGTAAGAGCTACAATTATGTCAGCATCTTTTCACAAACAAATTGTAAAAATGAAGTCAATTGTTTTTTAGGGTTAACTCTGGTTGTTGTTACAAGGGCAATTATAGAAACTAATATTGCTATTGAGTTAAAGTACAAATTCTATGGTGCTTCTCATGGTTTTATTTCCTTGGTTTTATAACCCAGTTTTGAGTACTTTATCTCAAATGCAGACTATTCCTGAAGCTCCTTTTTGCCTAACCCTAACCCAAACCCTTCCTCCTTCCAGGTGGTCCTCCCCATCACCCTGCCCAACCCTCATGCTCCTTTCTCTCCTATTCAGTTCAATTCATGTTGGTTCCAAATCTCTATTATCTTTCAAGTCAACTCTGTGCCTATAACAACCCAAAGTCCTGAAGTTCCCATTTTAAGGACCAGTTGGATCAGTCATTACATTCAAAATAGGAGATGCAGTGACTTTATAAAATTAAGTCACCAGGGTCCACACAGCCTGCACACACTGAGTGACGCCTATTTCACCAAAGATGGGTTCAGCATGTGTCAATCAAGAAACAATTCTCTGAAGACCCGTTCAAGAATATCAAAGGCCCTAGGGCCCACACTCTCCTCTCTTTCAAGCTCACCATGCAAAAAAACACAAAAATTATGGGGGGGGGGAGGGGGAGGATGGATGCTAATTTAAGAACACAATGGCACGACCTAGCTTTCAGTCAATTTTATCTGTAACTTCAAGCAGTACTCCTCCTGTATTGTCCCCAGGAGGAGATCAGTTTATAGATCACCCTAAAAAAAAAAAAAAAAGTGGCTTTCAGAACCTACCGAGCAATTCCATACTATACTTTAAAGCTGATTTGGGCCAGGTTGGGTCCCTAGTTGGAGAGAATAACAAGCTGTTCTTTTACTTATTTGTCAAAGAGGTGTAAATTTATTATTAGCATTTTTATTCACTTAAAAAAATGACCCAGTACACTTTAAAAAGCAGGAGGAGGGGCAAACCAAACACGTGATGTCTAATACGCCCAAATCCTGAACATTCTGATGATGTCGGCTTTGCTTTAAGAAAACTTTTTGACAGTTCTCCTTAAAGCATCCAGCTTCCCCAGAGCCCTAAAGCATGACTCGAATAAAACAGATTCAGAATATCTATAACATTTCAAACACGCGCTACTGTGTGCAACCGGGTTTACCTGTGTGTACACACAGATAAGGAGAGGAGATGATACAGGCGCTTAACCATCTGGGCTGAAAGTGAATGAGTAAATGTTCATAGGCGTTTGATAAGATAACCCGCCACTATCAGAGCCATTCCTGACATTTGGGTTTTCATATCTGCCTTTTCCTTCTAAAGTGCATTTCACACTTCCCTCAACTTGGTGCAATCGCCAACAACTACTGCTTCTTTTTGCACTTAGGATTCCAGAGTCTGTCAGATGCTGAACCAATATTCACTGTGCTCTGACTTTTTAAAAGTTACTAGACTAGGAAAAACTTGGGCCTACAAAGTTTTTTAAATCTTTGGCCATATAATCATGAACGAAAAAAAAAATCTTTAATTATAGAAAACCATGTAGGCCATCATCCAGTTCTCTCTCCATATCTGAAACTTGGAGTAGGCAGGATTTCCCTCACCTCGGCATTGACATAAATTATTTTTGCTTTCTCTTTACACTATCGGTACCATTATGTATTGAATATTCTTCTTTAAATCAATTTTTCAGGTTAGCCTCATCATAAGCGATAATACTTATAAAATTATGGGTTTGATGTACTAGATGCAAGTAATTTCAAGCTCTGTGGATCTCCTGGTTTGTATATCCATTAGTAAAATGTCGGGGTCATGTTAAAAGTCTCTTTTAAATTAAAAATATTTGATGATCCCAGGATTCCTAGAGTGATTTGTACAGTCACCTTACACACTAAATCAGAGCAGAACCAGGTCCAGACCTCAGGGTTCTGGACTCCCAATTTAGGCCCCTTTATCCTCATCCTACTGTGCACACGAACGTTCACGTGACGGGGAAATGAGCATACTGGGAAATGACAGCAAATGCCTATCTAGTTATTAATTTTGCCAGGGATGGTTCCAAAGGTGCACCATATATCATACCCCTTCCTCCTCACAGCCATCCATACACCTATTTCACAGATGGGAAACTGAAGCATGAAGAGAAGTAACTTGCACAAGATTATAGGGTTATTTAGAAAGTGATGGAGCTCAAATTGGAGCCCCAGAAGACTGGCTGCAACATGTGGGCTTTTATCACAGCAACATGCTATGAATTTGGGGTGCCCCTCAGCTGCTTAGGTTCCCATGCACACTTTGCTGGCAGAACTCTGAGCATGTGAGAAGAGCAGAGGGGGCAGACAGAGAGAGAACATCAAAAAATAGTATCAAAAAGAATGGCAGCTAGAAAATTATAAGGAAACAGAATACCCTGCAATATGGATTCTCTTGCTCTAAGTTTAGCATAAATATGATCAGCAATATTCAGTGCTACTTTTAATAGCACTATAAGCAAATGGAAAAAAATCCAAATAACATTACATACCCAGCCTCTTCCCCACAAAAAAAAAGATTAAAATTAAAAAGAAAAACTGTAGCCAAAATGTTCCCAAATAGAGTCAAATGTACTAAAATATATTTGTAATCTATTATATTTACTAGTTAATTAGTTTCTAGCTAGTTGGTGTTGTTTGTTTGTTTGTTTGTTTGTTTGTTTTTACATTTTCATTCTTTCTACAAAACAAATAATAACCATTAGAAACACGTTGATTGGTCTCCTAGGTATCTACATGGTAAAACAGTCCACTGGATTGGGTGAATAATGTCATATTTCTACTGCCATTCTTGGCCAATGTGAATCCTATACTCACATTAAAACAGGGCAGAAATAAAATAGAAGTGGTGTGATTCACTTTAAGCCTCTGTAGTTCACGTTATAACAAGCAAAAAAATACATTCAATGTTGTATTAGTCTTATGATCATAGTCTTAAAATTTGTAAATGCAACGATTCCCCAAAGGAGATAAAAGTCTGAATTCAAAGTGGGATGAGGCTGGAAATACAGCTTTATATTGAAGTCTTCCCTGAAAGTCTCACTGGAAACCTAGTCAAGGCCACTTCAGGGACCTCTGCAAACACCATGCATGTCTAGCAGAACAGTGAGACTTAGTCAAACACGAAAGTTTCATTTTTATTGTAAGACCTAAGACAGTGGTCGGCAAACTCATTAGGCGACAGAGCCAAATATCAACAGTACAATGATTGAAATTTCTTCTTTTTTTTTAATATATTTTATTGATTTTTTACAGAGAGGAAGGGAGAGAGAGAGAGAGTTAGAAACATCGATGAGAGAGAAACATCGATCAGCCGCCTCCTGCACATCTCCTACTGGGGATGTGCCCGCAACCCAGGTACATGCCCTTGACCGGAATCGAACCCAGGACCCTTCAGTCCGCAGGCCGACGCTCTATCCACTGAGCCAAACCGGTTTCGGCTGAAATTTCTTTTGAGAGCCAAATTTTTAAACTTATACTATATAGGTAGGTACACTGTCATTAACTTAATTAGGGTACTCCTAAGGCTTAGGAAGAGCCACACTCAAGGGGCCAAAGAGCCACATGTGGCTCGCAAGCCACAGTTTGCCGAGCATAGCCTTAGACCATCTGAAATATAATTTTAATACTTGAATTTTCTTTACTTAAGGAGAATGAAAATAAAAATTAAAAAAAAAACATTCCAAGGCAGTGTGACAGTTAACAAAACAAACAAATGAACCCCTAAAATAATTATGTTGACCTCGGCTGTCCAAATAGATTGCTCTGGTTATTTTAATATTTGTGTAACCCAGATAAATATGTATGTGTTGGGGGGTGTGAATGTTCATGAATAGAGTCCTAGGAATTTAAAATTTCATCCAAAATGCAGCAGTTCGCGATGACTTAATAAGTTTGATAATGAGACACAGAGACTTTAATTCTTAAAGCATTTGTTTTATTTCAAAGCCGTCAGGGGTGATTAATCAGCATTAGTAATAGTTTAGTGGCTTAGAAATAGTTCCTGGGGCTCTGGACTAGGAAGTTAAAAGTAGCTTGGGGTAATGCTGCATTTCCAACATCCCATCTATAGCAACCACTAATGGACACACCCTGAAGTGTTCTTGAATGCACAGGCCTTAAATATAAAGCTGAGCTGCAACCCTGGCCATGTGCACGGAGTGGAGCCACCTCAGGAAGAAACCTCTGCATTCACTCTGGTAGCCAGGGATGCCTGCTTTGTTTTGGTTTTGTTTGGGGGAACAGCCTTAGCTGTTTCAGGATGGCGAGTTTCACAACCCAATACTGCCTTAAAGACTTTCCACTAACACTGGTATCTGAGTTAATGATTTCTAAGCCTTCATTAAATAGGATGAGAAAAACGGTTTACATGCACATAGGCCAAGGTGGCTTCATTCGTGTTCATATAACACTTTGCATTTGTGTAGGACTTTAATGTTTTCAAAATACTTTCATATATTTTACTTCACTATGGTTTCCAGTCTATGCAAACTATTTAACAACGGCTAATTCTGGGGTGACCACGATCTTTACATCAAGACAACCACAGAAATTTGTTTTTAGCCAAAGCTGAATTACTTAAGGAGAACAGGGATTTGGGAGTTTTTTCTTAAAGAATTTTTTTTTTTTTGCCCCTTTTATGCGTTTATTTTGAAAGATCTGGCTGTCCTTATTGCCTGTGGAGGCTGAATGTGTCAATCACTGCAGGTTAAATGTCCCTGCAATGTGATCATCTTCTTAAAACCCTGTCTTTGCCCTAGCCAGTATGCTAAATGGTTCAAGCATCAGCCCTGTACACCCAAGGGTCATGGTTCAATTCCTGGTCAAGGTCAAGGGCGTGCGGGAGGCAACCAATCAATGTGTCTCTTTCACATTCGATGTTTCTCTCCCTTCCACTCTCTCCAAAAATCAATGAAAAAAAATATCCTAGGGTTAGGATTAACAAAAGAAAAAAAAATAACAAACACTGTCTTCTATAACATCCTATCACACAACTATGCACACTGAATAGTAACTGGAGATGAATCAATTAATTGCAATATACTCAAAGAATTAATTCCTGGGATCTAAACCACATACTATTTGGCAGCAGTCTTATACTAGAAATTATTGGTGAAAATATGAAATTAATAATTTTTATGTGTTCACAGTTATTCAGACTTAATTTCATTTAATTAATCTATTTTATAACAAACACATGAAAAATTTCAGTTCCTTTCAAAAATAAATTCAAACATGCCCATAAATTAGCTTTCTGTGTTTCCTACTGTAATTTCAAATATATATAAATTAAAATGTTTTCTAAGCAGATTGCAGGAATATAACATCTAAATCCACCTACTTATACCAATGCATATTTTTGTTCACTGACTGTACCAACCCTCTTCATTAAAATAAGGTTAATCTATTCTCTTGAAATTACAATTTTTATTCCATTTCTTCTAGATGCTAATTTGAAGTACTAAAATAAACACCTCAACTGAAAAACTTAACTGACTTTGAATGCATCCACATTCTTTTAGAGCTAAAATCTCCAATAATTAAACCCAGTATGAGAGAGAGAGAGAGAGAGAGAGAGAGAGAGAGAGAGAGAGAGAGAGAGAGAGAGAGAGAAGGGGGGGAATCAAAATGCAGTGGTAAATTCAAACTAGAAAAAATATTACATAAACCCCACATTTAATTTTCAGATACATTTTTGAGTTTTACAAGGGGAAAGAGCTAAATCTTGACTGACAATATGAGAAAGATATTTGGTAATAGGACAAAGTGACTTTGAGTTGTTGGAACTCTTTATACAGAAGTATCCCAAAAGTTTGTAAAGTGATCCTTAACTGGTTTGATTAAAAGAGGGTAATTAATAAATGGCAAGACAGAATGAAAAGTTCACTGTGGCATGTGATAAACCACCCAAGAAGTTAAATCAATAGTTTTCTGTTTAATTTCACTATTTATTTTTCCATTTGAGCTGCCAGTATTTTTTAGCATGCTATGGAAAAAAGAAAAACTTTCCCTCTTTTTTTTTTTCTTTTGATTGATAAACATCAACAGATTTTTGTTTCAGTCCAATTGAACTTTTTCAAGATGATCCTCTCATTTGCTGTCACACTTGTGGTGAAGCCATTATTCCATCAAAACTCTTTAAACAGCCGCCCCTTCCTTTTTTTTTTAACTACTTTGACAAGAACACCATAAACAGTTCACATCACCCCTGACCTTCAGGGTGTATATCATCTTGTCAACATGTAAACAAACACACCATTGGTTGTATTTTAATAGATTTTGTAAATATCAAGATCCAATTTATCAAAAGGTTTGCCCTAAGTGACAGCTCTGAAATTTGAATTGTATTTGCAATGCTAATTCTGACTTTTAATGAAAAAGGATATTTTGGTTGTGTTTTATCCTTTTGTCCTTTTGTCTTTCCCCCCCCCCCCTCAAGGATGTGAGTAAACTACCAGAATTATTTTTTCCCCTTTTCTATGGCAGAAGTTTTGACCCTGATTCCATCTCAACAGGAGATGACTTGTACTAGCAAAAGTGGTTATTTCTCTCAGAGGAGAAACACACGTTTGTATAGAAAAAATGTATATAAGATTCCTACTACTCTCTCCTAAGTTTGGCAAAATTCGTAGCCTATAATAATAAGATACCTTATTTTAAATGGAAAAGGAGGTGACGACAAAGGAGAACACTATTTCTACAATCAAGTAATTTTCGTTTTGATTCCACATTCACAGCCGTCCCACACTAGGTGTCGCTGGCTTTGTATCTTCTTTTCAAAACATAAACTGTGTATCAATATTAATGTGCCCTCTTTCCTCACAAGGCCCTTTATTAGGGAGATAATTATAGGTACCCTGTACACTTCATGAGCAAGGAGAATTGGATGGACAAAAGGTTCTGTTCATCAGGAAATGGTCTTCTAGATAATGTTTGTGAAAGATAACATGTAAGGTTTATCAAACTTCAACAACTGTAAAGATATAATACCTATATCTTAGCAAAACAGAAAAAAATAACAAAAAGTGAATACTACATCTGGGAGCAAAATGTTTTAATAAACAATTAAAACCTCTACAATAATAAGACAATGGCAAGGGTTTGTAAGAGATAACTGACCTGCACAGACACGTGTGTGTGTGTGTGTGTGTGTGTGTGTGTGTGTGTGTGTGTGTACACAGACAGCCACAATTTTATCATTAGAAATCATCCTTGGAAACTGTCTTGAGTAGCATATTTCTGAGTCTGGGCCAACCACTCGGCCCAAAACTCTGATGCATTTAGAAACATTCAAAGCTTCCTGAAATGTCAACACACTTTGAGAGTGCTCAACCAGAGATATGGGATGATATACCTACTCTTGTGAAAAACTAAACAAGGAAACCCATTAGAAGGTACTTACAGAACATCCAAGATTTAGAAACTTCTCTTTGATACAAGTTAGAAAGAGGAAACAAACAAAAAAAAACCCACATAACTCATTGTTACTTGGACAGAGGAATTTGTTTAGCCTTATGTGAAGGCTGAGCCAGAAATAATTCTAATTCTGAGGGCCCGAGGTGTTTCTCCACATTTATGCACTCCATGTGTTAATGAACGGCATTTTCAGTGCTGAAAAGATCACAACGTAGGAAGTTAGCTCCGGGAATAAACAAAGGAAATTTGGGTCTCTCTACATGAACGTTTTCAAGATGATCCAGAGACATGGAAGCATGCAACAGACTGACGAATCTCAGAGGGAAGGGGAGGGGGGAGGACAGGAAGAGATAAACCAAAGAACTTATGTGCATATATGCATAACCCACGGACACAGACAATAGCGCAGTAGGCCTAGGGGAGGGAGGGCAGGTGCGGGTTGGAGAGGGCCAAAGGGGAGAACAAGGGAGATATATGTAATATTTTGAACAATAAAGAAAAATATTTTTTTAAGAAAGAGAGAGAAAACCCTTAGAAAATAATTAGCATCCATTGGAAATAGCATGTGCATAAACTCTCTCTTTCTCTAATGGTAATTAAAGGGGAAGGAGGAGACAGTTATTGTGCCTTTCCTACACAAATGATATTTCAAAGTATCCAACTGATGTCAGACCCCTTCCAGCTAAGTGAGTGTAGAAGAAATGACAGAATCCAAAAACATCTATTTTGCAATCCCTAATGAAATAATTGAGTCCAGCTATGGTCATCAACTGATGCTAAGACTCCAGAAGAAAGGTGCATGAGAACTAGACATTTGCAGGGTGCCAACGACTGACTACTTGTTGGTTATAAGGAGAAAGGAAAAACTTTATACTGGAACAACCAGGCTGTCACCTGTACCACACAGCTACACCTTGTTGATGCTAGCAGTGGGACAGCTAGTTATGATGAACCCCACCAGGTCATGCAATGTGAAGGACATGGTCCCTTCTATGAAGTATTCTTACCAAAAAATTGGTCCTGAATCTAAGTAACTGTAGAAGGACATTTTTTACTATTGTAAAAATGGAAACTGAAAATGGACTGAATATTAGATGGAGGGATTATTGCTAATTTTGTTAGGTACAATTAGGTGCAATGGGCTTCTGTGTGTGTGTGGAGCTGTATACTGAAGTACTTAGCTGTATACATGATGTCTAAACACTTCAGCAAAGAATAAATAGATTTTTTAAAAATAAAGTAGGACATCCAGAAAGCTAATGTGCACACATCATGACTATACTTTTACAGTGTCGAACACTGACATATGCTAGTAGATTTCAGGTCCGCTCACTCCATACCAAAAAATGGTGAGGAGAAGGTATGCAATTCAGTTTGGCTATTGTAATAATTTCACTTTATATAACATATATAAAATTATGTTGTACATGTAAAATACACAATTTTTATTTTTAAATATGCAAATACATCTTAAAAAGAAAGACAGGGGTGCTATAAGAAGAGTGCATACTTTGGAATGAGACATGCCCAAGTTGGAAATAATAATGATAGCTAATATTTACTTATAGACTGCTTGTTCTGTACTAGGCACTGTCCTGAGTGCTTTATAAGTATTAACTCATTTAAACCTCAAAAAATATAGTATCGTTATGTCCATTTTGCCTTTCAGGCATCTGAGACACAGAAAGGCTAAGCAACTCACTCAACACACTTATATTAGGGAACAAAGCTGAGATGCAAACCTAAGTCATCCTCTATGCAAAACATTTGACATTGTACAAGGCACCATAACAGCTCTTCAATATCAAAAAATAATTCCTATCATCATTGTTCATTCATCAAATATTTATCAAAACTTGAGGATGTACATTTGAGTCAGACATGACCTTTGATCCCACGCTGCTTTTATTCAGTCTGAGAAAGACAGATATTAAAATTTATGACTACAATACATCATGATGTTTAATAGATTTAGCCTCTCGGGGCCTCAGTTTTTGATGTCTAAAATGGAACTAATTAAACTACCCTCAAAGGGATGATTCGAGGATTTAGATGGATAATGTGAGCAAAGTATACAGAACAATACCTGGCACACAGCAAATGCTGTTAATATTAAGAATGAGGCTCTTTTAACATAATAAACAGAGTATAGTAGCAGCAAATACTGTATGTTACTAAGAATGAAAAAATACACGTGCAACTTTACAGCCGTAAAGCTTCTCAGACGATCTCTTGGGAAAATTACTAACGGCTTATTGACTATCATTTG
The DNA here is from genome assembly GCF_964212035.1 of Myotis nattereri. Lineage (NCBI taxonomy): Eukaryota > Metazoa > Chordata > Mammalia > Chiroptera > Vespertilionidae > Myotis > Myotis nattereri. The sequence goes on along the minus strand of NC_138079.1, from coordinate 73,944,249 downwards.
GCTCAAATGCAATTTTTAATCTCTTAATACTATAAACACTTTAATGGAACACATAGACTTTATCGTTTAAACAATATCCTTAAATAAATGAGAGCATTTAAGTAAAGCCATTACAAAAAGAGACCCCCTGTGCCTGGTTGTAATCCAAAAACATTCGTGCACTGCCGTGTATTAAGAAATTAGTTATTCCCCATGCTTGAGAGTTTCCTGATTCTTCAAGATGTGTTTCAGAGCTAAGTGCTGGTGAGAAAGAGATAAAGAGAGGAGGGAAAAAAGGAGGACAGGAGGGAGGGAGGGTGAGCGGGTAGGCTGCAGCCAGTTCAGATGCTATTTTTATAAACTAGAATTGCTTAGGTTTGAAATGCTGGATTTTCTGATTCTTTCTGGCTTAGATCCTAAGTGAAACAGAACTTCATACTCTAAAATTGTTTAATGCAATAAAGGGAAGAATACATTTACAGAGAACCTACTATGTGACAACCAACATGCTACGAAATTTAGATAACGAATCAAAGTTAGCTAGGTAAGATTTGTATTCCTCTCTTTACAAAGGAGAAAAAGGAAGCTAAGGAAAATTAAAAGTTATTTGTCCAAAGTCACACAAAGCACAGTGAGGCTTTGAATGACCTGCATGGTTGCTAAGGCCTTATTCATGATGTTATCACCACGCAGGTCCTTCCTGAGCACATGATGGCTCATTCCTAGCACAGCCCTAAAAGGAAGAAAGATGCTTGGGAAGGTCACACAAACAGCTTCATTTCATGTCTTCAAATGCTGTTGTGCTTGCTTGTAATACAAGGTGTTTTCCAGACACCTAGAGTCAGTGGCTTTGGGGTAGACCTACAGCTCTAAGGCCTACCTCAGGAGGCTCTTACTGCACTTTATCAATGATAATCTGTATGCCACGTCCTGGGTTTGATATGATCCTACACTGCTCCATAGTAACATATTTCCTGAGGAAACTCTTAGAATATCATTTCTCTAAAAGTTCTGATTTAGGATCAAAATCCTTTGCTTTACTTTCATCTGTCATCTTTCCAGGCATAGATTTAAAAGTTAACAAACCTTGAGAAGTATTAAGTCTCACAACTAACAATGTTTTCATTTTTGTAACCCCAAGTAAGTGGTCGCTTCTCCATTTTCCAGATCTTTTACCCTCAAGCTTACAGTTCTAAGAATTCAACATGAGAACTTTTTCTCAACCTCTTGATTTTTTTTCCTTCCACCTCAACTGTCAGATCTTCCCAGTGTGTCTGGTGAAAAGCAGTAAAAGAAAGTGAGCTTTGAAAATAGGGTGAGGTCTTTTGTATAAATTTTGCAAGTCTGAGTTTTCAGTTAAATTTGCTAAGTTTTTTGTACCAAAACAACAGAAACAATAAACATTTGCCAACTTTCCTTATACCAATCGAAGAAACTATTTTGTGTCTGTCACATACAACATAAAAAGCTTATTAATGATTATGATCAATACAATAACGCTTGGGAGGCTAGGATCAAGTGAGTAGCTAAAAGGTTTCTTTCTTGGCAACCAAGGTAGGGACTGGTAGGAAACCTTTAGAAATTCCTGTTATTGGCTAGAAATAGTCTCCTTAAAATTCATCTTATTTCCTACATTCTAAGAAAAAATTAGGAATATGTATCACCTGTTATCCAGGAGGTGTATCTTCCTTAAACAGACAAAACTTGGTTAAAATGAAATTCAAGAACTGGTAATGTCTTAAAAGAACTGGACTGGTTCTGAGAGTGTGTCCAAACCCAGGGATGGTGGTGGCTGATATAAGACCATTTCCATAACTAATTGGCTAAGCCCAGAGAAAATGCTCATCCAAATAGTAGTGGTCCACTGGTCACTGCCAGGCTTTTTGGCCCTTCATTACTACAGAGACGCTACATTGAAACTTCAACAGAAAAATCATGATCGATGATGCGGGTCAACAACTCCCTCCTTTCAGGCTTTTAAGCAGTCACCTGCCTCCTTTGACATTACACGCCAAGCAAGCGATACAGTGATTGCCACAAATGTGATGTAACTCAAGGAATACTGGTCTCTCTTTCTGCCTTTATTGATACTCCCTGACCCCCTCTCAGATTAATGAAGACGACTGGGCCTAGTTATGCAGAAATAAGAGTGAAAAGCTGAAATGAATTTGTAAGATTTCTTTGCAGGTTGGTTCCTTACTTTCAGAACTTGTCTGCTATCCCACTTAGTCCCTACTTCCTAACTACTGAAATGTAAGTATTTAGGACCTTAAAATAATATCTGGTCAGCTGTAAATGAACTATTACATCTTCTTTCCCCCTCCCCCAATACACACATAAGAACAGAATGAACATACAGAGATAGGATGCTATAGTGCTGGCATCATCCTGAAAATGAGACATGCATGCTGTTCTCCAAGACCTCTGAGAAAGGACATTCACAATTTCTCTCTGGCCCCTGCACCTTGGGTCTCGCTGCCCTTCAGAGCAGGGAACCCCCTCTCTCTTCTGTGAGACCATTTTGGGAAACTATCTCTTTTTCAGATGTCTGAAACCAAAAATATCTTTCTTCTAATTTTCAAGTCCTTCCTACTGGTAATCATTTAAAAAGCCAAAGAAATGGAGGAGGAAGTGAACATTCTGAATATCAGGTAACTTATTTCCTAAGCCAAAATGCAGTTTCTCCCAACCAAGAGTATCCATCTAGCTTACATTCTGCTTTAAATCTATTAAGCACATACATGGAGTAAGATTGGAGGAGGGACCATGTCAAATAGGCTCTGAATTTCTGGCAAATGGCTCACTGTGTATTTCATTTCAAAGGCCTAATTATGTCTGCATAAATAAACTGTGCTACGCAGCTTGATGCATGGCCATTTGTCATATTAAAACAATGGCATCCAAAATAAATCCCCATTAACATTGTTTAACTTTAATGCTTTGGGGTGTTTGCTACTCAAATGATTAAAAAATGGAGTGATTTATGATACCACAATTTAAATGAGGCACCAAAACAAATAGACTGTGACTCACTAAGACCTAAAATACACTACAAGCCCAGCTGGGTTAGCAGTGCAAGACACCCACAGCTGACGAGTCCGTGTGTGTGTGTGTGTGTGTGTGTGTGTGTGTGTGTGTGTGTGTGTGTGTGTGTGTTTATAAGGATTGAGTAAGGTACTCGGAGAGTTTTCAGAAAAAAATGCAATGCAAAGTTTTAAAGAAATGTTTTATAAGTTGCTCACACTCAGTCTCTGGAGAAATACTTGTAAATGATGAGGTTCTGGCATCAAACCATTGGGATAGACAAAATAGGAATGAAGAAAAAATAAAAAATTTTCATAGATCTGGATGGAAAAGCATTGATCTTTCCCCCCCTTTGTTTTACTTTTCTCTTTTAGAAAACTGTAGGTAGAATATCTTTATTTTATATGAAGAAAAAATACAGAGCTTACTAGTAAAGACATATCCTTTCAGAGGTCATGGCTCAGTCTTCAAAAGTAAAACACGTTGCATAGGCCAGGAAATTAATAAATGGCAGAGTTGTCTAACTCTCCAGACTTCCCTGGTCTTAACCATAAATTTTCCGGATGCAGCAATGTCTTGGTTTTTACTGCTGTCAAGCTTGTCCACTTTCCTCCTGAGTAGAGCCGTTTCAATCCCTGATCTCTGTCCCACCTAAATCAGGGCAGTGCGATTGCCAAAAACAGCAAAGTCTCTGAATCAGACACTGTATCTATGAAAGACCCAAATCATTGCATTGAATGCCAGCTCTAAGTTGGGCTTTTGTCTTCAAAAGCAGATTTGGATACATGCATCTACCAAAGGAGTAATAACATTTTTGCCTTAGCCCTTGAGAAGCAAACTTCCTGTAAATACTTCCATAAAAATACTTGGAGGTCTTTTGAAACAAAGCACCATATGAAGTGTGTCTAAACAGCACAAAAGTAAACTGAAATTTGGCAACATTCATTCTAATAATGTGAATGGCTAAAGTGGACCATTTAAGATAAAAATCATTTCTTTCCATTTCAGTCGGAATTATCCTGCTGACCATCTACACTGAAATAACAAGATCAGCTCTTCCTGTTGTGCTGCATAAACAGTCACAAACGCAAAGAATTTTGGTGTGTTTGCGTAGGATCACTGCAGCGTGAAACAGAGATGCACAACCCAACAGGCCTTCAACATAAAAGGAGCAGCTGCCCAATCAGGCGGGTCATCCAAGGCGGCCCGCCCAGGCCAGGTCAAACTTTCCCAGGGATCCCTTCTTCCCTGACCTTGCTCATTCCACTCTGGTGAGTTTTGCTTAATGGCTGTAATCCACTCCAAACCATGGATTTCTCCAGTTTTTTCAAAATATTCAAATATCCTAGCTCTCCCTTTGCCCACCCAAACCTCAGCTGTCTCTCCCTTTCTTCTCCATGTTATTCCTTTTCAGTTACCCTGTAACGAGAACTCATCTGAGACAAGAAACTAGACTAAAGGCAGCCAGAAAGCCAGATAAGAAATCAAGGGGCATATCTTAGGGTCTGCATCAAATGGGCCTAAAGTTTCAAGCTTTACTAGAGTGGTAATAAAGCTTGCATGGGAGGAGAAAGTGAACACATGCCTACTGCAGCATCAGTATAAATATGGGAAGAGAATGAAGCACAATAAAGATGAAAATAATATACCCAATTGTAAAATATTTTTCCTGCAAAGTTGGACCCCAAAGATCTTAAAAATAATTGGCAAAGTGTATTTATTTTGGATTCATTTTGCTTACCCATGAAATACAACCACCTATAGAACCTGGACATTTCATTATCTCTGCTAAAAATACAATATCCAAAATGCTCAAATTAGATGGGGAAAAAAAAAATTCAGTACCAGCTACATGTTCCCATCATCCTTGTTCCCTGTAATGGGGGCTGAGAGCTTCTGAACTGACCACACAGGTGGCTTCCCAGACCTCCAAAGCATGTTTTCCTAAAATTGAGTCAAAAGGCCCAAATCATGAATCATTAGGTGTAATGTGCCTCAGAATGCATAACTGAGATTCTATATTAAAAGCCACTAATACAAAAAAGGGAGGGACACATAAATGGTTTATAATAGAAAAGTCCACAGCATAGACAAGGGATCAGGGAAACTCTCAACCACTCAGAGTAATGTAAACTGATACAACTCTTCTAAAGGCAAATTAGGCAAAATAAAAGCCACATAAACATTTCAACTCAGAAATACAAAAATTAAACCAGGAAAACAGTAATAGATGTACAAAAAAAAGCTATAGGGATTCTAATAGAGTATTATCCATACCAGGAAACAATTTTTTTTTTATTGTATGATTTTTAGAAAGGGAAAGAGAGAAAAACACTGACTTGCTGTTCCACTTATTTATGCATTCATTGGTTAATTCTTATATGTACCCTAACCAGGGGGTCAACCCGACAACCTTGGGATATCAGGATGATGCTCTAACCAACTGAGCTACCCACATTAAATTGGGGGACAATTTAAACAAGATAAATACCAAAATTAGAGCATACCCATATGCTGAAATACTAGGCAGTCACTAAACTTATAGTAAAGAATATTCAGTCATTACAAAAATGTTCATAGGATTTTAGAGTTTGTCTATTAAAAAGTTTACTACCATATGAAAAGACTAGAATGAAGTACAATGAAAATACTAACAGTATATACTTCTAAGCAGAGAGATCATAGATCATTTCTTCCTACTTCCCTACATATTCTGTATTAGTGGGGGTTTTTTTAAATATATTTTTATTGCTTTTAGAGAGGAAGGGAGAGGGGGAGAAAGATAGAAACATCAATGATGAGAGAGAATTATTGATTGGCTGCCTCCTGCACACCCCCTACTGGGGATTGAGCCCACAACCCGGGCATGGGCCCTGACCAGAATCGAACCTGGGACCCTTCAGTCCACAGGCTGAAGCTCTATCCACTGAGCCAAATCAGCTAGGGCCATGTTCTCAGTTTAAACACATTTTTTTTCTGCCAAGAAAAGATAACTACAGATATGATACAAATAGAGTAGTTTTAATATAAAGTTCTCAATAGAAAGCAGTGAAAACACCCCTAACAAGGAATAACCACTGGGATGAAAATGAGTGATTGTAGGAAAAGTCATATATCATCTCAATCATCATCCATACAAGAACTGAGTCCCATTCTGAGGAAATCCAATAAATAAAGGGTTCACATTTGTAAAATAAACTAGAGAACAGCTTACTCCTCTGCTAAAAACCTCATTCCAAATGTGTCTTAAGTATTCTCTTTTGTACAGGGGGTCTCAAAGCTGTCTGTCCATCAGAATCAGCAATAGCGCTTTTATTAAATGCAGACCATGAGACTACATGCTGATGATACTGATTCGGTAGGTTAGAGGGGAGACTCAAGAATTCTCATTTAAAAAAAAAATCCTCCCTAACTATTGAACTCTTATAGATTAAAAAAGACCTAAGAGGTATTTCAACAAAATGCAATGTAAAAATCTTGTTTCAACTGTTATTCAAACAAATCACTTCTTAAAAGATAGGGGAGGAGGGAAGGTAAGGAGCTATGAAAGGAGATACTATTATTGTTAATACTACTGGATATGATGACAGTATTGTGGTTATGTGCTATTTTTTATCTGTATCTTTTTTTTAAAATGTTTTTATCGATTTTTTAGAAAGAGAGGAAGGAGAGATAGAGAGATGGAAACATTGATGAGAGAGAAACATCCATTGGCTGCCTCCTGCATACCCCCTACTGGGGATCAAGCCTGAGACTGGGGCATGTGACTTGACTGGAAATCCAACCAGTGATTTCTTGGTTCTTGGGTCCACACTCAATCACTGAGCCACACTGACCAGGCTTACCTATATCTTTTAATCTAAAGTTTCTGCAGATTAAATGTTATAGTATCAGGGAATTACTTAAAATAGTCCAACAAAAAAAATATATACAAAATGAAATAAAAGCAAAGCCAAAAAAAAAAAAAAAGGCAGGAAAGAACAGAGGAAACAGAATGAAAAGAAAAATTATTCGAGATACATGCTGGATACAAGAGGATTTAATATACTATCTACTTATTTTACTCTACTGCTTATATTTTAAATTCTATAAAATGTTAGAGGAGGAAAAAGTATCCCAGTGGTTTAAAGATATTTGGTTTGTAAAACTGGAACAGAAAAGTAAGTTTTCAGGACCCTCTCTCCTATATAAAGTAAGGAATTTTTCATTTTTAGAATTATCATTTTCAAAACATTAGTGAGTTACTGTTTATAAACAGCAACTCACAGATCCTTAAAACAGCCCTGTTAAGCCCAAAAGTTTAAAAAAAGGGGGGGAACCCATATTCAATAAATACTATTGAATATAAATACTATTTATCATATATTACCTTACCCATTACCATAACCCCATAGGAGAGAAATAATTTCCAATATATAGAAGTCAAAATTATAATGGAAAACTATAAATATCATAGATGCTAAATTTAGTCTAACAATAAGGAAACAAACAGTTAAGCAAATTATGACTCATTCATTTGGTAGACAATATACTGTATAGAATGATTACAAAAATATTAATGATATTAGGACATGTTTAAGTAACAATTTTAAGTAAAAAAAAATTTTCAGCATAATACACACAAATATACATATATAATTTTTTTTAGAAAAAATACGTTTAAAATTTTAGAGTTTGTCTCCAGGTAGTGGGCTATGAAATTTTTAAATTTTGTTCTGCATTTTCTGAATTTTTGGTAATAAACATCAATTACCTTTTACTAAGGAAAAAACACACACAATTTAACAGAGAAACCCAGCATTGCACAGCTAGTCATCTACTCCCCACAGACCAAGACTGTGGCCTCCTGACTCTGTCCATGTATGACACTGCCTCCAGATCATGGAGCAAGAGCACATCATGGTCACATCACATCCATTCCACAAACAAGCACAGAACATCGGGCACCCATGTCAAGACAACACTTCTCAGACATAACACATTCCAGCATCAAAACAGTACCTAGAATAGTTTTAAATAATGCACATTTGTTTCTATTTAAAATTTTCCATTTTCATCTTCTCAAAACATTTATCCACCTCAAAGACTTTTTAAGAGCCACTTTAAATCTCTTTTTGGGGCAAGGTGATCTGAAAATAAATAAGCCAACCCCTTTTTAAAATGAAAGATACTCAAAACTCACCAATAACTCTTTTTAAGATATCTAATGTGTACTAGTATTGTAGAAGAAATAGTGAGGAAGAAAACCTTTAAAATTGTTTAACTCAACTTAAAATTTTCAAATTAAATAAATTTTGATATATGAAATAAAATTTTTAAACCTTGTATAGAGCTCTGGGATAAAACTGAGCTGACTTAACTTGGTAGTGTAACCTTATAGATATACATTAATTTAAATGTCTTAACTTGCTCCCTTGAATTCCTTTCTGTTGCTTAATTTCCAAACAAGAGATAGTAATGCTGGTCTTAAATGGATGAATCATCAGGGCAGGGTCTGACACCGCTGACAATGTAGTTCTAAAAACAGAAACTATAGATTGTCAGAGAAGGAAGTTTAGAAATATCAGCTGAGGGTCTGAAGCATGTCTTGGGAGGCCACCCAAGGACTCCAGCCTTCCTTGGAGTCCCCCAGCCCGAAGCTCTAATCTGCAGCCCAGGAACAGATGCATTCCTCCAATTCCAAGAGGGGGCAGGGCCAGGCATCACCCCAGAAGCTGTGGTCACTGCAGCAGGAGGAGTGATGTTGCAGCTGAGGAAGCAGCCGGGGCCCTGAGGGTGGCAGGCCTGGAGCCGGCACGTGCTGGGTGCACCGGAGCTCCAGCTGCTCTCAGTGCCTCTCCCCTCGTAGCTCTCTCTCCCTCTTCTCATATACACACTCATCCTCTTGTCCAGGTCTCCACTTCCAGCCTTTATCATCCATTTTGTTCTCATTCCTTTTTTTTTTTTAATCTCTCGTCTTGTTCTTCTCTACACTAATCTGGGCTTACTTTAAAATTTGCATTCCTTAGTATTCTTGTTACTTGGAAGGTTCGTTTAGGTTTCAGGTTATTTTCTCTCTCCCATGTCTTAATGTGTAGGAGATAGCAGTTAATGCTACCCACTACATGTTAGCCACTCAGTATGCTATCCAAATTTTTCTGGAAGTGACATATAGACACCCTCACTCCATCTTTCAATTCTGTGCTCCTATATAACTGGGATTTCTAGATTTCTGTTTGTTTTTTTCTGTTGTACGTGCACAGCTCTGTATTGTTTGTGGAAAGACTACATAAGGGCAGAGACAATTAGATCCCCAACTCTTAACAGAACGCAATCATCTGTCACAAAGCCTAAGATACTCCTCTTTGTTCCAATAGAAGATCATACAACTGTGTGTGGCCCTACCACAGTCACCATCAGAAAAGAAAAAAAAGTTTCTAACACAAAGAAGTGTTATCCACCTTAGAGAGGTTGCCATTCCCCTTTCGAGCATTATTCTGTTCCCATCTGTCCCCTCCTCCTCCTTTGTCCATCTGATTAGATGGTACTTGGAGTTACAGACCAAATCTAAGACCTTACAACATTGGAGTGCCCTCCCAGTGCTGTGCACCCCCACTGACAGCTCACGTGGAAGACAAGCTGTGCTTCAGTCACTGACATTCTCTGGAGCTGGGATGCCTCCAGCTTTATCAGAATCTTTACCAGCCTGAATGAAGGCCGATCTCAGGCGGCAGTGAAACTTCCATTACCTCTAGTTATACCAGCTGACATATCATCTGCTGAATCAAACCCACGTCCCCTTCATCTGCCACCAGCCCTCCTCAACTCACCCTCCTAGCAATTATGTCATAGTTTCCTCTTTGCACTTCAACTCTCAGCTCTCCAATCAGTTTTCAAGAAATTCATCAACGTGCCTTCCTGGTTTTTCAGCCTCCTTTCTTACTATCACCCCACTGAGAGGGACCCCCAAACCAAGCCGGCCTTTTATAAACAAAAATGACTCTCTTGCTCCTCCTCTGGGCCTTTGCATGGCTATTCTTCCCACCTTAAATTCCAGCTCTCCTCCCGGTTACTATTCCACGTACTCTCATCCTTGACAAACTTGAGTGCAAACCTGCCTGGAGTGGCCTCAGGTGGCGCTCCTCCCTGCTGCTGCCTCCTTCACGCTTCAGTTATCCCTCTGGATTGTCTCAGTCAGGTGTCTAACATACATACTCATCTTGCCTGATGTGCTTCATCTCGATCTCTTTCTCCGATAGTTGACGTCTTCCTTATATGTAGACTGTAAGCTCCTCCCAGGCACAGACTGTGTCTTTCTGACCCAACACTATCCTTCAACAACCCTGCATGTAGCACCTGGCACGTAAGAGAAGCTTATCAAATCGACACTGAATGAGCGGATGAATGGCTCTCCTTAGTCCCAGGGCAAACACCTCCAGAACTGGGACTGCCTCCATCGACACTTTACGCATCTCCACAACTTCGGGTCCAGTTCTCAGTTGGACGGTCACCATGCAAGCAAAGCAATGTTGCTGGGACTTCACATTCATCCCCACGCGACACGCTCCACAGTTACTTTCAATAAAACTCCTCGCTCTGGCAACTTCAGCAAGATTTAAATAGCACTTCCATCGTTAGAGATCTTATGTCAGCAGGGGGACGCTGAGAAAAATCCATCCCTGACTCCAGCCAAGAGGAAAGGTGACAGCACACCAGAAGGCAACCCACCTTACTTCCTACTAGTTATCTAGTCCTTTCTAATGGGTCCCTAAAGCATCCATTTTAAACTTTCCAGACACAAACTTGCTGCCATCCACAGTCAAGAGCATGAAATTTTCCACTGTGCCAGGCCCCTGAACAGAGTTTACAGAAGTAGAAGTCGCTGCCACTCTTCTCCCTTAGCCAGGAAAAAAAATGACCAAAAACAGAACAACAACAACAACAACAACAACAACGACAACACACACACACACACACACACACACACACACACACACATACCTCAAATGACCCACTGCCTTCTAGGACAGCCTCCAACCTTGGCCTTGCCGACGTTAGCCATAGTGCCTAGCAGAGATTGACTGGGTATGTTTACTGCTCTCTTCCAGTCCCACCCACCTTACCAGGAACCCTAAGACTGTTAAAGGTTGCATAACTTTAGAGTGACTTTGGACATGGCTCCCAAATTAAATGGACTGTTGCAATATTGGACATCCCAGGAGCTCTAGGGGGAAAGTCATCAGAAAGCCCAAAGCCCTTTAGAGGATCCTGAGCTCCTTTTCTGTTCATGAAAGCCAGGAGCAAACCCGACTGGCGTGGCTCAGTGGTTGAGCATTGACCTATGAACCAGGAGGTCACTGTTCGATTCTCAGTCAGGGCACATGCCCAGGTTACGGGCTCAATTCCCAGGGTGAGGCGTGCAGGAGGTAGCCGATCAATGATTCTCTTTCATCATTGATGTTTCTATCTCTCTCTCCCTCTCCCTTCCTCTCTGAAATCAATTTTTTTTTAAAGCCAGGGGCAAGACAAGAGTCTCACAACAGAACGCGGTAGTGGGAAAACTAGTTTGTTTGAGGTATGGAACATAGGAATTTGCCAGCTCCACAGAAGTGAAATAAATTAGGGAGAACAAGGAAATTACTGGCTGGGAGACGGAGTTATTATGAAAAGCTGATTTCACTGTCCAAAAATGTTAGCCTGCATTTATTCTCAAAATTATCCAAATATTTCAGCAATTATCTATTTATATGCTTGTTTTCTGGACATTTCCTTACTGTTGCTCTCCAGTCTTTATAAAGTGTGAAAGTGATTTGCTTTTGAAACCATTTCCTCCCTTTCATCACAACTACAAGACCTAGTTTATCACCCTTCTGGATCCACAAAGATCTGCACTTGGAAAAGGGTTTCAGCTGGCCTGCAGCAAAATGTCCTGGGATAGGAAAAAAATGTTTCCTTCACTTTGCTACACAATTAAGTTTGATTTGCATATTTATGCCCTCCAATAGCCACTGTGGACAGTGGTCCAAATGTGCTTTTAAAAGATGTTTCCGCCCAGCTGGTGTGGCTCAGTGGTTGAGCATCAACCCATGAGCCAGGAGGTCACTGGTTCGATTCCCTTCCCAGTCAGGGCACATGCCTGAGTGGCAGGCTCAATCCCCAGGAGGGGCGTGCAGGGGGCATCTGATCTATGTTTCTCTCCCATTGATATTCCTCTCTATCCCTCTCTAACAATCAATAAAAACATATTTTTAAGAAAAGATGTTTTCGTTTTCTTGGAGAATTCCAGAACTCGAATACAAGATGTGAAAAGATATGAAACAACTCTCTCCATTGGAACCCAGTTCAATATTACCTTGGCTATGCATTGCTTGCAGACCAACTCCTCTCTGTTTTGTACATTTCAGCAAACAAAGCTCATAATAATGAGCGCATGAGTCATGCACATGGAGGTGAGTTATAATTCAAATCGAATTAACTGTAAATGCAAGCAATTGGGGAAAAATTAAGGCCTTATGTTCAGTGCTGTCGCTACATTTGTTAGGGATTTCATCACTGTGTGGAGGCGTGCAGTTCCAGGCTAACATTTGGACAGATGGAAAGCTCCCCTGGAGCACACGGGTCAAAAGAGGCAGTCCCGGGCCTTCTGGGGAAGGGCAGGCCGCCTCCTGGCCCCAGCTTCCCCGTCTCACTCACACCAGACCAGACCGGACAGAGCGCTCCTGCATTTCAGAGGCTGCAGCTACAGAATTAGTGCACGGGTTGTGAAATCTCTTATAAATTAGAAAGAAATGGACAAAGGCTTGCTGTTGCTCTTAGAATTATGGTCGTTTATAAAGTGAGTTTCTCTGTGCATAATTCTGGCAAGCATGACCCAAAACGCTGAGGGTATCAAATGGTTAGTAATATGTCCAAAGTAAGGAGAGAGGGAGAAAGGGAGGGTCAACACAAATGTCCAAAAATTGAATTCAACCATATTAAGCATATATAGCTAGTACGTTTTTATAGCATATAACTAATAATTTTATTGGCTATATCCTCCAAGAATTTTCTGTATGTGGACAGTGTTTATAACTTTATGAGGCAAACAGCATGTTTTCATCTATATATTAAAATAAAATCTAACTGCAATAAGAATGACACCAAATTAATTATATAGCTCATTCGCTTTTCCTTTTATTTTTCTGCGTTTTCCAAATTCCCTTTCATAATTATCTTTGTCCCTTGTCACCATAAAAAAATAAAATAAAATAAAGACTTCACAAGAAGTGCTGTGAAAAATGCAAGAGAATAAGGGAGATGCCCCACTCTGGGTAGAGGAGGTGAATGAGGTTTTTGATAGAAGATTTGGGTGAGTCAGATTAAGCATCCCTCTCTTTGGGGAAGGATTCCAGGAAAGGGCCACAACTGGAACATATAATGACCTCATGATTAAGAGATCCCAACACATTTAGGAGTGGTGACATCATTCCGAAGCCACTATCCTACTGCCTCACTGTCACGTTAACCATGCAGACAACAGTGAGGACTGTGCCGATACTAGCAGAGGAAGGAAATGAGATGAGCCACCCAAACCATTCCAACTACAGGGGTGGGGCAAATGTAGGTCTGCAGTTGTGAATACACAAGACACAGAGTTTATTCCTGTATAATTACTTATTAATTACAGTATTATTTTCATATGAACTGTTAAACCTACTTTTGCCCCACCCTGTACATGACTCTTAATCCACGTTCAACCTGCAGGTCCAATCCACAGAAATTATGGAACTGGAGACATAATAGCCCTCCTCTAGCCAAAGCTTGGCCTACCCACACTCCCCAGCTGACCTCAAGTGGTCCCATAGACTTAAATAACAGCTAGAGGTTCACAGCTCCTGACTTCTCCAGCCACCTCCTGTCCTTTGAGCTCCTCTGAAGAGCGTCCATCCTTGCCCCCCCACAGACTTTCCTCCACACAGCACCCAGAGTGATCAACTAGATCTACTTCACTCAGAATAAATGCTAAGTCTCTCCCACAGCCTAAGTTATCTGAGCTTATCTCCCCCCACACTCCTCTGAACCCTGGGCTTCTGGATGCTGGCCTCCCTGACAGTCACAAGGCTCATTCCTTCTCCCATCAGGTCTCTCCTCAATTTTCACCTTAATAAAATCGCCCAATTTGGCCAATAAAAATATAGGATGCCCACTCAAGGTTAAATGACATATAACTAATACAGAGTTTTTAGTCTAAGTATGTCCCAAGTATGAGCTTACCAACTGAGGCTGCAATATCAAGTGATAAAGCAGAAGTTTCACAGCTGTCAAGGGAGTTGGTTAAAGGAAATGTGGACAGCGTAGTAAAAACTGGGATTAGCCCAAAGTAAATTATTGGGTGATGTGACTCTAAAAAGGCAAAAGATAAAGGGTGACCACAAAAAGAAGGGCGAGTCTTCCTGGTCAAGAGCAGGTCACACACACCCCCCCAAAAAAGCAGCAGGTCAGGCTAGATCCCCACAGTGGACAGTAGCGAGACAGTGGACTTAGCAAGATGTCGGTAAGGAGAAGGAACCGGTTCCCTTAGGGTGAAGGAGCAGACAGGTGTGAAGCTGGGCGGGGCAGGGCTGTGGGGCTCCACTGAGGAGGGGCTGATCTTTCCGGAGCATCTTTCCTCCCAGTCCCTGACTCCTGGGTACTCACCATTTCAGTCCCCAGGTTCAATTCCTTCCCGCAGGAAGTCACCTCTTTCTCCTGGGCACCAGGAAAAGCCATGTTTTGTGTGCTGTTTTTAACTGGAATTACTCCCTGGCCTGCTTCTCTAGGTCTTTGAGGGCAGAGTTGGTCCTGCCCATCTCTGTGACCTGTAGGGCGCCTCATTCACGGTAATTTCTCAATACATGTGTGTCCCTGAGTGCCGGGGAATTTGCATTTTCTGGGGTAATAAATATAAAGCCCACAGTCCTAGAACCAAGGTGGACTTATCATGTCAAGGGCCCGAGCTACGGGCTTCTGTGAAGCTCTGGCTGGGCTGTGCCTGAGGAACCAAAGCAGTACCCACCAAGGAAGGGGCTCTCACCAGGTGCAGGGGCCAGGTCAGCTGCACGGAGTTCAGGTCTGATAGTGGGGCAGGCAGCATGGCCTCAGACTGAGGACTCTGTAGCCCACAGCACCTCAGTGGAAATCCTACCCTTACTGCATACAACCGTGGGCAAGTTACTTACCTTCTCCGTGCCTTCATCTGAAAAGTGTCTTCATCTGAAAAATGACTACCTCCTTGGATCAGAAGATGAATTAAGATAACCTCCGTAAAGCTCTTAGCGGGGTGCTGGGCACATGGTCTCAGCTTAACGGTGGTAGTTCTCATTACTATCAGATCAATGGTGTTTATTAAATGCCTTTTACGTGCCAGACATTCTGTTAGTTGCTAAGATACAAACATACTTAAAAGCCGTTACAGTAACTCCAAAATGTTGGGCTCACTGGCCAAAAAGGACTATGAGAGCACCATGAGTTAAGGATAAAGTGACATCTAGTTGAGGAGATGTGCAATGGGGGCAGTTAGTGAACTCAACTTGAAACGATGTCAGGATATCGAAATGGAGATGTCCCTCAGACGACCAAGGATGAAGGATGTAGGAGAGATCATGGAGCACATGTAGTCTGAGAGCCACTCCGCATACGGAGTCAGTGAAACAGTAGGAACAGGTGAGCCGTCGGAGTGTGAGAAGGTAAGATCAGAAAACGGGCTTGATGTTACTAAGAAAGGGGAAGACAGAAAAAGATCAGCAAATTTGCAGGTAAAGTTGGCATAGGGAAAACATAGACTACAAATCGCAATCAACATGAAGGAGTATACAGGGCCTCTCTATACGCTACAGGACTGCACGGAGGGGCTGGCGGACACGGAGAGGGCTGTGCAGTCAGAGGAGTGCTGGGAAGAGCTGAGGGGGCTAAGGTGGCTGCTCATGGTCACATGGCTCAGTCCCAGTGAGAGCTGGCACTCAGGCCCTGAGAACGCTACCAAACGCTTCCTAGTAGGCCACCTCCTCCTGAAGCACACTTGGATTACTGAGGGGCTCATTATATGCCACAGTTTACATGCAGCATAAAGGTTTCTGCCTTTTTGGCTGTTTCCTTCACCTGACCAGGTAAACTTCTGAAATGTAGGAAAGATGAAAGTCATAGGAGTCAATTTTGCTGTCTGTTAGTAGTTATTTAATATTTAACCTATCTTTATATCTATCTATCCATCATCTACCTATCCTTCCATCCATCTATCTGGGGGATAAAGGGTAGTAAGGGGAAAAAATGGAAATGTCCAGAGATTAGCCAAGGTGTAGCAGAATGAAAGCAAAGTTGAGACTAGAATTAATACACAAGCAAGACTCGGTATGGAGCTGAAGCAGAAGCGAGGCCAGGTGAGCTCAAGAGCAGCCAAGAGAAGGGAAGAGGTGGGAAGGGAGCCACAGGAGTAAGGTAGAACAAGGTGGAGCCTGGCATTTGCTTCTTGAAGTGCAGTCCCAGGACCACACAGGACATTTGCTAAGAAAACAGAGTGCTGAGCCCCAACGCAGTTCTACTGAATCAGAATCCTTTAGGAGCAGGTTCCCAGATTGAATTTTGCTGACCTCCTTATGCCTGTATGTTAGAGTTTAAGAATTACTGAGCTAGAGGAAAAAATCACTGGAAAAAATAAATTACTCTTTTTTTAATTGTCATAAAATACACATAAATTTTACCATTTTATGTATAGTTTAATAGTGTTAAGCATATTCACATTATTGTGCAACCTGTCTCCAGCACTCTTTTATCTGACAAAAATGAAACTTTATACCCATTATTACCTATTAATATGCCCAGTATTCTTACTGTTTATTTGTTTAATACCTTTGCTAATACCCAACTAGCTATCCTAGATTTGGGGCTGATTTGTTATCTGTGGAGTGCAGATATGAATGCAGCAACCAGGTTTGTGGGGCAGGGTATAATCTGGTTCATAAAATATTTTGAATATCACACCTTCTTAGGTTATTATCTAAGTAAAAACTCCAGAAACCATAACAGAAACCACAATATGAAATAAGTATGTGTTAGGAAAAAAAATATTCATTTTCGTCTACATTTTTCTTCTTTATGACACGTTTTGGAATTTGTGTTTATTTTTTCATTGAAGATTTCTAAATGCAGACTATCACCTGGCATGCTTGATTGTCACGGGGTCAACACGGACACACAGTCAGAATGTGTGTGACGTACGGTTACATCCGTGTTCACTGGCACACACACAGCTGCACAACCCCTTTTATGGACAGTGGCAAAACGTGCCATTATGTCGATTTGTTGTCATTTAACATTTATTCACAAGCCACACTATGCTAGGCATTGAGATGTTTTTCTATTCAGAATTCAACATCTAGTGCCATACCCACCTGATGAACTGCTCCTGATCTGGGGTCTATGATCAAAAGACCTTCTGGCTTAGGGCTTCCTCATGATTTTTCTTGGTGTGACTAAGTCATTCCCCTTCCATTTCACTTTGAAAGTCAGTTCTCTGTTGTGAGGATTAAGAGTGATTTCACTTTCTGAAATCTTGTACCTCTAGGAAATGTTCATGTGCCCTTCTTGGCCTCCATTAGAAATGTAGTTTTAGAAATTAAAGCCATAGTTTAAACAATAAAGAATTTAAATTTAAAAAAAGAAATTAAAGCCAACCAATGACTCTTTTTACATCCAGGTTGTGTGGTATTCCTTTAATACATAATTTTGTCTTACTTATAAGCAGTGCTAAATAAATGTGCATTTAAATATTAGCTAAGCCTGATTTTGTGGTAACTAAATCCAAACTGGGTGTCATGGTCTACCGAGTATAATCTTTGGTTTTAACAGACAAGTAATGCGGTTATTTATGACTATCTGCACAGTCCTCTAGAGACTTAAAAATTACTATTAAAATTCCAATTGAAAAAGTAAAGTCTCTCTGGTTACAAAAAAGTCATAAACAGTGTCTCTCTAATTTTCATAATAGTCCAGTACAACTCCTTTTTACACATGGAGAAATAGAGGCACAAAGAAAATAAGAAGTTTCACTGAAGCCTCACAACTAGATAAATTAATGTCTTCCTACTTAGAAAAGCACTTCAAAAAGATCTGATCTTTTTGCTAACAACTTCATGTGCAAAAAAGGAAAACAAGTATTTCCTCCTTCCTCTCTGAGGGCCATTAAAATCTCCCTAAAGACTCCAGAAAGGCTCTGATTTTATTAAAGACGTGCTATAAAACATGCAAACAATATCGGTAGAAGTGTTGCTATAATATCAGTAGGCTCTGCAGACTGTTAATGAAATTTCCCACCAGGAAAAATACAGAGAGGGGAGAACAGGACTGGACACAAAATTAAAATCTAATCATGCGTGAGCCAAATTTAAACATTTTCAGGAGATCCTATGAAGACTGTCCCATTGGTTGCTGCTTTAAAAATGTGTTTTGCAGTATCAAGGAGATAGTGCAAATATGAAATAAATATGTATTATATTAGTCATTTCTTTAAAGGACATTATAAAAGTCTTCAACAATGGTTACCACTGGTTTATATTTTCATATAGTTTGAATTCTTATGATGAGCATTCTTTTTTATTGCTTTTAGATAGAGGGGAGGGAGGAAGGGAGGAAGGGAGAAAGGGAGGGAGGGAGGGAAGGAGGGAGGGAGGGAGGGAGGGATTTGCTGTTCCATTTATTGATTAGTTGATTCTTGTATGTACCCTGTCTGTGAACTGAACCCACAACCTTGGTGTATCAGGACAATGCTCTAACCTAGTGGTCGGCAAACTCATTAGTCAGCAGAGCCAAATATCAACAGTAAAATGATTGAAATTTCTTTTGAGAGCCAAATTTTTTAAACTTAAACTATATAGGTAGGTACATTGACATTAACTTAATTAGGGTACTCCTAAGGCTTAGGAAGAGCCACACTCAAGGGGCCAAAGAGCCGCATGTGGCTCGCAAGCCGCAGTTTGTCAACTACTGCTAACCAACTGAGCCACCAGGCCAGGGCCAATGAGCTTTAATTATTTTTAATATAAAAGTTCATTTCTGCCGAAACCGGTTTGGCTCAGTGGATAGAGCGTCGGCCTGCGGACTGAAAGGTCCCAGGTTCGATTCCGGTCAAGGGCATGTACCTGGGTTGCGAGCACATCCCCAGTAGGAGACGTGCAGGAGGCAGCTGATCGATGTTTCTCTCTCATCGATGTTTCTAACTCTCTATCTCTCTCCCTTCCTCTCTGTAAAAAATCAATAAAATATATTTTTTAAAAAAAGTTCATTTCTACCATTTTAAAGCTTAATAATTAGATTTTCCACCTCATAGATTATGCAGGTAAAATTTTAAATTGCAATAAATTGAAATTAAGTGCTTTCCTCAGTAGCACAATATTTTCCGGAACTCTTTCCCGCAGGTAGTATTTGTGCATTTTTTTTTTTATCATAAATGAGGTTTAATATTAGTTTGGGACAAACACAACAGATTCTGAAAGCACTGTACTCTAACCTAGAATTTATTATGGGTTATCTACCATTCTGGAGTTTACATGAATATCTGAGAATTTTAATTCTGTTACTTTTGTGATAAACCTTAATATTCCCAAGTGTGCTAAAAATCTTGGTGCTTTACAAGACACTGAAAACATGACTTGATTACATTTCATTTGATTCCAATTAAAAAGCACTTAAGAAGTTTCTACTGAATTAGATTACACTGAATGTTTCTATAGAAAACACCTCATTATCTGAGGCAGCTTTAATTTAAAATGATCACAGAGAGTGAAAAACACTGTTCATTTTAATAAAATGGGCTTAATCCCGTATCATTTCACAATTGCATGCAGTAGATTTTGGTTTATTAAATAAATGTACAAGGGTGCTGGCAAAAACATCTATAAAACTGAGTGCTTCATTCAGTTCACACAAAACAAATCTAGTCACATGGCTTTTAAGTCTTAACAGAAACCAGAAATACTGCCCCCCCAAAAATTAATAAAAATGAGGAGATAATATCAAGACAAGTGAAAATAATGCCTTTTCGTTGAATTTTTAAGCAGTGAATTTTACAATTAAGTAAAAATGAAAACGAACTTCAGAGCAAACATATTAAGCAACCATAGTCAAATAAAAATGCAGGGTGCCACCAAACATAGCATTTCTCCTTTTAACCAAAGGAATACCTTGAAATCAAATTAGTGTATATATAAAAATCAGGACAAACTAAAAAATTTTGGCCTTCCCAACAGTGTTAGGCAATTTTCTAAAATGTTATTTTCAAGCCCCAGTCTGAGATCCAAGAATGGGAAATTATGATTAAAAACAAAAAGATGATTAAAAGTAAATGCCTGAAGTCAGTTATTTTGTACGAAGCATAAACTGCTAGCTTTCAATGGACAGAAATCTGTATACACATTTGGCACGCCCATCTCTGATACTTCAGAAATAAAGGCAACTTTGTGGTTTGTGGTTAGTGATTAAGTACCAAGTGAACCTGTGCGTGTTCTTGTATAGGAAAAACTGCAACATTTTGAACGTTTCCCACTTGTAACAATGTCTTTATTATGCCTTCCAGAATTAATTGACCTAAAATTCAGCGACTCCAAGATATATCTATTGGATAATTAGAACTCTAAGGACCAACAAATAAAACACATTATTGACTTTTAGTTCTTCAATCAAACAAATATTTACAGCTGCAATTTGCGAAAATAATTTCCTTTTAGTTTGGCATCATCTCAAAATCTGTGCTACTGATCTGAAGCATATCAGGATCATCAACACCCTCCTCCAAAATTAAGATTGAAATATAAAAACAATGCTGCATCATTTAGCACAACTTGCATCTACCTTCCCAGCCTGGGTGGGTCTCCTCTGAAAACAAGTGAAAACTCATTATTTTTAAGCTTCTTTGAAAGTCTGTCTGACCTTGAGACCAAGAACAGCAGGGAGGATGAGGAATAGTGACCTGCTTTAGTGACCAGTAGCTATAGATATCAGAGAATGTGCTTGTTGTCAATGATCATTGCTGAAATCTGTCTATACCACACGGGAACGATCAATTTTGTAAATGATTGCAATAATCAAGGAAATTGCCTAATTTATAAATCCTTGCATACAGCATCTTAATGGATTCCTCCATTTTAATGCTGATGCCTTCAGAGCTAAATGAATTGTTGTCCAGGCTGTCATTACACGAAATGATAAAAACATTCCGTCTGGTGGGGAAACCACATCTCATGGATATTCAGACTCTCAACCCATAATCACTCATTAGTGACTTCCATGAAAGTTTCACACTGCTGAGCCTTAGGAAGAGCAAAAGAGGCGGCTCGTGTCTGCGCGCTCCTGTAAATCCCTGCTTTCGTTTCAGAATTTGAACAAATTGCCTTTCCCCGAACTGTAATGAACTGGTTGTGTCCCCAGTTCTGACAGCCCCATATTGTCAAAGTTGATCCTTTTTCACTGGGCTGTTTTTTGTTTTGTTTTTTACCACCGACCTCAGCATCAGCAGGTTCGGCCACTCTCAACTTCCAAATCCTGAAGCACATCAACACGGAAGATTCCGGATGCACCCAAGCAAATGGGTGCCGTTCCACCCCTGCGCTCCTGCTCACAGGTAAATCTATGGATGGTCCATGGAAACCGAGGCTGCACGCTTAGCTCTCGCCCTAAGCCCGCCACACGTAGATTGCTCTTTTCAGTTAAACCCTGGCCAATTGATTCCAGCCAATAGTGTGCTGTCAGTACTTTACTTACTGCTCAATCTCACTAACCTGACATTTATGGTGCACTGATTGGCCTCTGTCAGTGGTGCTGGTTGTAAATTCACTTTGAAAAGCTTTGTGTTAACAGCCTTCAACCAGGCTCCAAGAAGAGTACGAACAGGCAGCCTGACAATTGCTCGACCTCCTGCCCTTATTACAGTGAGTAAATCAGGGTTTGAGCCATTAGGCTGGAGCCTGGGGCCTACACAAAAAGGATTGACATGACGAAAGGTCAACCTCTGTCACACATGTGTAACAATTTGGATAATGGAATTCTGTAACTTATCTGAGTGAGGTGGCAAATGCTTACAAGGAACGGTATATTCTGCTCTGGCTTCTCTGGCTTTTATGCTAAGTAGTTATACCAGAGTCTGTATTTCTTGTGTAAATACACAAGGAATGCCTGAACTCATGAAATCTTGGAGTATATACGATTCTTAAAAAGAAAGAAAGAAAAAGACAGAGCAAGGCAGTCTAAAAGCGGTTCTGTGCATGCATTCTTAAAAACAGCAGAACATTTTCCCCACACTATCAACGTATCACATCCACCCTCTGAGAAAAGAGAATGTTGATACTGTGGACATGATTCCTCAGCTAGCTACGAGGCAGTTTTCGTATTCATTTTTTAAAACCCATAGTATTATACTCCAACTATAAGTGATTTCTGGATAACAATAAATTTACTCCAATAATTAAAACTGCCTTAATTGGCACTGAAATATAAAGGCTCCCCTGCAGGCTTCTCAGACCCAGTGTTGCCATAATCACATTTTCACCAGATCGCTTGCTGCCATGCAGTCACGGGGGGCGGGGGATCCAGGAACGTCTGAGACTCTGATTTGAATTTCTCTACCCCACTTTTAAGTCAGTGTGAAAAAAAAATTTTTTTAATTATATGCTGTAAGAAAATATGCAGTCAAGAAATACTTCTGAATTATTTTCTTTACGTGGATAAATTCTATCAATAAAAGAAGAAATCTGTAAACAATAGATAAAGTGAACTGACTAATGAGATACAGAACATATTACTCTTTATAAAGCATTTGCAACTAATGCACTGTAGCATCACGTGCATATCTGGATGAAACCTCACTAGCATGAGAATTTCCAAATGGCTGTTATAATTTTTTTTTTTTAAGCAGGGTCGTTTTGGGACTTAGAAAACCAAGGTGGCACTGTCCAGGGGGATGCATAAGTTAAAAGGAACGAGACTTTACATGGATCTTTTCAAAGCCAATTTTAAGTACTAAGTTTTGATTTTTAACACAATGCTGGAAATGATTCCAACAGGCGGCAGATGGTTTTACAGTTTATGTAAAACTACAAAATGCTCACACTCTATCAAATGGGCACCACTGTAAAAGACATCTTCAAATCAAATGAGGCAAAACCAAAGAGATATACCAGCTGTTACCCTGCATAATTTAAAACATAGTAGTAACATTACTATGGTTTATTTTTAAGGAGAAATTATTTGGATTTCATAAAACTGACACATTCAAAACCAAGCTGACAAGCAGTCTAGTGTATTAAATGATAAATTACTGAGAAACACAATTTTTACTTCAATATAACTGTGACAGCCACATAATTCTATCCCCTGGTGTTTTGATGAGTCAAGCGAAATTGAGCCAAATCTATAAAGCAAAATATGGAGTATATAATTACAGTACTATCACTGGAACAATTTTTAAATGATTTTAATTTGATTTTAAAATTATTTTAACTTAAAATAATTAATTTTAAATTATTAATTTTCAACATCTAAATCCATACAAATGGGTACAGTACTATAAATGGAATTGGGTCATTTATAGAAACATAAAATACATTTAAAATATAAAATCAATTCATTTCCTTTTAGTACCAATTACTTATGATGGTTTTGAAATATAAACATGCAGCAATGTGTAATATATTTTTAATATTGGTTTTCATTGAAGTCTTTTGACCTAACTTAAATGTTAATGATGAAAAATAGACCATTTGCTTAAAAGCAAAACTCTTATTAAATCTAAAATATTATGGCACAACATCAAACCACAAAGAGAACCACATTATGTTATCCCTTTTGATTTTCTGAAGAAAAATAATGAAAATGTCCACATAGTAAAGTGAAAATGAGACACTCAAATTTACTCAGGCAAAGGGAAAACAGGTTCTGTAAAATTAAATCCCTTTCTAGTACCTTGACTGTAATCCTAACAAGTCACTACATTATTTCAATTACCAGAATAATTTTTTTAGGTACAATTTATTTTGTCATCATTGCTAAAATTTCTTGTCAAATAAGACTTTGAATTGAAAGGCCTGAGTAATCCTGGCCTATCTTAAACTGTAACTATTTTAAACTTCTGTATTTTATTCCAGTAGAATTTTAAGTATACACTGTGTACATTCCTCAGGTCCAGCCATATTAAATTCTGATGTTAAACAGAAAGGGGAAACCATGTGCAACTAGATTAATTTATCTCAAGGGAAAAGAGCACATTAATAATTGAGATAATGTTTTCATAAATGTTGGAATCAAATGTGCCTTTTCACTTCTTTATTAGAAAACACATTAGGATAAAATTATCTCACTCTCATCAATAAGACCTAATTGCTGAGAAAGACTATGTTTTCTTTGCAAAACATTCAGAAAGATTTTTCCCATTACATCCAAAGGGCTAGAAATATATCATGCATTCAAGTCTTGTTGGAATAAATGTATGTAAGCAAGGCAAGTGATTATTTAATCCATCCTGTAGTGTTTTTGTTTTAAACAATCTGAATTTATTATTTCTTGTAGTGCATATTAAAATTCTGATTTTAAAAGAAATTGGCCAAAAAGAGATTAATACTTTGGCTTTTAGCTTATTAATCTCCTTAAATTACAAAAAATTACTGTCATTTATTGCTAAAAAAAAAGAAAAGAAAAACTCTTAGAACTTCCTATAAACACTCAAAAGAGTCAAAACATATTTAAGGTAATAGAATGATATTGAACTTTCTTTAAATTGCTATATTCTTAAGAACCAGGATTATATACAAAGATGATAGCACACTTACAAACCCATCAAACAAGCTCTCCATAGCTGATGTATGTTAAATATTAAAAAGTCATTTTTCTACAAAGAAAATATAGCTTTTAATTATTAAACAAAAGGAATAACTAAGGTGAATCTGATGTTTTCTCTAATAAGCCTTCATGTGTATAATAAAGTACAACCATACTAAAAACAATGAACTGTAAACTGAAACAAAAATCCATCATCTACTTGGAAACAGTGACGGGAAAAGATTAGCAATCCATTTATTGTACTGAAATAAAGATAAGTAACCCTGGTAAGATCCATCAGGACCTGAGTATTGAACTCTAAATATAAAGACATTTCTTCATCAGCAAGTGACTTGAAAAAAAATGTGAGAAAGAAAAACGATTCCAGTTGACTTTTAAAATATAATAGTCATGATTCAACTGCTTTTAATTTTTTTAAAGATCTGCTTTATGTCAATGTGATATTCTGGAAGATATCTAAAAGAGTGTGTTTTTAAAATGGATAATTTTTACATGAGTCACTAAATAATTATTGCCAAAATTTCCTATAGACCTACAGTGTATTCCAATTACCGATTCTTTCTAAATATAAATAATAAAATGATTAAAAATTTTCACAATTGAATTTAGGTTTGAAAGGAAAGAATAAAATTTAAGGAATAATCCAACATTTAGAATCTTCTGTTATAAATATAACTTAATTCAAATAGTCACATTTCATAAAAATAATAAATCATAATGCTTAAAAATAAATGATACTAATAAAAATCTGAAACCTATTACAGTGCTTTTTCTTACCAATAGCCATCGACTCTAAGTTCCCTGGCCCCAGTCAGTTACATTTTACATGATCCCTCAGGAGACTGATACATTTTCATGGCTGCATTTAATATCCCTTCAATCTCCTAAACATGTGTTATTCTGTTCCTACAGATGATAAAAACAGATAGACTGTCCTGAATTGGGAGAAGGGACTTGTAGATCATTAATGCATACACCAAGCAACTCATTTTTATAACACAGAACCACTTCTATGCACCACTACCTCCAACACACTCAACTCACACAAACAACAGGTAAAACTCACTTTATGTCTATTGAAGTATCAACAACAACAAAACCTAATTAAATTTCCCATTCTCTTTACTAAAACAGAATTTAAACTTCATCAAGAACAAGTAAAGGCAATAAAAGAAAGGCTCCACGTTTTTAGTTTATTATATATCAATCATGTTCTATATGCATAGTGGTCTCCTGACAACATCCCAATCATCCACAGCCATTTAGGAAAAAAAAACACAACTTAAAACTATAGGATTTCTTTTTTCATGTTTATGGATTTGTCCCCTGCCACTTTAACCCCAAGTCATCAAAGGGCAATAATGTTCACTTTTAACAGTTTCAGATAGAGCAAATCTGTACCACTGAACAACTGCTTCATAATTTCCTCAGAAAAGTATTGGCAGATCTTTAACTGTATGGTGTTACAGTTCCTAATAACACCACTGGAACATGAAAACTGACTAGAAGTGTTTTATAAACTTTAAACCACATTGGAGGTTACAATTAATTAGTCAGAAACAAAAAACAACTGGGAAATATTTCGAAACTAGACGCTTTGATTATTTCCCACTTGTCATTTTTTTTCTATCCAAAAGCTCTAACTTCTAACCTGCCTCTCTGTACCATACCAAGCCATTTTCTCCTGCCTTCTTTTCCTATCAAAATTTCTGTTAAAAAGAGAAAAAGCACTATTTGGTAAAATAAATATGCCCAACTTTTTTTTTTTCCCCTCATTCAAGAATCTTACGCAGAAGGACTAAATTTCACTTTAGGAGTGAAATGAAACCTGGAAGCCAGGCTCAGGGCACCAGCAGATAACTGTAGGAAACTTAGCTCATACCCTATGCAAGCATGTCAAACTCGCTGCTCGCAGGCCTTGTCTAAATAAATGGGGCCTGCAGCCCGCAGCCCGCGAGTTTGACATGCTTGCCCTATAGAGTATGTAACCCATATTCCCTATTTGATCATCTTGGGGTGTTGGGCTGTGAGCTCATACTCTTAGCTCCTCCCTCATCAAAGGGAGCTTTGGGACACAGGCCTCAACATCCCATTGCCAGCAGTCATGTAAGGGTTCTGGAGGCTGGGTCTGCTTTGCACAACACTGTATCTCCAGGGCGTAACACAGTGCTGGGCAGAATGAGTGCTCAGCAAAAATATGACTGGGTTACTGAGTCCCATGAGTTTTAGTTAGTGAATATGAGGCAGCTCACAGTGCAAATAATCATCTTGACTGGCCACTGAGCCAAGTGTGAGGGGCAAGCTGCTGTAGAAATGACCCATTAATGGAGCCCCAATGTCCATGCCAACTTGGCTGCTGACATTTCAGAAACTTTCTTTTCCGGCTATTCCCACTCCATTATATTGCCTAGCCTCGGTCAGGCAAGATGCTAGTAGTCTTACCCTTAAGAGTAAGACTTCTAGCATCTTGTATTTCATAAATAACTCCAAGGGTGGGAGGTGGCTAGCTAGTGGGGGCATTACCTACAGGCTAAGGGTCTGTCTCTGCAGGAGTGGATCTCAATCGTCAACCATGAAGCTCTGGGAGAAAGCTCTGGTTAACATTTTTCAAAGAGGTGGTTTATTTTTAAGTAATAGTGTCAGATAAGATTGTGCTATTGAAACATTGTCTTCAACTGGGTTATTGTCACAAAGTGTGCCTGTGTTTTGATTTTTGATTTTCTCGAAGACTGTTATTGCCATACTGCAAAGGACAACAGAGAAGAACCAGAACTTGTGATTTCTGATTCAGGGCGCTATAATTTGCTTACTGCGGGAACTTTGAAAGTTATGAATGAAACATGTTGCAGTCTCTCAGATTCGGTGTTTACAAAATTGTTTTTATCTGACAAAATGAGCTTGACTCTTTCCTCCTATTTATGCTAGGTTCCTTTTTGCCCAGTCCACAAAAACATACTGGAAGAGCTTAGAATGGGACAAAAAGTTCACCCAGCTCACACCCCCAAGGCCGGAGCTCTCTGCTCCATCTCCTCAGCTGGTTTCTCTTTCTCTCAAGAAGCCAGGATATCAAAGACCAAATCCATCTCAGCTGCAACAGAGGCTCCTTAAGGGATTCCACCGTCGGAAACCTGCAGGCCCTGTGTCCCTGGCTCGGCTGCCTTTGTGTCAGGTCTTTACAGCAGATGGTGCAGACACCCGGCATTTGCATGACCACAGAAATCTGTTCTCCACTATTACTCTCTAGGAAACAAGGGAAGCTCTCCCCGAAGTTGCCACCCTCCCAGGGCCAGGCTCTCGGCGGCCCAAAACTCTGGCTCCGCGAGGCGGCGGGCGACTTACCTCCCAGAGATGCTGCGTGTTTCTCACGGCGCCGGCCTGCACCTTCTCTGGGGGCAGGAGTACGCCCTGGAAGGGCCCGATCCAGGTGCCCTGCTGGATCCTCTGCGCCGCGCAGATGCCGTAGGCCAGGCCGGGCACGGTGCTGGTGCACAGGCACACCTCGCGCGGCAGGTCCCGCAGCCACTCGGGCATCTCCGGCGGGGGCGCGGCAGCCGCGGCGCTGCCCGTGCTCACCAGCCGGCGCAGCGAGTGCAGCGGCCCGTGCATGGGGCACTCTCCGTGGCGGTTGTCCGCGCACATGTCGCAACCTGCCGGGGATACCGGGAGGGAGGGAAGGCAGAGGTTAACTCGGCAGCTCAGGGGCCCACCCTCCGGTAACTTCCCGAGACAAATGCATCCCCACCCCCGGGAGCCACCTGCAGGGAGGTGAAGGCGGGAGGGCGCTGAGGCTACTGGGAGTCGCGGGAGAGGTGAACTCAAATCTCTCCCTTGGAATTCGCTGAACCCAAATCCGCCTGGTACCGGGTCAGAACCCCGAGCGCCCCCAAATGCCTTCCGAGCTGGGTGTGGGTGGCGTTGTGGTGTCCGCTGAACCGACGGTTCGCGGCTTCTCCTCCCGGCTTCTAGCTCTCCCTCTCCCCTCTGCTCCAGTTCCCTCCGACCCTCCGGGTGCCCGCGAGTTCTCCCTCCATCAGGTGTTTACTGTATCAGGAAGAAAGCCCGAGACAGAACGCCCGTCTCTGGCCAATTTGGTATCTAGGAGAGATTCTACATGGGTCGCCTCTTTTTACAATTAGAGAAGACACTTTAAAAATCACCAGGGTGGGTGGGCAGGCCATTCCCACTCCTCTGGCCCCACGCCCCCACTCCAGCGCCCCAGAGGGCACAGCCCGAGCCCCAGACACCGGGGAGCGCGGGATCCCTCAGCGCCCGGCAGTGCCCACTCTCCGCGCTGCAGCCATGCGGGCGGGCGGGCACCGATGGGGAGAGGAAGGCTGTTCCGGCGGGTTAGGGGAGTCCATGCTTGCGTGCCAGCTCTTCCCAGAAGCCAAGAAGAAACAAATAGCAAATTTAACGATGGGGCAATGGGTCTTTAATGATCAGAATACAGGTTCCATGGAGAGGGCCCCAACTCCTGCCCAGACGGCGGAGGCCTCAGGCTAAAGGCTACCATCCTGCCTTACAAACTGGAGTTGTTGTGAAGCTGTCTCTCTCCGATGTTCCCCGAAGCAGCCAAAGCGCAAAGGGACCCCCACCCTGGGGGCCGGGCTATAGACACCCAGTGTGCTTCCACTCAAACTCGAGGTAAGAGGCCGGCGGCCGCGGGGAGCAGGGCCTGCGGCAACCGCGCTGTCGGATCGCAGCGCCCTCGGGGTTATTAATGGGCCTGGCGGAGCCGCCGTGTCTGCGCCCCAGCCCAGCAGACCTGCCTCGGGGAGACAGCCTCGGCGCCCGCTGGCGAAGCCCGCCCTCCCTGGCCCAGCCGCCCTGGGGAGCAGAGGCGCCCCCAGCCCTGGAGCCTGTGGCACTGGGCCTGATGTTGAGCCAGTGCCCACAGGGGAACGATTCTGGGGGGGGGAGGTGGCCCTTGGGGCTTCTCTGCGCTGGGCCTTGGTCGCAGCCAGTCCTGATGGATCACACAGGGTGTGCCCTCTTCATGCTGAAACAGACAAAAACGCTCAAGGAACTTGTGGCAACGTGAGTCACTGAAGAGTCTTCAATGAAGGAACCTCATCAACCCCAGCATGGAGTGAACCCTGGTTTTGCCACTGGCTTCACAGCTAGCCGAGGGTTGACCTGTTGACTATGTGAGCATCCTCTCTCAGCGAAAGGTTCCAGACAGCTCTGCTTCTCCTTGTTCAGCTACTCCACTCCTCCCCAGAGAGCCCAGGGAATAAGGGGACCATGAGTGCAGCTTCTTGGAGGTGTCCCCGGGCCTCTCAAGTGAAAAACAACAACCTGTTTCTGCAGGTATGATGTGTCCATACCTCTGGACCTCCATCACACAAAGGCCCCCTCTTCCAGCAACACAGACTAATGTAAAACGACCCAGTCCAGCTCTGCTTCTGACCTTAGGGCAGTGGTTCTCAACCTTCCTAATGCCGCGACCCTTTAATACAGTTCCTCATGTTGTGGTGACCCCCAATTTCATTGTTACAAATTGAACATAATTAAAGCATAGTGATTAATCACAAAAACAATATGTAATTATATATGTGTTTTCCGATGGTCTCAGGCGACCCCTGTGAAAGGGTCATTCGAGAACCGCTGCCTTAGGGCCTAGACAGGAAGCATTCTCCTTCTCCACATGTCAACCCTTCCAGAACACATGCACTTCACACACCCTCTCAAGATTCTGACTGTGAAAATAAAAACTTCGAAATAAAGGGGGAATAAAAAGAAAAACAAAAGTTCATAATTACCAAGTGCCAGCTATGTTCCAGGCACCTGCCTATTTTAACCCAAACAATCGCCATATTATCCAACTGTCATGATTCCCATTTTGCAGATGAAGCAATTGAGCAATGTAACTTGACTACGGATCAGAAACTAGAAACTGGTAGAGAAAGATTCACAATCAGGTCTGCCTGACTCCAAAGCCTCCAAAACTAGACTAGTAGAGATTTAGGAAGACTAATGAGAGCCGGGAGAATTTTATATCCAAACTCGTAACTCAATCAATAGAATTATTTCACGGAAATCACTCTTTGGGGGCCACAAAATCGCTAATTGAATTACAGACATTTCTCTCCCTCTTTCCCACACTCTTGAGTTTGGGGATAAAGTAAGAGAATAAATTGGAAAGTGAATAGATAATGCCCATAATTTTGAATTTTAGTATCTAACTTCAGAGATGGACTTTCAGCACCTTAGCAAAGATAGCTTAAAACAAATGACTAAACAAAGGCAATATGTCCATAAAATAAATCACCCCCGGTTTTTTATTAACTGACTGTCCCTTTCTGATTGACTCAATGAAACAAAGGGTGAGAAGCAAAAGTGTTTAGTATTCACTCCCCTAACAATACATAGTAGAGATTCTGTCAAGTCCCAATAGCTCCACAACATGGAACGTCACACCAACTATATCAGTAATAAAATAAGGAGCTAAAGTACTAACTTCAGCCACAACCCGCCACCACCACCACCCCACCACCCCCCGCCAGACAACAAGCACACTCTTAATATTTGTTATACATGATACACTAGTCCTTTCTCTAAGAAATCCTCTAAAGCTCTCTTCAACTTAAGTCTCCAGGGGAGGTTGAAAAACTGAGTAGCATTTTGCAGAGTGAAAGCTGAGGCTCTCCCAATATTCAGAAGGCGACATGCATGCTGGGTCCACGGCAGAGCAGGCAAGGCCAGTCCACTGTAACTAGTCCACCCAACACGAGTCTTTTGAATTTATAAACCACTTTGTGCTTTAGCAAAATATTCTGTCAGAAAAGTTGACCAATTGCAGCAAAATACTGTTATATCCTAATGTTACTGGGGTTTTGGGGTGTGTTTTTTTTTTTTAATATACAAGCTCTGTCATTGAAAACATTTGGCTTCTGACTTATGTCTTGTAGTCCCAAAGCAGCTTAAGGATGTTTAAAACAAGTAACTGACTACCAGGGGTTGACAAATGTGGCACAAGTAGACAAACATTCTAGCAGAGTGTTTTCTAGACAGCAAGCCATGAACATCTACATGAAAAGGTTTGAGGGAGAAGTGAGCTAGATGCCCAAACCACACACACGCACACGCACGCACACACATATATTACACAGCATTCCATGCCAAGCAATCCATAACATAAGCCTATTTGTATTCATAAAGAGGAGGCAAATAAAGGTTCTTACTTTCTCCTAAAGTCAGGGTCAGCTTTCTACAAGTTCATAGTTATTATTCATAACGGGTTTTCTATAACTGTGAGAGATATTATAATATCCTCAAGCAAGATACTCTGAAATGCCATTTTAGTATCAGAAATATAAGAAATCGTGCTCGCTTTTCTATCTTGAATAGGTCTGTGAAGGCCCCTGCGATGGGTTTCTGAGTAAGGGAATGAGGTATTATTAGGTTGCAGACTCCCTCACCTCCTGGCTTCAGCAGGCCAGGCCAAGGAGAGTGAGGAGCAGACTTTCACTCTTCATTTCATAGCCTTTGTATTGTTTGGATGTTTGTACAAGTGCATGTATTACTTTTGTAGTTGAAAATAAATCTATTTTAAGGTTAAGGGGGGCAAAACAGGCCATGGGTGTGTTTGTTTGTTTCAGGTATTTTCATTTGTTGTTCTAGGAAAGGTAAAATATAAAATGTTTCAGGCTCTTTTTTTTTCATGTCTGGAGAGGCCAAAGGCATGTGTGGGTGCAGGCGGAGCTAGGACCCCTGAGAAGCACCAGGCACAGGCAGCCTCCCCCTGCCCTCGCTGATCCTCTGGAAAGGGAACCAAGGAGCAGCTGAAAAGTCTGCCCCGCCTAGGCAGAGGTAACTGCAGGGCTATGAATCCTCCCCAACCACCACTGAGGTTGCTGCCCTCAGTCTTGCAAGCCCAGTCCAGTGGGGCCAGCACCCATTGATCCTTGCTGGATGACTCTGCCCAGGAGTGCCGCCTGCTGGCAAGCCTCTCATGCGCTCTGGGCGTGGTGATGGAGGGAAGTGTCGCTGCATTTTCGGGAGGCTGGCTGTAGGGACAGAGGGCTGGCGGAGCTGGGTAGCTGGTAACCTCCCGCACCAGAGTTCACGTCCAGACAGCACTCTCCCCCAGCCCTCCAGCAGCAACTGGTTATGAGTGAAGTATGCAGTGAGCAGTGAGGCTGCAAGCTGGAGCCTCCTAACCTAGTGGGCATTTTGAAGGCCTCACCCCCTTCCTACTAGCATGGGGCTTTCTTGCAAGGCCACGGAAATCTGGAGACCCTTACTAGGCCGTCCTCTCCTTCCACCCGGCAGGGGTCTCCCAGGCTCCTCAGCAAATCCGGAGGCCCGTGAGTTAGCCCAGCCACGGGGAAAGGGAGCCGATTGTGGCTGGGCCCCAGGGGAAGCCCAGCTGCCACAGAACCTACTGGAGGGCTCTCCCGAGGCGAGTTTAAAGCGCCTGGCCAAGCTCGGAAGCTTGGGTTTTCCAAGCTCAGCCTGGCTGAGGCTGGGCCGGCCAGCTGGACCTGGGGCCAAGAGGGAGAGACAAAATGGGGAGGAAAAGAAAGAGGGAAAGAGGAAATGTGGATTTTATTGGTGTCCCCACACCTGTATTTATAAATTAAATGGGAGCGCCCATGTGTGCGGTGAGAGAATATTGCATGGAGATAAACCGTGCAGCCCTGCCCCTGCGAAGCCGCCATATACAAGGCGGAGATGATGAATAGGAGGCGCGAGAAGAGATCGAAGCGGGTCTGGGCTGGCTCCACTCGCTCCTACAAAACTATAGGGCAATTAATTGTGGCTTGTCCCCTCATCCTTCATCTCCTGGTGGCACATATCGATGGAGATTACTGCTGATGGACCATTTTATCACCTTAAATAAACAGTCGCCACCTCTTCTAACCTCAATCTAATATATGGCTCTATGTTCAGTTTCAGGGCGCGAGATAACGAATGATGTAAAATAACTAAATCATGTGTGTTATGGGGATGGGATTGGACCTGCACACAAAAAGGGAGAAAAGAGAAAAGGAAAATATAAAACACACAAACCCACACACTGATGCACAGCCTCCCGCCTACCAGGGACCAGGTCTGAAGTCCCAGCCACTAGCCGGCCACGGACAGCTGGGACTCAGGTGTGCAGAGTGTGCCTCGTGGCAGGAAAGCTTGCTGGTGGGTGACTGGGCCCGGACGCTTCCTAAACAGGACGTGTGTTTTCCAACTGGGTGGGAAGAGATCGGGGAATGTCAGAAAATACTCTCCTTTACCTCTTACCCTGACTCCCAAACAGACAAAACAGTGTTGGGTGCAGATTTCTTTCTCTCCCCTGGACACTCTCCTCAAACTCTTGGAAAGGGGGGCACTACCAACTGGAAAGCCTTGGGCCTCTGCTGTTCCTGGTGCTGTTCCCTGCATAGCAGGGCTCGCCCACCCCAGGAGGGGATAGAAGGTCCTGATGCAAGAAACTGGGTGGGGTCCTTAGCTCTAGTCTCCCTGTCAGGTTCAGGGGAGGAGCAACTTCCAAAAAAAGGTATGCGAGGTTAATTGGCCCAGACCTTTTGATACAAACACAAATTCCAGGCCCAGCCCGGGGGCTCTTACTACCTTCCAAGAGTAGTGACAGGGTTTCAAGCGAGGCACCAGAACCTGAGAAGAGGCCACTGACACGGAGCCTGCGGAATCAATGGCTTGGGGCAACCCAGCAGCAATGAGGGCAGTAACACAAGAAGAGGAAGAAAGGGTCCCACCCCCCAATTATATCACACATTGCCCCACCGGACTTTCAGGAGATGAAAGAAGAGGCAGCTAGGCATTCAGAGCTTCAGTGGAAAGTGTACTTCAACCACGGAATAAATGGAATACATGGAGTTGGATATCAGCAATATAATGGAACAGCTCACTCGCCTAGCTTGCATGGTTTCTGCTGTTTTTTCATCTTTTTTTGTGGGAAAGAGAGCTAAAAGACCTTTCGCTCTGGCATTTGCTATAGATGCGAATCAAGTTTCAAGGTGAGACTACTGTTACTGATTCACAGGCTTTACTGGGTTGCTGATCCCAGGCAAAAAAGTTACTCTTCTGTAGGGAACAGAGAAGTGAGGGGGTCCCTTTCTTTGCCTTGTAAGAAAAAGAGAAAAATTACTCAATGCAAAGTAACAAAATGAAGCACTGCTGAGTGGTCTCTTCACGGGGTTCTTTTAGAAAATAGCAAAAGACGGAAAGGAAAACTGGGGATCTCTCTACGTCATAAATTAATAGGTGTTTCCCTTTGGCCTGCCTCTCACTTCCCCCACCCCCGCACCCACCCAAATACAACCTGGGAAGGGTGAGAGCTCTGGTTTTCACCCTCTTTCAAGTAACAAATATACCAACTTCCCCTGCCTAGGGAAAGTTTCCCAGCCTTTGCATTTCTGATTTTTGAGCCCCTAGTTAGATTAAACTCAATCACTTCCCACTTCACCTTTGTAAAACACATCCTCTGGTTTAAAATGAATGCCTCCGCTTGCCTCCCATTACACAGAGCTACCTCCGCTATTTTCTTTCTCAACTGCCCTTTAATTAGGGAGCAACATGAAGTGTAACTCTAATAGGACGATCTGACTTCCTTTCCCCTCCGTCTTTCTTATGCACTTTGCATATTAAAGCAATCCATTAGACTCAAAAGGATATACCAAAAGACTAACACAATAGAAATAATTTAAATAAGTCATACTTCCTTTCCTGCAACCAGAGGGAAAAAGTTGCCTAGGCAATAAAGTGATTCAAAGAACCATATATTAATTAGGAATCTAACCCAATTCTTTCTCTGGTGAGAATATAGTGAATCTCAAGACGGCCTTGTAAACAGTATAGGAAGCTCAACACACAGCCAGGGCGGTGGGGCACGCTGCTGGTGTCTTTTCCGGCACTGTTTTCATTCAGAAGAGAAACTGCAGGCAGGATGAAGCACTATCAGTCCACACTTACACTTAGCAGTAAGGAATGCCTTTCCCAAAGAATAATCTTTTTATTTCACATTTTAAAAAATGCTTTGTAAACAACACATGCAAATCCAGTAGGAGAGAAGTGTTTTTAAAAACCCATTAAGACAATACAGTTTTTACATATTTTCTGCAACTCTGAAATGCAAGCATCTTCTTAACTGCAGAACAAATCCGAGTGGAAACCGTCCTTTTAAACCAGCACTTTACCTTCAGATTCTACAACGGAAAAAAAGTAAGTACAACTGCTCTCTTTGTTAGTAATAATTATCTCCATTAGAACAACTACCTCCCACCATTATGAAAAGATTAATACAACTTAACCACTAGGCTCATGCCTCACGCTTTTTCATCGAAGTAATGACTCTGGGAGCCCTTCAAATAATTATAAGCTGGAGGTATTTTGTTTTACAACGAATTAAAAAGGTCACGGGATGGTAGCCATTCTGCAAGAAGGGACTTATTAAAAACAGAATAACAACAAATGTTTATGATCCTCACACAGAAGCTAGATGAAGGAGCGAAAGGAAGAAAATGGTAAGTGCTGATCTTTCAAATCCTGTATTGCTTTCAACCTGACTCTGAACCTGATTTAATGTTCTCCCCAGAGGTCTCTGGAGGTGTATTTAGTACTTAACGCGTTAGGTGTAAACATAGCACAACTTTCGAAGTTACCAAAAAGGATCGGAGACAAAGCAATACACATTCGTGGTCTTCACTGGGAGTCTTGCTTCAAAACCTCAAAATGGAACCACACTTGTGACGAGCGTTTGAAATTATGAACATAGGAACCGAAGCTGGACGAGACCTGAAGTTTAACTAAGTATTTACTATTTACTTGGGGGACAAGGAGAGTAAGCTTCTTAAACTAAATTACTGTCGCCCCATTTTTACAAATAGCCAAGCCATCAAACGTGGCTACGGACTGCGAACGTTTGAAGGGGTCAAGGATGCAAGGAGAATGTGGGACCCGCAGGGAACAACTCTATCCTGAAGACGGAAAATTTCTCACGAAGCAGCTGGCATTTACTTTCTAAATAAATGGTAGACCTAAGAGTAATGCCTGCCTGCTGGAGAAACTGACCCAGAATTATCCAAAACTCCTAGTCCCGCGAGGCCAGGCCAGGCAGCAGCGCCCGGCCGTTCCCCTTGAGTCCTGGACAACCCTGCAGCCCGAAACGAACGGACAGTTAACCCCAGAAGTAGGGTAGAGAGGAGAAGCAAGCCCTGGAATCCACGCTCCCCAGGAACTCTGCGTCCCTATCTTGTCCCCCTCCCCACCCCACCCCCAGGGCCAGGCCAGCCGGTTCTCGGGACTCCCCGTCGCGCGCTGCCTGGAGCCGGCCGTCCCCGGGCACCGTCCCGCGGGAGGGCGGAGGTCTGAAAGCCCGGGCCGGCAGGCGACTCGAGTCCTACAGCCTCGGGGCTGCGGAGCAGAGGATGAGCGGAGGGGAAGAGGTTACCCCGAGGTGCCAGCCGGGAGCCCCACGCGTTCTCCTTCCTTCTCTAACGCCAGAAAACCTTTGCCACTGTGCTCTGGGAGGTGCGGGCCCGCTGCCGGGACCAGTCCACCACCCGGGGTCCCTCTCGTCCGGGTCGACCCGCCTCCCCGACGGGCGCCCTCCCTGGACGGCGCCAGCGCCACAGGAGAGAGCGCGCGGGCTGCGGCTACGTACGGTTGTTGGGGTCGCTGGTGTGCTGGTTGAGCGGGATGATCTCCATGCGCTGCTGGCCGTACAGGTAATAGTCCAGCTCCTCCGCGCTGCAGCGGAAGCGCGGGGCGCCCCGGCCGTC
Source organism: Myotis nattereri (assembly GCF_964212035.1). Lineage (NCBI taxonomy): Eukaryota > Metazoa > Chordata > Mammalia > Chiroptera > Vespertilionidae > Myotis > Myotis nattereri. The sequence goes on along the minus strand of NC_138079.1, from coordinate 73,906,693 downwards.
CCCGCCGCCGCCGCACTTGGAGGGCCCCGGGCCCGAGGCGGCGCCCAGGCACAGGTCCTTGGGGGGCAGCGGCTCCGCGGCGACGGCGGCGGCCAGGGGGGCGAACACGGGCAGCTGCGCCACGGGCAGGGCCGAGAGACCCGCCAGCGCGGCGGCGGCGGCGGCGGCGGCGCAGGAGGCGGCGGAGGAGGCCGAGGTGGAGGAGGAAGCCGGGGTGGAGGCAGCGGAGGAGAGCGAGGCGGGCCGCGGGCGCAGGCTGTCCGGCGGAGGCTCCGCGCGCTCAGGGGGCGGCGGCGGCGGCTGGAGAGGCTGCGGCGCGCCCAGGGGCCCCGCGGCCCCGCCGCCCTTGAGCGGGCCCCCGCCGCCGCCGTGCGGGAACAGTTGCTGCCAGTGCTGCAGATAGGCTGGGTCCACTTTGAGGAAGGCCGAGCCGCCGGGGTCTCCGGGCTTCAGCATGTCCGACGCCTCACGCTGGGGGCAGAGGGCAGAGAGGAGGGTGCGTGTGAGCCGGGCCCCGGGCCTGGCGCGAGAGGGGCGGGCGGGACAGCCGCCGAGACCCTGGAGCGGGAGCCGCAGCCCTTGGCTTGGCCAGGAGCAGCGCGCTCCGGCGGCTCCTTCCTCCCAACTCCGCTGGGGCGCAAAGTTTACTCTGAAGCTGCCGCGCCGCGCGGTGGGAGCTGTGTCCACGCTGCCTGGCCTCGCAGCCAGAGGCGCCGAGCTCCCACCCTGCGCTGTCGAAGCCCGGAGCGCAGGCGCTTCCCCGCGGAACTCGGCTGCAGGACGCAGCCCCCACCCTCGGCCGACCCTGGCCGGAGTGGCGCAGCGCCCGAGCCGCGTGGGCCCCCGGCGCTAGGAGGCGGGTCAGCCGCGCCCTCCGCCCCCCCCCCCCCCGGACCTCCACCCTCCTATCCCAGGGGCCCCAGACACTCAGCCCCAGAGGAGCCTCGTCTTACCTGAAAACTCGGAGCCGCCGGCGGCGGGTGCGTGGGCGCGTGTCTCGGGACCCGTGCGAGAGCGTGTGCACCCCGGGGGCGCTACATGCCCTCGGCAGCGCGGAAGGAGAGACCTGAGATCCGGCCGCGAGCACGGGCTACGGAGGCCCGCGGAGGGCGCGGGAGCGCGAGCGGACCCGGGCGTGGGGCAGAGTCGCGGTGGGTTGTTGCGCTCGGCCGCTGCGTCCGGGCTCCTTGGCTCCGCGCTCTGGCAGCCTCCTGGCTGGACACGTGGGTTTTACGACAGCACAAAATACAAGCGTGTGTGTGTGTGTGTGTGTGTGTGTGTGTGTGTGTGTGTGTGTGAGAGAGAGAGAGAGAGAGAGAGAGAGAGAGAGAGAGAGAGAGGAGAGGGAGAGATGGGGTGGCAGGGGGGAGGGGTGGGATGGGGGGAAGAGGCGGGAGGCAGGCCAGAAGAACGAAGGGGAGGGAAGAAGGAAGTTCTAACTCGGCTGGATCCACAAACTGCCCGTGCGCCTTCCCCGCACTAATACCTCCTCCGCTGTCCCACCCCCGACTTTTTTTTTTTTTTTTGCGTGACGTCTCCCGCGCGCCTGTTGTCTCTTTCTGCCCATGATAGATCTTTTCTAGGTACCGGCTCTCTGCCCTGATGGAGAAAACAGTGGGCATGCGGAGACCGGAACGCACCTCCGCACACGCGCGGGAGTCCACGTCCGGGAGGCGGGTCCGGCCGGGCAAGTGAACCAGTTCCCGGGACGGGGTTTGAGCTTTTGCCGGGCCCCGTTTGCAGAGGAGTACAGCCTCGACCAGCCCGCTGCGCGACTTCTCACACAAGCCCGGAGGGTGGGGGGTGGGGGCAGGAGGGGGAGTTGGGGGCGGGACGGGGCGCGCGCCGGAATGAGCCTCAGTCCCCAGCGGAGGAGGCAGGCTTTATAGAGCTGGGATACGAGAGACCGTGGGTCTCTAAAGGGCGGCCGGTCCTGCAGGGCTGGCCGCTGGCCTAGAAGGCGGCTGAATGGATGGAGCCCCACGTGCCCAGCGCTCAGCCCACTCACGCTCTCGAGCTGTCTTCCTGGGGGTCTCGCTCCTCCTCCTTGCTGGATCTGAGGCAAGTATCCAGAGCTATGTCTATTACAACTGCTCCCGGACAGGCGAGGCTTGTCCTCCTTTGGGTGCCACGGATGGCGGGGGTGGGGGGTGGGGTGGTCAGGTATAGATCTCTAGTCCCAAAACCTAGGGGGCGGAGGGGCAGCGTGGAAGCACAGCCCCAACCCGCCACCCTGTCCACCCAGCGCCTTGGGCCACGCCCGCCCATCCCTGTGCACACACACACACACACACACACGCCCAGCTCTTCCAGGCCGTCGCAGCACTCGGTGGGCGAGGGCAGGGTGTGTGAAACTGGCCCGCTCGTGCGCTTTCCCTCGCTGGAGTTCTGTACACACCTCAGAGAAATGACATTTGTCTTTGTCCAAACACACCAACTTGTCTAACACCCGCCACTCTAAGCAATTACTAGTCACACTTTCCTGCCTTCTGCTTGTCTCTTTTTGTCTGCCTACACTCGCGTCGTCTGAGCCTGGGAAACGCGTTGTTTAGACTTTGTCCGGGTCTCACGCAAGATGCCTCGATGCCGGTTGGAACAGGGTGGGACCGAAAATGTTTTGACTGGCGTCGTAGTGACAAGGCCATCAGTCATCCCTGGAGAGAGTGATGGTTCCCACGTGTCAGGCAGGCCCCGCGAGGGAAAGCCCACGGTGCTGTGGACACAGAGGCGCACCAGGCGGGCCCCACGGGCTGTGAACAACTTCATCGGAAGGAGAGGATGAAGGTCCAGGCCCGTTTCCATGGATCTGCTCGCAGAACCGCCGCGCAGTGGCTGTTGGGCCACGAGGGCAGGGGCAAGCCCTCTTTCTCACACTCTCCCGGCTCACTGCTGAGAAAGGAACACACTCTTCTGTTCTCCGGGACAGGCTCCGGGACAGGCTCCGGGACAGGCGGGAGCCCCGGGGTGGGCTTAGACTCCGGGCAGCCCCGCCGCCTAACTGTTTCTGCCCAAGCCGGCTGTGTACAAGCGCTCGCCCCCAGGACTGTCCACCCCCAAACACACTTGAAAAGCTCGGGACTTTGAGAAACTAGTGACAGCAACTGCTTCCGAGGCCTCATGCCGCCCACGCTGTGGGAAGCCCCGCGGTCCTTCGGAATAAATTTACGGGTCGGTTCGTGAGCGCTTCCCACGTGCCGGGCGCGGGTAGGCGCTTCAAGTGCGTGTATCTGCCCAGCCACGGGGAGGAGGCGCTATCATTCACCCCAACACGGCAGCGGGGGGCACCGAGGCTCAGAAAGGTTAGGTAGCTTCCCTCAGTCACCCCACTAATGAGCGATGGAGGCGGACTCAAACCCCGGTCCGGGAGGCGCCAAGTACGTTTTCCTGCTCACCCTCGCCAAGCCTCCACCCTCGCCGTCCGGACAGACGCCAGAGGGGTCTGGAGGCACCTTGGGGGAGGTTTGGCTCCCCTTTTGGCTGGAGAAGAGGCTGTAGCGGGGCCTCCTTTGCCCACTATGCCTGTGTGTGGTGTTCCAGAACCGCCAGGTCCAGGACCCCCGTGGCCCCTGGCAGAAGCGGGTCTCGCGGAGACCGGAGGCCTTAGGGAGCCCGTGTGCAGGAGGTGGGCCAAAGTTCTACCGGGCGCTCAGAAGGCCGGAATCCGGGGCGCACGAACAAGGAAGCTGTGGAGGGGGTGTAGCGGGGATCCGAGCATCCTCGGCGCCTTTCCAGTAGCCCCTGCTCCCACTGTGACTCCAAGAGGCAGCGGGGTTTGGCGGGGACGGGGTTCTGCGCTCTCTTCCCCCACCCCGCCCCGCACGGCCGCGATCTGCCCAGGACGCAGCCCACTCACCCCGCCGATCCCGGGCTGGCTTGGTCACCGCCGCCCTGGCAGCCTCAGGAGTTCTTAGGAAGTGAGCCCACGGACCATCAGAACATGCACCCCTCAAATCTGCTCGCCTCTTCTTTAGAGTGAGACCGCGGAAACAAATCACTTCGACCACTCAGAAAGCGATCAAACCTTTATAAAAATCCATCGCTCCCCAATCGATGAGTGAATATTTGCTGGGAATTTGTTCCAGAGGAATAAGTAAGGAGCGTGAGTGTATTAAATGCAAACGGGGGGACACGGTGGTGTTTTTCTTCATTGATTAATGACCTCTAAAATAAAACAAGTGGGAAGAGGCGCCGGGATCGATAAATTAACTACCTAAATTCATCATTTTCTCGAGCAATTCCCTCCCCCCCCCCCCGAAAATTATCCTTAGGAAGCCCATGGTACCCTCAGCGGGGAGGGAAGGCGGGAGCTGGAGGTCAGAGCTGGGAGGGAGGGACCGGAAGGAGCAGGCGAGCTAGAATAGGGTTCTGTCCGGGAGACCCTCTATCTGATTTCGTTTGACACACAATCTTCACGTTTGCCTTTCATATTAATTATATTTTCCTTCCTGCTGGAGGAGGGGAACAAATGGTCGGTTGCCTTTGACAGGACTCCAATAAAGGATTCAACAGCGCTCCTCTCTGCCCTCAGCGCTCGGCTTCTAGGTTTAAGGTCATGGGTGGCTGAGTTAATAATTCATTAATATAGACATTTATTCAGAAGGGTTTTCCCGAGATCCACTCTCCCAGCCTCCTCCCAGAGATTTATTTTCCTGGAAAGCGGATGGGGGTTGGGGTGGTTGGGGTGTGTGTGTGCTGGGCTGCAGGTGAAAGGAGGGAAGGAGTAGAAAGAAAATGAAGAAAGAGTCTGGATACAGCTGGGAGCAATCTTTGCTTCCCCACGAGTGGCCAGGTGCCTCTAGCCTGCCGTCAAAAACTTGGTGGGAAAATGTAGCATCCAAACTGCACAGGGACCCTGGCTTCCAGTCGTCTTTTTCCCTATGTCTACATTTGGTCATTTTCACTAATTTGCAAAGCTCTGTTCTTCCATGCTTTAGGGTCGGGGAAGAACCGTGGAACTGAGGACCTTGGAATGCAGGCAAAGGGGGAAATCCCTGGAAAGAGACTATGCTGCCCCGCCCCCTGAGTTCCCGAAGGAGGAGCTTTGCAACTCTCCAGACCTGGAACCTGAAGGAAGCTCAGCTCCTAAGGGCACCGGCAGCGTCTGGTGGACACTGTAGCCCCTCAGACAGGGACTATGGGGGCATCAAAACAAGCCCCAAAGGTCCACGCCCGCATGGATTTTACTTTGTAGCGGGTGCAAACAATAAACAAGTCATTGTCGGATGGTAATAAGTACTATGGAGAGCAACAAAAAAGGCTCAGAGGGAAAGAGGACAGTAAGTAGGTAGAAGGTTTAAATATAGAGGCCAAGGAAGGCTTCTCTTATTAGGTGACATCTGAATAGAGACTTAAAGCCAGAGGAAGAACTTACTGCATATATGTATAACCCATGGGCAGACAATAGAGCTGTGAAGGCCTGGGGGCAGGGGCAGGAGTGGGGTGGAGGAGTTCAATGGTGAGGGAGGGGAACATGATGTTCCTGTAATATTTTCAATCAAGATAATTTTTTTTAGGAAAAGAGGATGGCCCTTTTGTGCCTCGAGTGGGGCATTCTCTGCTCTATCCTATGGCCCAGGAGTGAACACAAGAGAAAAGGTCTCTTCTCAAAATCCCCCAAGGTCCTGGGAAAGGATTCTGCCTGGTCAGTCAGGTCAGGCCCTGGCCACACTGGGTTCCCTTTGCTCTTACCTGCTCCCATCTGGTTCCCACAAGATGCTGTAAAAGCTTCTCAGTGTCCTTTCAAATGCACCCATTCACTGTTTACATCCGCTGAAGCCATGTCGCCTCTGTTGCTGGTGACTTAGGACCTTCCACAGTGGCCTGCCCCAAACTGGGCCTGTGTCTTCAACAGGCACATGAAAAGATGCCTTCCTATTTTAAGCTTTTTTATGAAGCAGCTACCAAATTCCAACCTCCCTCTCTACCACCCACTTTATACTGCACTGCGGGAGGCCCGGACGCTAAGGTGGACAGTGTGTAAAATGTACTGAGAAACCGAAAACAAGAAAACCCACACCATTTACTTTAATCATTGCCAAGATCTCCCCTTTGATCCCTGTGCAACTTCACACATCCGTCCTTCGTGACAGAAAACCACAGGGCCAGCTACTAAGGGAGGGAAAGGGTGTGAGGCTAGGAAGCACGAGAAGGAAAGCTTAGCACCACCTTCAGTTCTTTCCTCCCAGGAAGCAGCAGGAGCCTCACTGTTCTCCTGAGGTCTTGGCAGTTTGCACACGTGGTCTCCTCAGCTTGTCTCCTGTCACAACAGTCCCCGGAAGGCAAGGTCACAGGCAGCCCCTGGGGCCGAGAGACCAAGCGGGGCCTCTTTCTGGCCACTCTCTTTCATCCTCCACCAGGATCACCGCAGACAGCACCTGTTCACTTCACTTGAAATGCAGCCCAGCCCTCCAGCCCCTTTCACCCTGGTCACCCAGCAGCTGTCACTCAAACAATGCCTCTCAGCCACCCCAGGCCTGATTTGGATTTGACCTACTGACCTCGAGGTGAAAGGCTCTGCAGTCCATTACCATCCCCGGGGGCCAGTTCATTCTCCCAAGAAAGCCTCTAAATATATCCTTTCCGTTTCTAGGGAAATCAACTGTTATTATTTGCAAAAGCCTTGTGAGTTTATAACGGATCAGGGCAGTTCAGTCCCAAAAAGATTTTATGAATAGCCATCGAGTGAAAAGCAGCTGCTCTTTTTTTCCCTGACTTGACAAGTAAAGGAAAAGAGAAATAATTAGATAAGGAGAACTGTCCCCTCAGAAACTCATGTATTCCCTTCACTGTCTCCTGCCCATCCACCCTTTTCCCCAGGAACTTACTCTCCCTTTTCCCCCCAGAATCTGTAAGAACAGATAAGCCCATCGAAGTTACCTACAACTGGATAGTTACACATAATCTCTAATGTGCACCTACAAGGTAGGGATCTTTGGGACAATCATCTTCGAAGCTCTTCCGGCAAGTGCTATCTGGTTCTCACAGTCTTCCTTTGGTTACCAGATTGTTGCCTAAATTAGCTGAAGCCTGTAGGCCTTGAGTTATAATCAGGATGAGGCAAGCATATTGTAGTGCATCTGTTTGAAATCAGGAACATATGCTATGGTTGATTCACATTCTGAGGGTTGGTGGTTCCTAGTGCATGGAGGATTCCCCTAACTGCCTGGCACCAGCCTCTAGAAGCAGGACGGCTTCCAGTTAGCCCCCATAAATGAGGAGGCCCTGACGTCTTCCTCCCTAGGCCAGCCTCAGGAAACATGACCCATAAGCTCCTATTAGGGGTTCTCACAAACACCTGTGGGACTTTGGGAAGCCTGTCTGGCTCCTCAGTCTACACTGGCCTGGCAGGATTGGTGCCTGCCCTTACCCTGAGTTAGGGAGTCAAAGGATGGCAGCAATTGACAAGTGACACTGGGACATCTACTGAAAAATTAATGTTTTGAAAATTCAGTAATTAAAAATTTGCCTTTATAAAATACTAGAGGCCTGGTGCATGAAATTCGTGCAGGGAGGGGGGGGTCCTCTCAGTCCAGCCTTCACACCCTCTCACAATCCAGGACTACTAGCTCCTAACTGCTCACTTGCCTGCCTGCCTGATCGCCCCTAACTGACCCCCCTGCTGGCCTGGTCACCCCCAACTGTCCTCCTGCCAGCCTGGTTGCCCCTCACTGCCCCCCGCCAGCCTGGTCACCCCCAACTGCCCCCCTGCCAGCCTGGTTGCCCCATGCAGCCTGCTATTCAGTTGTTTGGTTACCCCTCACTGCGCACTCCCTCCGGCCTGGTTGCCCCATGCACCCTGCTGCTCAGTGGTTTGGTCGGCCCTCACTAACCCCCCTGCTGGCCTGGTCTCCCCATGCAGCCTGTTCGGTCATCCGTTCAGTTGTTTGGGTTGCAACAGTCGCTTAAGCTTTTATATATATAGATTAAATTTGACCATGTTTTCTTCTTGTCTGTTACATTGGCAAACACTTTTTCAGTTAAAGCATATGTTTGGATGGACCAGTATTTAATTTGCCAGCTAAGTAGCAGGTCACTGTCTTGATCATGAGGATACTCATCTTGGAGTTAACTGGTTAAATGAATACCCCCTCAACCCCAATCCAAGTATATGCTACTTTCCAGGAAAAGGACTGGGTTTCAGAATAAAGGTAAGAACTTTGAGCTAAAATTTAAGCATAGACTGTATGGCAAGTCATGGGTTAAGAGCTTTTCATGTAATATTCCCTTTGATATGAGTTACCTTTTCAGGGTAACATTTAGGTCTTTTTCTTTATAGTTTTACTACCTAAGAGTGTATCTCTAAATAATACAGTTAATTTAATCTGTTTTTGAACTTCATGAATGGAATAATACTGAGTGCTTTCTTTAGAATCTTGCTTTATTTTCTCAAGATTATATTTATAAGGTTTATCCACATTGCTTGTGTGACTCAGCTCAGTTACCTACTGTAAGAATATACCAACATTTACTCATTTTACTGCAGATAGACATTTTAATTGCTTTCATTACTTCGTTATTATGAAAAATTCTCCTGTAGGCACTCATATACCTGCATCCTGTTCCATGTATACACGAAGTTCTGTAAGGTATAGACTCACGAGTGCACCTGCTGGAGCATGAGGTTTGCATATCTTAAACTTTACTAGAAGTGCCAAACTGTTTTCCAAAATAGTTACATTAATTTGTACTCCCACAAGCAATGGAAGTATTATTGCTATACCTTAATTTGTTAACACTTGAAATTATTAGCTTTTGAAATATTTTTTAATCTGGTGGCAAATGCTGACATTTTGACATTACAGTACTTTGCATTTCCCTGATTATTAATAAGTTGAACAGCACTTCATATGGTCATTGGCTATTTAGAGTTTCTCTTTTGTGTGGTGCCCATTAAAAGTTTTTGCATGATTTTTATCTTGGGTTGTCTGTTTTTTAGAATTTGATCTAAAGTGGGGGTTTTTAAATCTCTTCTAATCTCTTTGTAAATCATTTGTCAATGATATGCAATGTAGGTATCTTCTCCCCTTCTGTGACTATATTTTCACTCTTTTCATAGGGTCTTCATTTCAATATAAGATGTTAATCAATTTTGTATGATCAATGTTCAGTGCTTCAATGAGAAATCTTTCCCTATCCTGAGGAAATGAATGTATTCTCCAATCTATTTTTTTTGTGTGAAAATATTATTGGACTTGCATTTTCAGCCAAGATGGAATAACAGAGACTGAACTGACTGTCCTGTCCAAAACAACTAAGAAATTGGACAAAATACATAAAGCGATAGTTGTCAAAACACTGAACCCCAGACAATGATCCCTGAGAGGTAGAAAGCAAATGAGATGAGTTTTACAGCATCCCCAGGGTACCACTGTTTTGAGACAGCCTCCAGGACATGGCCAGGAGGTGGAGACCAGCAGACTCCCTGAGCTGAGGAGACAGAGCCATGATCCTGGGGAGTCCAAGGCAGCTAGAGTTAGCAGAACAGGGGATTCAGGAGAGAGCTGCATAGAGGAACCCCAGAGATTTGCACGAAGCCCCAGGAATGTTCAGCAGAATGCTGATCAGGCTATGCCTGTGACTTGCCTGTTTCTCTTCCTCTGAGGAAACCAGGGATTCTAGCTTCTTACACATTTCCCCAGAGATCTGCTATTCATATATTTCCCCCTTCTTCAAATGTTATGATACACAGTGTTCTGAACCTTAGGTTTTGTAACTTATAAATATAGCTTAGAGATTGTTCCCTATCTGTAAATAAAGAGCTTTCTCAATCTGTTTTATAATTTTAGGACCTAATCATTAATTTAAGCAGTTCTCTACTGATGGCCAATTCTCAGTTTTAAATTGTTTCAAATCTTTTGTTTTTACACATAATGGTTCAATTTGGTACATATATAGCCTTTCTTACATTCTGATAATCAGTGATGTGCTGGGCCAGGCTCATATGGGCTTTTAAGAACCATTTGTTAAAATTTCAGGCACCTCAGTGCTGGTTGGTATTAGGAGAATAGCTTGAAATTGACCATGGTAGAAGTATTCACACCATTAAAACTGACAAAATCTACAAATAAAATACCCCACACCCTTATTTTGGGGGGCTAGTTGGTTGTTAAGTATTTATGGCTTCTAGTAGTGGAAGTACTGTATCAAAGCGTGTGTGCATTTGTAATCTTGATATATATGACCAAATTGCCCTTCACACCTTTCTACTAACAGTCTATTTTGAATTCTTACCAACAGTGTTACCAAAATCACTGATCTTAGCCAATTTGATAAGTGAATTTGGTTTCTCAATATTTATGTCACTTATTATTGAAAATGAACTTACTTTATTTTTTCTGTATTCACTTTGTTTTAAACCTAATCCTTTGTTTATTTACCCCTTTAGATTGTGAGGATTTTTAAAAATTATTATTTGTAAAATTACTGATATTTTAAGATTAGTCCTTGTTTGGGATATGAGTTGCTCATATATATTTTAAGATTTTAAAATTTATATTTATTATTTTCTATTTATCCTGAGAAGCAAAGACTCATGAAAGAAAATGTAATTTAGCAACTGAATCACTGAAAAACATATCTGACATGCTAAATTCATTCTTATTTTCATCTCTATACTTTTTTACCCATCCCCCACCTCCTCCCTTTTGGCAATTATCACCGTGTTCTCCATATAGATGGTTCTGTTTTGCTTTGTTTATTTTTCTTCTTCTTTTTTTATTCCACATCTAAGTGAACTCATTCGGTATGTGTTCCTTTGTCTGACTTACTTTACTTAACATAATGCCCTGTAGGTCCATCCACGTTGTCATAAACAGCAAGATCTCATTCTTTTTTATTGCTGAGTAATATTCCATTGTATAGACACACCACATCTTCTTTATCCATTCATTTATCAATTGACACCTAGGTTTCTTCCATATCTTGGCTATTGTAAGTAATGCTGCAATGAATATAAGGGTGCATATTTCTTTACAAATTAGTGTTTTTATTTTCAGCAGTAGAACTGCTGGGTCATATAGTAGCTCAATTTTTAATTTTTTGAGTAATCTCCACACTGTTTACCATAGTGGCCACACCAGTTTAAAATCCCATCAACAGTAGACAGGATTATATGAATAATATATTGAAAGTTCTTACAACAGTGCCTAGCATATAGTAAGTGCTATATAAGTGTTAGTTATTATGATTTTATTATATCATAAATAGAATTATATATAATTTTAAGTATATAAAATTATTATATCCATATATAGTATGTTTCTTCTTATTTGAAATTGTCTATGAGACCTTGGATATGTAAGTGGTGCTACATGTTTAATAAAGATATGGGAATTTGGTGAATATGTGATTTATTTGAACATTAGAGAACAAGGAATTATCTTCAATTTTATGTAAAATTCCCTCTTACCCTGAGCTACATCCTTAACCCTTCCTACAGTTTAGCTATGTGCTCCTTTCTACACGAGGCACTGCACACAGGCTTGCTCTCACCGGTTCCCTGTCTGACTCAAGCTTACTCATGTAAACTTGTGTCAGGAAGTCCTCCAGTATTTCACACAGTTAAGAAAATTAGACATCACTCCTCTTTGCTCCCTTTCCCCTTTCCTCCTCCTCCTCCCTATTATCACGATTCACCTCCCCCGACTCCCATACTCCCAGGCAAGCCACCTGACTATTGGGTCATGATGGAATCCTTAACTATCTTAAGCTGGTTCCAACAGCATCACATTTCTATTCCAGAGTGCCAGTGGTTCTCAACCTATATCAAATAAAGTAAAAAAATCACTGTTCCTTTCAAATTCCTTTATCAGTCTGGCCGTGATCTAATTTGACATTCAGCTCCCATAACTTCAGATATAACTCCCACTTTTTTCTTGCCAGAATGGTCTCTCCACTCTCCCCCATAAGCAACTCTGTAATTCATGACCTTCTGCCTGTGCTTATTTCGTTTATGCTTGGAGATTTCTTCTCCCTACTCCATACCTCCCAAGGCCCCATATTTTAGAGACCTGCTCATGTCTTACTTTCTCCAGGTAGCCTCTACTGCTCACACTCACCTTTCTGGAAGCTCCTATAGCTCTTACTATCTGGGTCACTTTTTTGGCAATGACTTTGTGAACTACCATGTATTGTACTAAACTCTAAAATGTATGTTATTTTGTCTCTCAAATAAAATATTTTTGGAGAATAGGAATTATGATTTAACTTTAATTTTATATACCACTCATTATGTGACACACCGCAAGGCACATAGAGGTTGTCATCAAATACTTGCTGGGTCATTGTCAAATGAGTGAATGAGTGCCTTAGTGTGTGAATAAATGAATGACTGAGGGTACACGTAAATAAACATACAAATGAATGCACTGTTCTCCAATAAGCCCTACCATATGAAGGCTTATCAGAGACAAAACTAGAAGGGTCAAAGCCAGCAAGCTGCTCATGGTACACAGAGACCGTGGCGGGGGTCAAAGATGGGGCTGGCAGATGTAAGAGGGAGGGAGAGGGAGGGAGGGAAGTTGGGGGGGGGGGAGAGGAGAGAGAGAGTATGTGTGTGTTAGAGAGATGCCAGCTCCCCTCTCTGTCTCCAGAGAGTGCTTTCTTGTGCCCTAAGTATACAGAGTTCACTCTCATTCATAATGCCAGCCATAAATAGCTACAAACTGAATTATTTCCCCATTATATCTGTTTATCTTCCTAAATCCTCCCTGAAGAAGAGGGTATTTGCCGCTGACAGCCCCACGTGGCCCTCACACAGCCCTCTGGACTTGTTGAACTACATCTTTGTAAACAGTTCTTCCAATGAAGGAAGGAAAATTAAGGGATTCCTCCCTTCGAATGGAATGACCGATGAAATGATCACATTACCATTATCTCTTACAAATCTTCCCTCTGGTCTCATAACTCCCAGTTAAGACCTGATAAGCACAAGCAAGACACGTGCAGTCCATTTCCTTTTAAATGGGAAATACCAGCACACGTCTGTGGATTGGCAGAACACACAACATATCTCACACAGGAGCCATGCTGCGACATTCTAAATGAGGTCCAGTGAGTGTAATAACGATGTGGAGAAGCCTAAATATAAAACATTATGTGACCTAATCGACACAGAGGAAAGAATCGGGAACTTGGCCAGCTCTAGCAAAGCCTCAAAGAATCTGCAAGAGCAGTCTAATTTGGAACTATACGGCTTTTGTGAATTCTACACGGAATAGAGAGATGTCAGCTCCTAGAATAATGAGGAGCACTTTTAGTTATCATCTACACCCGATTTCCAGATTTTGGAGGGGAAAGTAAGCAAATATGTATCCCGTATAGATATTCTGGTGGTGTTGAACTCTTGATCATGCCTTAGCAAGAGCAGAGAAGTGGTGAACTTGGGAGCAGTCAACGGGAGTTGTGCCAAGGTGACTAGTGTTCCCCCCAAATTCATGTCAATTTGAAATCTCAGAATGTGATCTTATTTGGAAGTAGGGTTTTTGAAGACGTTAGTATTTAAGTTAAGAACATATTGGGTTACAGTGGTCCTAAAGCCAATGACAGGTGTGGTGTGCTTATAAGAAGGCCATGTGGAGACACACACACACACAGGGAAGAAGGCCATAGGAAGATGGAAGCAGAGACTGCAGTGGTGCTACTAGAAGTCAAGGAACACCAGGAGCCACCAGGAGCCACCAGGAGCTGGAGAAGGCAAGGGAGCATTCTCCCTAAGAACTCTGGGGGCAGCATAATCCTGCTGACACCTTGATTCCACATTTCTGACCTCTGACTGTGAGAGAATACATTTCTGTCATTTTAAGCCACCCAATTAGTGGTACTTTGTTTCATACAGTACCTGAGGAAACTAATATATGATAAACTAATCCATGAGAAGCATCATGGTTATAAGCAAAAAAGCAGAAAACAACAGTTGAATGAATAAATGAATGAATGAATGATGGGTGGAATGATTGTGCCCCACCTCTCCTGCTGCGGCGAAGCCCATGAGATAGACCCAGGCCCTCAAGATGAAGGACCATTCAAACCGGCCCCTTGAAATCAGCACCGGAGGTTGGGAGTTAGGGGACTGGACAGAGGAGTTGCCCTTGGCCTCTCCTGCTGTGGGGCTAAAACCAGTTCTCTGGAGTCTCAGAAAAGAGGTCCAAGTCTAAAGTCTTTGAAAGACAAGAGCCCCTCATGAAGCCTCCAGACCAGGGCTTGAATTCCCTCTGCAGAAATGAGCACTTACTCTCTTTGCATCCTGGTTTCTCTTGTCTGAAAACCAGGAATAAAAAAGCACTGAACTCTTACAATCCAAATATTCGCCATAAAGCCTGCAACATTCATTCTCCACATTATAGAGCTACTCTAAGGAGAATCCCCACGTGTCTCATTCTGTTCCAGCAATAGTTCTAGTCCAGTGGTCGGCAAACTGCGGCTCACGAGCCACATGCGGCTCTTTGGCCCCTTGAGTGTGGCTCTTCCACAAAATACCACGTGCGGGCGCGCACGTACAGTGTGACTGAAACTTCCTGGCCCATGCGCAGAAGTCGGTTTTCGCACTGGGCGAGTCTATTTTGAAGAAGTGCTGTTGATATTTGGCTCTGCTGACTAATGAGTTTGTCGACCACTGCTCTAGTCTCTGCTGTTATCCCAAAGGGATTATTAACAGCCTCGCTTTGACTCACCAAAACTGTCCCAACCTGACCATGAATTATACGGTATGTGAGTTTTGAGGCGTTCCCGTGCACACAGACGAGACAAGTTGTGTTGCACACCTGGGCCTGGGCTCGTGGATGCGGAGTGCACCACAGCTGGAGCTCAGCTATTAGCCTAGAGTGGCGGTTCTCAACCTGTGGGTTGCGGCCCCTTTGGGGGTCAAACCACCCTTTCACAGGGGTCGCCTAAGACCATTGGGAAACACATATATAATTACATATTGTTTTGTGATTAGTCACTATGCTTTAATTATGTTCAATTTGTAACAATGAAATTGGGGGTCACCACAACATGAGGAACTGTATTAAAGGGTCGCGGCATTAGGAAGGTTGAGAACCACTGCCCTAGAGGATGGAATTTTCTGTTATTTGCATTCATTGTGTATCTTTAACATATTTACATATTGTTTGTTTTCATTACAGTTCATTTCAGTGGAGAAGGACAATATAGAATGTATGTAATATTATATAGTACTAGAGGCCCGGTGCACAAAAATTTGTGCACTCAGAGGGGGTCCCTCAGCCCGGCCTGTGCCCTCTCACGGTCTGGGACCCCTCAGGGGATGTCCACCTGCTGGCTTAGGCCTGATCCCTGGGGGATCGGGCCTAAGATGGTAGTCAGACATCCCTCTAGCAGCCTGGGAGCCCTCGGGGGTTGTCCACTTACCAGCAGGGAGCAGGCCTAAGCTGCAGTTGGACATCTTTAGCGCTGCTGAGGAGGCGGGAGAGGCTCCCACCACCACCGCTGTACTGGCCGCTGTCAGACTGGCTTGTGGCTGAGCAGAGCTCCCCCTGTGGGAGTGCACTGATCACCAGGGGGCAGCTCCTGCATTGAGCATCTGCCCCCTGGTGGTCAGTGTGTGTCATAGTGACCAGTCATTCCTAGTCATTCTGCTGTTAGGGTCAATTTGCATATTACCCTTTTATTATATAGGATAGAGGCCTGGTGCATGGGTGGGGGCCAGCTAGTTTGCCCTAAAGGGTGTCTGGGATCAGGGTGGGGGTCCTGCTGGGGTGCCTGGCCAGCCTGGGTGAGGGGCTGAGGGCCATTTTCAGACTGGCCACACCCCCCTCAGGGAGGGGGGTCCTGCTGGGGTGCCTGGCAGGCCTGGATGAGTGGCTGATGGCTGTTTGCCGGCTGACCAAGCCCCCCAGCGGGGACCCTCACCCTATGAGGGTGTGGCCACCTGGGTGAGGGGCTGATGGCTGTTTTCAGGCTGACCAGGGCCCCCAGCCACCCAAGCTCCTAATGGAGGCTGACTGGAAGCAGGTATCTGGGGTTTATTTATCTTCTATAATTGAAACTTTGTTGCCTTGAGCAGAGCCGACAGCCGGCCAGGGCAGGAGGGAAGCTTGGCTTCCTCTATCGCCAGGGCAACCAAGCCTCATACTTACTCCAACTCCATGGCTACCAGTCGCCATCTTGGTTGGGTTAATTTGCATAAGGTCACTCTGATTGGCTGGTAGGTGTGGCTTGTGAGTGTAGTGAAGGTACGATCAATTTGCATGTTTCTCTTTTATTAGATAAGACTAGAGGCCCGCTGTACAAAATTCATGCATGGGTAGGGTCATTAGGCCTGGCTGGCAATCAGGGCTGATCGAGGCCTCCTGGCTGCTGGCCAAAGCCTCCCTTCTCCAGCTGCCAGCTGCCAACTGGGGCATTCCTTCATTCTGTGCCGCACCCTGGTGGTCAGCACACATTATAGTGAGCAATAGAACTCCCACTTTCCTGGTCAAACTCCCACAGGGACACTTTGAGTATTTTATATATAGACATTTTTATATATATAGACTAGAGGCCCGGTGCATGAAATTCATGCACTTGTGGGGAGGGTTGTCCCTCAGCCCAGACTGCACCCTCTCCAATCTGGGACCCCTTGGGGGATGTCCGACTGCCGGTTTAGGCCCGATCCCTCTCTCAATCTGGGACTGCTGGCTCCCAACTGCTCACCTGCCTGCCTGCCTGATTGCCCTTAACCACTCCCCTGCCAGCCTGATCGATGCCTAACTGCTCCCCTGCACCCAATTGCCCCCAACTGCCCTCCCCTGCCAGCCCAGTTGCCCCCAACTGCCCTTTCCTGCTGGCCTGATCACTCACAACTGCCCTCCCCTGTCTGCCATCTTCTGGTGGCCATCCTGTGACCACATGGGGGCAGCCATCTTGTGCGAGGGCATGATAGTCAATTTGCATATTACCTTTATTATATAGGATTGTATATCAAACTCAGAATACCCACAGATGTGTTTGATAATTAGATAAGTGGTGTTCTTAATGCTTTCTATGGTGCAGAAAGCCTCGCTAGATTTTATATAGATGTTTAAGATGTTTGGTGATATTTAAAGTAAATTGATTGTAATTTCTGAATAAGCCTGGAACTCATTATAATTATTTTATATTTAAAATAATGGAATATAGTCTCATTCGCTCTCTATCTGGCACACTTTCAGGAGCAAACTAAATTGACAGTGAGGGTTACTGACCTCACTGGGCTGAGAAAAGTAACTAGAACATCCATATGTAAAGCATGTGGCTCACAGTGGGGCTCCGTCCCCTCCACTTGAAATAAAAACATTATGTGCAGAGTAGAAATGTCAGCCCCCAAGCTCAGTGTGCAAGAATAACCATTTCCTCTATTTACATTTTAAGTGCCCATTTACACTGAGTGACAGGAATTTCGTGTCACTTAGAGGGACTTCTGGCCTTGCCTAGGACTGCGACAGGGCATTCCAGGGGCTCCTGCCATGCAGGGCACTGGGTGTGGGAGCCCACTGGATGCTCAGTCACCAGTCAGAGTGGGGCTTCTTGTCCCCACATGTGGTTCCTTAAGCTCTCCTGCTGCTGCTGGGCCAGGCGGGCTGCAGGACTGTGCCGCACAGACTCACCGTCCCTGCCTCTTCCGCTGTCTTAGTTCCCAGGGGCTGTTGCTACAAATCACCATGAACTCAGAGGCTTAAAACAACACAAATGCGTTATCTTAAAGTTCTAGAGGTCAGAGGTCCAACTACAACCAAGGTGTCTGCAGGGCTGGCTTCTCCTGGAAGCTTTAGGAGAGAATCTGGACTTGCTTTTGCCACCTCTAAGCTCCTGCAGTCTGACTCATGGCCATGCCCTCCATCTTCAAAGCCAGCAAGTAGAAGATCAGCAAGGATTCTGCTCACCTGCTTCCCTCTTGTAAGGATCTTATGGTTACATTGTATTCACCTGGGTATTCCTAGAGAATTACCCCCATCTCAAGACCTTTAACTTAATCCTACCCGCAAAGACCTTTGTGCGATGTAAGGTAACATATTCACAGACTCCAGGATTGGATTCTGAAATCCGGGGGATGCATTATTCAGACTAGCACACCCTACACAATTGGTCCCTCCCTGGGGCCTCCCAGGCTCTTCTGGAAGGTACAGTCCTCTCTCCCCTGGGACAACCGTCCTCTCTGGGTTCACTTAGCTCTCCGCATCCCCACCCCAGCCCAGGAGACTCTGTTTTTCAAGTTTGAAGGTAAAAGGAAAGCCCCTCCCTCATCCAAACATTTTATTAAAACCCAGAATCTGCTAAGCTCCCTTAAATATTTGGGCTTTGGAAGCACAAAAGCAAGAAATTTCGTGTGTGCTTCTGCTTTTCAGCCAGTCGCCTCCTTTGCCTGAGATTGTGCACCAGAGCCAACCATCTGATTAAAAGGAGGGAGGTGAAAGGGGGAAATAGGAGGAGAAAAGTCTGCAAATTAACATCTCAAAGTATTCTCCAGTCATATTTGCAAAAGAACATAGACCCTCCTGAGGGGTAACCACAGAGGCATGTCAGGGAGGGTCCCAGGGGGCCCCAACTGAAGCCTGGCTCCCTGCCTCACTCCTTCTGTCTTCTCGCCCTTGTTTCCACTGCAACCCCCACCTCACTTGGCTCTGGGAGCACCCAAATAGTGGGCCAAATCTTCACAGAACCTTTGTTCCTGTTTCCCTTAGCACACCTGAGACAGGTGGGCACGTTCATAAAGAGCTGTACTTAGTACTAAGACGGACAAAAAGGAAATAGCTATAAAATACAAAGAGCACACAAGATCATGCCTCCTTCAGGCAACTGTCTGACCAGAGACAATGCCATCTGGCCAAGGAGACTGTGGCAGCTAGCTAAGAAGATGTCTGGCCTCTCCCTCTACCACCCGCTCCACTCCCCCCACACTCTACCCCAATCCGAACCTTCCACTCCCAAGCAGAGGCCACACTATTCTCTGACAGAGTGCAGCAAACCAGGCAAGGCCTCTTCTTGCTAGCCTAAGTTAAATAGAAGTCCCAGTTCCCAAATCTGCCATCCACCCCACTCCTCAGCCCTGGTTCCTCATTTGAGGGGCACCCTCAGACTGAGCACTGCACCACAGTGATTGACAAATAGATGATCTCACCACCTATTCATAGGTAAGGATGAACCCTCCCCCATTACATAGCTACACAGAGTTCTATAGTATAAAAAATCTCTAAAAAATGTGTAATTATATTTTCCCCACATAATTACACACTTAGGGAGCAGGAAGGTAAATTTTCCAAAGGAGCAATTGTAGAATTCTGGGGGAGAGACCGACCATAATTTAGATTTTAAAAAGAGAAATACAAAAGCAAACCAATTTTTAAAAATGGGCAAAGGACTCAGACATTTCTCCAAGGAAGGTATACAAATGGCCAACAAGCACATGAAAAGATACCCAACATTATTAGTCATAACGGGAATACAAATCAAAACTACAGTAAGATACCACTCCACACCCACGAGGATGGCCATAATTAAAAAAACACACACAGAGAAAAAATAACAACTGTCAGTGAGGATGTGGACAAATTAGAGCCCTCATGCATTTCTGATGGGAAAGTGAAATGGTACAGCCGCTGTGGAATACAGTTTGGCAGTTCCTCAAAAAGTTAATCATGGAATTATTATATGACCCAGCATTTCCACTCCTAGATATATACACAAGAGAATTGAAAACATATGCCCACACAAAAATCTGTACATGAATGCTCATAGCAGCATTGTTCATAACGGCCCAAAAATGAAAACAATCCACAAATCCATTAGCAATAATTAGCATTATTTGAACAAATGTCCAAATGTTCTTAGCAGCACTGCTGACAAAAACCAAAAAGTGGAAATGATCCAAATACCCATCAATGGAAAAAGAAATTGTAGTATATTCGTAAAAGGCAGTGTTACTCGTCCATGGAAAGGAATAAAGTACTGATGCATGCTACAATGTGGATGAACCTCGAAAACATTATGCTAAGTGAAAGAAGCCAGACCCAAAAGGCCACATATTGTATGGCTTTATTTATATGCAATACCCAGGACAGGCAAGCCCAGATGGACAGAAAGCATTTAGGGAGTGACTGATTCACGGGGATGGAGTTTTCTTCTGGGGGTGATGAAAATGTTTAGAAACTAGATAGAGGTGATGATTGCACAATATTATGAATGCACTACATGCTTCTGAATTGTACACTTTACACTTGCTAATTTTGTGGTATATGTAAGTATTCCATTGTGTATAGATAGACACATGGCATATTATTTGGCCATAAAGAAGGAGAAGATCCTATCATTTGTGACAACATGGATGGACCTTGAGGACATTATACAGAGTAAAGCAAGTCAAATAGAGAAAGACAAATACTGTTGATCTCACTTATATTTGGAATCCAAAAACAACAACGATTAAGCTCATAGACACATAGAACAGACTGGTGGTTGCCAGAGGTGGGGGCACAAGGGCCAACACGTACTAACTGAGTAAAGGGGGTCAAAAGGCACAAATGTCCCATTATAAAATAAATGTCATGGGGATATAAATAAACAAACAAAAATCAAAATTGTTAATTTTCATATTATGTGAATTTGATGTCATTTTTTAAAAAGGAAAAAGAAATACAGAACTAGACATAAGAACACCCGAGATGGCGTCCTGATTTTAATACTTACGAGCCATTTCAGTATGAGCAAGTAACAAACTTCTCTGAGCCTCAGTTTCCTCATCGGTAACGTGAGTCTAACAATATTTGTGCCACCTACTTGAAAGAGTTATTGTAGGAACAAAATGAGATGTTGTTTATGACATTTTTGTATCATCTACCAGTGATATAAAATGCTAGATGTTATTGCTCTGAGGTAATAGTCCTTAAAACTTATATGCAGTAAGAAAATCCAAAGCTTCCTGTCATACTCTGATAAGATCCAAGTTGCGGTAAACGTACTCACAACATTCTATTTTTAATTAATTTTTATGTTGCAAGCAAAGGGTGAAAACAGACAATTCTTATCCAAATCAGCAGGCAACATCTTAAGAATTTACTCTACCATATCAGGTTGCATCACAGAGCCGGCCCGAGGCGAGGAACATGAAACACATCACAAATTCTGTGCAGACAGGTGATGCAAGTGTGACTCGTTTCCTACGCATCCCAGGCACAAAGGGCATGGCTGCCTGTGGCTTATCAGTCTTCCTTGGAGCAGGTTTTCGTAATATTTTCAACAGAGTAATGATACAAATATGGGAGGGGGAGTAAAGACATCTTTAGTTTAAAAAAACATAAACGGGGGTTATCTGGTGGTTGCCATGACTTAATGCTTAGTTGCCCTATTAGTAAAAAATGTCCTCTCCCAATTTTCAGTCTGGCTTCAGTCTAGTTCAAATCAGGATAATGAGGTGTTTCACTAAAAATACAAAATAACATAAAAATCACCCACATATTAAAGAAGTTAAGAAATACTATCAAAAGATCCCTCTCTCTCTCTCTCTCTCTCTCTCTCTCTCTTACCATAAGCAGGCCCATAGCAATTTGGTCATAAACAAGTCAGATGAAATCATTAGGATTTATATAGCATATTTATGAGGCTGGTAAATTGTTACTCTTCTCTGGTTTTATTTCTCTATACTAACTCCCCAACGTATGCTAGCTGAAATTTCTTAAAAACATTTTAAAGAGTAAAATACAAGACAGTTGAAGGCTTTATAGGATTTCACAAATAATCTGGACTATTTAAATATAACTATTTTTCTTTAGAATGTCATAGTCATTTCATGCCCTCTAACAATAAAAGCCTGTAATAAAATTATTCATTATCCACTATTTAGTAACTTATAATAAAATCCTCTAACATAAAATAGATTTATGCAGTTATGAGTTTAAGCAAAAGTATAATAGTTCCATCTAGCTAGAATATGTGAAACTGGTTTAGTTTTATTACTAAATAAACTCAATGTGTCTAACAGCAAACGCTTTAGTCCTCCAAAATTCTGTAAGCACATAATAATTCTGGAATTGTGATCCAGGCCCAAAGTAGGTGGTTCTGAATAACCAGGGGTCCATTGTAGTCCCAAGTAACACTTAATGAACTCCACATTTTGAGTTTCTACATATTAAGTTACATATATGAATAGTTCACTTTCTCATTTTTAATAAATCTAAGGCATGTATGTACCAAGAAAGATTGCTGACTAGCATGATAGAGTAAGTTGATACATTTCCCAAAAGAGCTTAGCATTTTGGTTAATATTATAAGTAAATATAATACTTATATTAGTCTCTTGGAACTATTAAAACTAGTTTGCAGCTCTGGATAGGTGACTGTTGGTTGGAACATTGTCCTATACACCAAAAGGTTGTGGGTTTGATTCCCAGTTGCAGGTTCGATTCCTGATCAGGGTGCATATGGGAGGCAAATAATCAAGGCTTCTCTCTCTCTCTCTCTCTCAAATCAATAAAAACATATCTTCAGGTGAGGATTTAAAAAAAAAATGCAACTGCTATTACTACTTTCAAGTTCTACACATCAGTAACTTGAGCTGTAAACAGAAAAGATCTAATAGTACTGAGTACTCATAATGTACTGGAGTCTATCATCTATAATAATAAAAGCATAATATGCTAATTAGATCAGATGTCCTTCTGGTCGACCTTCTGGACAAAACCAGGGCTGTGAGGGAAGGCTGGGTCCCGGGTGCCAGAGGGAAGCCGGTGGGGGGGCGTGGGGGAAAGAAGTCCTACTCTTGCATGAATTTTGTGCATCAGGCGTCTAATATATATATATATTAGAAACACATACACACACACACACACACACACACACACAATCTCGTTCACCTCTCACCAAAATCTTGAGGTGTTGCTTTCACCTCCTTTCCAGAGAGATAAAGCAAATTGTCTGAGGTCCCACAGCTAACAGGTCAAATTTAGGCTCACATCCAGGGTTTTTTCACTCCAGGGACAAGGATTACACACCCAAGTTAATGAGTTACTAAGGAACCTGCCATCCTGATATCAAACAAGCCTCCTAGATACTGAGAAGAGAAAACCAGAACCAAACCTGTTCCTACAACAAGTATTTTCTAAGGACCTGCTATGTGCCGTGCATCGTGAGGGGTGAGAGACAGACAGGGTCCCCCCCTTCAGAGAGTTTACACTCCAGAAGTGAGTGAAGACACTGAGCCACTGCAACTCGAAAGCGCTATGGGAGCGGCAGTGACAACAAGCCAGAGAAGGGCCTCTGGCTCCCAAGCAGACTCTCAGGACGATGGAGAGGAGGTGAAAACGCATCTTAAGACTGTGTCGATCTAATAAATGTAACATGAGAGCTTTGATTGATTTCACAACCATTGGCCAACCAAGTGCAAGGCACCAAGCTGGACCTTTCTTTTTATGAGGTCTTCTAGTATCGCCAGTCTCATACATACAGGCATCTCTGAGGAGAAAGCTGTGCTTCCATCGAAAGATCGCAGGTATTTATTAGAGATCTCACTGATTATCCTAACGGTGGAATGAAGATAAGAGTCTCTTCCATGTGGGGAGCCTGGCTGGATTCGAGGACACAGGGCGGGTGTTCCAGACCAGATTGCGTGCAGGCAATGACCACAGAATCGGGGCATTCAGACCGCGTCTCCCTCCGATGCATCTAACCGTGGAAACTCAATCAGGTCCAGAAATGAA
Organism: Myotis nattereri; assembly: GCF_964212035.1. NCBI lineage: Eukaryota > Metazoa > Chordata > Mammalia > Chiroptera > Vespertilionidae > Myotis > Myotis nattereri. Next base: position 73,883,030 of record NC_138079.1, on the reverse strand, counting down.
TCAATTTCCTTTGCCTGTGTCCTTAAATTTGATGAATAGAGCCTTTGCTTAGAGCTACTGAAGCTGCTATTCATCTCAGTTAGTTGCTAAATAAAACGTTGTTCTTGGATGTAATTCTGGCGAATATGACTTTGGAGATTTTTCATTTAACTATGTAAGCCCAAATTACTCCCCAAGTGATTCTACATTTGAGCTATTTTGTTCCACATGCTCCATATTTTTTTCCATGTTAGAGGCTAGGAATCTGGGAAGGCCAGGTTTGCTAATGTTGCCTGTGAAGAGGATAAACCTGAATACAAGTGCAAATTTTTTTATGATAAAACAGCTAAATGCATCCTCCTTAAGAATTGCTTTTCTCTTCAATGCAATTTGATAAGCTAGAAACGGTCTTGGACCTTTAACGAAGACAGAGGAAGTTAAAACAAGCCTGTGGCTCATGAGAGAATCCGTGATTTTTACTTGAAATGGAGGGTTTCGTTGAACCTTCTTCCTAGTTCGGAACCCTGTGGTATTCCGTGGTTAGGAACTTGCCCCCGGTCATGTAACTAGTAGTGGTAGAAAGTAATTGGACCACGAGTCCTTTTTTTCATTCCTTTGAATTTCAAATTAAATTTTTGTTTTTATCTCAGGGAGGCATGCTCACAGTGTAGAAATCAAAAAGTAACAACTAAAAGGCTTCTCACAAAACATGCCGGTCCCTGCCCCAGCCCTCACACACCTCTGGTCTCTGTCTTCAGAGGGTACCATTTTGAGCAGTTGCTTCAGTATTTACACTTCTTCATTTTTCTAGATCATAAGGTTTAGTCCACAAATTTTATCATAAAAATTTCAAGCAGCATGTACATATTATAATTATATACACATCTTTTCTTTAAAAAGTGCTGGGGGTGGGGGCAGTTGGAGAGAGGTCAATGGGGGGAAAAGGAGACTTATGTAATACTTTAAACAATAAAAAATTTAAATTAAAAAAAAGTAAATTGCAAACATGATGGCATTTCATTCCTAAATGGGTGGGGATGCAGAGGATGGGCTGAGACCTCTCCCTGTGCCCACCACAGCCTCATGGCCCACAGTTCCTTTCAATGTGCACGAATTCGTGCACTGGGCCCCTAGTACAGTTGATGGCGAACCTTTTGAGCTCGGCGTGTCAGCATTTTGAAAAACCCTAACTTAACTCTGGTGCCGTGTCACATATAGAAATTTTTTGATATTTGCAACCATCGTAAAACAAAGACTTATATTTTTGATATTTATTTTATATATTTAAATGCCATTTAACAAAGAAAAAGCAACCAAAAAAATGAGTTCGCGTGTCACAGGTTTGCCATCACTGCCCTAGTACTAAATATAAAATGACGCTGTGTTTGCATCCTCTTTTAGACACTATCATGTGACTTTCTGTTCCACGAGTTGAGGATTTCATTTTCTTGCCCCTCCATCCATCTGTTTCACATCTCCCATCCTCCCAGTATCATTATAGTACAATTCTGGGTTAAATATATTCAATGTTGTATACCCTTTGTTTTTCCTGAAATTAATAATTGCCTTGGTTTTTCATTTGCTTAGTTTCATATTAATTCTTCCTACAACTTCCAAAAACCTTTCATAACATTTCATTCACAGAACAATTTTATCAGACAATCTGTCAACACACACACACACACACACACACACACACACACACACACAGTTTTTTTAAAGACATCCTCCCAGTGAACTGTTGGCTGTCATCCTTGAACCATGGCTAAGTTTAGATTCCCCGTTTCCTGGGTCTCGTGCTTGGTGTACTCCCTTACTCTGGTGGGACAAAGCCTTTAATAGAGTCATGAGGACAAAAAGGCAGCACAAAGGACCACATCTAGCTCGTGGGTCACAGTGCTTCAGTGAAGACTGGTTTCCCTCCTCACCTGGCACACAGCTGTCACCCGGGCATCCTGTTCCCACTTATCCTGGGGCTCCTGCCACCATGCTGCTGAATCCAGCTCGGGGTACTCCATATACTGGGTCTTCCTCTTTCTTGGTTTATTTACTCCCTTGCTTTGGTAGGCACAGTTCCCAGGAGCTTCCTCAGACAGGGGGCACAGAAGGTAAACTTTTTTAGAACTCTCATGTCTGAAAATGTCTGTTCTACACTTGATTGACATTTGTGCTGACAATGTATTTGAGATGGGAAATAACTTTGCTCCATTGTCTTTTAACTCCCAGTGATGCGGTTGAGAAGTCTGAAATAATTCTGATTCCTGATCCTTTGTAAGTGATTTGTTCCTCTGTTTTTGAAACTTGTAGAACTTTCCTCCTATTTTGAAATCTTAAGGTGACATATTTTGGTGTGGATCATTTTTGATCCATGATGCTGGACACCCATTCAGTGGAGATTCGTGTTCTTCAGATCTGGAAAACTTTTTTGAAAAAAAACTGTGATGCTTTGTTCCCTTCCTTTTCCTATGTTCTCTCTTTAAAAAAACAAACAAAAAACTCATTATTAGAACTTCTGTACTAGTTATCTAATTTTGTGATCTTTAATCTCCTAGTTTCCATTTCTTTGTCCTTTTCCTCTATTTTCTGGAAAAGTTATTCAACTTTCTTTTTCAGTATTTCTAATTCTAATCCAAATACCATGTCTGCTATTATGCTTTTAATTTTAAAAAATTGTTTTTATTCCTTTGACAGTTCTTGGGTTTTATTGCTCTTTGGTTTATTTGGCCTTTTTTGACCAATAGCATTTTTTTCCTTAAACTGCAGTATCTTCTCTTAATTCTCCTAAGATGTTGTGATCTTTTTGGTGTTTTATTTTGTTATTTTATTTTCTTCTTTGATTTCCCCACATTGCCTTTCCCCCTGTGGGTTCATTTTAGCTTCTGTCTCCAGGGTTAGCAATATCCCTCAGATAACTGCTGGCTGTCTACTTATGGGGAACCAGAAAGCTGATGGGAAGTTTTGAGATGGTTGGTGAGTTTATCCATGTTGAGCTCCACTGTAGAGGGATCTGGCTGGGTTGTTTGCTGCAGGACTTTTGATATCAGTAGCTTCAGGTCTTTCCTCCAGGGCTGGTCAGTTTCCAGCTGGAATACTTTCTCTCTCTCCTGCGCAAAAAGAGGCTGGCTTCCTGTATTCTGAAAGTTAAATAGAAGAAAACCTGAGAGGACTCATCATTCATTGCACTAATATGGGCTTAAGTTTCATTAAAAAATGAATTTATTGGGGTGACATTGGTTTCAGGCATACAGTTCTACAATACATCATTTGTACATTGTATTGTGTACAAGTCAAGTCTCCTTCCATCACCATTTATCTCCCCCTTTACCTTCTTCTACCTCCCCCCACCCCCTCCCCTCTGGCAATCACCACACTGCTGTGCTAATGTGTCTCTTTTATTTCTTTACTTAATCCCTTTACCCTTCTCACCCAGCCCCCAAACCACTCCCCTCTGACAGCTGTCAGTCTCTTCTCTGTAACCAGGAGTCTGTCTCCACTTCGTTAGTTTATTTTGTTCATTAGATTTCACATATTAGTGAAATCATATGGTACTTTTCTTTCTCTCTGATTTATTTCTCTTAGTATAATACTCTCCAAGTCCATCCATGCTGCCATAAAAAGTAAGATTTCCTTCTTTGTTATTTTTCATTGTATTTTTTTTTATAGCTGAGTAATATTCCATAGTGTGAATGTACCACAACTTGTTTAACCACTCATCTATTGAGGGACACTTGGGCTTCCTCCAAATCTTGGCTATTGCAAATAATTGTAAATAATGCTGCAATGAACATAGGGGCGCACATATTTTTTGAACCCTACCTTTAGCCTTGCCTGGGGTCTCCCAGTTTACCTCTGCTGGGAATACCCTCCAGTATCCCCTGGGCTGGGAGGGCAGCAGGTTCCTGGGTGGAGGGGCAGCCAGCTGTGAGGTCTGTCTACTCGACTCCACAACAGCTTTCATTACGCCTCCTCATTTGCTTGTCACCCTAACCTCTGTCAGTTCCAGGATTCCCTGCTGCTGCCAGTTCATAGCCTTTTGGAACTCAGGGTGTTCTCAGCTTCCCCCTCTCCAGGCTTAGCATGTGGTTTCCCGCACCTGCTAAGACGCCCCCTGTTCACCTGCTTTCCAGTTTACAAGATATTGTTGTTCGTATCTCCTGTTGTACCCACCTCCCGGTGAATTTATCTTTTAAATCTCTTTAGTGTAGTTTTCACAGGTTTTCAGGAGGGAGCAAAATGAGACAAATGCATTCAATCCGTCATATCAAATAAGCAGCTCTATTGTGTTTTTTCTACTCCATTATAAATATTTGTGCTAATTGTGGGGAGTATGTAGTGAAATATAACTATGATCTACACTAATAAAAGACAAGCATGCAAATTGACTGTACCTTCACTATGCCGTAAGCCACGCCCATCAGCCAATCAGAGCAACTATATGCAAATTAACCCAACCAAAATGGCGGCCGGCAGCCATGGAGCTGGAGCAAGCAGGAGGTTTGGTTGCCCAAATGATGGAGGAAGCCAAGCTTCCCGCCTGCCGTGGCAGCTCTGAGCTCCACTCAAAGCAACAAAGTTTCAATTATAGAAGGTAAAGAAACCCCAGATATCTACTTTCAGCCAGCCATACCCACAGAGCTGGAACGAGCAGGACTGGGTCGCCCCTGGTGATGGAGGAAGCCAAGCTTCCCTCCCGCCCGCCCTGGCTGGCTCTGAGCTCCTCACAAGGCTACAAAGTTTCAATTATAGAAGGTAAATAAATCCCAGAATAAAAAAAAAGAAAAAAAGAAAAGGCTGGGAGCTACCATTGCCGGCGAGGCTTGGCCAGCCTGAAAACGGCCCTCAACCCCTCACCCAGACTGGCTAGGTACCCCAGTGGGGACCCCCCACCCTAAAGGGGGTGTGGCCAGCCTGAAAACAGCCATCAGCCCCTCACCCAGTCTGGCCAAACCTCCATGGGGTGAGGGTCACCACTGGGGGGGGGGGGGGTTGACCAGCCTGCAAACAGCCATCAGCCCCTCACCCAGGCTGGCCAGGCACCCCAGTGGGGACCCCCACCCTGAAGGGGGTGTGACTAGCCTGCAAACACCCATCAGCCCCTCACCCAGGCTGGCCAGGCACCCTAGCAGGACCCCCACCCTGATCCGGGACACCCTTCAGGGCAAACCAGCAGGCCCCCACCCATGCACCAGGCCTCTATCCTATATAATAAAAGGGTAATATACAAACTGACCCTAACAGCAGAACGACTGGGAATTACTGGTCACTATGACACACACTGACCACCAGGGAGCAGATGCTCAATGCAGGGGCTGCCCCCTGGTGGTCAGTGTGCTCCCACAGGGGGAGCTCTGCTTAGCTACAAGCCAGGATGACGGCTGCCAGTACAGTGGTGGTGGTGGGAGCCTCTCCCGCCTCCTCAGCAGCACTAAGGATGTCCGAATGCAGTTTAGGCCTGCTCCCCGCTGGCAAGTGGACATCCCCGGAGGGCTGCCGGGCTGCCAGAGGGATGTCTGACTGCCAGCTTGGGCCCGATCCCCTAGGGAGCGGGCCTAAGCCAGCAGGTGGACATCATCCGAGGGGTCCCAGACTGCAAGAGGTCATAGACCAGGCTGAGGGACCCCCCACTCCGAGTGCACAAATTTTTGTGCACCGGGCCTCTAGTACTTATATAAATATCCACCTTAATCAGCTAAAGTAACCTATCAGGTAAAACCATGAGGAAATGAGCAGAGCTTCTGAATTGCAAAAGGAAAAAGTGGTTGAAAAAAGGAGGGGAGAGAAAAAAAATTTCATTCATGTGCATGATGTTGTAAGTTTTAACTTCAAACAGAGAAAACAGAAATAACTACCAAAAAAAAGGGAAACATTGACTAAATCTTTCTTACATGGTAACTAAGCAAGAAGGGGAGAAAAAAATCCATAAAGAAACTAACATTATATGTGTAGCAATAAAAGCTGAAAACAATCAATTACTAATACTTTATTGAGCATTTGATATGAACAAATCCTGATTGTTATGTATTTTATGTAAAATAATCAAGTCTGTAATATTTTAGATGCATGCTAATCTGTAGATTTCTGTAGACGGCTGGAATCTACTGCAATAGTCATGCAGTGAGCACACATGTCTTCTCATGTGGACAAATGGAAGAAGATGGTCACTCAAAGCAATGGCTTTCTCCGTGCCTGCTTATTGAAGAAGTAGGAATAAAATGCTGAAAGTGCATTTCCTCTTGGATCTTTCTCTCCTCTAAGTTTCAAAAAAAACCTGCTAACGAATCAGTACCAGAACTGAGGCCACAGGGCATGGCAAATGGCATTTCAGAATTAGCTAGAAGAATCTGGGTAAGAGGAAAGAGTTTGTGAAAAATCTTATGTCCAATAGATTGTTCTTAATCCCTTTAAATAAAAGTATATTCATTGTATTGTATGGGCCAAGAGGATAAAGGGGAAGCCCTGAGGAATGCTCGAAGTTTGGGCATTCTCCCTTCTTGGAGGTGCAGCTGGTGCCAGGCATGATGCAAAGTGATCCCTCTCTCATGGCCAACTGCCTGGGCTTGTCCCAAGGTGGATGCCATGGGGATTGAGTTTGGCTCAATGCACCACCTAGACAAGCCAGCTGTTTTGCAACAGTACCCTCTCTCGCCCCCTGAGGCTTACTACCCTCCAAGAAGCCCCACCCACCCATCAATCAAAGAAAGGCCTGATCCTTGTCAGTGCTGGACAGGGTTTGCCTCATCAGAAGCAATAACAACTTGGGTTTGCTTTTGTTTCTTCCTATTGGCTCCACTTTATCTTGCTAACAAAGATAAACTAATGTAACAGTTGAAATGAAAACCTTATTGAGATACATTGACTGACGGTGAAAATCACTTCTGATTCATTTTACATCTCTAACCAAAATATATTCATGATCTGGCAGTAGCTTATTCAGTGTGAAAGGTATTTCATTCTTAAGGTGAGAGATCCAAAGAAGAATCTCTTAAAAATCCCTCTGGTACCTGGGTAGGAGATGCCATTTCCTCGTGCCACGGGGGAAAGGTTACCGATTACATTTTAAGACACGTCCCGTATATGTGCCACTAAGGCTAGTTCATGCAAGCCTGTGCTAGGGGCTAGGGTTCTGCCCAAAGTCTCCCTCACTCGGTCAAATGCTGTCATGAAACTCGACTTGGACCTGAGATCCTGGCTTTCCTTCTCCAACAAACTTGATCTTGCTCTTCAGATGTGAGCTCTCATGCTCATTTTGCTAAGACCTGAGGTCTCTGCGGGTTAACGTTGCTGCTGGCTCAGCCTACCCCTGATGAAGCAGGTGTTCTATGGCCTCATTCCTATTCTCCCCAGTGTGACCTCTGAATTCCACTCTGACAATGATGCTGGCAGGTGGACATTGGAATCAAAGGGAAATGCCCTTACAGCTACTCATATGGAAGTTAGGCTACTATGTTCCAATGTGCTTTGTTTGTAGGTAGGGGCCACTCCTGTGGTTGGGGGTGCGGTATCGCCTGGTATTGATCAGGTTTTCTGCTTGCAGACAGGGGAATCCATGTCAGCTAGTTTAAGCAAGAGGGGTGTTTATTAAAAGATAGTAGGTACTTTATAGAACTTCTGAAAAGGTTAGGATTGGTCTTGGTTGTTATTCAGCCAATTTCAAAGCAGCCAGGAGAAACAGCAACCACTCCATTGGACTGTTGCAGTGAAACGTCCCTGCCATCTGCCATCTGCCACACCCTGGACACCAGGGACAGACTCCAAAGTTCCCAGCTGAGCTGCAGCAGGAAATCCAGGTGCCTTACTCATTGCACACGGCAGGTCTGAGCTGTCTCTGAGAGACGCTGCTCACATTTGTCTTCTCTGGCCCCTGATCTCAAGCAGCATGTATTCTTGGTGAAAGCGAGGTCACATGCAGAGACTAGTACAAAAGAGTCTTGGGGAATGTAGTTCTAAAATACCAGTTTCTAGAACTACAAGAAAGAAAAGTCGAGGCAAGTTAGAAAGGCTGTTCAGTGAGGCATTTGACAATATTTTCCATACCCGGAAGGGACTGGGAATTCCCCACATCACTCAGCTGTGGTGAAGAAGTTCCCACCATTGGGCTTAGGCTCTAGGAGTCTAGACAGGAGGGTGTTTCTAGATGGTGGAGGGAAAACAGTGTCTGGCCAGGGAGGCAGGGTGGGAGTTAGATAAGGAACTAATGCAGCAGGAAATCCACTGGAATGGGTTGCTACTGAGGGCTCCTCATAGCCACATCTAGGAGGCACCAGGCATGACTCTGAGGAGTGTACTTATGAACAGGGCAGACTCTGGAGCCAATACACTGGGCTTGAATCTTAGTTCTACCTGCTTAGCTGTGTGGTTTTGAGTTTGGTGTGTGTGTGTGTGTGTGTACGGTCTTTTGATCCATGCCAGGGTGGTGATAGTGGTAAAAGAGGGAGAAGCAGCCCTTCCTATCTGAGATGTTCTCTCTATTACCCACTTTGGGAGACTGGACTATTCTATCCTTAAGAAAGAGAACAGCTTTCATTACAGGAGTCTCTCCCTGCACGAGGAACAATGGAACATTGCAGAGGAATTGCAAAGGATTCCCTTAAGGAAATAAGCTCCTATATCATTATTACAAACTAAAAGAATGTGACAGGATGTATCAGGTATCTATTGCTGCATAACAGATCACCCCAAACGCTTAGGCTCTTCAAACAGCAACTGCTGGCCTTGCCTTCACCCACTGACTGCTGTAAGAAGCTGGCTGGCTGGCTGGGCCGGAGGTCTAAGCTGTCCTCACTCACACGCAGGCTGTGGTGCCTGATTCTGGCCCACGTGGCCTCTCAGTCTCCTGTAGGCGAGACCCCTATGTGGCCTCTCTCTCGGAGCTCTGACAGGTAAAGGCAGTGCTAGGAGCCAGTTGAGCCCAAGGTTTAGGAACTCAAACCACCTCAGTTCCACCACAGTCTGTTGTCAAAGCAGCCAAGGCCAGCCCAAACTCAAAAGGTGAAGAAATGAGCACCACCTCTGGATAAAATGAAGGGCAAAGTCACTTTACAAAAGAGAGTGCACACTGGGATGGAGGGAGGGGGTTGTGGTCATGAAACAATTTATCATACACGGGTAAATTCAGGACTGATATAATTAAGCATTCAGAGATTATATAGAAAATCCACACTCAATACCCATCTTCTTAACAAGGCAAACACAACCATCATAATGACTAATAATTTCCCACTTTTGTTGTGTGTTTTTTTAGTTCAGAAAAGTATTTTTTCAATAACTACGGCTTAAGGCAGTCATTTTAGTAACCTCTTGATGGAATTAATAACCTCCTTGGTATTTTTCAACGGTAGCTTAAAAGTTATCCACTTATGACAAAATATCACCTTTAGAAAGCCCCTTCAAACCACAAGAGTCTAGAATTCCAAGATTCACATCAAGCCTTATAGGATTTTTACTGGGTCCTGTTATTGAAAACATAGTTTTCAAGTTTCTCTGGCATGCTCCTCATTGAGTGGAAACCTTAGGCTTAGAGGCTTTTCAGAATCATTCAAATCATCCTATGATGTGCCCTCGGTAGAAAGAGAGGGGAAAATCCCCCTTCTCCCCTATTTAAAAACTTCCATCTGGGCTTATGCTTGAAAACGGGCCAAGTGTGGCCAGCACTGCTGGGCAGTCCTTTGCTGGCAGCCTGGGGCACGGACCAGCTGTGATGCTGGGGGAGGGATTGCTGCTGGTGACATAGCCAGTGCCCCCACCCCCCTCTGCCACTGCCCCCTCCCCCCCCCAATCTGTGGAGTTATTTCACTTCTCTAGGTCTCAGCATTCTTATCTGTTAGTGAGAGGCTGGATTAAAGCCCTTGCTATGCTGATATCAACAGATTCTAGAGGCAGGGGCGATGGGCCAGGCGTTTCTGCCCAGCCCTCTGCCACATTCCTGGGGCCTGGCAGTAGCAGCACAGAGGAGGTGTGCCCAGGTGAGCCAGGCGCTGGTGTGGCCCTGAAAACAGGCCCGGGACTCAGAGTGCAGCCTGAGACCCCAGTGAGTCTCCAGGCCCCGCCCCGCCTGGCTGGGATTCTTTTCCTTCTCCCTGCTACCTTTGCAAATTCAGTGTTTGGTTGTTACATTTGAAAACTACTGTTTGGGATTTACAAGTTTTGAAAATCTTCTCTTTTGAACAATTTTGTTGTTGCTACAGGAGAGACAGGTTTAATGCTTTTTCATTTCTATAACTCATCTTACATCTTCCAAAAATATGTCTTAAATTCATAACTTACATATCATCATAAAAGAGCATTCTGTTAATTGAATTCAATGAAAAAAATAAAATACAAAGTTAGATGAGCAGAATAACCAAACGGCTGAAAGGAAAAACACCAAAATATTAGCGGCATTTACTGTGGGGAATGAGGACTTTGAAATTTTTTCCCCTCTTATTTTCCTGAATTTTAACCTTTTTACTAAAATAAATACATACAGGAAAAATTAATTTGCTAAAAACTATTTGTCATAATAGGCCCATACTTGGAACTACATGTTTAAGAAACAATTAAGAATTTGGTTTTCCCTCCTAAAATAATGCAATAGCTTGTTTGTACAGGTTGACATGAAAGCAGTGGCTTGCAGTTTACCTTACATTTGACTTTAATTTTATAGCCCCATGACAGTGAATGCAGGTTATATTTATAATAGCAGTGTCTTTTCTATGTTAATCTGCCACTCTAGTGCCCCAACAATCTCAACCTGAAAGCTCAGTGGCCTTTAGACTTAGCTTTACAGAGGAAAAACAAGCAAGCAAGCAAGCAAACAACCAAATACGAGCAAACAAACAAAAAAAACACAAGAAAAGAAGGAATGTTTTCTGTAACAATTTCACATATGTGCTATCGGCTTTCTTTCCTAAGCAGTGCTGTGACCAGAATTCCTAGGAGCGACTGGCTTATCAGTTGATGGAGAAAAGATATTCAAGGAGAAATCCACACAGACACTGTTAGCCCGTGGCCAGCACCCAACGCACAAAATGATAAGAATGCCAATGTTTAAAAGACCCGGAACTTTCTGAAACAGAGTCACACATGCACTTTGTCAAGCTGATGTTTTAATGAGGAGATAGATGCCACCAGTCGACTTGGCCAACTTTTTTTGGGGGGGAGGGGGTTGTTTATTTGTGAGGATGCTAATTATATCTCAAGTTGCAGCCAAGAAAAAATTGCCCTCTAGACTACCAGCAACTGGACTCAGAATTGGATGTTTTTGTAAAATCAGTAATGCTGGAAGTCTTTTAATGTCACTTAAAAATACTAACAATTTGAAATTTCCCAAATTCCCAATTTAAAAAAAAAAAAATCTTTCAGGCAATTTCTGTAACCAAGAATGCAAATGTCAGAGAAGTATTTAAAGTGGAATGTTTCTCTTTTACAGGAGTAGGGTTTCCTTAAACACAATGAGAAGTCCTTACCAATAAGTGAGAATCAATTTGCATTTCACCTTTTAAATTAAGCATAATATATGACATGATTCTTTTAAATTAAGCATAATATATGACATGATTCAGTCCCACAAAACATGATTTGAAGTAGATAAACATGCTCCTAGTAACTTCACAAATGTTCGACTTTGGATTTATTATTTCAACTGTCTCTGGTGAGGGCATTTCATATGCTGATAAATCTCTTTAGTTTCTTTTTGTGTTTTAGTGCTGCATGTCGATGGAGTCCATAACTGTTAGATAAAACACATCTATCAGCAAAGGCTTAGAAACAAACATTTACACCAAGACTGTTTAAAACTTGGCAGTGTTGGTGAATAGTAAATAACAGTGACAAGGAGAGAACATGAAAATACAGATAAAATTAATAACATATTGTCTCCAAAGAATTTTTTTTTTTTTAAGTTGCCTGACCTGTTAAGGTAGACACATCCACACTCGGATTGATGCAGTGTGAAGTAGGAAGCATCAGGGGTTTGTAGAGCCAGTCTCCCTTGCATAAATAGATTTTCCCTAATTTTTGGAATATAATCAATGTTTAAGCAATCTCCTATTTCACTGTACAAGAATCATTCACTTACTTGCCATTTCTCATCACTTCCCAATTACCATACTCAAATCTACCTATGCTTCCACATCCCCTAAATTAACTATTTTGACCACTCATTTTGTTAACTGTTTGTAAAATTTCCATCGTACTTGAATTTCATAGAAGCATGTATGTTAAAATTTCAGATGAATTTTCACTCCTCAGTTTTACCTGTTTCTAACAATACCTACCACACGGGTGTAAAGAGAATATTGTATGCAAGGTACTATGTCCCTTGTAGGAACTCAAGGTTAGATTTCCCTTCTGGAATCTTTCTCAGCGAGCTGTCTCCCATGCCATACTCTCAGGCCACTGATTTAGATGCAGCAAATGTTATTGTATGTAGCTTCAACATTTTTCTTGTACACTTCCTACCAAATAGGGCCACATTCACAGATCTTGAGGCTTAGAACTTCAATATATTTTTGGGGGGGACAAAATTTAATCCACAAAACAACGACTCCCACTATTGTCACTTCCTTTTGTACTAACGGTCCTAACCAATGCAATAAGACAAGCAAAAGAAATAAAAGATATAAAGATTAGAAAGGAAGAAATAGAACTCATGGAAGATATAGTTGGCTATGCAGAACATCCTAAATAATGAACAGATAAATCCTTAGAATAAGATTTTAACAAAGTTTATCTATTCAAGATTAAATATAAAATTAATTTTACTATAATAGCAACAGACAGTAAAATAAATGTTTAAAAAAAGAATAATTTATAAAAGCATAAAAAACAAACACCTTGAAATCAATCTAATGAAATATGTGCAAGACCTCTAGGTAGGCAACTATAAAATTTTTGAGAAATTAAAGAAGACCCAAGTAAATGGAGGAATATTTCATGTTCATAAATTGGAAGACTCAATCAATATCACAAATACACTATCTTTCAAAAATAATCTATAGATATAATGCACTCAAAATCAAAATCTCAGTTTATGGAAAGTAACAAGCTGATTCTTAAGTTTGTACAGGAAGTCAAGAACAGCCAACAACCTGTTGAACAAAGTGAGAGGACCTGTGTCATTAAATATAAAGAGTTATTATATGCCCTAGCCGGTTTGGCTCAGTTAGAGCATCAGCCTGCAGACTGAAAGGTCCTGGGTTAGTTTTGGTCAAGGGCAACTGCCAGGATTGTGGGCTCAATCCCCGGGTGTTCAAGAGCAGCCAATCAGTGGTTCTCTCTCATCATTGATGTTTCTATCTCTCTCTCCCTCTCCCTTCCTCTCTGAAATAAATAAAAATATACTTAAATAAATAAATAAATAAATATAAAGAGTTATTATAAAGCTATTTCATTAAGACAATGTGGTATTGGCACAGATAGACAACTGAGTCAGTGATACAAAATAGAGGGCCCACAGACCCATACATGTATGGACACTTGTTCCACAAAAGAAGTAGCATTACAGAGCAGTGAGGAAAGAAGCTTGTGCTGGGACAACTGGATATTCATATGGGGGAAAATTGATGCACCAAAAGAGTTATCAAAAAAAACAACAACACACACACACACACACACACACACACACAAACAAATAACACACACTAAACTGAATTTCACAAACATAAATTTGAGCAAACGATTCCATTCATATAAAGTTAAAACTAAACCATAGTGTAATAAGTCACGATTGTGGTTAATTCTGGGAGAAGAAAGTGTTAGTAATTGGGAGGGGGTACAAGAGAAGTTTCTAAAGAGCTGACAAATATTTCATTTCTTAAGTGGGGTTCTACTTTGTATTTGTGATAACTCACTGGTATGTACATTTATATTTTGTGCATTTTCATTTATTTTTTTTATTAATCTTCCCAATTAAAACACATTAAGTTAGTTAGACATTTACATTCATTCAACAAACACTTATCTAGAAATCACTATATATCAGGCATTTTACTAAATCTCAGCCATCAAGAGGAATAAACACAGGTGTGCTCCCTGCTCTTGGAGCTATTATTGAACTCTCATAGGAGACAGACAAAACCAATTACAATAATGAAAAAGGTAAATACATATAGTCGCTCAGAGGGATAAGTGCTCAGACACCTTTGCTACAAAAGGGGGGGACCCTTCCTTTGTTGGGGTTTGAGGTGATGAAGATAGACCTTAGATCCTTCACTAGATTGAATTATCAAAATAATTCAGAAGTGTTCTCTATCTACCCCTCAAACGTTGAGGTTACTCCTTTTGTATAGAATAGTTCCAATGTAATTTTAGATCGACTCTTAGTTACACATAGGAATCCTATCTGCTTACCTTAGGAAAATCTTGGCTTGAGAGTCATGACACCAGCTCCTAAGAAAGCCAAGAGAATACTATTACTAATTTGTAGTTAATTTTGGAGCTATTATTCTAAAAAAATAAAAAATTCTTTTGAAGTCCTAATTCAAAATGCATTGGGGTTTTTTAATCCTCATCCAAAGGATATATTTTCATTGATTTTTAGAGATACCGGAAGGGAGGGAGAGAGAAACGTCCATTGGCTGTCTCCCCTAGGGAGCCGACAGGGAATTTAACCAGCAACCTTTTGGTATATGGGAGGGAGGATGTTCCAACCAAATGAGCCACCTGGCCAGGGCAAAGAAGCATTGTTTTAAAATAACGTTTTCTTGATTATAAAATTCTTACTTGAGCCCTGGCTGGTTAGCTCAGTTGACTATAGCATTCTCCTCATACACCAAGATAAATGTTCGACCCCTGGTCAGGGCGCATACAAGAAGCAATCTTTGAATGCATAAATAAGTGCAACAAGTCGATGTCTCTCTCTCCCTCTCTCAAATCAATCAATCAATAAAATTTAAAAATACTTACTTGATTACAAAATACTTAATCTGGGAAACCAGAAAATTATAAGGAAAACAAAAATCCACAACTCTATCACCATAGCTACAGTAAATGTTTTGGTGCATTTCTTTCCATTTAAAAAAATTCCTTTATTTTCAGAGTTGAGATCAGAATTTCTTTGCGACTTTTACATTTCCCATGTCATTACATAATCCTCCTAAATATTATTCTTAAATTTGTAAAAGTTGCATCCCCCAGTTGAATCATCTCAAGGAGAGGTCATTCAGCATGTGTAATCGAGTTAACCACCTAGGGGTCCCCAAGTTCGGAGAGCGTCCCAAACTTGGCTAAAGGCTCTGAGATCACATCGGAACCTGGCAGCGAGGCGGGGTCTACTCCCAAGGCAGCCGAGGTCACAGACCCGGACTCATTTGCAGAGTCCTCCCTCCACCCCCCTCCCCCTCCCACCCCCAACCCCAACCCCCCGCCCCTCTGCGGCGCGCTAATTGCCGCGCGGACCCTAGCCAGGAGCGTTCTCGCCTTTCCTTTGGGTTTAACGTGCGCCTACGCGGTAAGTTCCTGGAGATGCCACCGCGCACCCCTCGGCTCTTGAACTCCAGCCGCGCCTGGCGCTCCCTCTCCGGGGCCCCGCGCCCAGCACAGCCGCCCGGGCTCGCTCCCGGCCGACGGACCTGCGCTCCCGCCGCACCCTCTGCAGGGAGCCCGCGCGCGTCTCTAGTTCAGCCGCTGGGCCAAACTTGGGAGGAGCGCGCCCGGGATTCCGGTGCTGTCCGGACCGCCCCATCCCTATCCTTCTCTCCCCGCCGCCTCCACCCCCCGCCCCCCATCCGGGATCGCGCAAGCGCAGCCGGCCGGGAGTCCCGCCGCCGGTCCCGAGCCTGCAGAAGCGCCCGAGCTGCCGCCGCCGCCGCCGCCGCCCGCCATGGGTTCAGGTCCCCGGCTGCCGCCGCCTCTGGGGCTCTGCCTGTGGCTTTGCGTGCTTGTGCTTTCTGCGGGGGCCTCGGGGTCGTCGGGCGTCCGCAAGCGAGGCCCCACGGTGACGGCCAAGGTGACCGAGTGGAGGACGCACGTCCCCTCCTGTCGGGCAGAGGGATGGGGAGCTTTGGGGACCGGGATCCCTGTGTCGGGTAGCGGGGGGGGGGGGGGGGGGGCAGAGGATGGGCGGCTGCGCCAGGCTGGTGCGAGGGGATCGCCCGCGCCGCGGTGGTGGAAGTGCTCGTGGTGGGGAGGGGGGCACTTTCCCGGATGACTTCTTGGGGGGCGAAGGCCCGAGCCCTAGCCCGCCCCCGCCGCTGTTTGTTTGAACTTGACCTCCCAGGTCGGGGGTCCGAGGTGGCCAGCTCAGGGGTTAGGAGAAACTTCCGGAACCGGTGGGCCCTCTCTCCAGGAAGGGGACGGCCCAGGCACTTCCTTCGGCGTGGCGGGGACTTGGGAACCGAAGCGGGAGGAGTGCGGGGGGGACGGGAGGGGGAGACGTGCTCCGAGCTCAGCGGTAGCCTGGGGCGCCCGCCGGCGATGTCACCCAGCAGGGAGAGCCCAGCACAGCCCCTGCGCGGGTGTGGGTGGTGTCCGGGCAGGAGTTACCACCCGTGCTCGTGGGAGCCTGCCTCCTCCATATGGGAGCTTGGTCCTCCCCTGGGAGAGAGAGGTGCGCCCGTAGACTTCAGCGGCTGGGGTGGTGCTGGCGGCATAGGCAGCACCTGTGTCCGTGAGGCCGGCCTTTTTGTCTTGATCGCGGGGGGGGGGGCGGGGGAGGATCTGCCAAATCTGCCATAGACTGCCCTCGTGGCTTCAGTTTTTTTCCAGCAGTTACCCAAGGTTAGAAGATAATGGCAGGGTGCAGGGCGCAGGGAGAGACAGGCCGAGGGGAGGGGAGGGGCTGCTTGGGCTGTTAATTGCTACTGCTAGAAAAACTGCTAGAAAAACGGGGCGGTAGTCTCTTGGAATCTGGAGGAAGGGGCCGCTCACGCAGTCTTAACAACCAGCCCCGTGTTCCACCGTGGACATGGTACTGTGGAACTCGTAGAACCCTTAAATCTACCGCAGACCCCACCTGAGAGGGGGCGAGGGGGTATCAAAGGGGCTGGGAGGGGGAAGTTCAGCCCCGCATCTGATGTACCCTGAGTGAACCGATAGACCTTGGGGGCGGGGGCTGCCTGAGATAAACTTAGCCTGATTGTTTTCAGCGCAAATTCTACTCCCAGCCCCTTGATCTTTTGGGCTTAATCTAGTTTTGGGAAGTGGCTTGTGCAGGCCACAGAGCTGAAGCAGGGGATGGGGGCTCTTTCAGTCTGCAAATATATTTGGGCCTATTAGGATACAGTGATAAACATAAAACTCATGAAGTTATGAAATGATGAAGGAAATAAACCCCAGTATAGATTGGGTGACATTTAAAAATACCTGAAGGATAAGAAACCCAGCCTGGCAAAGAAAGATAGGGAGGCAAACTTAGTGCCTGTGCAAAGGCCTCCAGACAGGAAAGCCATCTTCCCATCAAGAGGCTGGATTGCCTGGGAAGTGGGGCTTCAGGGCAGGGCTGAGAGGGGCGTGGCTCCAGGTGAGGTGGGGGCTAAGCAGCAGCAAGATCCTGCAGGGCCTCAGAGGTCACAGTTAGGAGTGTGGGTTTTGAGGCAATTCGTCTTATAATTTGAGGTCTTATTCTAAGTGCAGATAGAGCTGGCGAAGGGTTTTAAGCACAGGTTTGACAGGGTCTCATATGTGCTTTTAAACCATTACTGTGGTGGCTCAGTCTCCGGAGAGTGACCTGGGAGGGCATGCTGGGCTCCATGCCAGAGTCCAGATGGTGGTGGCTGGGATTAGGGCAGTAATGGGGGAATTGGAGAGCAAGGAGGGACTTGATATAGATTCTGGAGGTATCACAAGACTTGCTGACAGTTTATACAGGGGGGAAGGGGAAGGGATTAGGATTGCCAGATAAAATACAGGAGGCCCAGTTAGATGTGAATTTCAAATAAACAGTGAGGAATTTCTTGGTGTGAGGGTGTCACCTGCAATATTTGGGAGCAAGCTTCACCTGGGAAGTTGTAAACCTACCAATGCAGAGCCTACCCCAGAGCAAGTCAGTCACCACCTCTGGGGGTGCCTGGGTTGGGAAACTCGAGAGGAGGGAGGGATAGAGGAGAGGCGGAGGCTGTGGCTGCAGGAGGGGAGCTTGGAGCATCTCAGCCCCTGTTTAAGGTGCTGTCACTGAGGAAGTGTCCAGGTGTTCTATTCTAGGATTGCGTAGGCCAGTCTTCTTCAGGTTCCACTCTGTTGAATTCATTACACTTACAGTGAACTTTTTAAAGCAACAAGATCTCCTGGAAAATGGAGACATTAAAAATGATTCCTCTGAGTGGGGAAAAGTAGATTAATTGGCCACTCCTCCACTGTTTTCTTTCCCCTGGCAATCTTTTGCTTTTCCTCTGATTTCTAAAAACAGGAATCTGTAAATGAGGGGTGTGGTGCTGTCCGCCTGCAGGGCCCTTTACTGGCCCTCGCCTTGTCCCCGAATCCTGCTGCCAGGCCACTGCCTCAGCTTCCTGCCCAGCCAAAGAGGCTCAGGTGGGGCTCTGGCTCATTGGCCTCAAAATCCACTGACGTGGCCCCTGCATTTTCCAGCAGAGCCAAGGCTTCTGTATAGCCAGGCACCCAGAGTGTAGAAAGTAATGCCGCCCCCTTTGCAGCTGTACTCTTCACAGCGTGCTGGCACTTTCTACCTTGTGGCGTGGCCGTGAGACTAAGGCTGGGTGATCTTGATCTTGGGCGGGTTCTCTGATGTCTCAGGCTCTGGCTCCTCCTCTGTAAAATGGAGATGGAGATAATATCTGCTCATGAAAGTTTTGCACCCTGGATGTGATAGAGCAGGTACAGTGATTAGCCCTGATGTGTGCTCCTGATCGAAGAGCTCAGTTGTTAGAGTTACTGGTGTTATTAATCCCCCTGCAGCAATGCAGACCTGAAGAATCGTCTGTGTTACAGATGAGGACCACGAGCTCACAGCCAGGTAGTGGTGGACCTGGGTTTCGTTGACATCACAGCTCACATTGCTGTGGAGATGGAAGAGGATGAACCCTACAGGGGTTTGGGTCAGGCTACCTAAGTGCCTATTCACTCTTCCCTCACCTTGCTCCACCTCCAGTGCCCCATAATTTTCAAATCACTTTCAAGGCAGCTTCGAGGGAAAACAAGAAGTGACTGAAATGCCCACCCCTAAAGTGCAACATGGGATCCAAGTACCAACTCCAGGAAGCCTGCCCTGGTCCCCTCGGATAATCAGCACCTCTAACCCTATTTTATCTGTACTCGTCTTCTGATAAAACTCGATTTCCCATTATACTAAAGCTACTGGTATATGCGCTTTCTGTTCTGTGGGACTGGAAGCTCCATTTCCATTAGAGTGTAAGACAGTAAGGCTGAGTGCAAGACAATAAGATTTTTACTGAGTTAGGCTGGATGAAAAGCACTTCTCAGGCTCCCCAGATGTTATTTTCTTTACTTTCTAAACATTCATGGGCTTTATTTGCTCCGCTTTATTTTAAAAGTCTGGCAGGCTTTTCTAGTATCTTATACAGAACTTCTTTAAAATTATGTCCCTGATTCTTTTCCCGGTGCTACTTTGTTATAGCCCCTTAAGGAATTTACTCCTTGGCTTGGAAATCCCTTTGTAGAGACAAGCTCTACAGGACCAGGCTCATGTGTGGGTTAACGCAGCCTCATTGCATTGCTCTCCTCTACATCATTGCCTCAGCTCAAGGTCTTCCATGTATTCTTACAGTTATACTGGATAAATACTAACACTGTTTACTGCTTTGCCATGTGAAAATTGTAAAACACCACATGGAACACTAAATATCACATCACTCACGGCAGACGAGCTGATGTATTGACAGAAGCTCTTATCTTGAACTGAAGGTGGACAGTCTTTACTTCATGATTTTTCTCAACTGTAAGACATCCTTTTTCTTTGACAACCCTTCTTATATTTTTTAAAGCCATCTCTTGAATGTCTTTTTTCCACATCCATTCAAACATTAAATTGGTTCATATAATCTAAACTCGCTAATAGAATGCCCTTCGACTCCATGGCCTTTTCAAGTGTTCTATCTCAGAATCATCTTCACACAGTGATTTGTGAAGCAAAATGGATATAATTTCATTTCAGATGACAAGGTTCTTTTTAAAGTCCAAGAGAACCTTTAAAGTTTATCTGCAAAAAGAGCGACTCACACTTACCTCTGGATATGTGTTTTTTTCTGTCCTAAAACGTTGGGACAGTAAAAGAACACGTTACTTGTGTAACATGACGAGGTATGTCAATCTTGTGGCCGGTGGGCCACTAAACGAGGCATGCGGCCCGCCGGCCGCGAGTTTGACATGCTTGGGAAAGGTTTCGTCAGGACCTGAGTGTAACTTTTGCTGTACTTTGGGTGAGGCGGGGGACCTGGTGCCTTACTGAGCTTGGGTTAGGGTTAGGGTTAGGGTTAGGGTTAGGATTAGGGAGTGAGTGGCAGGCCTTTGGGAGGACTGCGTGCGATTTGATCATCTTTTGCAGTCCCCTTGGTTGCAGATGTCTATGGAGAACTCACTGGGAAAGTAGCAGTGTTTGAAGTTCCAAAAACTAAATCTGGATGGCTAGCCTATTCATCTCCTCACCAATTTTTCTTTTTCTGCCAAGATGAGAGAGCGTTACCTTTCAGAAGAGAAAGTTTCCACTCTAACCTTCACCCACAAACTGGGAAACAGGAAGTAGCAGCAGTGCTTGTCTGGGTGTGTGGGGAAGTGGAATTCTTGAAGACTTTACTGGCCGACTCTGACAGTATTGAGTCAAACGTGAAACTCAGTACCTACCACAGTGTCTGGCCCTTAGGTGGTGCTCAATAAATGGTTGTTGAATGAATATGTACGAGCAAAGTGCACCCAAAACATGGGAATAGAGTTCCTTAAACGTATGTCATGCTCCTCCATGGCCCCTCTGTAAAATACTGGTGGGCACGGCTTTCGTAGGTGGATCAATTCACAGATTTTCATTTTCACTTACCTTGTATACGTGGCGTTTCCACATAACCTCCTGCTCTGCCTTTCAACCACACACAGGTTTTCTTGGATGTGAGGATCGGAGACAAAGATGTTGGCAGGATAGTGATTGGCCTCTTTGGAAAAGTTGTGCCCAAGACGGTGGACAATTTTGTTGCTTTGGCCACAGGGGAGGTATGTCTCAGCTTATTTCTTTTGTGCACAAATTGGATCTTCCTTCTCTCAAGTCAAGATAAAGATGTCTTCTGGGGAAAAAGTATTTAATTAGTAGGTCAGGTGGACCTGAGACATCTTGCAATATTTTACTTCATTTTTGCATAAAACCTGTATTCTTCAGGCCCTCGGCTTCTAGAAAGCGAGGGGAAACAGTCATCAAATGAAAATGCAGATTGCTCTTTTTTTAGTAATTCACATTAGTACTTTACTTCCATGGTTTGTTTGTTTACTTATATTTATTAATTTGATCAGTTAATGATAATTTCTAACAGTGAATTATTGCAGAGGCCTAAACAAGTTCTGTAGGTATTTTGTATAATTTTCTCGTTTTGTTATTTTCAGATAAACACTGGGGTTTATCTTTCAGTATGGGTTATATCTACTTATATATTCAATTGACATAATCTCTTTAGAAAGGATATGGATATAAAGGAAGCAAATTTCATCGTGTCATCAAAGATTTCATGATTCAAGGAGGAGACTTCACCAATGGGGATGGCACTGGCGGTAAATTGTCTTTTGTATTTTTCCTTTTCCACCTAACAAACTGAAACCTAAAATTAAGCCAGTATATTCACCCAGTATATTGAGTTCTAAGATTTAAGGAACAAAGTCATAAAGACCACCAAATGAATTCTTTAGGAAGGATAAAGTTTTGGGGGCCAAATGTTGGTAGATATGAATGAGCAATGCCTTCTAATTTTAAATAGTATTACTTTGGTGTTCATTATCTCCCCATAGCGGAAATATGTTCATTTAGTAGACTATTTAGCAATTATTAAAATGCTAGACTACTGGTATGTAGCAGTACAGAAAGCTATCTGCCACAGGAAGGGAAGGCAGAATATACCACTGTGCTTATGGGGGTAGTAGCTCGCTATAAATTGGATGTTGGTGGAGGAAGACTGGGGGCATCATTTTAGAAGGACAAGATTGGTATTTAGATGCTGGGGGCCAGCCCCAGCGGGTCCAGGGGTTCCCAAAGGTGTGGACTGAGTCCGCGAAGAATGTTTTACACGGAGACAGCGTTCAAAACTCTCTAGCTTTCCTTAGTCTCGGAGACAGCGTTCAAAACTCTCTAGCTTTCCTTAGTCTCCGTGGATCTTCCCTATGCCTGGCTGAGGCCACAGAGAGAGAGATCCCAAGGCAAGCTGAGCCTTTATTTTATAGTGAGAGGTAAACAAGGTAGTGGTTTCCAAAGTTACACTGTTCTTGTGAGTTTCACTTGTTTTTGTTCTTGTGAGTTTCACTTATTTACACCATGGTTATACTTCCGGCACTTCCTCAGCCAATTAGCTTCCCAGATAAGATCTAGGGAGCCTCATAAGGTCAAGCCTAATTATGCTAAGAGGACTGTGCCCTCTAAGCTGGGAATTGTTTGTGACTTTGCCCACAGGTCAGTCCGAGGCTTAACCCTATATCAGCTCCCCACATTTAGATGGCAGGATTACAGGTGAATTTATACCCTTCTCTCAAAATTCTTTCATTTCATTGTCAACTTTTTTAATAATAAAAAATCAATCAATAGATGAGTTTTCAAAATTATAATATAAATTAATTTTTATAAAGTTACAGTTCTATAAAATACAACTAAATAAATGTATAGACTTTCAAATCTCCCTGACCATGGTTTCTGATGGAGGATTCCAGCTACCCAGCTCCCTGGACTATTTTCCTTCAGAAATGTAGTGAGTTCCCTTCCTGAATACATGTGGTACATGTAACCATGCAGAATTTAAATTTAAGACTTTTAATGATCAAATGCCAGTTTTGGCGGATATTAAACTGCTAACTTTTTCAAGAAACCTAGGCCATTTTCCAGCACTATTGCTAATTGTATGTTTATTGCAATGGTTTGTTTATAACAAAATGCCTACCATTACACGTTTGGATTTGCCAGGCACTTCAGGAAGATTACCTTTAGCCCTTGCAAAAATGCTGCAAGCTGCAGGGAAGTAGCATGGAGCAGGTAA
Source organism: Myotis nattereri (assembly GCF_964212035.1). Lineage (NCBI taxonomy): Eukaryota > Metazoa > Chordata > Mammalia > Chiroptera > Vespertilionidae > Myotis > Myotis nattereri. Next base: position 73,859,946 of record NC_138079.1, on the reverse strand, counting down.
CTCAGGTAAATGGGTTGGTGAGGATGCGCAGGGAAGGGATCCCAGCTGCTGTGGAGCTGGTTCTCATTGGAAAAGCCTGCAGCTCAAGGATCAACAACCCCCTTCCCTCCCCACACCATCCCCTCCTGGACTGACATCCCACTGTCCTCCCCTTGGGCACAGCAGCAATGGTGACTGAGCTTTACTGTGTCTCCTTTTCTACATTTTTCTTTCTCGCTGCCCGTGTGTGTGTGTGTGTGTGTGTGTGTGTGTGTGTGGCGCGCACGCACAGGTGCAAGTGTGTGCATACATGAGTTGAGTTAAAATTCTCTGAGTTTTGGAGATAGGACCTTGTGGATCACTTAATTCAGCCTGAACTCCTCTGTGGGCAGAGCTTTCCTGCCAGGTCACCTCATATGTCACTGACCAACCAGCTTGCCTTTGATATCCACTTCTGGTCCTAACTAAGCCAGGATTTTAGGGCTGGCAGTGGATGGATAGGGAGCCCTGCAGAAGGGGAGAGGGTGAGCATGACAGGCACTCACGGTGTTGGAGGAGGGAGCATATATTTCTCATGGGGAAATGTGTTCTGCTCTACCTGCTGCTTTGCTAGAACTCCAGCCCATCTGCCTGCTTTCGGTCGTTCTGTTCAGGTTGGATCACTGGGTGTTCCCCATCGCCATCACCCTCTGTATTTTGACGAGCCTGATGTCATTGTGCCTAATGACTTCCAGGCCGGCTGCTCTTGCTCTTAGTGCTGAGGCAGCAAAGAGCACCTGCTTTAGAATCAGAAAGCCAGGTGCTCAAGTTCTGTTCCGCTGTTTTCAAGTTTTGTAGCCTGGGTTTCTCATTGCAAACCAGGATTGAGAATACCTATTCTATGGGTTGTTTTGAGAATTAGCTAAGAGTATTGAGTGCTTAGTGTACCCTGGTTGGATGCGAGGTAGGAGTGACCCGGAGAGGTACCCTGGACCTCAGGACAGAGATTGAGCCATGAAATGGCTCATCCACCTTTCAGTCTGGCTTTACTATTACATCTTGCCCTTCAATTACTTCTCATGTTACAGTGAAATCACTGAACTAGTTGGTCAGGGTTTGGCCCTTGGGTTGAGGCCAGAGGGTATGCTGCCATCCTGTGTCAAATTTAAGGCTTTTGTGTATGTTGGTTTCAGTCCCCAGTGCCCTGCTTCCTTAAGGAGTTCCTACTTTATGCTCCCTTTCATTTCTCCTTATCTTTTACCATCTTTTCCCCATTTCCCACTCTTATTGGGTCCTATTTACCAATTCTGCAAAAACCTCATGTTTCCCTTTGAAGGACTGACTTCCATATAACATCTGTTGAATCTCCTCTTTCTTGTTCTGTCTCACCAGGTATAAGCATTTACGGTGAGACATTTCCAGATGAGAACTTCAAACTGAAGCATTATGGCATTGGGTGGGTCAGCATGGCCAATGCCGGGCCTGACACCAATGGCTCTCAGTTCTTCATCACCTTGACCAAGCCCTCCTGGTTGGACGGCAAACATGTGGTATTTGGAAAAGTCATCGATGGCATGGTAACTTGATATATTATTTTTCTCACTCAAAGCTTTATATTTATAATGAGTATTTTCAATGAGTATTTTAATGGTGCTTGTTAGAGATCCATCATTATAAGAGGCTGACTGGCCTTTTCAGAGGTGAATAAATTACAAATGGTATGGCATTTTAATTGTTAGGAGCATTGGGGCAGAAGCTGAGGACCTGACATGGAGAAGTTGAGTACTTAAGTTAATATAACTCACTACTTGTTATAAATGGAAACTCTATTTAAGGTAACCAAATAAAACTAGGGCCCTGTGTGTGCATACAACGGAATATTGTTCAGCCGTAAAAAGGAAGGAAATCCTGTCTCATGCTACAACATGGAAGAAACTTGAGAATGTTAAGTGAAATAAGCCAGTCATAAAGAGACTGTATGAATCTACTTATATGAGGTGGTATCTAAAGAAGTCAAACACATAGGAACATAAAGTAGAATAGTGGTTGCCAGGGGTTATGGGGAGGAGGAAATGGGGAGTTAATGTTCAATGGGTATACAGTTTCAGGTTTGCAAGACGAAAAAGTTCTGGAGATTAGTTGCACTACAATGTGAATATATTTAACAATGTCGAACTTTACTCTTAGGAATGGATAGGATGGTAAATATTACATTTTGTGTTTCTTACACGATAAAAAAAAAAACAAACCCTAGTGCCCCATGCGGTTCAGTCCAGACATAAGTCACCTTTAGAGACACACAGTATAGCATTCAATATTACTAAAGAGAATTCAAATTTATGCTGCTGACTCAAAAAATACCAAAGGCGTCCAGTTCATAATCCATAGGAACACTTCTTAAAGTCCTCATTCTTTTCCACTTTCAATATTTCTTCTCCTTAACAACTGCCCGAAGTAGCTCTCTCAACTGCTGGCTATTGGAAGGTCTGCCCAGCCCAACCCTGGACCTTCCTTGTCTTCTTCCATATTTCATTGTGTTTTGTTTTCCTGTGAGTTGGTCTGCCTCCCTCATCCAAAACCTAAATAAACCAATCTCACTCACTGCAACTTTTCCACAACTCCCGCCTGCTATTCTGATTCTACCCAACAGAAAGCCAGGAAGTGAGCTGGCCGACTCAGAAGCTCCTTTACAAGGAAAGGAAGTGCCTAACCTGAGCTGTCAAAGATAGAATTCTCATTAGCAAGTGGGATGAGAGGGGATAGGGCAAATACATATCACTTAATATGTCACTTCACATCCCATCACAATAAAGGGCATGCCTATGTTCTCATGAGCTATAATTGTCCTGAAAATAATATAGTCTTTTCTTTTTAAAATGTTTTTTATTGAATTTTTAGAGAAAGAGAAAGGAAGAGGGAGAGACAGAGAGAAACATGGATGCGAGAGAGAGACATCCATCGGCTGCCTCCTGCACGCCCCCTACTAGGAATTGAGCCTGAAACCCAGGCATGTGCCCATACACGAATCGAACCAGTGACCTTTTGGTACATGGGACAGTGCTCAACCAACTGAGCCACACAGGCCAGAATCTAGTCTTAAATGATAATGAATGTCATCACTCTTCAAGTCTCTGACTGAACTTTGCTTTGAATGAGCTAAACATGGGCATGCATGTGTTAAATGAGTTTGGGTGTTTGACTACTGGGCCTAACCAAGTTCTAAATAGTTTAAATATAAACTGATTTACTCATCCATTCAATGAATATTTTTTAATGCAACAACATGCTAAACTGTAAGAAAACTGAAGAGTACAAGTTTTGGGTGGTCTTCTTCTGGTCATGGTTTTTCTTCCAGCCTTCTAGATCTTATGTCTTATTGCTCTAATTGAAGCAACAGTTTCCTTCTATCAGTTGGTATGCCTCCTAGGAGACCTGCTGCCTGGTCTTAGAGGAAAATTCCTTAACATTTTATGGGTTATAAACTTTTTAAAAAACTAATGAGAACTATAGACTTTCTCTCCAGGAAAAAAAAAGTGTGAGTATGTTTCATCGTTTCAGGAAATTGAGGGAATCTCCTGAATTACATCCTTTGATTCCCAAAGATCATCTGAGTTGTGTTAACAAAGTGACCCAGATGATCTCTAGACCTCACCTCAGAGCTATGGCAGAACCTCCAGAGGTGGGCCCACAAATAAGCATTTTTAAATTGTGGTAAAATATACATAACAGGGGATTTTCCATTTTAACCATTAAATAAGCATTTTTTAAAAAGTACTACAGGTTATTTGGATGTGTAGTCACTGTGTTAGGTACACATGTGTGCGCACACACAGTCTATTTAGAAATACATATTAGAAGAATGCTGGCCTTTTATCTTAAAGCGATCTAAGTCAGCCAGAGGTTGGAATGTCCAAGGCACTCAGACACTCTGTTGCTACTTGTGTCTCAGCGTGTTTGGGAAACACCAGAAGCTGACTTTCCCCGTCCTTGGCCAGGCCTTTAGTGTGACACGAGGTGGTATGTGGGCCTGTGAAATCTCTACGGCAGAGGAAGAGGCCTGTGCATCACTGTGGGGTTGGGGTTACATTAGAGTTAGACTCACCTATGTATGGATTAAAGGCTTGGGTCAGGTGTTTTTAAAAAATATATATTTTTATTGATTTCAGATAGGGAGAGAGAGAGAAAAACATCAATGATAAGAGAATCATTGATTGGCTGCCTCCTGCTCACCCCCTACTGGAGATAGAGCCCACAATCCGCAACATGGACATGTGCCCTGACCAGAAATGGAACCTGCCCTCCTGATTAATGGGTTGATGCTCAACCACTGAGCACACCAGCCAGGCAACTTGGGTCATTTAGTAAATGGGCAAACCCAAAACAAGCTCCCCTTCTAAATCTGGCCCATTTGATGATGCCTGGACCTATGACAGGTGGAGTTGAAATGGACTCAAACTCCATGTTTACTGTTACTTAGGGTTATAACAAGTGAGTGGAAATATCTTTAATTAGAGGTAGGTGTTTACAAAAATATCTAATTTTTTGTTTTTCAGAAAATAAAATGCTAATAAAAAGAAATGAGGAAATAAATATGCTCTCTAATCAGCAAGGTAGTGGGTCAGTTTTATTCTTTAATATATAAATTTCCTGAATAGTCTAAGTTTTCCATAGTTAGCTTGTATAGTTTTGTTATCATAGAAAAAACAACTTACTTCCCACTTGGGCTTTCAGACTCGGTGTTGATTTCACTTCTGATTGCCATTCTTGCTGGTCAGAAGTGAACCTCCTGTCCGCTTTTCTCTCACCAGACAGTGGTCCACTCCATAGAGCTTCAGGCAACTGATGGGCACGACCGCCCACTCACCGACTGCTCCATCGTCAACAGCGGCAAGATAGACGTGAAAACACCCTTTGTGGTTGAGGTCCCCGACTGGTGATGCAGCTGGCAGGAAACAAGGAACACACTCTATCAGGGCGTGCGTGCGTGTGTACGTGCGTGAGTGAGTGCGTGCGTGCAGGTCTTTTGATTCTTCAAAGTTACTGTTTTGCTTTGTCTTTCTACTCTCTTCTGTTTTCCACTCCAGATCACAGGAGAGTTATAAAAACCAACCAAAGTTTATTTTGCATGAATTTTGTTAAATCACTTGTTTAGGAACTTTGTACTTAAAAGACATACCCCTTCCTTCAATGGTGCTATTTTTAAACTAGAAAGCTTGGTATTCGCTATTTTCTTTGGAAGAACACAATTATTATTTTGATGAATTAACTGTGATCCCCAAGTTAGGTGATACTGAAGATTTGTCAGGAAAAGATGGGGACGTGAAGTGTATTGTTTTGTATTTAAACAGAATTCATTTTAGGTAAAGGGAGATTTGATTAGTATAATCTGATATATGTCATAGGAACCTTTACCTGATGCAGGGTGCTTTGATGTTCTCTGTATTAAATACTTTTTATATAGATCAACTCTTTTTGCAAGACTTTTTTATTAAAAATTCTTTAAAAATTAATGTACAAAAATATACACACTCTAATGTTAACGAATGGAATGGAGAGGGTTCTGTAAATCAGAGTATTAAAATAATGGAATAATTTGGGGTGAGAATGCACAGAAATGATGCCCATCCACATTCCAAATACTTGAACTGATTAGTCCCTAATTTTTAGTAACTGCAACATTTTCAGAAAGGTCCCTTGAGTCCAGTAGCAACAAAAAGGAATCTTTTTTACTTAAATGAGCTGAGAAAGGAAAATCCTGTTGGGGCCTTATTGTGACACTCCTGGCTGTAATGGCCTGTGCCTGTTCACATGGGAATGCTATCTGTTAGAAAACAGCCTTTTGCTTCTTCTCTGGGTCCCATGCAGTGAGGGTCCAAAAAAATTCCATCTCTTGAGCTGCATTCTAAGAAAATGGCTCAATGAGAGATGAGAGGAAATGAGCATTCTAACTGCTGATGGGTTAATCCCCACAGCTCTCTGGAGAAGCCAGGAGGGCAGTGCTGTTCCAGTGGCCAAGGAGGGCCTTCTGCGGGCAGGCACATTCGAGCTGAGGGCTGAGGAAGGAAGAGTAGGTGGTGGGCAGGCCAGACCCGGATTCAGGCCTGCTAGGCAGAGAGGGAAGGGGAAGGGTGAGGATCCCAAGGTGAGAGGGAGTGGGCTCCCTCCAGGGCAGAAGCCAAAGCCAGCATGTTGCATCCTGAGAGGTCAGAGGAGTCAGGCTGAGACTGGGTCATGTCGGGCCTCGGGGCCAGGGTAGTCACAGTGTAACGGGGAGTTACCAGTTTAAGCTGGGGAAGGGCATGATGTGGTCTGCATTGGAGAAAGATTATTTTTACAGGGAGCTGAAGTACGTATCAAGAAACAAAACACTCCTAACCTTTGAAGCCCCAGTCCTGGGAATTTGATTTAGAAAGTGATCTGAAGTTGTGTTGGGTGTCACCCAGTCCCCTGTGTTCCAGGGATGACCCCCCATTCTGTTTGGGGATCACACCATTCCCTCAAGCATTTCTTGTCCTTGGTGTAGGCCCGTGGTCGGCAAACCGCGGTTCTTTGGCCCTTTGAGTGTGGCCACGAAGTTTCAATCGCACTGTACGTGCGCGCCCGCACGTGGTATTTTGTGGAAGAGCCACACTTAAGGGGCCGCAGCTTGCCGACCGCTGGTGTAGGCGGACCCTATGGATAAGTGTGCACCTGGCCTGGCCAACTCATTCATTACCTCTTGACACATACATACTGAAGGCTGAACAGAGATGCAGTGCTGCCCTCCTGGTTCCCAGGGAAGGAGACAAGTAATTCACGTGTATGCCACATGAATATATAGCAGAGAAATGGAGCAGGCAGGAAGGTGGAGAGTGGAGAGGTGATCCCGAAAGTCCCTAAGTGTGGGCTGAAGGATGTGAGTGGGTAGTAAGCTGTGAGGACATGGGGGGCAGAGGGGACCAAGAGTGGTGGCTCTGGGTGAAGGGCAGACTGGCGGGTTTAAGGAACAGCAAAAAGTCCATGTGTGCAGTGCCAGGGTGATGGGGAGTGAGGTGGCAGAGGGAGCAGGGTTGTCCTGTTGGCCAAGCAGAACATTGCCTCAACCCTGACCTGGCGACTGGCTCAAGGATAGGTGTTTGACCCCAGGGGTGCTAGTGAGCCTCAATTGTGGGACTTCTGCTGGAAATTCCAGGAGAGGGCTGCTGTCTCTTCTGTGAGGATGTAAAGGAGCAGGTCTGAGAATAAAATCAGCAGCGAGGGAAGCTGGACCAGGGGACAGAAAGATGGATGCTTGAAGACACAACTGAGTCCAGTAGCCTGAAGCCAATCTCCACCCTAATTTATTAGCCATGCAGGCCAATACATTTCCTTTTTGGCTTAAGCCAGGGTGAATTATTTTTTGTGATTTGCAACCTCAAGTCTTTGTCCAATACAGCAATGTTGAAAAGTTTTATGTATAAAGATGTGAATTGCAGAATTATTTATGGTAGCAAAATACTGGAAGCAACCTGAATGTCCCAAAATGGTTATAAAACATACATCCCATAATAGAATACTATGCATTCATTAAGACCAACGCTACAGAACTTAGGAGTAACATGAGAAAATGGATGTTTTCTGGAAAAAAGTAGAAATTCTGTATGCAGCATGATCTCACTTATGTAAATATACACTGAGTGGCCAGATTATTATGACCACCTGACGTTTGTAGGCAAATTAGCTATAATTTCACGCTGAAGTTGCTAGAGGGCCAGACCATTATAAACAGGGAAGCAGGTTGTTTACCACGACAGTAAAGTGATTTTTTTCTGAAGATATGGGTAAACAATACGATTTAACAGCCTTTGAACGTGGGATATATTTGAACCTGAGTGGCCAGATTATTATGACCACCCCATCAGTACTTCATTGGGCCACCTTTTGCCTTCAATACCGCGGCAGTTCTTCTTGGCATTGACTCCACGAGATGTTGAAAGGTGATGCGAGGAATCTGACACCATGCCTGATGAATAGCACCGTCAAGTTCTGTGAGATTTGATGGTTATGGAACCAGCAGCCTGATGGCTCTTTTAACTTTGTCCCACAAATGCTCAATTGGATTGAGATCTGGTGATTGTGGGGGCCACCTAAGCAAGGTAAAGTCTCCCTCATGTTCTTGAAACCACTCCTGCACAATACGAGCACCGTGGCATGGCGCATTGTCTTGTTGGAAGAAGCCATCTCCATTGGGATATGCCATCAGCATGATAGGATGAACTTGATCAGAAACAATACTTAGGTATTTTGTGCTATTCAGACGTTGTTCCACATGAATTAAAGGGCCCAAATCATGCCAGGAAAACGTGCCCCAAACCATAACACTGCCCCCCACCAGCTTGAAGGGTTGTACTCATGCATGTGGAGTGCATGCTTTCATGCTGTTTCCGCCAGATCCTCACTCTGCCATCTGCGTGATGCAACTGGAAACGTGACTCATCGCACCACATGACTTTTTTCCAATGCTCGACTGTCCAATCCTTGTGTTTCTGTGTGAATTGGAGACGTTTTATCTTGGTAACTGCAGACAGCAAAGGTGTTCGAACAGGCCTTTGGCTTCCATATCCCATACGATGCAGTGTACGGCTAATTTGCCTGCAAACGTCAGGTGGTCATAATCTGGCCACTCAGTGTATACTCATAATGCCAATGCAACAACATGTAAATTGACAGAAATCAAATCTGAATGGTGGGATATAAAAATAACTCTTACATTTATATTTTTTACTTTTTTCAGTCTTCCAATTTTTCTCTGGAGTGCGTTTCTTTTGACTATCAAAAGGAAACATGAAGCTTTTTTTTAAGGTAACCAACTGGAAACAAATGGCCTCTTAGATATATAAAGTGTCTTGGATCTCAAAGGTCAGAGGTCACATAAGCAGGCCCCTGCTGCCCACCAGGCATGGGGGCATGTACTGGATACCACACTTGCCACCTAGTGTTTTCATCCGTATGAGCTTAATGACAGCTCTCTAGCTACAAAGCAGAAAGCGGTTCATTTTCAAAGTGCTGAAATTCGGAGACCACTAGGTAGAGCAAACGGGCTGTCTGCTATACCAGAGGACCAATAAGCTCAGGCCACACCCCCTGCCAGAAGCAGTTTATTTATTGTACCCTGAAGGGCAGGCCTTACACCAATCAGCAAGCTGAAGACTACAAACTATTCTTTACCAAAGAATCGATGCTTTCCGCAAAAGCGTTTGAAGCAAGCAGGGCACTCTGTGCCAGGCGGGCTGTGAGAAGGACACACGTAGGCGCCGAGAACCTGTGTGGAGCCAGAGGGAGAGCACACTGGCCACCGCCACACCAAATGACGGCACTTCAGTCTTGAATCATTTTCATAAACAATTTAAAACATCTTGGTATCCTTAGCCATGAGCTGTTTTATTCTACATATTAATTAGCAATTTTCTGGATCACTGAATAAGGACTTAGTGAGATTTATTCTGGGGTTGGATTAGCTAGGACACTTTCAAAATTATTGCCCACTCGGTTTCTGATGGATTCTTAGGTTCTGAGCAGAACTCACCAACCTCATTGTTAGTTCAGCGGTTTTGAGTTACATAAAGACAAAAACATGGCAAGGGGTGTATAGCAGGAAAAGAATTTGTTTTTGTTTTTCAACATTCCTATAATTCAGACAGCTGAGGAAATCTTTGATCTGGAAGACTCATAAAGTCAAAGTCCCTCAAGGCACTTTTTTTTTTTTTTTTTTTTAAATTAAGAGAGAGTGAAAACAGTATTTGTAATGGAAAACTTTGTTGCTGTTAAGGACATAACGGCTTCTACTTAGTTATAATTCATCTTGTGAATTTCAGATTTTGGCCAAGCATTAAATCTTAGGTGCGATATAACATAACCTACTTGGAGATCGGCTTGTGTTCCTGATCATCTTAGAGCAGTGGTTCCCAACGTGGGGCACACGCCCCACAGGAGGGCAATTTGATTTTTAAGGGGGGCAATTGGAGAATGAGTTAAGTGAATTTTTTGCATTTCTTATGGTTCTAGGGTCCTCATATACATTATATAAATATATATTGAGACATATTTATGCATTTCAGTTCTCTATTGTTTTGAAACTTTGCTATTTTTTCATATTATATTATTTTTTAACAATTTCTTAGTGATTTCTTCCTCAGTACTTCAACTGTCCATTCGTTCTTTTTCTCTTTTGTGGATGCCATGTTCTTTGGAAGCTTGGTTATGGCCTTTTAGGCTTCCTCCACGTGAATAGGAGTTCATTTTTTGAATAATAAGAATTATATGTCACAGGGGAGGCATCAGGATTTTAGAGATGCTTAGGTGGGGTATGGCCCAAAAATGGTTGGGAACCACTGATCTAGAGCAATGGAAAACACAATGGCATTAATGCAGAATTAGTGACTAGTCACAGGAGTTCTGTCTGGGGGTGGGGGTGGGAGGGGTGGGGGAAAGGCTATCTGACAAATATTAAGAATCACAACAAAATGCATCATAAAACCCACAAATGGAGTTTTATTTTCATCCCTAGTTCCGTCAGAATGCCCAGAGTCACGAATTTGGAGAGTTTGGAGAGGGCTCAACATGCCCATATCCCTCCTGCTGCCTACTTCTGAAGTTTTATTAGTAGTCATAGAAATTTTCACACCCATTCGGTTTTTCAGAGGGTGTGAAGGGCTTTCTCCCCAAAGCACACCAGGCCTTTAAAAACAAGGTGAGGGCCACCATCGAGCCTAGCGGGTAAATATTATGTCCTCTCCTTTGGATGGATGTCTCCATTTGAAATCTTGAATCTTTTTCCTCCAACTGGGACTTTAAAGACAAGTTTGCTTCCTGGGCCTCTTGAGTTGCTGCAGAGACCAGAAAGTTCCAACTCCTTCTCAGACTCCCTTGACGCTGGGGATCAAGAATAAGGTTCATTGGATGGACTTCTGTGGGATGTGGAGTGGAAGAGAGAAGTGGGTGAACACCATCGTCCTGCTGCTGGGGCTGTGGCTGCTGGAAGCAAGGCCATGGGTGTTGAGGCCATTGTGGAGTAGGTGGTGGCAGATGGACCCCTTGTTCCAGTGCCCAGTCACCAGCTCCCAGGGCACCGCTATGAGGCAGTTATGGCTCTAACAGTGACTTCCTGACCTGACATGCTGATGCTTGGATCAAAGCTACAGTGGTTTTTACCTCAATGGCTCCAGTAGCAGCCTCCTGCCTCCCTGAACTCCTGCTTAAGGCAAAAGTTGTAGCTCCCCTAGCATGTGGGTACTGGAGCTTGCTGGAATGTTCTGGAATTTGTTGCTGGAGACCCAGCAGTTCACCCTCCTCATTCTTTCAAAGATTCTATAAGTATTCAGTTCCTTATTATTTCATTCTGTTTAAAATACCTACTGTGGCTTCTATTTCCTGCAATGGAATTGAAGTGGAATATTAAATTACATATCAAACATTTACCTAAAGTAAAAAATGAAAGTCATCACTAAGAAAAAGAACACGGACATTGGTGCAGTGAAGGCCTGGGGAGGGGGCAGGAGCAGGGTGAAGGGGAGTCAATGGGGGGGGGGGGCGGGGAATATCTGCAATACTTTCAACAATAAAGATAAATTTAAAATAATAAAATATTAATTATCAAAAAATATTTCTTGAGTAGTATGCCACCAAAGATGCTCAGTATTTATTTTTCTTAAATTATCACTATCTTGGTAAATCATAACTACTTAATGAGTACCTTTTGGCTTAATGGATGAGATAATTAACCCTTACCTTGTCATTTTAGACATAAATATCTATGTGAATCCATGAGAAGTTGTGTGTGTATATAGAGACAAGACACAATTTGTATTTCCAACAAAACCTTAGGAGCAGAAGACAACTTCAAATATTTCTTGTTCTTTGTTTTTATTTAACTCAAAATAGCTAATAACAAAAACGTTAAAAAAATATCTCCAACACTTGACTATTCAGTTATTTTTGGTTGATGACATTGAGTAGTTCTTGCTTGTTCCTAATATGTGGGACCATATCTAACATAAACATATCTCTAAAAAGTTTGCATCAGGATTAAAACTTATATATTTATATCTTAATCAAATAACATGATTCAGTAATTAGTTTTGAATCTAAATATTCTTTTCTCCCATACAGAAGCTTATTAAAATAATCGTAAATAATTTAGCTATTAATTAGTTTTCAATAAAACGCCCAAATAACAGCACATACATACAGGTTGCACATATGCTTATATCCTTTACTACTCAAATTATGAATGTCCGTAAGGTATACAGTGGAATCCTATCATGAACACATTTAACTTACATTAATTCAAGATATGAGGTCAGTGAAAAGGAAACAGTAAGAAAAATAACAGTAAATCCCATGGCAATGCCACCTATTCAATGAATGGACGCCCTCGAGTAAACCAAGGTGATTGCTGCCAATGCAGAGTGTCCCCTCAGCCAGGGTCAGTGCCCATGCTGTCTCGGGGGACAAGCATCTTGCAGGGGTAAGTGTGACGCTAGTGTTTAAAGGTATGTGCAGCCCCCAAACACACACCAACCATTTCAATTGGTCTTCAGTGGAAGAAACAGTCCTTTCTCCCAACACTGGAGGAAAAAATGGTCATTGTAGATGTGAACAGATTTCCAACATGATGCCTGCCCAGAGGGCTTTCAAGGATATGCTTGATACTCCATTTTTTCTCATGTACTGACAATAGGTGCTAACCCCTGGATATGACTCAACTCCACTGTCATGTCAATTAAAAACGCCATGATTTAAAACGTGCCCGAATACTGTCAGCAGCATTTAATTTCCAGTTTGGCGCCTTCCTCACAGTCAGCAGTGTGCGTTTCTGTGATACCCTCCTGGTGCCCGCACTATGAATGGATCTATCCCTGGCCGAGGAAACCTCGGATGAAAACATTAGTGTGTCACAAAATCTGAACCAGAAAGTACCGGAGCTGGTCAGCCTCAGTGTGATTCAGGATAAGATTTTCAATTAGCAGATGGTCCGAGTGAAGCTGAGAGTCACTAGGCTTTGTCACACTGAGTGCTCCCGGGGATCTTCCTGAGCTTCGTGCTCACGGGTTTCTAAATTGGCAGCTACGTTCTAGCCTTGAACATTTGGCCTTGACCTCAGCACAGCCCTGGTTCAGTTTCTATTTTTAAAAGCACCATTCTAATGGAAATGTCCCTGCCCTGAGTGAAGCTGGGCCTGTGAATTTCACCACTAGCTAGAGCTGCTGTGTCATAGAGTTTAGGTTAATTTGGTAGGTGATCGATTTCCTTGACTACAACGTTGAAACGGGCTTCAGCTTCTTCTGGCCCCGCAGGCTTTCTACCTGGGCTGCAGGTGAGGGTAGAAGATCCCGTGGAGAACACCTTCAATAACCACATTAGGGAAATCTGCAAAACAGAAGGAAACCGCTTTTCTTATGTGTGCCTGTAGAACATCGCCGCATTTTGCAGAAGTTAACGAGGGAAGGCCCACCGTGACTTGGGGATCTGCAGCGCCGTGCAGTTTGGTTTCCAACGCGCTACCCGTCACGCGGCTTCGGCCTGGCGCCGCTCCAGTGTAGCACCCGGCGCTGCAGGGATGCGCGGCCAGATTTGTAGCTTATTGATTTAAGGGATGTTCTAACGGTTAATGCTGCTGGGCCCCAGCTCTTTATCTGAATGTTTTCTCCCCAGGAAGATGGATTACACTGGCAATTCAATTTCTAACAAAATCTCAATATACTTGAAGGAATTCCAAGATTTCTACTGGGAATACTTCGCTGCAGTTTTTCCACCGTGGTTTACAGCGGCTAGCTAGTTCAAGCAGTCTTCAGTATGCTTGCTCTGTGTGCTAGCTTTTAGAGAGCAGGAAGAGGGGGGCCTGTTGTCCAAATTTAAGGGCAGATTTCCGACAAAAGCCATCCTGTCAAACTTGAAAAATTGGCTGCATTTCCATAGGAGATACACAGGAAACCCAGAGCTGAATGGTGCGCTGTACCATGCTGCAGTTATCAGGGTGGGTAACATATGAGCGCATCACTTGAACAGGGGAACCAATCTATCACACGGCTCAGAGTCTGTTTTCTGAACTTCAGTCTGCACAGCAGTGTACCTGGGATTTATGCTAAAGCCCACCACGTGAAATAAGGACAGTTACAAGGAAGGGAATTAAGTGGTCCAATACTTGAAGACAAACAAAATAATGCCTTCATGTATGAATCCAACGTGAGCCCACGTAGGAGGTCAGGCCTCCTCGGGGAGGGCAGCGAGGCTCCCGGAGGAGAGGGCTAGGAAGAGGGAGCCAAGCAGGTGGCAAGTCTGCGCTGAAGGGACAAAGGCCTAGGGCAGCGCAGGCGGCAGGGGGAGCGGTGAGGAGGCCTGAGGACCCGGGGGCGGGGCTGGGGAGGCAATTCAAGAATAGGCTGGAATTCAGGCGTTATCTGAAAAGCAGTGAGAAGCTATCCAAGGACTTTAAGCAGGGTGAGACACAACTGAATCTTGTCTTGAAAAGATGACTCTGGCTGCCACTCAGGGACCGGCTTGGAGCAAGTTCAAAGTGGAGATGGATTCCATGGGGCTGGTGAGGGATTTCACTATAGGACCTACCTGGTAGGTTGCTGTAAAAACTGACGAGTGAAACGAGGTGCTGGGACCTGAGCTTGGCACACAGTCAGTACCAGTTTCACTACAATGTACCGAGCACTGGCTAATTACTTGGATATAAGTAAACAGCAGTCCGTGCCCATGTCCATGGAATCCCTGAGGGGAAGGAGTGGCACAGTTGAGGCTAACTCCTCAAGACGTCCAGTGTGGTGGAGCAGAGGGTGTGAGGGGAACGTGAGCCAGAGCCAGACCACAGAGGGCCCTGTAACCACGGTGAGAGTGTGGAGCTCATGGAGAGGGTTGGGGTGGAAATAAATAGGGTGACTCAGCTGTCTACACAAGGTAATCAAGGAGATTTATTTAAAAGAATGTGTCATGAGATGAGGGAAGGGTCTATGACAGCCTTCAGGTGAAACGTGGGAAAGCCCAGGGAAGGTGATGTTTGAAGGAGGAGAAAGGGCTAAAGCTGACAAGAGGTCAAGAGGAGACTGAATAACGTCCAGAGGGCCCAGTCGGGGTGGCTCAGTGGTTGAGTGTGGACCTATGAACCAGGAGGTCATGGTTGGATTCCTGGTCAGGGCATATGCCCAGGTTGTAAGCTCGATCCCAGTGTTGGGCGTGCAGGAGGCAACCGATCAATGATTCTCTCATCATTGATGTTTCTATCTCTCTCTCCCTCTCTCAAATCAATAAAAATATATTTTTTAAAAAAAGAAGAGAAAATGTCCAGAGAGCTTAGCCACACTGCAGTCACTGGGAACCTCGGCAAGAATTGTTTTAAATTTCCCAGAAAAATAGAAACAAAGGCTGAAAACATATGCTACAAGAATAACATTTGATTGTTAACATTTTATAAGAGGATAATGTTAAATTGTTAGAACTTAAGGACAGACCCTCCTCTAACTTTGTGAGGGTCGGTATATCTGTTAAGGGATGTCCACATTCGTATCTATATTCTCTGGAAGAGTAACCTTAACATTAATGTGATGCAAGCACAATTTATCTTTAAATGAAATGCTAAAGATTGGCAAGATGATCATTAGTATAATATTTTTAGGAGAACAGGAATCTCGTTTATGAAACTGGATTGGCCAACATTCCATGAAAATAGGTCTCACTCACTGAACGCATTTATCAAAAAATTGCCAGACTGGGGCAAGAAAACAAGAGCATTGTGGCCAGCATCCCTTACCAGTTCATTTTTTACTCCAGACCCGGTCCCATTCTGCCCACCAAACCTGTGGACTTTACTTATTCTCAAACAAGAATCCCCTTTCTGTGCAAGTCATTCAGCCCCACCAACATTCTAGCAATGACACATACTTCTTACTCTTTCTAACTCCAGACATTTGCCCCCTGATGTCCTTTCCCAGAAAATTCCTCCCATTCTTTATTGTTAAGCCAGGTGCATAGTGCATGGTGTTTAATAAGCTAGTGAATTGGATTTAGGGGTTATAAAATATCTACCCTCTTCCATAAAACATCCTGGCTATTCTAGTCCACTCTCTACACTTCCACAGGAATTCCAATCAAATGCATAAAATATCTGAGTATAAACAATACCTGCAAAAAGTACTTGTGGAACCATTTTCAAAAGATAATGAGAGAAAATATATATATTTTATATATTTATATATATATATATTATATATATATAATATATATATATATATCCTAAGTGACCATTCAACCGTTCGACTGGTAGCTATGACGCACACTGACCACCAGAGGGCAGGCACTCTGACGGGTAGGTTAACTTGCTGCTGAGGTCCAGCCGATCTGGACTGGGCGAGTCCCTCGGCCTGGCCTGTGCCCTTTTGCAATCCGGGACCCCTTGGGGGTGTCAGAGAGCCACAGGTCAGGCCGAGGGACCCCACCGGTGCACAAATCTGTGCACGGGGCCTCTAGTGCTTAATAAAACATTGCCCATTTGAATCTAGACAAGGTTACATTATGAATATTTGTTAAATATAACATTTCGTTAATATACTTCAACTACTATAATATGTGTATTTGTTAAACATGGAAAGCAAATGCTAAAGAAAGGCAATTACTGCTATGAGTCCATATTCTTCCACAGCAAAGGCGGCTCTCTCTTGTCAGGGTGCTAGGAATGGTCCCTTGACACAGCAGGGCTGCGTCCTGGCCAGCGTTCTTTAAACGACAGCTAAGTGGGCGGTCTGAGTACAAGCTCCCCTGCTACACAGAACAGTCCCCTCTCTCTTGCTTGGAATACGATTTTACTGTCATAACGTAGGAATGGTTTCAATAGATAATTTATCTATTGCTGTTTAGTTACTCTCAGAAACAAAGGCTGAAAACTTACTATATGCAAAGAACACAGAGGGAGAAATTAGGCAACAAGAGGTTCACCCATCAGCCATGTGAGACTAGGCAAGGTGGTGCCTCCCTGAGCCCTGATTGCCTCATTAGCCAATGATGACACCTGCCTGCCTTTTCCATAAGGTTGTTCAGGAAATGAAATAACATGTGAGGATGTACTCATGAAGAGGTGCACAACAAAACGCTTTGAGAGGGACTGGGAAATGTAAATTTCTTGGCACAAAGAAAGGGCTCAGGCTAAAATATTGGTTACAATTATACTTAAATTATTCATTATATTTAAATATACAGCTTTAAAAAATATATATTCAGCCATTAAAGGCAGCAGATACCTTTCTCCCTTATTCCTCTAATTCAAAATGGCCTGGTAAGAGAGAAAGACAAATTATATTTCCTCCTGAAAGGCTTGCCCCAATTAAAATTCTGAATGTCTCTTACATCAAGAGCACTGGTTTATTGGCAGATTATTAAGCCCCGGACCAATGTCACTCCCTTAGACCTGTATTAAAAACGTGGTTTATGTGGTGCAGGGTCAGATCAGTAAAGAGCTGTTAGCAGATGACAGGTTTGATTACCGCTGGCTGCAGGCAAGACGTATGGATCCCGGAGGAACAGCAGCACAGGCTGGTGGGACAGTTTGCTGGAAAGGTCAAGAACAGGCATGTCAGCATCAGGGGACGACGGTAAACAGAAAACACTACAAACTAGCTTTGAGGGGATCAAACTGCTGTGCCGGGGCGTCTCAGGGTTTATGTATCTAACAGTGCGGGCGAGTAACAGCCGGCGGAGGTAGAGGGAGCAGCCCCGTGCGGCGCGCTTCTTCCCAACATCTTTTGTGGAATTTGAAGTAGACAGACAACCTAGACAATAAATCATTGCTGAGAAGCATGTTTTTTTTTTTAAATCTTGTACATATGATTATTGATAAGAATAGCATTCTTATTATTTGCATGAAACAACGTAGGGCTCTGATTCCGTCGCTCCTAGATGGAACTGGTCACTTCTGGACCTTCCTATCAAATATTTATCATCTCAAAATCAATTTCCGAACAAAGGTTTTCAAGAAAATTATGACTTGAAACACTTATACCATGGTAACTAGACATTTAACAAAACCACAGTCCCTTTCTGGATTTATACTATATAACTCCTAATTGACTACTATTAGTTCTTACCTTGACTCTTCAGATTCTGTCTCCTCAAAAGACCTAAACATTTTTTTAAAGAAAAGAAAAAGACCATATAAGTCAGGTCAGTGTTGATGCCAACAAAGGGGAAAAAAAATAGTCAGTATTCCTAAAGCTAAGTCAGGAGGCATTTTGAGAAAAGAGTCAGGTGTTTTCATGAAGTCCCCTCATGACTAATAACGTCATTCTAAGGAATCTTAAGACTGCAATATTCAATTTTCCTGAAGATCACTTAACAATCCTATGGTTCTACTTCTGGATTTATATAATGGAGAAAAGATTTCACTCATTCCCAACATCTCCTCTTAAAAATACACAACCACATATGAATCCCAAACCCGAGTAAGCGCGTGCAAGTTGGAGCAGGATACGCTGACAAGGCCTCCTGTTTGGTGAGCAGGGGGAACACCTGAGTGGAAAGTGGCCCTGAGTAAACACTGCCGGCAAGGGAGCTTGGATGGGTATCTGGCTTACTAGGACTTAGGGTGTGGTTAGCAGGAATGTCTTGTAGGTAGTGTGGGTCCTTCAGGCAGGTCTGGAGGCAGCGAGAAAATGGATAAAGCCATCTTTCCTCTTGGAGTTTCAGAGTCTGAGGTGATGTGTTTCTTTGTAAATGGGCTTAATACATCAGGGATGTTGCTGACAACCTTCGGTGACCAGCTCAACACAGGTGCCCATTAAGTTAGGCTCCCAGAGCTGGGCGAGTAGCTTAATTTCAAGTTAATTCTTCAGAAGAACTCTTCCCAGTGGCTGATGATATCAAATGCCTGGTTCCTTGGTAGATGGGGTCAGGGTCTACAGCCCCACTTGGAAGTTCCCGAGGGAGAGGCAGGAGAGTGGGGAAAGACAGCTGGAAGGCCCAGGCTCTGTCAGCTTTCGGGAGAGAGATCTCAGGAAGCCACTTAGTCCCCAGGTTTCAATTTACTCAACTCTAAAACACAGGGAGTTGTGTAAATTGATCTTTAAGGTCATTTATAACTTTGAAATACTATATGTGCCAAGAGGATATAGACTTTGCTCAAGTGTGCACAAATAAACATATTAGTCCCTAAATAGGATATCTAGATTCACAATTTCCATCATGTACCACCGCTCCATGTAGTAGCATAATTTAAAAAGTCAGTTCCTTAAATCTAAACCTGAGTTACTGAGCACTGGTCATTGGCCACACTCTGGGGAAAAAGGCTCAGGAGAAATTCCTTTGACTACAAGCAGGGGGCGAGCGAGAGTGCTGTCCCAGGCTGCCCCTTCTGGCACCTTTGTGGGATATTTGTTAGGCCAATAAGTGATGGACGACTAACATAAAATACATGTCCAATAAGTAAACAGCAATGCTTACCCACAACTCTCCGCCTTTGGTAGAGATGGCAAGTGCCGTATGTTTAGGAAATCAAGAAACAGTTTGGGAAGTTCTTCATTTTCTAAAATGACAGCCTGTGGAAGCAGAACACAGATTTAGAAAGTAAAGTTTGCTAAGCAATCAATCAAATAAACTATTTCAAAAAGTCATAACCATCCATCAAAGTTCTTACCAGCATCATTCCTCACCATCAATAGGAGGTGTGGTCCCCCAAGAATTTCACCTGACATGAATTCAGACCCACACACGTGCTATTCAGTGTCAGCACATGCTCCTTTTTACCTATTCGTTCACCCAAACAGGATTTACAGAGCATCTACTATTCAGATGCTAAGAGGCCAACACAGTAGGACACCAGGGAGACACAGTTCCTGCCTTCGAGGGGATTCTAATCCAGAGTGAGCATTTCAAAAACATAGGAACATAACAGTACTGCCACAATACGTACATCAGACTTTCCTTCCTGAGTGATAAGGTGGTCTGGGGTGTGTGTGCGCGTGCGCGTGCACGTGCTCACCTGTGCACTTGCTAGAGACCACTATTTAAGAAATACTAGACATGGCTTTTTTTTTTTTTAACAGCTATCACCTGTTTCAGCAATAGGATCAACTGACATTTATTTCTATTTGGATAGCTCCACTTAAAGTGTAACAACTTTACCACTAAGTGTAAATCAGTGTATATGCTGAAAAATCGAGAGTTGTTCCATTTATAGAGCTCTGCTAAAGAGCTGGCATAATGGCATAACCATGTCTGTTCTCAGGTACCCAAATTATGCAATTTCAAGCAGAAATTTAGTGGACAGCTGTTAAGTACATTTTCACACATATCTATTTTTAAGAGTCGGCCAGAGCGTGCCAACTAACTGCACATTTGCCGCTCCCTCCTTTTTGCAAAGATCATGGAAAAAGCATCAATGAATGAAATTAACCTCTGTAATTAATATAACTATTTTCAAGGGTCATTTTGACAATGTACCATGGCTGTTTTTCCCCCAACAAGCACATGTCGTTTAAAGAACAATGAGAATAATGGTGAAATATCATTCACACAGCTGATCAGGAACAGCTCTGCAGGGTGGTGCATATGGTACATAACAAATGACAAAAGGAAGGTCGAATTATGTGTGCCCTGTATAGGCATAATTCCATGTATTGTTTTTTTGCCATATTTTACACACTGAGCTACCCCATTTCGTACAGTTCTGGAATACTGTTATCCAGTTCAGGACACATGAATGGAGTGAGCAACTACGCAGGTCGCCCGTCCTAGCGGTCTGACCTCTGTACCACACTAGTGCTCAACCCTCCTGCTGTTCAGTCCCTGGAAAGGGATCATCTCGAGAGCCAGTCCTGTCTGCGGCTGTTACAGGTCCTTATACACCCCACTGTGCCCACTGAAGTTTAAGGAATAAACAAGAGGCAAAAAGAAAAGTGCTTGGGGGTTACACTTTATTAAATAAACAAATAGCATCTACTCTATTAGGCACTGGGATATGGTAGTGAGTACAACGGTCCAGTAGAGTATGGGTTAGTAGAGAAAATTGGTGACAAACAAGTAGACAACACACATAACCTAAACTTCCTTAGAATATAGCGATATGGAATTGAAAAACTCTGCCACTCTCCAAATATTTTCCCATCCACCCATCCACCTGCCCACCCACCCGTCCATCCATTCACCCACCCATCCTTCCATCTATTTAAACGTTACTCTTTTCTTTATTATAAAAGTAGAAAAATGAAACATTCATAAAATAGAGAAAAATATTCCTCTATCCAGAGGCATATTTCCATTACTATTTCAGTTAATTTCCTTCAAATCATGTGACCTTCATCTGAACTTTTATCTACCTGAGGAAATTTTGGGGTATTCAAAAGGTCATGATTTCAGTGCCCAGAACTCTAGGTTCCAGACACCATCATACAAATGAAGCTTCAAGGCATTTTTGACATAACATGAGTTGCAGTGATTATCTACTTGTTTCTAGCTATCAGGTTAAGAGAATACCATCATCTGTATTTGAATAAAAAAGCTTAATGTTGTAACAAATAAAACCCAAGCAATAGTTTTAATTATGTGTACAAGTGGTAGCTTTCAGATTAAAATAACGGGGGGGGGGGCTGTAACATTCTTATCTCCACCCCCACCTTTTAAAATAAATTAAATCGATAACAAGTGTGGGACACTTTTAATGACCTGAACTACTTAATTTCCAGGATCTTTAGACATGTCATCCATCACCGCAGTATGGAGGAAGACATCTCTTGAGTGTTCAGGGGGTTACTTTGGTTTTATTAATGCAAGATTTAGGGAATTTTAACAAGGTGAATTGTTTATTTGCCTTGACAGATTGGCTTACAATGCACTGGCTACATCTCCAGCATGATCATTAATGACAAAAGACAGGCAAAAAGCTGTTTACACTGCAACACCAGGACGGGAATGAATCCTGCTCAGCCTCCCCAAACAGAGGATTCCAAACAGATGATGGCATTGTTTTAGGTAATACATACTGGTTTTAAAAAAAGGGAATATAGAAACCTCCAGAAATTTGTGAGCATTTCTGCTGAATGTTCACTTGATATGCTCACATGATATTTTCCACAAAGCAACTGCCAATATGGATTTCAGGATTTACAGTTATCAACAAAGTGGCATTGAGGAGTTAGTTAAGCACTCAGTTACATGGTGAGAGTATTTCTTAAATTCTGCTAAGAAGGTTTGTAAGAAAATAATTAATCCTTAAGTCCAAGCAGAGATAGAGTATAATACCTAATTTGTACCTAATTTAATACGATATATGTAAGTGAATGGCTGTCATGAATTGGTGGAGAGATGCAAAAGAGGTTCAACAAAATCCTTTGGTTCGTAAACACAAGATCTCATCCCATGAGAGACCCGACAGTGAAGTGGGGGCTCACACTGTCCATTTATATCTTCAGTTTCTTCAAAAGCTTTTGCTCAAGGAGAACCACTCCTTCTAGAAGCTGCACCCCGGGGCCATCCCACATGCTTGGGACCACAGTCTGGGCTAAATCACCCAACTTTATTCAGTAGATAAGCTCTTAATTAAAAAATATATATATATTACATTGTTGAATATCTAATCTTATTTCCCCATTGTTTTAGCTTGCTTCTCTTTATTTGTTATTTATCTTCAATGGCCAGTCATGTTCATTCTTTAGAGAGGCAGTGGTGCATAGTAGGAACCCAGCTTAAAAGGAAGATCTGGGTTCAAATACTTCCTCTACCTTAGAGGGTTATTGGGAGGATTGGATGATGTCTCCAAGAGTCTCTGGCACACAATTAACATTCAATAAATGCTAATTTGTTTCCTTTGACTCTTTTTGTTGTCTCAATTCCTACCAACCTATTTTATCGGGTTTGAAAGTTTGGATTATTGTCCATGTAGCAAACAGGGCTTCTTGGCCCTCAATGATTCATGGATCCCTTTGAAAACTGGATGAGAGCTGAGGATCTTGCTTGCTGAAAAGGACACACATATGTAATTGTGCTGACAGTGCCAGAGGTTCCCAGGCCCGACAGCCCAGCCCAGGACACCTGCCGTTAGCAGCACTGGCTAGCAGCATCTGGCACCTGCAGCATTGCTGGGCGGGCGTGCCTGCCAGAGCCCCAAGGATGGCTGCCTTCTTGCTCAGTTTCCTCCTCCTTTGTCCATTAGAACTCCACTGGAGTGTGTGTCCTGCTATTAGAACTCATTAGCGCTTTCAGCTCTGAGCTGTGGTGGAAAATACTTGTCCGCTGGTGAGGCTACCCTGGTGAAGGATTCTTTCAGTCCTGATCAGCAGCAAGCTAACCTACTGGTCGGAGCATCTGCCCCCTGGTGGTCAGTGCATGTCATAGCGACTGGTCGACCAGTCCACTGCCCCCTGGTGGTCAGTGCACGTCATAGTGAGCAGCTGAGCGTCCTTAGCATATCATTAGCTTATTACGCTTTGATTGGTTGAATGGACAACTGGATGACCGGGCACTTAGCATATTAGGATTTTATTATATAGCATTTAATTTTTTGTTAATCCTTACTGGAGGATATTTTTTCCATTGTTTTTTAGAGAGTGGAAGGGAGGGGTAGAGACAGAGAGAAAGAGAGAAACATCCATGTGAGAGAAACACATTGATTGGTTGCCTCCCGCACACTTCCTGATCAGGGCGGGAATTGAGCCTGCGACTGAGATAAGTGCCCTTGACCAGAACCCAACTCACGACACTTCAGTCTGAGGGCTGACACTCTAACCACTGAGCAAACTGTCAGGGCATAAGTGTTTAGCTAATAACTGATGGCAGAGTTCTGACATTGCAGGCAAGCTGGGGCACATGGCTGGGCATCTAATGGATGCAATGAAACATCAGCATTCAAAACGAACGGGACAAGCTGAAGAAAAACTTGAAAATATATCGCATGAAATTAAAATTTACAGGTGTAAGTACTGAGGAGCTGTTTCAGTACAAGTGGGAAAGGAGCTGAGCGATCCCCACCCTCCACTGAAGGCAGCATGATCTTCTTCCAGAGGACGCGGTCACCCAGAGGGGTGCTGAGCAGGGAATCAGGCAGGGGAGGCCCAGGAGGTATGTGGTCTTTATGTTAACTAACCATTCTGTTAAGGAGGGTGATGGTTTTCAAAGCTGCTGGAATAAGAAGAAAGTACTGTCCAAACCAGCGGAGAAGTCATCTCTAACTGGAACATGTTCAGTAAAACAAGCAAAAAAGGCACATGCATGGGAAGAGCAGGCATCGTAACAGCTGCTAAGCATCCTGTGCTTGGAATGCAGTTAGTTGCTCTTTCAGGCACTTGCAGACTGGAGCTGCTAGAGAATTAACAGAAAAACTCACTAAAGAAATTCCTGTCCAGTGTATCACTTAGGAAGTATGCAGGTATGCAGACTAAAACCCAGATTATTATTAAGGTGCACAAAGGAAATGGGTTAAAACAAAAAGCTGTAACAAGCGTGTGATATACTATGTAACAGACTTTGCTTCTGCTATATCCAACTCTGATAAATATTAAAACTGGGTAACCGAACGCACCTGGTAAGAAGCAAATATATATATAGCCACACACTGTTACTCATTTTCAGAAGCATACATGACTCTCCTTAAAATAAACAGATATTCCTTCAGGAATATCACTCTAGAAATGTGGTGGTGGTGGTGGTGGTGGGGGGGGGGGTGGAATTCCATGCTCTACAAAAAAAATTACCAAAAATTGCCTGAATTGGGCAAAGACAATAGCATTGCTACCAGCATCCCTTGCAAGCTCAATGTTTACGCCAGGAGAAATGTCTTTTATTGACGAGGTGCAATTATCATCATGTAGCACAAATCACAAAATCCCAATTTTTCCACCTTATCAGCTTTATAAAATCATGTTCCCAAAGGATCCCATTGATTAGTTGCACATGCTCTTTCTGTGACATCCCAAATACTTAATTGTCAGTTATCTTTTCTTCTTCGGTAAGTAAAATGCACTCACAAAATTACAGAGGGACTTGTTCCGCCTTAACCTTCGTGAGGTGCCATCATGCAGCGGAAAACACCGGGAAAATATCACAGGACAAAGCCGTCCGACAAGGGAGACATATAAACACTGTAATGATTTCCCACGAGTTTCCATTTTAGAAAATTGTCACTACGGCGAGCGTACACGGTGACACATCTCCACCGAGGACGCGGGGAAATCGAACGCTGGCATTCTAGTTAGGTCCAAACCTACCCAGCAGCCAATTATAACAGGAACGGAACATCTTATTGAAAACTTGGACACGACCACTTGGCTAACCTTCCAAGATCGCTGCGCAGAGATGTGCTGTCTTCACGGATTTAATCCTTTTATTCTCCTTTCAAAAGATTTAAAAAAAAAACACACAGCACAAACAAACCCACATTTCTCCCCCTTGTCTATCACGGTTTGTCACAAACAGCAGGGAAGCTCTCTGTCACCGGGGACGGCACTCAGGCGGGAGGTTTCCCTGAGTCTTGAAGGCCCTTTGCCTAGCCCATCTGGAGTGATCTGGAACGGCCGACTGCTGGGGTGACAAAGTTCATGACGGTCTTTCCTCGCCTCACCAGGAAAGATGCCTCATCGCACACCTACTTCGGAGGGGCAGCGAAGAACAAGGAGGGAGGAAATCAATACTCCTCACTGCGGTGAGTGGGCTGCGGTGTCCGCGTCCCCTGGGACTGAAACTTACCCGCGCACAAGGCTCTGGCGTCCTCAGTCTTGACTTGCCCGCGCCCGGCACTTGCTCACAATTTCACAAAATGAGCTACGGTAAGGTGACCAAAGCACCACTTTCAAAAAGCCAGCCGGTACACAGATCTACCAAGGCTTGTGACCTCCTCAGACCTAAAAATCAGATGTGCTTCTGAGGACCCCACTGCACCGCGCACTCTTAGGAAGAGAGACTGTTCCCCGGACATGTCTGCTCCGTGCCTGGAAAAACTGTACTATTCATAGAATTCCAACAGACATCTGTTACAGTTTCACAGGCCTTTATAGACTGTCCTGTGAGAAATCTGAGGACCCGCACTCAAAGCTGGATGCTGACGAGGGCCTACTGGAAATGGTCAAGACTCTATGAAAAGAAATAATGTCATTTCCCTTCAAACAATTGGAAAGAAGAAAGAGCATTTGTAATCAGATGGCTAAAAAGGCAGAACTAAACATGAGACAATAGAAAGTGTCAAAACCAACCGTCTTTTGAGCTACAGTGGGGCCTTGACTTACAAGTTTAATTAGTTCCGTGACGGAGCTCGTAACTCAAATTACTCGTATGTCAAATCAAAAAGTGAACGAGTGAGACACGTGATGCTGGGCTGATGTTGTGGCGTTCACTGTGACGTTCACTGCGCCAACTAGCGGTGGGGTATCTGAAGCTGGCTCGTAATCCGAATATTAGCTCGCAACTCAAAGCAAAAAATCGGCCGAGAGACGGCTCGTATCTCGAAAAACTCGTTAGTTGGGACACTCGTAAGTCAAGGCCCCACTGTATTTTAACATCAAATTTTATGTTCTGGAATATTTATTCCTATAAAATGCTTATTTACCACCTGCTAGGTAAAACCACTGGCTCGATGGCTGCAAAGCAAACGTGACCCTGCCCTCCCAGGCCTCCCAGTCTAGTGGGGAAGATGGACTGTGTTCAAATAATCACAGCGATGAATGAATGTGAGCTTACAAGCTGAAACAACTACCTCACAGGAAGTAGGCTGCTGTCTACAAAGTTAGTAACAAAGCACCTTATTACCCCGTGGGGTGAAGGAAAGCTTCCCTGGGGAGGCGGTCCTGCAGCCGGGGGATGAGTGAGCCAACAGGAGAGGAGTGGGGCATTTCTGACACAAAGCACAGCCTGGTCAAAGGCCTGTGGAGGGCGAACGTGGTCCTGGAAGAACAGAAGGGCCTGAGGAAACAATGAAGTGAGCACTAACGCAGGAGAACCTGAGCTGGACAGGCTGGGGGGGCTTCAGGGTCAGGAGAAGGATTTTGCTCTTTCCCCTCCGGATTTGGGGGCCATCGAGGGTGTCACCTGGGTGGGGGGAAGTGGGGCATGTACGTACACATAACACAGCCGGACCTATATTTTGGTGCCACTGGAACAGCAGGAGTGCTTCTCAGACCCAGGGACCGTGCATTCAGCCCCTGGGCTGGCTCTAACCTGCTTCTTCACCAAGCCACTGAGTTAACGCTAATGACTCCATTTTCATTTTTGGTTCCTTTTCAAATCTGGTCTTTTTTTCTTAGACTATGGGTCTTTTCTTATTCCTTTAATTATTTTAGACATTTTCATGTTGGGTGTCTATGAAGTTGCCCTTTTACTTGTTCTTGGGACTTAATCTTGCTATTTTCTGTCTGTTGACAGTCACTCACAGCTGTTTATTTTCTTCTGTTTTGTAGTTTTGATCCATGAGCTCAGCACTTGCAGGGCTGCATCTGTGGGATAGGCCAGGCCAGGTCCACGGTATGTCCCCCAGGAGTGGTTTTACTTCACCGAGGAATCAGCTCCTTGACTGGGATCCCAGGGATATAGGAAGAGTTAAGCCAATGATTACATTATGTTTTTAGATTGGGGGTTCTGAGACCATACGGATGCTGAAAATAAAAACCCTGAACTCACAAAACATGGTTGAGAAGCACTAGGAAAACTTTTGTCAGAGCTCAGTGTATGTTTCTTTATGCCAGTGGTCTCCAAAGTAGGTTACAGACACGTGGGGAATTAGACAAGACCGTTACTTGTGACTCAGAAATACAAATATTAGCACATCTACTTATTTTAGACTAAAAACTAAAGAAATCTACCTTTTCTAATTTTAATGTATGGATGTTTAGTAGAACATGCATACAGCGTCTTATTAAATGTGCAGATACTGGGTTGTTATGCACAAACATTTTTTCTCTGACAAGGATATATAGTCCTAGGCCAGCAGGCTATGCCTCTGACTGTAGTGCAATAAAGAGTTTGTGACAGCCAGAAAGGCCCAATCTATCCAAACAGCACTACTGAAAAAGCCCACCTTAGACCAGGGGTGGGCAAACTTTTTGACTCGAGGGCCACAATGGGTTCTTAAACTGGACCGGAGGGCCGGAACAAAAGCATGGATGGAGTGTTTGTGTGAACTAATATAAATTCAAAGTAAGCATCATTACATAAAAGGGTACGGTCTTTTTTTTTTTTTTAGTTTTATTCATTTCAAACGGGCTGGATCCGGCCCACGGGCCGTAGTTTGCCCACGGCTGGCTCTAGTTTGTCCTTTTTCTGAGGATGTAAATCTTTATTGAAAATGCCCTTCTTACCTCTTTTCAAGTGGCCAACTCCTGTCTATCTTTCAAGTCTCAGCTCAAGGGTTACTTCTCTTAGGAACCTTTCCCTAAACCCTCAGGTTGGGCTAAGTTAGCTTTTTTTGTTGTTGTTGTTGGCAAAATTACACAATAATTTTATGTGATATGATGAATACTAGATTGAGTCACATGAACTTTCACCAATTTAACCTACCAAAGATGGCAAATTTCATATAACTTACAGCAATAATACTTAATGCATATTCTGTGTCAGACTCTTTATCTTAATTAATTTGCACAATACTGTGAGACACTGTCACTATTCAAAGTCTGTATTTGAGGAGTTTGGGGCTCATAATGGCTATCACCGGCGTGAGCTTTCTCAGGGGGAAGGGGACAGTCAATATCAGAGCCCAGGTCTCACTGGATCTAAAACTACCGATCAACTGATGCATCAAGTCACAGAGTCACTTACTCATGGAATCCGTTTTCTTTCCCTGTATGTATGTTTCTACAATAATTATACATTTAACTTATCTCATAGGTAAGTTTAAGGGAACTGTTGAAATTGACTTGCCTCAAATACATTCCTGATTTTTCTTGGATTTTAAATGTATCTTAAAATCTCAACTAATTCTCATAAGTATATAAAGACTCCCAGAAGAAGAAAGGCAACAAATTCCATTAATCTGTGTCCTATATTTGAAAAAATGAAAACAAGAGTAAAATCCAAAGCAATCTGGCCTCATAACATTTCAAAACCTACCTGACAATCTCTGACCAAGTTAATTATTTTTTGACTGGGGAAAATACTTTAAAGCCACATTTTATATACTTTCACTTCTGACCTAACTGTATGTTGAGTAACAATGTGACTCAAATGACAGGTCGCACCAGAATCTACTTTGTTGACGCTCCATTGGAACTAAACAAATTCTAAAAGCAATTATAAACTAGCTACTTACCAGTAAGTGAAAATGAAGTCCAGGGACCAGCACATTTGAATGAAACGGTATTACAAAGCAAACCAAAAATGATACAGTAATTCAAATAATGGGTGAACACTATGTTAAATATAAATTATAAAATATGCTTATGGAAGTGCTTCCTTATTACTTTAAAGAAGAAACAGTAATCAGAACCAGGCTGCTAAGAAGTTGCCTGGAGAGAGCCTCCAGAGACTGGTTTTTAATGAAAGATTTACAATTAGCATGGCCTGTGCATGTTGATGAATTGATGTTTTAAAGTGTTTAAAGTGCTTGGAAACAATCTGCTCTCTCAAGTCCCTTAAACATTCCCCCAACTACCTACTTATTTCTCTGAATTATTTAGTATTCTCTTTGGTTTATTTATTTATTTATTTATTTATTTATTTAAATATCTTTATTGATTTCAGAGAGGAAGGGAGAGGGAAAGAGAGATAGAAACAATCAATAATGAGAGAGAATCATTGATTGACTGCCTCCTGCAGATTCCCTACTGGGGATCAAGCCAGCAACCCAGGCAAGTCCCCTTGATTGGAATCAAACCTGGGACCCTTCAGTCCGCAGACTGATGCTCTAGCAAACCAGCTAGGACATCTCCTTCTTTACATACTGTACACTTTACTCCAGCACAGCGGGGTTTCATGTGGTATAGTTTAGATTGATTAGGCCTTCCTAAGTACACATTCTTTTTCCTTTTTAAAAAATTTTTGTTAATCCTACCTGAGGATATTTTTTCCATTGATTTTTTGTTTTATTTTTTTAGAGAGTAGAAAGAGGGGGTGGAGAGGGAAGAGAGAAAGATCTATGTGAGAGAGACATATTGATTGGTCGCCTCCCCTACATGCCTGACCAGGGCCAGGGATCGAACCTGTGACCCAGGTATGTGCCCTTGACAGGGAAATGAACCAGAGACCCTTCAGTGCATGGACCAATGCTCTAACCACTGAGGACACTGGTAAGGGTTAGGCATACCCATTCTTACTCACCATAGTTAACACACAGTGTACTGGGAAATATATATATATATATATATATATATATATATATATATATATATACACACACACACACTGGGAAATACATATATATATATATACACACACACACACACACACACACACACTAGGGGCCCGGTGCACGAAATTCGTGCACTGGGTGTATGTGGGGGGGGGGGGTGAGTGTCCCTCAGCCCAGCCTGCCCCCTCTCACATACTGGGAGCCCTCAGGCGTTGACCCCCATCACCCTCCAATCGCAGGATTGGCCCCTTGCCCAGGCCTACGCCTCTGACAGAGGTGTCAGGCCTGGGCAGGGGACCCTCATTTCCCCCCATCACTGGTTCTGCCCCCAGCCCAGGCCTGATGCCTCTGGCCCAGGCATCAGGCGTGGGCAGGGGACCCCCAGACCCCTCCGATTGCTGGCTCTGCCCCTTGCCCAGGCCTGATGCCTCGGCCAGAGGCATAGACCCCCATCACCCTCTGATCACCTGATCAGCCCCTTGCCCAGGCCTGACGCCTCCGCCAGAGGTGTCAGGCTTGGACAGGGGACCCCCATGTCCCCCTGATCACTGGCTCTGGCCCCCGCCCAGGCCTGAGGCCTCTGGCCCAGGAATCATGCCTGGGCAGGGGACCCCCATCTCCCTCTGATCGCTTGCTCCACCCCCCGCCCAAGCCTGACGCCTCTGACCCAGGCTTCAGGCCTGGGCAAGGGGACCATCATGTCCCCCCAATCCCCGGCTCAGCCCCCCGCCCAGGCCTGATGCCTCGGCCAGAGGAGTTGACCCTCATCACCCTCCGATCACCAATCACCGGATCGGCCCCTTGACCAGGCCTGAGGCCTCCGGCAGAGGTGTCAGGCCTGGGCAGGGGACCCCCAGCTCCCCGCGGTTGCAGGCTCCGACCCTGCCCAGGCCTAACGCCTCTGGCTGAGGTGTCGGGCTCGGGCAGCGGGGACCTGCAGTGGCAGCGGCCCCGCGATCGTGGGCTTCGCTTTAGGCCCAGGCAAGGGACCCCTAGCTCCTGGGACTGCCAGCTTTGACCGTGCCCAGCTCCCATCGCTGGCTCCACCCCTACTTCCTGCTATCACTGGCCAGGGTGGCAAAGGCGCCTGATTCTCCGATCATGGCTGGGGGGCAGGGCAAAGGCGGCCCCAGGGCCGCCTTTGCCCTGCCCCCCAGCTCTTAGCTCCCCCCTGGGTTTCCGATCACTGTCAGTGGCAGGGGGCTTCTTCCTGCTTTCCCTTTCGCCTCCCTGCATTGTGCCTACATATGCAAATTAACCGCCATCTTGTTGGCAGTTAACTGCCAATCATAGTTGGCAGTTAATTTGCATATAGCCCTGATTAGCCAATGAAAAGGGTATCGTCGTACGCCAATTACCATTTTTCTCTTTTATTAGTGTAGATATACACTAGAGGCCCGGTGTACAAAAATTTATGCACTCGGGGGGAACGGGGGGGTCCCTCAGCCTGGCCTGTGCCCTCTCACAGTCTTGGACCCCTCGGGAGATAACGACCTGCTGGCTTAGGCCTGCTCCCGGGTGGCAGAGGGTAGGCCCAATCCCTAGGTACAGCCCCTGGTCGGGCTCAGAGCAGGGCTGATTGGGGAGTTGGGGCGCCGCCCCATGTCATGCACAGAGCAGGGCGGATCGGGAGGTTGCAATGCCACCCTCAGTCACGCTCAAGGTAGGGCCGATTGGGGCGTTGGGACACCGCCCCCTGTCACACTCAAGGCAGGGTCGATGGGGAGGTTGCAGCACCACCCCCTATCACGCACAGAGCAGGGCCAATCAGGGGGTTGGGGCATTGCCCCCTGTCACTCACAGAGCAGGGTCCATCAGGGGGGTTGGGGCTCCGTACCCAGTCACGCACAGAGCAGGGTCGATCAGGGGTTTGGGGAGCTCCTCCCTGTCATGCACAGAGCAGGGCCAATCAGGGGGTTGAGGAGCTCCCCCCGTCACTCACAGAGTAGGGCCAATAGGGGAGTTGGGGTACTGCCCCCTGTCACACACAGCGCAGGGCGGATCAGGGGGTTGGGGCGCCGCACCCTGTCACACTCAGGGCAGGGCCGATGGGGAGGTTATGGATCTACCCCATCACACACAGAGCAGGGTCCGTGGGGGGGGGGGGCGGGGTTCCGGCGCCACCCTCTATCACCCACAGAGCAGGGCCGATCAGGGGGTTGGGGTGCCACCACTCTCACACTCAGGGCAGGGCCGATGGGGAGGTTATGGCTCTACCCTGTCACACACAGAGCAGGGCCTGTGTGTGGGGGCGGGGGTTGGGGCGCCGCACCCTGTCACACACAGAGCTGCGGGGCAATCAGGGGGTTGGGGAGCTCCCCCCTATCAGGCACAGAGCAGGGCTGATCAGGGGGTTGGGGCGCCTTCCCCTGTCACGAACAGAGCAGGGCAGATAGGGAGGTTGTGGCCCCACCCCGTCACACACAGAGCCGCAGGGCAATCAGGGGGTTTGGGCGCTGCCCCCTATCATGCTGATCCCGGTGCCGGGAGGCCGCTCGGCTCCACTGATCCCGGTGCTGGGAGGCATATTACCCTTTTACTATATAGGATAGAGGCCTGGTGCATGGGTGGGGGCCGGCTGGTTTGCCCTGAAGGGTGTCTTGGATCAGGGTGGGGGTCCCCACTGGGGTGCCTGGCCAGCTTGCGTGAGGGATGATGGCTACTTGCAGCTGTTCACACACCCTTCATGGTGGGGGTCCCCACTGGGGTGCCTGGCCAGTCTGGGTGAGAGGCTGAGGGCTGTTTTCAGGCTGGCGGGTGACTGAAGCTCCCAACCGCTCCTTTTTTTCTTTTTTCTTTTTTTATTCTGGGCCAGCTTTAGCTCTGGCTCCAGCTCTTAGGCCTCCGCTGCTTAAAGCAGGTATCTGGTTTGTTTGGGTTCTATAATCGAAACACTGTATCAACTGCAGCTCTGAGATCCCAGCTGGCTGAAAGCAGGTTTCTGGGCTTTTTTTTAGCTTCTATATTTGTAACAATGTTTCAAACTGCAAGCTCAGAGGCCGGCAAGGCAGGCAGGGAACGTTGGTTTCCTCCGTCACTGAAGCAAGCAAGCCTCATGTTAGCTTCAAGCTGCCTGTCTGCCGGCCACCATCTTGGCTGGCAGTTAATTTGCATATCGCCCTGATTAGCCAATGGGAAGGGTAGCGGATGTATGGCTAATTACCATGTTTCTCTTTTATTAGATAGGATATATATTAATAAAGACCTTCAACACCATTGTACATTTGTTCACTTATAAGCACCACATCATGGAGTCTCCTCTTAAAATGCTATGGTTATGCAGTTAATGTTTTACAGGAATTAAAAAACTCTGGATGAGCAAAGCTCATAGTGCATGGCACTCAGTGGGGACACTGAGTGGGGAATGGCCTGAGATGCAGAAGGGACTCCTCAGTGAAATGATGTAAAGAATGAAATGTGGCCCTTAGTAGAGACAGCTCATAGATCTAAAGTTAAAAACAAATTGATGTAGGAAATACCAAAGAAAGAACCCTTGACCTCCTGGCTGCAACAAAAAATGCAGTCAATGACATTGTTCACATAAAATCAGGTGGGTGGATAAGAGCCCTGAGAGACTAGACCAGGGGTGGGCAAACTTTTTGACTCGAGGGCCACAATGGGTTCTTAAACTGGACAGGAGGGCCGGAACAAAAGCATGGATGGAGTGTTTGTGTGAAATAATATAAATTCAAAGTAAACATCATTACATAAAAGGGTACGGTCTTTTTTTTTTTTTTTTCGTTTTATTCATTTCAAACGGGCCAGATCCAGCCTGCGGGCCGTAGTTTGCCCAAAGCTGGACTAGACCAAGGGAGAGGGAACACAACAGCTTGAAAGGTGAGAAAGGAGCCTAAATGTACATGGCTGCTCACCAATGGGCAGTAAGTCCTAGCAGGGCACTGCTCTCTGGGTCCATGGGAAAAACACACATATCCCTTCTCCCAAATCTAACATCGAAATAAATCCTCCCATATCTTGGAGTTAAATTATAGATGTTTATTCAGGGAATTACATCCCACAATGAACGTCATAGACCCTTTCCTGGGGGTTTTCCAGATTATATCAGCCTTTTCTGTTAGACTCCCATGTGTGCCCAGGAGGCAGACATGATTGTATGTAGACTCCCATGTGTGCCCGGTAGGCAGACATGATTGCATGTAGACTCCCATGTGTGCCCGGGAGGTAGACATGACTGCATGGAAAGCTACTCCACACTCAGGCAGACACACTTGAACTCTCTCTCTGCCTTCTGCCACTGGAGGCTATGTATGATACAGACTGCCAGTTGTCTGCACAAGTGCCATTCTTCCCTTCTTTCTTATTAATGGAACACCGATTTTGCTGGGGGGGGGGGGGAGTGGTAAATTGCCAAGCTAAAAAAAAAAAAAAAAAAAGCGAATGACAGTAACAAAAAGGAATGATAATAAGGAACTGCCCTCCCCAACCTTTCCCAGACTCCCCTGTCATGTGATACAGGTCTGGCCACTAAGAAGTCAGAGGAAGTCATTGGATAGAAAGATCCAAAAAGCTCCCTAAAAGTGAATGCTCAGGCTCTGGAGCCCTCGTCTTTTTGCCCATCTCATTCCCCTTTCTGTCCTCTTCTTGCCCGGAATATGAGCATGATCTCCGAGCTCAGCTGCCATCA
This sequence comes from Myotis nattereri, assembly GCF_964212035.1. Taxonomy (NCBI): domain Eukaryota; kingdom Metazoa; phylum Chordata; class Mammalia; order Chiroptera; family Vespertilionidae; genus Myotis; species Myotis nattereri. The sequence continues at coordinate 73,825,072 of NC_138079.1, read as the reverse complement.
TGTGATCATGACATCCAATCATTGACAATCTGAAGTCAATAAACCCAAACCCACAATTACCTACCCCTGATAGTGCTTGAGAAAAGAATATGCTTGAGAAAGATAAATCCAAGTTTTAGTTCAGTGCTGGTATTTGCCCTTTACCTCTTGCCTCTGAAGTCCTGTTTTCAGCACACAGAGCAGAGTACTGGGAAGAATATTTTTTTAAAAGCAGAGAAGAAAAAAACAACTCTGTTATTCTTTTAATTTACTACGTTAGTGCTGGGTAGAATACTGTTACAAGGAAGGAAGGAAGAAAGGAAGGAAGGAAAGGAAAGGAACAAGAAAGGAAGGAAAGAAGGAAGGAAGTGAGGGAGAGAGAAAAAAACAACCAACCCTGATGGTCTATTTTTAACATACTGCTTTTAAAAAAAAAGTGCACAACATACAGAATAGCCCATGAAAAATGATAAAGCAATTAGGTTCACACACACATTACACTGTCTATAAAAAGCAAGAAAAGGGCCAATATGTGAAAAGCGTGTCACACGTACTACGAAACAGTAAAGAAATGAAGCATATGGGTAATGAGATGAGACTAAACAAAGAAAAATGTAAGCTGATTATCCAGAAAAATATCCTACCAAATTGGGCCTGTTAAACAAATCATAGCCAGTATCCCTATGGAAATGGAAAGGGTTTCATTAAGCGTATCTTACAAAGGATGTCCAAACCACTGTAGAATGGGCCAGAGGGAATAATTTAGCATTGGCTGCTGGAAGAAAATACAATTCTACTTTATCAGGTCCTGTTAATCACAAATTTTATGATCTTTTAACAGTTTTCTATTAAGAGCAATTAAACGGAAGTAGCAAAGGTTTACGCTCTTACTCTAGCAAGTTAAAATGACTACCTACATCTCCAAGCAGAAGTTTTACAGCCTAAAGATCTTACCTGAGTTTGAGGGACAAACACTGTTTACTGAAAAATTAAATAAATAATCAAAAGCTGTAAGCCGCGCCTCTGGTGTCTGAAGATTACATACTTGGGGTCATTTCTGCTCCCTGCTCATGGCTGTCCTTGGTGCACAGGCTGCTGAGGAGCCAGACATCACTGATGCTGGGTGGAGGCGCAGGGAAAACACAAAGATATGGCCAAATACAACAGAGGGCCCAGTGCGCAACCACCTGTACACCTTGCCAGGCCATACACTCACCGCCCTATGCACCAGCCCAAGCGTCCCGGGCAGTGGTCTATTCAACCACCCCCACCCCAGCCTAACTGTGCCCCAGAAAGGAGCCAGGGAGGGAGGTGGTTTCAGTTTAAGAGAACTGTATGCTCTGTGGAACATTTATTTACTTAAATTGCTTAAAATTAATCTGCCTGCTGTGTTAGGCAGACAGTCGTAGGCAAGTTTCTTAGGTCCTTTATATTCCAATAGGGTCAATAATGGTATCTATGTCAGAGATTGTAGTCATGATGAAAGAAGATTCATGCCTATAAAGAAACTGATACAAGTACCTGGTATACTGTAAGCACCTAATAAACACTATTTATTATTATTCTTAGTAGTAGTGGGAATATAAGATGAACAAAAATAACATATTATAGCCCTAGCCAGTTTGCCTCAGTGAACAGAGCATCGGCCTGCAGACTGAAGGGTCCCAGGTTCGATTCTGGTCAAGGGCACGATCCCCAGTAGGGGGTGTGCAGGAGGCAGCCGATCAATGATTCTCTCTCATCATTGATGTTTCTATCTCTCTCTCTCTCCTTCTCCCTTCCTATCTGAAATCAATAAAAATATATTTTAAAAAACACATTATAGAAGCTGAATAAATAACTCAATGAAAGAGACATTTTATTATGTGGTTTTACTTCTGTCATTAACTTCTGATAAAAAGCTTGTGCTCTGCATATAATCCAACTATGTTGTAACTTCCTGGCCTCTTAATGATACAGAGGCAGAGAAGCATCAAACAGACAGTCAAACTATAGCAGAAATGCTGGAGGGTTGAGGGGGAGGTAAGAGATCAACCAAAGGACTTGTATGCATACATATAAGCATAACGAATGGACGCAAGACACTGGGGGCAAGGGGTGGCTGGGGGAAGGTCAATGGGGGGGGGAGGAGACATACGTACTACTATTTGTAATACTTTAAACAATAAAATTTTTTTTAAAAAAGCTTGTGCTTTGCATATAATCCAACTATGTTGTAACTTCCTGGCCTCTTAATGCATGCACTACTGCATACACACAGGCCAAAGTATTTGTTCAACTGGATTTTTTGTACGGAACTCATTCAGTCATATCTTCAAAGCACTATCTCTGTGGGCCAGTCAGCTCAGACTTGACCTAGCTCTGGTCTATTGAGCCCTTCTGTGCAATGATGTTGCCCTCTCCTATCAGTGAGACCTCTGATCCACTGATCTGGAACTTTCTCACTTCCATCAGCCCTTTCTGACATTTCTGCACAACTTGTCCAGCTTAAGAGTCCATGATCCACCATCCTAATCAGTTCCCTGAAATGCCTCTGATACATCAGCTCCCCTCCTTCTGCTGTCCTCAGGACACCCCAGTTCTGGTATACTCTCTCCCCGAAGGGTTCTTGTGACTCCTTCTCTCACAGCCTTTTGGTCCTTCAAGGGTTAGCTGCTCCCCCTTCACCCTCCGGCTAGAGGTGAGCCCACAGCCCCTCTGTGAGCTCTATAGCCAAGGTGTGGCTGCATATTTAAGCAACACTCAACCAAGGAGGAAGACAGAGGGAAACTGATAAAGAGGGTCATGAGACTAGATGATGTGCCTTATGGTGACTTACCAACAAAATAAGTGACTGCTCACCTGAGTCTCAGGAAAAATAAGCCAACAGAGCAGTGGTGCTGCCATTTGTTGTCAGAAGTACCCTGCTACTCAAATGAGGGCCTTTTCAACCCTTTTATTGCAGCTCATTGATGAGACATTGGAAACAGCCTTGTTCAGTACACTTATTAATTTAAAAAATGCAGGTTGAAAACCAACAAGCTTAATTTGTCTTTAATTTTTAAATCTTTTTTTTAAAAATATATTTTATTGACTTTTTTACAGAGAGGAAGGGAGAGAGATAGAGAGTTAGAAACATCGATGAGAGAGAAACATCGATCAGCTGCCTCCTGCACATCTCCCACCAGGGATGTGCCCGCAACCCAGGCACATGCCCTTGACCGGAATCGAACCTGGGACCTTTCAGTCCGCAGGCCGACGCTCCATCCACTGAGCCAAACCGGTTTCGGCTTTTTAAATCTTTTTATCATAGTAAGTGCTAAAAACATTTGTTAACATTTCAAATGTTTTCTACCTTTTTTTTTTTTTTTTTTTTTTTTTTTTTAACACAACCCACCATGTCTTCATTTTGGGAAGAGGAAAACAGGCATTTGCCAAAACAATCTTGTCTTGAGCACAATTTTGCAACCGGAAAACAACTGAACCAGGCATCAACTAGAACTCTCAAAGCATGCCCTGGATAACAAACAGTGCAGTGCAAAGAAGCTTCCCGACTGTGATAACTTTTCTTGTTTTGTCTCGCTGATATTTCCTTAGGAGGGTTTTTGGGTCCAAGTAAACTCCCGAGGACTGATCTGACATTCCCTTTGAAACTGATTATATTAAACAGCAGGTGCCCACTTCAAGTCTGAGCAGTAATCTAAAGGGAAAAATCTCCCTTCCAAGTTAAGACTTTCATTTCAACAGACCGCTGCAAGGGGAACGGGCTGCAGAGAGAAGAGTGCTGTTTGAACTCTACCACTAAACCCAGTTTTGATAGGATAGACATTTCTTTACTTGAATGCAAATAGAGATTATTCTGGGAAAAACACTGATGCTAATGCTATACTAAATCAAAGGATCTCAGGATTGTTCAGTGGTTTTCTGTTATTAATATGATGAATGGCTACACAATTAATATGAATATTTAGCCAACCTCACAGTACACCTTTTCAATTATATCATCGTCACTCTAAATAAAAATAGAAGCAATACAATCATAGTTTTAAAATAACAGCTGTCACTTTGCCGCTTGTGTTTGAAGGATCTTGAATAGGCAGTCATGCTAACACGCTAAGCTAAACTCCTGGTCTTGGCATGAAAGTCTGCCTTGATCAGTGACTCAAATGAATATGACTTTGATGTGAGCAGAATCCTTAATAAATAGTTACTTTATGCATATGATATACAATAGAACCAAACATTCAAAAATGCTTGAAATTCACATTTTTAAATTGCTTTAAGATGTCCTTTAGATATGCAAAAGTCAGAAGGAGATGCAAAATTTAAATAATACTGTATTTAAAAGAAAAAAATAAGGGAATGGAAAAGGAGAAATAAACAAAATAAAACCTAAATTATTGCACCTGTGAACAATATCATTTGAGCTCCTTATTAGGAACAGATATGAATTTCATTTATTTCTGTCTTTGGCACTAATTTAACAATTATTCTTTTAAATATTGAGACGAAAATATCTATTGAAAATAGAACCTTCCTTTAGTCTAATTTCCTCAATTTCTAAGTAAAACTGGTAGATGAGCTTTGGAAGTAAATATTTATAATTTTATTTGGAGAAGCAGAACTATTACTAGTGATACCTTTTATTATTATTATAACTACTACTACTATTATTATTGACATAGCTTTTAAAAAGTTGACATTTTTTCCAAATTGAAATATCTAATGCTTAGGCAAATACTTCATTTATTATCCATTACAGATAATAAAAGGTCTCCTGTGGATGGACTTAACTATTTTTACTTTTAAATTTAATGCCAGTGTTTATTTTACTAAAATGCTTTGTTGAAAGCTAAGTAAATTCTCTAAACCACCCAAGTAACAAACCAAATTGATCTCCCTTTAGTATTTGTGCATTACTATACACATTTACACACACGTTAACACTGTAGTTGTTTAGACATCTGAGTGGCCAAGCCAAATTCCTCAAAGGCACGGATTATGTGTCAGCAATTTGCTCTGTGCCAGGCAGCTCCCATAGTAGATGCTCAATAAATATCTACTAGACATTAGCAATTTTTCCCATTTGTTGACAGGATGTTACATATTCTGATAACTACAAAATTGCATTCCATGAGAAATGCTTATCACTTACTATTTTTCGATGACCCATAGGTCTTCTTTTTCCCCCAGTAGAACAAATAATTAAGTTGCCTGTAATTCTAAATGTTTGTAATACATAAAGTAGTTTAATTTGCTGCAAAATACTACATTTCACATGCTAAATGACATATGATCGAACATGTGCTAAAACAAAGGGCCTGCAATCTTCACCAGGTGAGTAAGTGGCAGTGGGACACGACACAGCCGCTCCTTCCGTTCAATCCCACCGCAGCAGGAAGCCCTGGGAGTCCCTGGACACACAGCAGGCGCTCAGCAGATGTGAGCTTCCCTTTCCTCTCCCCTTGGAAGTCACTACCACTGAGGAGCCAGGGATGCAATTTCTATAATCTACTCTTCCCTGGAAAATGTGTGTTCCAAAGGAAATGACCACACATGAGCAGAATGAGTTCAACTACTTTCTTTCTGCCTTTATCTCCCTCCACTTCCTTCCTTCTGTATCATTCTCTTGACTGTCTGGAAGTGCAGGCTCCAACAGCCACATGTTAAGATACAGTCATAACTTTTCCGTGTGGTGTACATTTCAAGGGCAAGTCACCTTCCAAATGTAAAGCAGACTGGTGAGTAGAGATTCGAAGACTAATGAATAAGAAAAGAGAGGCAGCACCAATTGTTAATATGTATTTGATTTTTCAAATTTATAATAAAAGTTGCTCAAACTGTGCAGGGAAAAAAGAACATTTGGGGGGCATGAGGGAAATTTGGGAGAGCGATAAAAATGTTCTAAAACTGGATTGTGCCCATGGTCACACAACGCTATTAATTTACTAAAAATGATTGAACTGTTCACTCATAATCTGTGCTGTCTGGTATGTAGATTATACCCCAGTAAAGCTATTAAAAATGTGTATCTTTTCCCACATTCAAGAGTCTAATTGTCAAGTGATTTGGCTAAATATATACTGTAAGATGCTGACCAACTTTTTCTTAGGATCAATAAAAAGATTGTTTAAATACGGCTGATACTTGGTGTCAGATGTTGCCAAGAGTATGGAGGGAAATATTTTTTTCCTAATAAAAGATGAATTAAACATGCCACTTTCTGTATACATAATTGTATGTCAGGTAGAAATAGTAAATGGTAAATAGTAAGAAATACTAAATGGGCCCAAATTAAATGTTTTACTTGAATTAGGACAAGTCCAAAATGAGGAATTTTCAGTAGATTTCAATAACAACCTCTATCTAATGAGCTAATCAATCCCAACCTTAATAATCTGCTTTTATTTTTTTCACAATCAACACACTGGTGTGCGGATGGAGTGCTGGTAGCTTGGTTTTGATCTGAAGCATTCTAAGGTCTCTCCTACAATATCATCTGCACTTTCAGTTTGCAGGTTACCTCTTGGCCTCATGGACACAGCTCTTGTTTGAAACAAGCCATGAGCATTGCCAATACCAGGGGCCCTGCCCCTGCCAGGACTCGCCTTTCTCGGACGTGTTCTGCTCACCCACCCACACAAAGTAGGGAAGAGAAGAGCTTCATTTTCTTCTAAGTTTCTTTTGAGTTTGACAGACCTGATGCCAACGAGCCTTCTCTTTCTACCTTGGAAATGAGTGCTCGTATTTCATAGGAAAAGCACTGCGTAAATATTCCCTTCACCACACTAGATAGTGGAAGGGACACTGGGTGAGTAAAATATGGCGATAGCCCATAAGGACACTCCCACTCAACACCCCAGCTTTTCAGGTCGGCCCCTTTCTCCTTAAACCCCTCTGTTCTCCAAGTCTGTCTCTTGTGTGAAAGGTTGAGAAATCTGTTGGGTTTTCTGATACTTAGCAGAAGAGGGGGCAAAATGTGAAGGGCAACCTCTTCTATTACAGAAGCAAATAAATTAAATTCATCTTCACCTCCCAAAACCTTTATTGCCAGGGCAGTAGGGGTACAGAAAGGGAAGAGGCAGAACTAACATGCACTCAGGACTCCACTGGGATCAAGGGCAGTGAACTTGCCCTTCTCCCCCACAAATAAGGAAATCACCTTATAATGAAATGTTTCTATTATAAAGAATAACATTTGTGTGAATGCTTTTAGAACAGTCATTGTAATAACAGTTTATGAGATAGAACCTAATAAGTTCTGTTATTACGAGCAAACAGCTTCATTATAAATTTGTGTTATTTTACTTACGTTTAAAATTACAAATGCAAAAATATTAAGTTATTTAACTAAGCTTCACTAATATGTACATCACTGAATGATAAATACATGTGCATTATGTGGATATATTTGCTATTTGTTCCCATTGTTTTTGACAAGTAGTTTTCAGCATTTAATGAGTCTGGAAGGGAAAGAAAGCCACCATTGGTAGGTCAGCCAATCCTTTAGTTTTTAAGATGTAAAGTCATTGTTGGACACAGATTCAAGGAAAATGTAAGTTCAACATCTGTAACTACCTATTATGGAAAGACATTTTGAAACCAAATGTGATCGCTGACAGAGGGTGTGGGCGGACTGTTGCATAAATGGAGAAGGCACAACTGGTAAATAAGAAGGGGCTATCCACACGACTTACGTGTGCATTTAAGTTGAAGGCCAGATGGCTCAGCGGTGGACATTACCTGATATCTGAAGATTACCTAATTCCTAAAGGCAGGAGGAAAGATTTTATCTAGGTCTTTAAAAAATAGAACATGCTTCAAATTAGTATTCCGTGATTACTACTCTCTTTGTTATTCACTGGAGACATCTGCATAAGTGGACCACTTCAAAAGCACCAGCACAAATCTGATGATTACATTAATTCAGGTTGCCCCTTAAGCAGGTATTCATGGTTTCCAAATAAGATTTCTTTTCCTTAGGATTTTAGGGAAGGATATCAGTCCTTCTTGGCTCCCATCCTGGTCCCCAAATCTAAACCCCTTTTCACAATGCAGTGGGCATGCAGGGTTGCAGGCTGCTCCTTAACTATGGAAGCAAATCAATAGCAGCTGAATGCCATCTGCTTCGGGCCGCAGAACAGAACCAAAGTGGAAGCCATGCATCTTCCCTTATTGAAAGGTTATTTTATGCAAGTAAACAATTCATCGTCTTCTTGCACGCTTGATGCTCATTTACCACTTTGATCAATAAAATATGCAAAACAACAAAAAAATTGAATCCTAAGAGTAGTTCTGATGCCAGCGTGATAGTTAATCAATACCCGGCCTCTGTTCAGGAGGGCAATTGGTGGGGGTACTCTGCTTGTAACCTGTGAAATCCACAGTGGTAGACGTGGCTCTTTTTTCAGAAAAGACTTCCTTTTAGAAGGAAGTATATTACGTTTACTCTATAAATGACATAGGAGAACATTCTCATTGAATTACATCAAAATACTAACATCAACAGGCCTGAATGTTACTGATTCAAGCCAGGACTTCTCAAAGCTCAAGAAAAAGTCATTTTGGTTTCTATGTTTTTTAGAATCTTAAAGACAAATATTGGATGAGATCATTGACATGAACCTTTGGACAGCAACCCTTCTGGCTCTAAGTTCTCTTTTCAGGCTTGGTTTTCAATGTATTCATGCTTCACGGGAACTCAGTTTTTCTTCTGAAAACAAACTGCTGTGGGGATTTCTTGTGCACAGTGTTTCTTTCAGTCAGACCACAAGCTGCCTTATTACATTAAACCTCTTGACAATCGATGCAGGCAGAGTACTTTTCCCCCAACAAAGAAAACTATATCATCTTGCAGATGCTACCGAATCAAAGCCCTCAATTCAAGACTATTTCCTATCAAAATACAAAGCACTAAAAAACCTGTATCTCCCACACACATTTTAACTAGATCTATCTAGCTGAATTATGAATTTCAGCACAGCATAAGAATAAAAAAAAAATAAGATAAATTAGGTCTACTTCTGGAAAATCTAAAAAGCAGTTTAATAGAAAGACAATCATTGCCTGTGAAATAAGAATTGCCCCTGAGAAGGTGGCTTCAGACATTCTGTAGACTATAAAAATGACAAGAGTTACCTATTCATCAAATACTGTTTAGTTTTCCAGAAAAGGATTAGAACACAGGTTAAAAACCTAACTAACCTTTTTCTTCCTTACACTGATCTACTAGATTCATCACACTTACACTTGCCTCTTTGATCATTACATATAATGTGTTATCCAGTAAACATATTTTGTCCTCATTCCTAAAGATCTAAATGATATATGGGGAAAATGTGTGATGCTGTTTACTCTGTAGAAGAAAGGAAAATAGATAAGCATTAAAAGTCTTAATGAGATATCGTTAGTATGAAGAAAAAAAACAATAAAAAATCCCATTCAATTTCTATCACCACGTTTCTATTCACTTCACATCAAAGACGACTGCAAATACTTTTCCTTGCAAAGTATTTAGTTGAGACTAACATTTCCCAAAGTTCTCCATTATGAAACAAACTAAATTATACAGCACTGATTGTGGGAAGTGATTTCCTTGCCATCTTTCTAGCTTCATACAAAGAACTCTCTATTTCTGGCTTTTATCTTAAGACCATCATTCTAGAAGTGTATCTACTCAGATTTTAAAACACACACTATATATGTAACAATTTAAATTTTTATTTTAGTCAAATAACTGTGAGGAAATTAATAACAACACCATGACTACAGGAGTGCAGTAGCTCTGAGTCGATGACCCAACAGCGGCAAGGGTGTAATTTAAAGGCAGAAATTTCCAGTGCATGCACCGTTAGCCACAGTGAACCTGTTACTGCTCTAAAGGGAATTGTTTGCCTCTTATTAGATTTTCTACAGCACAGCCATAAGTGATAAATGTACTGCTGTACTCACTGTCAAGTTAATCAATGCTGCCAAAGTTTTGTTGACCTAACAGTAATCCATAAAGTAAGCAGCATTTTCTCCAGCCCTATGACATCTCAGTCCACAGAAGGGCTACGGATCCAAAAGTAGCTTCACATGAGAAAGAGGTGGGGCGGGGGGGGGGGGGTGGCTCGGAGCAAGAGGGGTTGATGGGATAGACAGACTGGGTGGTTTTCAAAATGAGCAGGTATTATGAATCCCCTGTCAGGATAAGAAAACATTTAAGATCACAACCACACACCAAAACAACTCGCTCAATTTTGATGTTTAAAACCCTAATAAAAGAACTATTCTGATTCTTTTCAGAACCCCACCGCCTCAAAACAAAACAAATATACAAATAACCAAACACCCAAATCCTTCAAGAATCTCAAAGCAAAACAGCCGTTTCTAGTGCATGGTCTATGCCTATCTACAGTTCAATGCGCTGGTCAAATCCAGTCCGGGGCGCCCGTACTAAGAATGGTCATGTAGACAAGGAAAAGAAGCCCAAGATTTCGCTTCACTATAAGGCAGAGCATGTGAAAGACATGATCAGCAGAAATGAGAAAAGAAAGGAAACAAGAGGAGAGGAAAAGCTGCTTGCACACAAACGGCTGCCATGCTTCCACAAGCAATTACAGGCATATGAAATATGAACTGCAATTGATTTTTCTTCCTGGGGTCACTGGGCTCCGTGTTTTACGCACTCGAGGCATTTATTTGGGAAGCAAACTGACAAGTTTTGTAGAATGACCTGAGCAGTGCAATCTTTGCTCAGTCACAGCCACTTCACTGTGGCTTCTCATCCTTGACACTTGTCCCTCCCCAAAACTCGCCGGCAAGGGATTCCTTGATAAAGACGTGGAACAATGCAATTACCAGCGTAAAGGGCTGGCAGAAGCTGACCAGGGGATGCTTAGCAACCTTTTGTGCCAATGGAACATGAACAGCATCCATCTAGAAGAGTGAGTGTCATCCCTCTGGTTCTACAGCAAATTTCTTAGGCTGGTGAACATCCAGCAGGATTACTAAACTCATGTGATTTGTCTTCCCAAGAAGAGGACAATAGAAAGTTGTGGTTATGGGAATAAATGATATAGATTTCTTATACTTAAATAAGGCTTTTAAAAACTTCAACTATAAAAAGATTTTCTATTTGCTTGTTTTCTCTAACTTTGATTGATTGCCAGATTTTCCCATATTTTGGTCTTCACAGAGCTCTAAATTGAGAATGTTACTGATCAAAACATAAAGCATTACTTTTAAAAATGTATCTGGACAACTTCCCTTCTTTCTGCATCAATTAATAGTCTTGGACATCTCTCCCTATCAGTATCTATATTTATAGCATTCTTTTGAACTGCTATGGAGTATTTTGTATAGCTTTCCACTGTATAAATATTCCAATATACTTTAAACCAATTCCCCCCCCCCCCCAAATTGGGCAATTTTTATAATTATATTGCAATGAAATAAATATCTTACATCCAGCATTGTCTAAGCATGCAAAAATAATGGTAGAATAAATTCAGAGATCAGGAATTGCCAAATTGCTTTTCCAAAATGTTGCCACAATTGGCAGGCCCTTATACGCCTATGGGAATGTTTATTTCTTACCAATGATGAGTACAAATGTTTTGCTTAATTTCTGCAGATTTATAAGCAAATATATTATCTCACTTTAATTGACCATTCTCTAATTAATAGTGAAGTAACTTTTTCTCTTGTTAACTGACCATTTATAATTATTTTTAATGAAAGAATTCTGCCCATTTTCCTAAATTTTTAAAATTTGAAAGCTCTTTGCACATTGTGGGAATTAGATCTTTGTCATATGTGTTGAGCATATTTTTTTAGTCTACCTATCTTATGACATGAATTTGTGGTGACTATTTTGCTTTATAGAATTTTAAAATTTTTATGCAGCCAAACTTTGAATGTTGCACATGTCAAAAAATACAGAAAAAAACCGTGAGCAACTCAGAGAATATGACACAATGAAATACTGCATGATGAAAGCAGACGTTACTTACATCTGAGTCTAAGATTATGTCCCAAACTATCAAAGAGAATAAAACATATAACAAAAGCAAGGGTTAGGATAATATGAAATACCATTAAGACTAAATTATCGGACAGCCAGTAGTCAGGGTGGACTGAGCTAAGTTAGAGGCTGCTGAGGGGAGCCCAGAGGGTGAAATGCAGGACGCATACATAACCTGGTGTGGAAAGGATCCGTACTGGAAGAGCTACCACAGAAGGTAAAATGTGACAGGTCAACTAAGGTGCATTAGGGTTTGAGAATATCATATCTGGACGTGGAGAGTCAAGAAAGGTCCCACAAAAGAAGGGGTACTAAAATGAGCCTGCAGGATGGTAAACAGAAATGAGGGAAAGGGATGTACCAGATAGGGGTATAATAAGCCCAGGGCCAAGACAAAGACAGGCAGTAAACTAGTGTGACTGGCACATAAGGCACATGTACAATAAGGCTGGAGTTCTGAACACCTGGCCTAGGAATATCACAATTTGGTAGCTGACAAGGTGCCATAAAATAATTTTTAGGTAGGTGGGTATGACCAGAGATGAAACTGAGAAGGAATATCCACCTTAGGGTGACCCAGAGTAGCCAGAGCTAATGAGAGTCCTGCACTGGCATTCTTTAAATCCTCTCCTTCGACCAGCAGGCTCTGAAAGGTTAAAAGTGATTTGCCTGCTGATTGCTACTATTTTGTCTACTGAGGAAATCGGAGGTACTTTGCAGGTAGGCTTACACACATCTTCCTATACAATATGATCCATATTTAGGCAGGCGGACTTCAAATACCAGATGATGCTGTTGAGCAAGGATGAAGCTGAGAGAACTGTGAAACAATAAACCTAAATAAAACATTACGCAGAGTATCTAGCCCAGAATAGGTCCTTAAAGATGTTTATTTTATTAATGAATGAATAAGTGAATGAATGGGTAAAACATTCCATCAGAACTTCCTAGTGACAACACTCTGCATTGTTTTGAAAATTTCTGCTAGGTATGGCTCCCACAGGCATTTTAAATTAGCCATGGGCTTAGCTAATTTGGTGAGATAATTCCTAAAAGAATATTTTCTAAGTGAATTTTCCTGGCTAAATAATTAATATTTTGGTATTAATCCCTGTGGCTCCTTGGAGTCTTTGGAATATTTTAGGGTTTAGGGAAAATGAGGACAAAATGTACATGCCAAATATGGCCCATATCTGAAGACAGAATGATGTATGCCTATTCTATATTTCAGGAACTGGGTAATGCATCGTGTATATTAGCTCATGCCCTCCTCATTAACAACTCTGTGAGGTATACCTTCTTATCCCCCTTCCCAGAAAATGAGTAGTGCTCAGAGAGGTTAATCAACTACCCTAGCTTAGGCGGCAGTGAATGGAGATTCAGGACTTTGAGCCCACCTGATGCCAGGCCACATTCTTCCCTTCCAGCCCTCTGCTATTGTCCATCCACCCCAAATCTGCCACCGACCTCTAGGTCTAGGGGTCAGCTATAGCCAGAGGGCCAAATCTAGCCTACTGCCTAGTTTTGCCAATAAAGTTTTATTAGAATACCTCTTCTTTGTTTATGTATCATCTATGGCAGCTTTCACACTACAAGAGTTGAGTAGCCCACAAGGCCGCATAACCTAAAATACTTAGAGAGCTGGTCATCTCCAGCAGAGTTTTGCTGACTCACCTGGTGTAGACACTCTTGCATTTATAACTCTATCCCTTCCTGTCAGAGGGACATTACACATTCTTTTAATTTCTTTACTTTCTCCTTTCCAAATTCAAAGGTCGACTTTAATTTAGAACACATCAAATGTTCTTCTATAACTTGAGATTTGGGAAGCAAATGGTTTTGGGGACTAAAAATCATAAGCAATGTGGTAACATTTAGTCAGTTTCCTTTTTTGATTGGCCAGAAGGTACAAGTGATACAGCTATCATGCCAAAAATTGCCAAAATCATTAATAAGGTTAGTTCACTTTACCTATTTTAAGGAATCTGGAACTAATTGCTCTCAATTAATCTGCTCCACTCTTTGATCGCTTATTTATCAGATTGGGAAAGATAGATTTAATAGTGCTTGCTTGAAACAGGTTCTTTAATTGGAAACATCACAGCATTTAGCTCACTTTGTACTCTAGCAATTAAGAACAATTTGGAAAAGTGTTGTTGATTTTTTTCCACACTATTGTCTCCTTGATTAGATTTCCGAACATCCAGACAAAACAAATGACAATACTAGCTACCACTATTGGTACAAATAAAAGCCCCAACAGCCAGATTACTTACTATGAGAAATGCGAGCCATCCTCATCCATTTCATCAGTGTCTTACATTTATTTCCCTGTATCCTTGTCTCTTGTGTAGGTAAGTGGCAATACCTCTTATAAAAGGCATCGTTTTGCTTCCACCTTTACACAATTATCTTTTCTTCAAATAAGCCAAATCAACAGAAGAAATTATTTTTCTTGATTAAGCACCCACATTTCTCTTGGGAGGGAGCAAAACAAACAATTAATCTTTCCTTATTTGTTCTCAGAAGTCCCTGCCTCCTTAAACGCAGGCTATCCAGGTACCTGTGGCAGCCAGTCGGCAGCAATTACGCCTGAGCAGAAAATGAATGGACTGCAGGCTGAGGGCCTAATGTGCTGAGAGTCTGTGTGAGAGGGCAAGGTTACACCAGGAAAATTCCCTTGTTGTCGGAACACCATTCAAAATTACTCCCTGACTTCAGCATAATTAACCAGGCTTGGGAATTTATATGAACTAAGTAATTGGAAAGAATTAGCAAGAGATATGTACATTAATCTTTACCAGTTACACAGTGTTTAATGAAATTAAGGGCCTTGTGCTCACTCTTGCCTTGCTTAGTTTGCACACTTGCTACTTCACCTGTAGAACAAGGAGAATCTGCCATAGAAAGATGAAAACAAAAACAAAACTCTAGGAAAAACAAACAAAATAGAAACCACCCCAAAACTTAACAGCAGGCTCTCAGGTTAGTAATTTATAATGCATCCTTAGCAAAGAATATTATGGGGCCTTATTAAAAATTGTTTTTAAAAGGGATCTTTGCCAAAACCGGTTTGGCTCAGTGGATAAAGCGTCGGCCTGCAGACTGAAAGGTCCCAGGTTTGATTCCGGTCAAGGGCATGTACCTGGGTTGCGGGCACATCCCCAGTGGGGGATGTGCAGGAGGCGGCTGATCGATGTTTCTCTCTCATCGATGTTTCTGACTCTCTATCTCTCTCCCTTCCTCTCTGTAAAAAATCAATAAAATATATTTTTTTAAAAAAGGATCTTTATCTATTAGAGATAACATACTAAAATATTAATAGGTAAAAATATAATATCTGGGAGTTTTTTCAAAAATAATATGGGATGGTGGGGTAAGTATGGGAATATACTAGTAAATTAGACTGCCCCTGAGTCAGTAATTGCTGAAGTTGAATGATGGGTATCTAGGATTTTATTATATGGTTCTACTTTTTCACATGTTGAAAACTGTCAATACAAAAGTTAAGATATTAAAAAAAAACTTGCCTTATAGAAATATTTAATATATAGTAAATGTCTGTGATGTTTTTAAATTAAAAGAAGAGTTTATAAAGCAGTAAAGATGACAAAACAAATCTGTTAAGATATATGATTAAAATATGTACAGTGACTAGACAAAGGAAGCACACCACACTTTTGAGATGTCAAAGTCAGGGTTCTCAGTCTCACCATGATTAACAATTTGGGCCAAATGACTGTTTGTTGAGGGCTGCTCTATGCATTGTAGGATGTTCAGCAGCATAGCTGACGCTACCCACTCAATGCTAATACCATCCCCGTCCTCAGCGGTGATGACCGAAAATGCCTCTGTGCATCGCCAAATGTCCCCTGTGGGGTAAAATGCCCAGGTTCAGAACCAGTGGTCTAAGTGGAAGAATTACAGAAAATTATTTTTATCCTTTGGAGTTTTCAAAACTGTTGAAAAAGCACACATGGAGAAATCAAAACAATAACAAAAATGCTATTATACTAAAAATATAATAGCCTACAAGGAGGGAAATCTTGAAGTCTGTGAAGAAAAAGATGACTTATATAAAAAAAAGAAATGAGTATAGAACACAGTGAACTTGCTTTGATTAAACTAGAGTCATCAAGCTAAAAGTGAACCTCACTACAAAAGCCAGTTCTTTTACAACCCACAAAATCAAAAGTATCTCAAGAAAAATGTCAGGCTTCCTAAAATCTTTGCTGGATGGAAAACTCTAGTACTAAAGAAAGACTCAAGCGCACTCTAGCCGCCTTAAAGGAGCTAATATTCACAAACACAATGCTGGCTCAAGATGTTAAGTTTGTTTTTATCAGATATAACCATCCACTTTTAAAGAAAAGCAGCGTGTGGTCCAGCCACACACATGAAGTGTCATCAGCGTGCAGGCCTGGGTGTTCGCACCACGCATTCCACCAAGCCTCTTTCTAGAAACAGTACGCAGCCGGGAGTCCCGCCCACAGCACAGCCAGCTGGTGGAGGAGAATTTAACCCCAAACATTCATTTTATTAACCAGGGGCTCTAGTTTAGGTCACTGAACCTTTCCTAGTGTCTACTGAGAGTAGACACTTTTTTTTTAAATCAGTTCAGATGCCAAACCAGGGAATCAATATTTGATGATTCATAGGTTTAAAACTCCCAAGATTTTATATTTTAAGCCTGATTAAAGCTTTGCAGCCACCTTTGGTATACTGGAATGCATATCTCTATTCCATTCCCTTCTTTTTTTAAAAAAAAAAAATATGTTTTTATTTATTTTAGAGAGAGAGACATCAATGAGAGAGAAACATTGATGGGCTTGTGCCCTGACCAGGAATTAAACTGGTGACCTCTCAGTGCATATTCCATTCCTTTCCTTCACAAAGACTCCTCTCCATAAAATCATAAATATTTTGGAGTTCCTAAAGCTTCTTAAATTGCCATTGCTGATGTCACTTCCATGGACCTATATTACTTCTAAGGGCTCATTAGCCACAGCTCTGAGGGGCAGGCTTCCTCCCACCAGGATCACCCACCAAGGTGAGCAAGAATGCATCATCTGAGTCTTTAAAATACTGGTTCAATTTATATCATTTAAAGGAAAGTGTATTGTTTTCTTTAAAGAGATCATATGTGTGACTGGTTTCCGAAGTTTAAAAAAATTTATTCTGCACTGAGAATCATTGTAAAGGAAGTATACTAGTAAGTCATTTTGAGACCAACGTAAGCCCACAAGTCACTGAAAAACAAAAAGCATTTGAAATTAAGCAGCATAATTCTATGTAATTAAAAAGCAAACCTTTAAAATATATAATGAGAAGAAATATCATACATAGAACTAGGTGACTGTTTGTAGCCTTCATAAAGAATTTTTAACTTAGCACAGAAAAGTCTTCTTGAACTTCCATGAAACCTAAGAATCTGTAGGTCCCTGTCTATGAAAACTAAAAATAGAAAACAGAGACTTTTAAAATGATTTTTTTAAAATTTATATGTTGTTAATTATTTCACCAATTACGATGACAAACATGTCTGCCAAATTCTGGTAAGTGGCTAGGGCTTTTCTGTGTGAAAACCAGCCACTGAAACAAGGTTACAGGATTTCTCACCAGGCTCCACAGAAACATGTATGCACAGCAGAGTCTGGAAACACTAGCCAGCAATGATGGATCTAAGTTATTAACAGATCAAAAAGAGATGGATGGTGGTTTGCTTTTCTTAATCTATATCATCATCTAGATCTATTTAAAGATACGTGGTGCACTAACAAACTTGGTTAAGGTTTTGATAAAATCAGTAAAAATAATCTGCCCCTGTTACATTGAGTCCATATCGATCAATAAAATCACTTGTACAAGGAAAGTACTGTTAAATACTGACAATCCCAGCCATTAATATTATTTAACACACTGTTCACAATCTTTAACGAGAACAAAGAACAGTTTTGTCTCATGTTATAAGCAGGACCTTCACCAATACTGTTACTTCTATAGGCTTCTGCAGTGCTTTTTTGAAGCCCAAACTGCACATCTTTTTCACCAATACAGCCCTCCCCTATACATTAGGGCCTGTTCTTTATTTCAGTTGCAGTTTAAAAGAATCCTTTGTGCCTTAGCTGGTTTGGCTCAGTGGACTGAGCATCAGCCCATGGACTGAAGGGTCCCGGGTTCAATTCTGGTCAAGGGCACGTGCCTGGGTTGCAGGCTCAATCCCTGGCCCTGGTGGGGGCTGTGTGGGAGGCAACCAATCGATGTGTCTCTCTCATATCAATGTTTCTCTCCATCTCTCCTCCTCCCTTCCACTCTCTCTAAAAATCAATGAGAAAATATCTTCAGGTGAGGATTAAGGAAAAAAAATAAAAGGACGTCCTTTGTAAGAAGGGAAGCTGCTATTACATCACTTCTTTATCTGTGAATTAAACTCAAAATTCTAAGCACCTGAGCTAAGGAATAAGGTGGCCACCAGGAAAGCAGGGGGTTTCTTGGCCACGTGCTGAGTTTACTCAGCTTCACCAAGGCCTTTGTTGTCAGGGGTGGTGGGTTAAGAAAGAAAATGTCAAATACTCCTCAGCCAGAATTGGGTGGCCAGGATACGTGTGTCCAACTTAAAAGCATGAAAATGGAAAGTGGAGCAAAAGAAAGGGTAAAATATTTTACATAACAAATGTTTTACCTTTAGAAATATCTATGATGATATGAGTGATAATAATGATAAAACTTATTTTAAAAGTAGAACTAACTTAGGGATCATTACAATTCTAAGATCTTAAATAGAAACCTGTTCTACAAGTAAGCCTTGCAGTACTGAGGGCTCACAACCCCAGCAGAGGATGGGAAGTAGTGGTTTGCAATTTTGCTGAGATAAGCAAGAGGGAGCCCCTTCTCTGGTAAGTGAACCTTGAAAACATTACAAACCTGGATCTCAGTTCAGTTTCATCTGTTATTCTCAGCTCAATTTTGCCTACCCTACAATTGTCATGAAATGATTCAAAAAGAAAAAGAAAATACTTTGGGATCCTGCATAGGACTTGGAGAAAAGGCCCCCTAAAAGAGTATTAACTGATAGCATTCTTTAATGAAGTGAAGAAAAGTAAAAATATATACCTAAAAATGGCTCTTGGCCATAAAATAGGTATTTTAGGTAACGTCAGGTAAAGTGTCAAATTTACAAGTGCTCTGCAATCATAAACACTCCAGTGTGGAAGTAAGAAAATGTGGCTCACAAAATGGTTTAAGGGCATGTTCCAACTAGGACAGAAACTGCCTATCAAGTCAAAGAGAACACTTCTGAGGAAACACTAGGTGGTACCAGACACCTGCCTGACATGTCATGACCACGTGATTCTGGAGGTAACTGGGGCCTTGTCTAAGAATTTTCATGTAGCAACAGGTGATGAGGCAACTGTTCAGGTAAACAGAGCAACTGCTTACCCAACAATGTTCTATATAAAACACCATTCCCAAATTTTAAAAACTGAAATGGTGTTTTACATAGAACATTGTTGTGTAAACAGTAGCATAATGGGGAAGGGGACCAAGCTGCTGCAGAATTGTTAGGAGAGTAAAGAAGCTAGTGGAAGAGAAAGAGAACAGGCTGGAAAATATGCCCAGTGGAGTGGGAAGGCAGCCTACTTCGGGAGGCAATGTCTTGTTAAGCACGGTGGTGGGCGGCAGGGTTGAAAGGGTAAAAGGCAAGATACAGAGACTATTATGTTGTGAACTCCATGACATTAAGCCTACATACAGGCTGTGTAATACATAATAATAAAAAGTTACTTAAAATGGTCATGCTGCAACCTTTTTGGGGACTATTTTATGGGCATATTGAAGGTCTACTTTATAACACAGGTGTACACATGTGTACAAGTACAACAGACTGCATTTTATAAAGGTTTATGCTCCAGTTGGCCGAAGTTGAAATGCACTCTAAGTCTGACCAGTCACTGCTGCCATAGATGGACCCTAACAGAGGATTCTGCATAACCTCATTCCCACCCCTGAATGAACAGGATATGAAATCCATTGTCAAATAAAATCTCATGGTCAGTAAAATAAATTAAACTTGTTTTCCAAAACTTGCCATGTTTGAATAATGTATTCTAGGAAAGCATATATGTCATTGCTCAGAGACGCCCCCATTGCAGATGCTGGTGAAAGCTGGACAACTGAGAAAAGTGACTTAGCACTTGAGCACTCACTAGGGCCAAGCTTTTCTTTGAAAAGAATCCTTGGGGTCCTGAAAATGTCAAGTACAGGGTGTCCCCTGTATTGTATATACACACTTTAACAGGTGATAGCTCCATTTTGAAAATGAAATGTATTTCAATAAACACTGGCTTTATAATTACTCCACGTGTGTGTCTACATTTTTTGGGACACCCTATATATGTAATTTTTAAAATGCATCACTGAGGTGGTAAGAAATAAGGAATCTAAAGCAGCCTTAAATGGAATATCAACAGAAATCCTGATAGATAAGCAAGAACCAAAGCTGGCTCTGTCCCATGGGTAAGCTGTGAACCCTAAGAGGTGAGCTCCGAATAAAGCCACTGAAGGATATATCCCCTGGGGAAGGGAGAATGAGAAACACCTTCACAGGTTGTAACCTATATTAATGCCTTTTGGGTAGTCTCATGTATACATAGTATTTTGTCATAATGTTTAATGTAAATTTAACATTTAAATGTTTCAGTAGCCACATTAAAAAAGTAGAAAGAATCAACATGTATTTTAACTCAATATATATAAAATATTATTTCACATATAATCATTATAAAAATTATTGAGATATTTTCCATTCTTTTTTGTTCTATGGTTTTGAAAACTGTGTAATTTTTACATTATTAGAACATGTTGATTCAGACTAACTACATTTCAAATGTTCATTAGCCACATGTGACTAGTGGCTTCCATAATGTACATACAGCAAGGTTGGTTGCATAAGTAAAACCTATCGTGAGAATTCAGATGATATCATACATGAATTTTCTCAAAGCGGAAAAGGGAAATGTGGTATTTATTCTCTTGGAGCTGCTCATTGAACAGTGTGGGAAACTGATATAGGGTTGAGCCTCGGACTGACCTGCTGGCAAAGTCACAAACAAGTCCTAGCTTAGAGGGCACAGTCCTCTTAGCATAATTAGGCTTGACCTTATAACACTCCCCAGATCTTATCTGGGAAGCTAATGGGCTGAGGAAGTGCAGGAAGTGTAACTATGGTATAAACAAGTGAAACTCCCAAGAACAAAAACAAGTGAAACTCACAAGAACAGTGTAACTTTGGTAACCACTGCCTTGTTTACCTCTCACTATAAAAAGCTTGGTGAGGCCTGAGCACAGTGGAAGTCCTTCCTCTTGAGTTGGACTCTCTCGCCTGGTCCCCCAATATTCCCAAATTATCTCGTGTCTTTTCTTTTTCATTTGTTGTGCGGCTCCTCTTCCAGACCCGAACCCTGAACCACGCAGGATGTGGAGGGGAACACTTACGACAGAACAGTTAGAATTTTACCATATGTTAGTTTGCATCAAGAAGTTGGACCATTTTATTTTGCTAAAAGAACATGGAACAGTATTCTTTTACTTTTTATGATGTTTGTGCACCAAAATTTATTCGATAAATGCTTTGCTTTACTTGACAAAAGCAAATAGAAAGGTGACCGGAAAGAAACAGATAATGTATACATTTAAAAAAACTCACTGATTTAGTCATTCTGTTTGGGGTTTGCAAATCTAAAAATGAAAACATTTTGCAATTATGCAGCAAAGATATTAGTCACCGTTTCTTCAAAAAACTATTAACCATCAGGCTTCCCAAAGTATTGGATTTTATCAATGCATGTCCAAAAAAAAAGAACCACAAGCAATAATAAGCTAGAACTCATGAGAAGTGTATTTAATATCTGTAATCAGTCCTTATAAGATGGTTTAAGTTTTAGGTTAATGCATGGCAGATGATGATCAGTAACGTACACTGTTCAAAGGATGTTGCCCATTTAAAAACCAGGAAAATGTGGACTAAGATTTTGACTTTGCTATATTGAAATTCTAATCAAAATTCTAATAAAGGTGCCTTTCACTCTCTTTGTTTGAATTTCTATAAATTATTAATTAAAAATCTTAAAATGACAGGAAACTAAAAATGGTTCACTGGATTCAGATGGTTAATGGGTTACCTTTTTTTTTTCTGGGAAAATGAGAGTCAATGTGTTTAAAGAGATAAAACAGAGGCTTGAAAATATGACCAAAAAACATGTAGACAGATAAGAAAGAAAAATCAAATAGAATTCTTAGAAACAAGAAAGCATAATATTAAAATTTAAAAGTCAATGGATAAATTTCCACTTCCAATAAGATGGGTTAGATGTACTTTTTCTTATTCCTCCTGCTAAATACAACTAAAACCCCTGGACCTTATATATGAAGCAGACATAAGATTATAAAAGGCTAACAGAAGAAAGAAGACCTGAGGAATGACATAGTGGTGAGTTTTATCTTTCCTGGATTTTAGTTCAGCCTCATGTATCTGAACTTGGAGCAGAAAAAGCTGGCAACCAGGAAATGCCAACAGATGTAGCAAAGTCCCAATAAAAGCCTGTTTCCTTTAGGAAAAGGATCATATAAGAGACAGCCTAGCAAAACACAAAACTACTGACCACTCTACTTCTGCCAAACACCACAGAAGAAACTGTGGCCACCTCCAGTCATGCTAACAAAGGTCTAGCAGAAAGCCTAGACCTCGAGTGGAAACACTCACGAGGGTGTATGAGGCACCCGGTGCCAGGGTGGTGTCAGAGGAGGCCTGCCGGGGTCCAACCCCAGCGGGTCCAGGGGTCCCCAAAGATGTGGACGGAGTCGGCGAAGAAGGAATGACACGGAGGCAGCGTTCAGTTGATCATCATAGCCGGGTTCTCTTGTCAGGGTCTCCTGCCAAGTTCTGGTCTGGATCTCCAGCGAAGTTCTGGCTAGGATCTCCAGCCAGGTTCTGTGTCCATGTTCTCTTGCTAGGTTCTCCAGCCAGGTTCTCCAGATTCTCCAGCCCGGTTCTGTAGCCATGTTCCCTCGCTAGGTTCTCCAGTCAGGTTCTGTCCAGGTTCTCCAGCCAAGTTCAGTCACCAGGTTCTAGTCAGGTTCTCTTGCCAATTTCTGTAGTCAGGTTCAGTCCAGGATCTTTTGCCATGTTCTCTCCAGCGAAGTTCTTCTGTCTGTAGGTTCTGTGTAGGTGCTGTCTTCTTTCTGTCTCCTAAGTTCTGTGTCTTGCTGTCTTATTACATCTGTATTTATACCAGTTGATTTTAATCCTGTCAATCTCTATTACAAAGGTTAGGGCGTTTCTTATCTCCATTCCAGGGAGTAAAGATTATGTAGCTTAAGCATGATTGTTCATAGTTAAAGTGATTAATTACCCGCCTGGCACTTAGTTGAGGGGTTTTATTCCCTCCCTAACTTCAGGGAAAAATTCCTACCTGGGGAAACAACCTTTCTAGGAGAGGCATCCCCTCCCTGACTTCAGGGAAAAATTCCTACCTGGGGAAACAACCTTTCTCGGAGAGGTGACCTTGGTTAAAACACACAGCGCTAAGGGGAGCAAACATATTAAGAACAGTATGCTATATATGCCAGGTCCCTTGAAACAGCAAGGATGGACCGGCTCCCGGCAGAGGCCAAGTAAGGAGTCATAATGTGCCCCTCCCTTGCAGTCAGTGGAGACTACAACTCCCTCCACCTCAGCAGTAATGGGAGCCCCTTCCTCCCCCAAGCGTCAGGGAAGGCCACGTGGAGAATCTGCCTTCACCTGGCAGAAATGAGGTGGAGTCCCCCATCCCCTACCTTCTCCAGACTGAACAGTATCAGAGAAAACAGCTAAAACACAAGGTTTAAATAAGATCCAGAGTCTCATAACATAATGCACAAATGTCTAGGATTCAATCAGAATCATTCAGTACACTAATTCTAAGAAGATATCGAACTGAATGAAAAAGACAACCAATAGATGCCTATGCCGAGATGGCAAGGATGTTAGAATAATCTGACAATGATTTTAACGCAGCCATGATAAAAATGTCCCCATGAGTAAATATGAAAAGATTTGAAACAAAAGAAAAATCTCAACAAAGGAATGAAATATAAAGTATCAGCAAAGACATAAGAGCTATAAAGAAGAATTAAACAGGAATTTTAGAACTGAAAATACCATACCAAAATAACAGCAGAATGGAAGGAACAGAGGAAAGAATCAGTGAACTGAAAGACAAAACAACAGAAATTACTCAATCTGACCAATGGAGAGAAAACAGTCTGGGGGGGGGGGGGGAGAGCAGGGCCTTAAAACAACAATATAAATTAACAAAAAAGAAGAAATGGAAAGACAAAAATGAGGAGGGCAGGGGGGGATGTGCCACCAATTCAAAAGTGGGCAAGAAAAGAAACAAAACCTCAGAAATAGAGGGATTAATAGGAAGCTCAGATGTTGAACTAAGCCTAATTATATGAGTAATCATGAAAATGTAAGTGGGAAATTTTAACACACCTTTTTTTTTTATAGATCAAGTGGCTAAAATACAGAAGATTTGAATAGCATGCTTAACAAACTTGATGTGGTTGTATACAGCACACTGCACTTACAGTATATACATTTTGAAGCACACATGGCCAATTTTAATAAATGCTTCAATGTGCTGCTGGAAAAGTTAAAAACATAATACTCTTTGATCCAGTGCAGATTACTGACCCAGTGGAACATTTTGTATAATTTGAAGATTGAGTGAGGGGAGGCTAGTCAGATAACAGGCTCTTCTGAAGACAGCACCTTGCATCTACTGTATAACAAACCGGCCTCAGCCCAGCTGTGGAAGTGTTTTCTTCAAACAATTTTTTAAGGATTTATAATAGCTTAGATGATCCTTTGTTGTGGTTTCTGTGAACTGCTTCTGTGTAGTTCCCCACGCTCCATGTACGTTTAATTATCGCTCACTCCTCAAGAAAAAGGTGGAAATATAAACAGCTTGCTCTCAAGGTAGAGACACAGACATGCGTACCTTTCTCAGAAAGAGAAAGTTCATGTAACTGCAACAAACGGAACTGATGTATGCAAAATTCCCGTCAAAAATCTTTGACTAGAAAAATCATGCCAGCTTGTAATTTGCTACTACAGAACAGAGAGGGGACCTGCCCATTAAATCAGCCTCAAATAAACAAATGGAGCCATGACTAAACCTCAAGCTCACCCTCCATTTATTTTTTTCTTTTCAGAAAGATTATGAATCTTCATCTCTGATGTAATGAAATCTTACCAGTGTCTAGGCATTAGAGCATTTCTGTCCTTCTTTGTGCCCTGCCCTTGAATCGCCTTTTCTATCTAAAGGCTCATATCCTCCAGCTTAAGGGAATTTTCAACTACTGTTCCTTTGATTATTCCCTTCCCTACTTTTGTATTTTCCCCTCTTTTTTTTCTTCTTCTTCTTCTTCTTCTGGAACTCTAAAAAGGAGAAATTAGACCAGTCCTCTATGCCCTTGTATTGGAGAGTTTTTGTGTCTGTACTTTACGGAACAGCATCCCAACTAGCGAGAGCAGCTACTGAATGTTTTCAGTTGGATAACACAACTAATTCTAAGAACTTGTGTGTGTTCTTGATTTTTCCTTTGACACCATATCCTATGTCATCGTTTAGATGTAATACCTTTGTGAAACTCTCTATTTGTTAAATCAATCTTTAAGGTGTATTTTGTGTCCTGAATGATCTTTGATGAAGAGCCAGCGCTTTAGTTCATGTTGGTCTTTTTGTTCATGCTACTCGTTTTCGGCAAGTGCCTGGCGATCCTGGTTATCGATCTCTGGAGAAAGCGGCCTGGGTGGCTTGGGTGGGTTTCCTCTGCTGGTGTGTCAGCAGCGGCGCTCGCCGCACACCTCCTGCCACGTGGAAAGGCGGTGTGGGTGCAGCACGCAGTCGGGCAGACTTTTCCTTGGGGGTTGTCAACTTGGGCGCCCCAATATCCACGTGAGAAACTTTAGCTCTCCTCAGCCATTCTGCTTAATATTTTGTTATATTTTTTTGTTTTTAGGGGAAAAGTCATACAATTTTTTTTGCCTGGTCATAAACATCAGGCTGCCTATAGTCTACACCGTGTAAGTAGCCTGGGCACCTGTCCCATAAATACCTTGAATGAACCGGTTGTTTTCAGTTTCACTGCTCACCTTGGCCTCTCCTTTACCTGCTGATTCTAAGCAGCTCTTCACCACAGCCATGGGCAGGCTGCCTCCCGCCTCTAGCACATGTTCCCACAACGGAGTTTAGACCGCGGCTTTCTGCTTTCTGTTGCATCCATTCACACACGTCTAGGAATTTCCATCTTACAGAAAGTTGTTAAAAATTTTTCTTCCTTTGATTATCTTCTCTTTCCCCTGCCCATCTACTACTTAACTGTCGGGATTTATTCCTTCTTAAGTTTTCATACTTTTATTTTAGTTGGCTGTCAGGAAAGATGGGAAGTCATCTCAAATGAGGAGATAAAACTATTATATAAAACATGTTTGATGGTCAAATCAGTTTGGGAAACCCCAATTAAATTATTCTTAAGATTTTTACTTCTATGCAAATGATTTAACACAGCAAACAGACACTCATATTTCTCACAGGTTTCTAAATATTCAAGTTATAGATTGAAAGAATCACTAATCTATTGATCTATCAAGGGAGCTGGGGCATATATTAGTCAATTACATTGTGACAGTTGATGGTTAGAAGGTCTTTTCCATTTATTATTATTATTATTATTATTATTATTATTATTTCCCTAAGTAAAATTATATGTCAAGGCTGAAAAATCTTCTCAGACTTGGAAAATCCGCAACGTATAATGCAAAGAGCCTACACTAGGAGCTAAGAAACTAGAATTCCAGTCCCATCTCCAATATACTCCAGGAAGTGAAGCAAGTTTCTCTACACCCTGACCTTAGTTTCTCCATCTCTAAAATAAAAGAGCACCTTTGGAAATGCGCTCCACCTTCGGAAATGTGTGTCTTGTGCTCACCCATGGACCAAACTGCTCCTTGGACAAGAGGAGCAAGAACTGTTTTCTCTGGCTCTCTCAAGAGTTAATCTGCCCGTTTTAGGGGTGGGAAACTGAAGCCAGAGAGATTATCATGACCATAACCAAAGGGCAGAAGGCAAGCTGGATTAGATAATGCCTGTGTTCCCTGGGAGATGGAAATGGTGTGGCATTGGAGTTAATGCTTTCTCAGGTTTATGGACCAGAAGAGGGCCTTCCTAGCCAGTTCATGCCCAGGTGGGTTGGCCGCAGGACGGCGCCTGCCAAGGTGAGTGGGATTCTAACTGGAGTTATACAGGCGAGCAGTAACAAGTCTTCTTTCTTTTTTCTAGTTTTGAATACTATTTATTTATTTAGACTTAAATACCAAAAGTTATGGTGAAAAGACACCTAAGCCAGGGTTTTTAGTTCACTTGGGATTGGTGAGCACTCCCACTCATCCTTCCACCTTCCATCCAGCTCCCAATGCCTGCAAACAGAGTCAGGTGTGAAAGGGAGAGGAAGCGCCCTTGAACTCCCCAGGGACTTCACACACAACGAACTGAATATTAAGTGCACAACAGGAAACAAGGCTCTCCGTCCTTCAACCACATCTTTCCAACCTCGTTCGGACACTAGAAAGTTCTAAGCTCAATTTGAGTGTCACTGTAAACTCCTCTCCGTGCCAGATGATTTTACCCGCATATTTATATTCCAAGTACAAACAACTTAAAATGTTTATACTGAGTAGTAATGGAAGTCATGTGTCAAATACAATGGGAGAGAATAGAGTAAAGCTTTCTTCAGAAGTAAAGCTTGAAGATATACAGTATCTGTGGAAAATCTGCCTTACAAATAAGAATGCAATGTTTACCCATACCATCTAATTATACAGAACATGCATTTTACCCTTTGCATACAATGTCTAACATCTCATTTTTTAAGTTTTTTGTTTTGTTTTGGTTTGGTTTTGCTCTACAGTGTTGCCCGAAGCTCTGAACGACTTTCAGCTCCATATACAGACTCTCAAAGCACACGGCCACACACTTTCCTGTCATTTGTGGTCCCCATTTCCTTTCATCTCCCACTCCCAGGGAGAGGCAGCCAAGGGACTCACCACCATGTTCAAAAGCAAAAGAGCAAAAACAGTAAAGAGAGGCCCCCTCAGATGTTCTCAGGGCTGCCAGCTGCCAGCTTTCCTCTGGGCAGTGTAAAGACCAGGAAGACGGCAGGAGGCCAGGAAAGGGCTCAGCATCTTCCTGCAGGGAGAGAGGCCCCTGAATTTATCACCAAGCCTTTAGTGACAGCCTCTCCTCAGCTTCCAATCACCAGTTGTCCAGGCAAAAGCACTCAGAAAAGTTCTGAGAGACTGGCCAGTGTTGCTCAGTGGTTGGGCATCGAACCACTATGAACCAGGAGGTGACGGTTCGATTCCCGGGCAAATGCCCGAGTTGCGGCTGGATCCCCAGTAGAGGGTGTGCAGGATGCAGCCAATCAATGATTCTCTCTCATCATTGATGTTTCTATCTCTCTCTCCCTCGCCCTTCTTCTCTGAAATCAATAATATATATATATATATTTTAAAAGAAAAGTTCTGTAGAAAAAATAGTATGTTGGCTTAACACAGCCTATAGCTGCCCTCGTACACAGAATCCACACCAAGATCCATGTAATGGGGTTAGGAAGATATCAATGGAAAATTCAGGCAGGGCTGCCGATTTCTTTGCTGTAACATCTCCTAGAGATGGATAGATAGATCATCATGGCAAATTCATAACTTAGGTGAAGTCCAACTTTTTCTTTTTGAGAGCTGAGACGCCCGACCCCCCATCTCACACCATCTCAGTCATTCTCATGTGTCAGCCTCTAAAGTGGACTCAGATGACCTCCCTGACCACAAGGCTTCCACACGCTGCCCCTTCCCCCAACCTCATCTCAGCACGTGCCCTGTGCAGAGTTCTTTGGACAGTGATAACTACACTGAACATTCACCTGAGCCCTCCAGTCTTTATCATTTTAGATCCTGGAAAAGCGGACACTTTCCTTTTGCTTTTTCTGTCACTTGGCAGAAAGGGAGTACTTTTGTTCATCTAATTTAGGTAGTTCTCTTTGTAACCCAGCTGCAGGAAAGAGCATCCTACTGTATTCTTTTTAAAACATAAATGCTAATTTTCAAAGAAGCTGGCACTTCATCAGAGGCAAATTTTATACACTCATTCTCAATTTGATCCCATAGATGGACTTGCCAGCCCGAACATGAAATTCAGTTCCTCTTACCATCTCCCAAACACCCTAAACCTCAAGGCAAGACAGGCTATAAGAAAGCAATACAACTTGGAGAGGAAAACAAAAAAAAAAGGAAAACAAAGTTATTCGTAGAGCTGAATTATAAAAACAAACAGACCCTTTCAACATCAGTTTTTACCTTTCTACTAAATTTTCACTTCCCTGATCCAGATAACCAATTTTAAATAGAACCCAATTTAAGCTAAAAGAACCAACCAACAACACAGCTATAATTTTAAACTTTATTTTAATCTAGATGGTTTGGTTGCTTCATGTATTTTGCATCTCACCCATAAGTTCTGAGAAAAAAATACTGAGATAAATGGCTATTTAAACTATGCTATAGTCATTGAGCATCTAAACACATCTTACCTGTAAATACATTTCCAAGCCTTGTCGTCGTTGTTCCAACACTTTTGGGACCCAGTTCCTCACGTGTTTTGAAGGGATTTCTGGAGTTTTAATACATTTCTTAAGCTATAAAGACAGAAACAAACAAAAAGTACAGGAAATGTATCTTAATTATGAAGACATTATTAGGGGGAGCCAATAAGAAAAGTGAGCTGTTATCTCCAATAAAAAGAAAGAGTAAAATATGATAACACTGAAAATCAGTCAAAAAATTCTTAGCGGTCCTAAATGTTTAGATTTCAGGATAAAAAATTTGTGTTTTTGGTAGTCGTTGCTATTGTTGTACATCGTCTGTATTTTAAACTAGAATTATTGTTTTCTGAAAAATTAAAAGTTCAGTCCATTAATTATAAAGAAAGTAAAAAAGTTTATAATTTCCAAAATCAATTAGTACAATGAAATTTTGGTTTCATGAAGTGCTTTTCTGATGGAAAATCTTTCTACATATTTTTCATATAAAAAAGCAAAACAAAATGCCATTGTTTATGATCATCATACCCTAAAATGCCATCTGAGCTAGATCAATCATTTGGAGAGTTTTATAATAGAATGAACTAAAAAAACAGAAGCTGTTCCTTCAAACATTCCTAAGTATTAGGTCCAAATTCTGTTCATGACAACTGAATGATGGTTCTCAGCTAAGCCTTTCAGGGCAGCAGTTTTAAGGAAACATATAAATGAAAAAATAATTATATTGGAAGTTGAGTTAGAAAAGCCTGTGTCAAGTGTATCCTACCATATCCACATTCTAAACCTGTGAATATTACCTTACATATCAAGGTACTTTGAATATTTGATTAAATTAGGAATTCACAATGAGAAATTATGCTAGATCATCCAGTTGGGCTCAAGGAGGGTCACAGTGACAGAGAGATTGGAAGTGGCGTGCTTTGATGATGGAGGGAGGGTCATGAGCCCAGGCAACCTCTAGAAGCTGGGAAGGGGAAAGGAATAGGTTCTCTCTTAGAGCCTATGACACCTTGGTTTTAGCTCAGTGAAACTCATTTTGGACTTCTGACCTCGAGAAGTATAAGGCTACAAATCTGTGTTGCTTAAGCCACTAAAGTTGTGTTAACATGTTACAGCAGCAATAGGAAACTAATACTCTGACCCCCAAATGGAATGAATTTGAATATTCTAATCAAGAACTTGGAAAACCTACTGAGATTGCTCCTTTACTACACACGCAAAGAAACAGCATAATAATCTCTTAAAAAATGCACAGTTAAATCCCAGAAGCTAATACTGTAATACAAAATTCTTCCCATATATTAGCATATATTCACCATTAACCATTCTGGGCTAAACTTTGTTGCACGTGATGCAAAAGAAGGGGCCTTGGGAAATGCGAAGATCAGTCTGTCTAGTGCTGAGCCTGTTTACCTCCTCCCTCCACACCTGAAGTGCTATTACAATGACAGCGTGAAAGTGCGGGCTGGAACCCAAAATCTGTTCTTCTTATCCTCCTCACCAACAGAACTATATTATTGGGAATAATAATGTAGTCTTCTAAATTTAGCTAAGAAGCTAAATTTTCCAAGTTTCCTTGCAGAGAGTGGAAGCCAAAGGTAATCAGAAGTCACTGAGGAGGGCTTTCCACAAAAACTCTTCAAACATGGAGCAACATCAGCTGGCTTGCACTTTCTATCCTAACCCCCTTTCACCTGCTTCCTGCCTAATAAAATGTGACCGTGATGGCTGGAGCTGTCACGACCATCTGCCACCATGAGGCAACTCTGAAGGTGGAAGCCAGATGTTCCAGATGATTGAGCGGAAAGAAAGAAGGAGCCATGCGCCTGGCAGCCTCCTGGAGCTGCCACACAGCCCCCACCGGCCACCTCCAAACTTGTTTTTTGTTAAAAGGAAAAAATGAACCCCTTCCCACCTTCTTTGTAAGGTTACTGGTATTTGGGCTTTTTGTTTTATGTACTTGGATTTAATCCTGGTAGACATTAAAAAAAGAAAAGGAAGAAAGCCAAAGGGAATAGGGCACAGAACAATGAATAGAATAGGGCAGGGAGAAAGAGGTCATCACCTTGTGAGAGATTAATGGTTTTCTAAAAGACAGAAAGCAGGAGCATGCCAAGGAAGAAAACAGAGCAGAGGAAGGCTCAGCCCAGACCCCCTCAGGAAGGGGATGACAACGGGTGTGGACTCCAATCTTCTTAGCAGCCCTGAGAGGCCCTGTGCTCAAGACTGGCATAAGAAGAGGGATTAGCCAGCCGTGGGCAAACTACGGCCCGTGGGCCGGATCCAGCCCGTTTGAAATGAATAAAACTATTGAAAAAAAAGACCGTACCCTTTTATGTAATGATGTTTACTTTGAATTTATATTAGTTCACACAAACACTCCATCCATGCTTTTGTTCCGGCCCTCTGGTCCAGTTTAAGAACCCATTGTGGCCCTTGAGTCAAAAAGTTTGCCCGCCCCTGGATTAGACCATGCCATAGCCTGTAAGGGCACTCTACCCCCACCACAGCAGAGTGACTAGCAGCCTGGTTTTATCCCTGGCACACACACTACACCCCATTAAAAAAGGGCCAATGTCCCTAAGGAAAATGAAAGAAGTGTTTGGGTTGAATGAGGGTTTAGCCATTCTAGACATAATGGCTTTCATGGGGTCCCCAGCCGAATAGCTGGCTCTCTCCCCTCATTCCCGATGATGAGGTCTTTTAGCAGACATACCCTACAGAAGGACCAGACAAATAGTCTCATTGAATGGGTACTCTGGGATCATTTTCATCACAAAGCAGCACTATAAAAGCGAAAAGAAAAACAAATGGGACAACTAATCCCAAAGGAAACTATATAAATCAAATAGCAGAAGAGATCTTTAAAATTTTGACTAGTATTTTCAGGGATATAAGAAAATATTGCTTCTATGAAACAAGAACAGGCTGCTATGAAAAAGAATGATTCAGAGGATAAGAAACAGGCATTGGGAATTAAAAACCATGATCTATATATATGAAAGTCCAGTGACTGGAACGACAAATTGACCAGAATGACCAGTGGCTATGACGCGCACTGCAGCAGCCAACCAGCCTGATCCGGGCCCTGATCAGGCCCTCCCCACAGTTGGCTGGGCCCCCGATTGGCCCCCAACACCCCAATTGGGGGCAAGACTGGCTGGCCAACTGCCCCTCCCCCCTCCCCCCCGTAGGCCCACATTGGGGTGGTTGGGCTGGACCCCACCCATGCATGAATTCATGCACTGGGTCTCTAGTAGAGAAATAAAAAAAATTAAAAGAGGTAGAATATAAAAGTCTCTCAAAGTACTATAGCATAAACAAAATGAGAGAAAATGCAGGTGAAAAGATAAAACACATAGAATTAATCCAGGAGACTTAATATAAAATTAATAAGCCTCCCATAAAGAATAAGAAAAACTCCTCAAAGAATTTTTATGACTTATGTATGCCTTCAGATTAAGAATCCATTGAGTGCAAGCATAATACATAAAAACAGACCCACACTTACTAACATTTATCTGTTGAAATTTCCGAACATCAAGGACATACAGAAAACAGAAAAAGATCAGGTGGTAAACAAAGAAAGCAGAATAGCATTGGCAACTGACTTCTATCAGTGGCAGTGAATGCTAGACAATGAATGCTTCAGGGATCTAATTTGAAAATGGATTTCTGGAACCAGCCGCACCATCAATCAGGTGCGAGAGACCTTCAAGGGCTCAAAACTGTGCCTTCCATGCCTCCTTTTACATGAAGTTGAGCATGTCATTCCAGAAAACTGAGCATAAACGCAAGAAAGAGGAAAAATAGGATTTGGCCTTAGAGCTCTGCCCCCAGTGTGGGGAAGGGAACTCCAAGGACAGCTGAGCACGGCGGCCTAGAGAACCACCAGTCTGTGTTGGGGCAAAGGGTCAGGGGGCTTGGAGAGAGGAGCCTCCCGGAAAACGGCTGATTTCATGCCGTAGATAGTATGGACAGAATGGATAAATTTTAGGATAAAATACATTATTCTTTTGTCTACTAAAAGAAATAATTCCTGGTTGGTGTGGCTCAGGGGTTGAACATTGACCAAGGAACCATGAGGTCATAGGTTCAATTCCTGGTCCGGGCACATGCCCGGGTTGTGGGCATGCAGGAGGCAGCTGATCAATGATGTTCCTCTCTCATCAATGTTTCTATTTCTCTGTCCCTCTCCCTTCTTCTCTCTCTAAAAATCAATAAAAACATTTAAAAATAGCCCTAGCTGGGTTGGTTCAGTGGATAGAGCGTCAGCCAGCGGACGGAAGGGTCCCGGGTTCGATTCTGGTCAAGGGGATATACCCGAGTTGTGGGCATGGTCCCCAGTAGGGGGCATGCAGGAGACAGCCAATCAATGATTCTCATCATTGATGTTTCTATCTCTCTCTCCCACTTCCTTCCTCTCTAAAATAAATAAAAATATATATTAAAAACATTTAAAAATAATAATAATTCCCAGGGAAAGCAAAGATTCCGTGAAGGTCATGCAACAGAAGACACTCCACTTTCATGTGTGATTCCAGTGCTAGAGACAGTCCTGCCTTCATGGGGCTTACATACCAGGAAACAGACAATAAGAAATAAACAAGTTACTAACACAGGGTGAGGGCCGAGAGTAACAGCAGGGGTGTGTGTTGGGGGCAGCAGGGGAAGGCCTGTGTGAGGTGGGACTGTCTGTGACCTGATTCATGCTGCGAGGGAGCCGGGTAAGGAGCTGGAGAAGGAATGTTATGGCAAAGACAGAGCAATGGGAAGGGAGGACCAAGCCTGGGGTTCAACACACAGAAAGGAGAAGACAGGTTCAGAGAGGGGCAGCCTCAGACCCTGTAGGGCCTTGGAGGCCAAGGCGGGAATTTGCCTATTATTTTAAATGGGAAGCAAATGGAATTTCTTGAGGAAGGGAATGACCGGCTGCAATTTTTACTTTAAGAGACCATGTGAGATTCTACCAGCAAGGTGGACTGTGAGGGGGCTGGAGTCAAAGCAAGGAGACCCGTCAGAAGCTCCTGCAGAAGTCCAGGCGAGAGATGATGGTGAGCTGAACTATGTCCTGGCTCTGGGTGGGAGAAGGGGAAGGCTGCGGGAGTGTGTGGAAAGCAGAGGTGATCAGAATGGCTCCAAGACCTTCACTGTTTTAAGGTTTTTGACCTCACTTGGCAGTCATTTTTGGGTGACCTGCCTGTTGGTGGCAGGATGTCAGGTTTGGATAAGTGGCACAGAACACTAGTTCTCTCCCCAAATCCACTGTCCCTCTCTTCTACAGAACAGAGCTCAAGATTTTCAGCTGGGTAGATGGCCACGCAGAATAAAGAACACATTTCCCAATCTCCCTTGAAGCTAGGTGTGGCCCTCTGACTGGATTCTGGTCAAAGGCAGGTACGTAGACATGTATGTGTAGCCTTCAGGAAGTGGTCTTAAAGGGAAGGACTCTCTTTCCGCCCCTTCTTATTGGCTGAACTGCCCACGTAATGGCTAGACCTGGAGCAGTCACCGTCAACCATGAGGTGGACGCCTCCTATTGAGAATGGCAAAGCCACAGAGCCTGGGTCCCCGATGATCATGAAACTGCCCCACCAGCCCCAGGCTTTATGTGAGAGAAAAATAAAGGTGTGTCTGTTAGCGTCACCATTATTTTGTCTCTAGAGTCACTTGCAGCCAAATCGAATCCCACGTGAGCAGGAGACATCCAGCTCTGAGGGGCAGGGGAGAGGAGCAAGGCAAGTGGTGAGGAGGGAGGGGTCGAACAGTACGCTGAGTCAGGATAACACTCCTGGAAGGCACATGATCAGACTGTGCGGTTGATGCTGGAAAGTCAAAAACTCTGGGTAAAAAGAGTAGGAAGCCAGAGGGTAGGCCCCTCTTTCAAGAAATGATACTAAGAGAGAAGGAGAGCAAGGGGGCAAACAAGGGAGGGACGCATGGGGTCAAAGGCAAGTTTTATTTTGTTAAATGGCAGATACATGCTATGTATCGATGGAGACTGCTCCAATATTGAGGAGAGAGAAAGAGAGGAGGAGGAAAGGAATTTTTGCTTGTCAGAGAATGCATACCACGTCTCTACACTATTTGAGGTATTTCTCAAACAAAAACAAGAGAAGAAAAATGCTGTTATTCTGTGGAAATCAGCTTAGTAGGTTTCAATGTAAACATAAAGTCCCTTTAACTCATGAAGCACAATATTTCTTGTATTGCAGAAGAGAAAATCAACTCCATTATCTGTCTCCTTTTTTTTTTTTTTAATCGTGAAGATAGAGCACTGAAAGCATTTTTTTCTTTTTCTTTATGTCAGGGGTACTGAGAAAGCCGATCATCTCAGCTGCTGGG
Organism: Myotis nattereri; assembly: GCF_964212035.1. Classification (NCBI taxonomy): domain Eukaryota; kingdom Metazoa; phylum Chordata; class Mammalia; order Chiroptera; family Vespertilionidae; genus Myotis; species Myotis nattereri. Next base: position 73,789,062 of record NC_138079.1, on the reverse strand, counting down.
GGCTGTGACAGCATTTGCAGTTGAGTAATGAATTGCTCTAGATGAGGAGAGACAAACCTGAGACGACCTGCTTCCAGTAGGGCTCAGCTGCTTACAAGATAAATAACCCCCTGCCACTCCTGGCGATGATGAACTGTCCGGGCCACGCTGCGGCCTGCGGACGGCCTTCCTGATCCCCGCAGAGAGCCAGCAGATTCCCCGATACCACAAGCACAGCCCCCTTCGCCTGCGTGACCACCCCTTTCCCGCCTGCAGTGTTAGAAGTTTCCACAGAACTTGCTCTGCACAGACCCGCCGCATATGCACTGACTGCAGTGCCCATTTTTCCACAGAAAGGAGCAGAAATAGCTTCCCCAAGCACACAAAGGAGAATGTGAAAAGAAAAATAAAGTTAAGGAAAGAATGAGGGACATTTGGGGTCAAATTCAATCTTTTACTACATCTTGTCACCCCTAGATCCTCAGGGTTCTCTTTAGAGATACTACACACCATGGTGTGTTCTGGTTTAACCACAGATGGCAGTTTTTTGGTTCTTCTGAAATATGTCCTCCATTAAATGAAATATGAGGATGCAATATTTTACTCGAGCCAAAGGCAGACAATAACAAGAATGAGGAGAGTTAATCCAGGAGCGAACCAGCACCGTGTTTCCCCGAAGCCCCTGTGAATAAAAGGGTGGCTGCAAATGACAGGAAACCGATGAAAGGCATGTGAAATCTGCTCAGAGCTTGCGAAGGGTTTTCGCTCTACACCCGGGCTTGGACCTAGGGAGGAGACGCTGTCTTCAAGGCCCACCGGGAGAGAGAGAGAGAGAAAAACATCGATATGAGACAGAAACATCAATCAGTTGCCTTCCATACTCCCCCAACCAGGGATGGAACCCGCAACTTGGTATGCGCCCTGACCAGGAATTAAACCTTTTGGTGCACAGGATGATGCTCAAACCAACTGTGTCTAACCAGTCAGGGTGAGCCCTACCTTTAAAACAATGTATCTTCTAACTAGAAAAACTTGGGGACAACAAAGTTTTAATCATCTCTGATATATTTTTAATTTAAGTAGAAATCTTTATTCTAAATGGAAAGGAGTCTACGGACAAAGAGATGAGGGAATAGAAGAAACTCACAGGGAAGAAGGAGAACCTGAGAAGTTTTAGTTCGGTGTGAATACATGCGGACACAAAGGGAAGGACGGCCGGCACAGCAAAGACAGGAAACGGTGATGTTCACATACAGGGGGAAGGGGACTGCCGCTGATGTTTTCATAGGCGAAGCAGAGAGAAGTAAGGCTGGCCAAGGGGCTTGTGGTAAATAAAGGAACAGTTCCCCCTAAAGATGTCTATGTCCGAATACTTGGAACCTGTGGGTGCATTACCTTCCTGGCAAAAGGCGCTCCGTAGATGTGAGTACAGCAAGCCTTTCGCATGGAAGATTAGTCTGGATACCCAGGTGGGTCCAATGTCATCTCAATGGGAGGCAGAAGTCTCAAGTAAGAGACAGGAGATGTGATGATGGAAGCAGACGTTGGATTAATGATAGTGCTGGCTTTGAAGATGGAGAAGTGGCCAGGAGCCAAGGAATGCGGGCAGCCTCTAGACCAGTGGTTCTCAACCTGTGGGTCGCGACCCCTTTGGTGGCCGAAAGACCCTTTCACAGGGGTCACCTAAGACCATCCTGCATATCAGATATTTACATTACGATTCATAACAGTTGCAACATGACAGTTATGAAGTAGCAACAAAATTTTATGGTTGGGGTCACAACATGAGGAACTGTATTTAAAGGGCCAGAAGGTTAAGAACCACTGCTCTAGATGCTGGGAAGGCAAGGACACTGATTCTCCCCTAGAGCTTCCGGAAGGAATGTAGCCCTGCTGACACCCTTAGAGTAAGATAATAAATGTATGTTTTAAAGCAAAGTCTGTGATGATTTCTTACAGCAGTAACAGGGCACTAACACAGGGTTGAAGATTATTGGCCTCAAGACTTGTTGTCCATGATTTAGGAGACAACACAGACCCACTTCAATATATTTGAACCAAAGAATGAAGATGAAGACAGTGTTTTAGAAAAACTGATCTGCAGCAAAGAATGAATAAGAAGACAAGGATCAAAAACAGTTAAAGAAATACTCGCATAAAGTAGTAAGACTCTGTTTTAGGATGCTAAGTGTAGAAGTGAAAAATGAAATGGTGCATATAACGGAAATTTGGAAGAATGAACCAATAGGACTTAATGACACTCTGGATATGGAAGGTAAGAGAAAGTTACAAAAGACTGCCAAGGTTTCAAACTTGGTGGCTTCAGTGCTGTGATGGAGGGAGGGTGCGAGGGTTGTGTCTAAGAGAAACCTCTAAAAATATAACCACTCCAGAGGAATTCTCAAACGTTGATAGGCATGAAGATTATCTGGAAGGCTGGTTTAACATGCTGATTACTGGGCTCCATCACAAAGGCTGATTCAGCGAGTCTGGGCGATACCCAGGGATCGGCCCTTCAGTAAACACTGCTCTGATTCAGGTGATCCAAAGTTCACACTGTGAAAAACACCAATCAAGAAAAACTAAAAGGAAATGAAGTCAAATACTCATCATCGCTCTGGAAGAAACAACGAATCTTATTTAAAATCTGAAGGGGTAAAAATTGACATATTAGACAACATAAAAATTTAAACCACTTGTAAATTAAAATAAATATCACAGCCAAAATAAAAAGGTCCCTGGTGAAAAATACTTTCAGCAAATGGCTAATATTTTATTAACAGGCCACACAAACTAACGAGCAAAAACAACTGAGACCCCTGCAGATAAATGGGAAAGCAAGTAAATAGAATTCCAAAAAGAAGGCCTAGAATCATAAACAAACTTAAGAAATACCAATTACAACAGCAACAGGGCAACAAAGATTGCTTGCTAAATAAACAAATATCATTTGGGGAGGTAATATTCAAAGCTGATTAGATGCTGTGCTACCTTCACACTTGCTGCTTGTATTATAAATCCGCTAGACCATTTTGGAAGAAAGTAATTTGGCAATATATATCAGCAGCTGCAAACATATCCATACTCTTTGACAGAAAATGCTTCCTTAGTAATTTAGCTCAGGGACACACTCTTGAATATGGGGGGGGGGGGGGGGGCGGGGATTATATGCAATGAAGACTATCAATTATTGGAAGTTTACCGTGCAATATGCATGATATCATTTAGTCTGTAAAACAAGTCAATGAAGTTAGTACTCTAATTAGTCCCATACAAAAAATAGGGAACCTGAGGCACTGAACGATCATGTGACTTGTTCCAAGGACTTGATGAGTGAGGGGAGGTAAAGGCCGGCTGGGGAACATCTGCTTCCAGAGCCAGCACACTGCACCATTTCTACACCATTGTTAGAATGGTGTAGAAACCATTCTAACCACGTGGGACCATGGTGAGCACAGCAGTGTTTGTTTTACTAAAAAACGCAAGAAAAGCAGGAAAATAAGAATCCTATTGGGATAGTAGAAATATGTGTGGGTAACTGGTTTATTTCTCCAACCCCCATATTTTCCGCAAGATCTAGCTTTGTAAACCTAATTACTTGAGAGGAAGAAAATTATGCACATAGGAAAACCTCCTGAATTTTTCAAAAAAGTTCAAAAGAAATCCTAAGAAAAGTGTAAATGATTAGGATATTTTCATATTTTAATATTGACAATTACAAAAGTTTGGAAGAAATAATAATCATTCAGAACTTTCTTCAGCCAACCAGATGAACTGTCAAATGGGCAATGACTTTCTGCATCAAAATTAGCCTGACAATAAGCCAGGAGGCATTTTTGTGTGTTTGTGGTACATGGAGAAGAGCCATGCATCTATTATTATACAAATGCACAGCACTTGTTAATAGCTCCCATATTGTTTTAGAATTAACTTGGAGTCATTGGCTAAACACTTTTTTTAACATGTGATAGATACACCGTAAAGTGTAAGAAAAATCAGGACACTGGCAAGAGAGCAAATTGCATCCACTGAAGAAATAGTTGAATATTTTTTAAAAAAAATTAAATGACAATAAATTTAACTACATTTAAAGGGAAAACACTTACTGTAAAAACATAACATTAAAAGCACATCACAAAATTCAAATACGGAAACTGGGGCACCGAAATTCTAACAAAAGGATAAAGTTACGTAATCTGGCAGCAATATCAGTAAAGCTTATATATTCTAATTTTTTGCCCATTTCAATCCTTCTTAACACAATTTTACAGTCAAGATTACAGACTTCTTTTTACACCCTACCATTATCTGTACTTTCATAGTTACCCTTTTGCCAAATCTTCTACAAATACAATGGAGCAAGTAAAGGAGCCTTCCAGCGGCTGCTTTCTGCTCTGTAGTAAATATGATTAGAGAGTCTCCCAACTAAAATTCTGTTCCAAAAAGCTATTTTTTCCCTCTGTGTCCTTGTGAGGATGTTTTAACAAAGCTGCTAGAAACATGCAAACTTGAGAGATCTGAGAATTCCTATTCTCTTAACTCTACTAGGCCTGCTGATATAAGAATAGCTAAAATTATTAACAGGATTGTAGAAATTGAGAGAAGTCCTAGAAAATCTGGGTGTTTTTTTCCTGTCTGTGCGTATCTAAGAACTGCCTACAATCCCTGGGAGAGGGTCCTCTTCTGCAGAAGAAAATAAACTGTATTAGAGAAGAGAAGAGGGTGAGCGACCCTCCGCTCTAGGAAGTGTGGGCAACCTCTGCTCGGGGCGGGCCTCGCCGGCAGCCACCCGGCTGTGCCTCGAGTGGAGCTGGTCCCCGAGTATCTTCTGGGGACAGCTGGGCTGTGTCGGGGTCCTGGCACCTGGGCACTGACCTGGGAGGTTAGGAAGGAGGCTCACAGTGACAGGCTGCCTGGTCATCAGAGCTGGGCGGGGGACGGAGCTCTGCTTTTCATCTCACTGTAAGGACTTATTGCAGGATTTACCCAGTGGAAATCTCGCTAGAATCTGTTTCCTCGAAAAACAGTAAACAAAACGGAATTTCTTGAGAAGGACGTGAAACCCACACTCCAAGTTTGTTTCTCTTGCCTCTGGGTTGAAGCTTTTGTGAAGTCAGCCGGCAACACCAGGCCTGAACCTGAGCTCACCTGTGCTGTTGCTTTTGGAAGTAAACTTGGATGTAACACAATTTTAATTGGGGAATTAAATGTGACTGAATCCTAATAGGAGAGTGTACAGGTAACTGAGAGCTCCTCTTTAACTATTTGTACGCCGTAAGCGTCTATAGACGCCAGCGGAGGACCTTTTTTAGTTAAATTCAAAATATCGTGGCAGTTAACTGGTTAAAGGAAACAGTTTCACTCATTTCTCCAGAATATCCTATTAAAGTTTCCACTCAAGACCCTAGTCTCAAAAAAAAAAAAAAAAAAAAAGACTCTACCTGGTATTCTCCTTTTAAAAAAAGTGGGAAAATTTAATTATAAAAAATGCTAAAGAACTTTTAAAACAGAGTAAGCACATTATCACATCATTTATGCTCTGCCATATCCCAGGGAATTTAAGACGTGTTTAATGAAATTAAAGGAATAGACTCTTTCTTAAAATCTTCCCACCTAACTTCTTCCCTAAGTGACAAAAGTGAGGAAATTAAATTATGCCATACATTTTACATATGTGTGCATATGTGTGTTTATATATATTCATGTATACATGCGTGTGAATATGCATGCATGAAAGAAAAATAGAATAATTGCAATAACTCATATACAGTGATTTTCTGGTTAATTTCATGAGGTATTTCTACTAATAAAGTAATTTCAGCATCCCAATGATAATCTATAATCTGCAAAACATTACATTTTGGTATAAAATAAGAAAGTATTCACTCTTCCACTCTTTACTGATCATTTCTCCCAAAACTCAGCTATTCCTGTTACATTTTTGTCTCTTTTATCTCAGACTTTTAATGAAACGCCAGTCCTATGCTGTGGCCTTTCCAATTCAACAAAAGGCAGCGAGCCTTTTCACAAGTTGCCCAGACAGTCCTTACACACATGTGGCAGGTGTCTTTTCTGGGTATATGCAAGTGTAAGTTGATTTTAATAAATTTCTCCCTATAAAATAAAATAGTCTTTTGCTTTTCTTCTTTCCCTTTTGTAAGGCCCATTAAGTATATTTCATGGCTAAAATAGGGTCTGGATTTTATTCTTTCTGAACCTACCATCCCTGGCACAGCACACTGCGAACAGCTTGCCGTCTCACATCTGCTCATGTACAAGATCTTATCAGAAAACCCACCCACTCGGAAAGCACACCTGAAAGGACTAAGTCATGTATTTTCAAATGAAATTTACTTCATGATAAAGGATATCATACTGTTCCAAGAACTCTTAATGCTCTTAGGAACCCCAAAAGCAGTCCTAACGTTATGCCATCTGCCACACAGAGAAAAGGGGGGGGGGGAGGGGCGTGGAATTACCTTTTTGTGCAAGGCATGAAATTCGCTGTACCTTTTCTCAACAAAATGTTTTCTTCCGTTCATTAGCACTTCTATCTTAAACACCTAAGGAGAAAAAAAAAAAAGATTAATTCTACCAGTTTGAAACCCTCAATTGTCTGATGTGGTAAGTTTGTGACCATGATATATTTCATCCCTTTAATTACAGTAGCTGATCCCCCAAAACCCAGAAGGCCCAGGAGACCCTTGGCCCAACAGCCCTGATTAATGAGCCCTCGAGCCAAATGCTCACTAACAAACTGCAGTATCCCCACCAACATGTCTAGAAACAACGGAAACTTAAATGCCTTAAAATGCACCTGAACATTTTAACCAGAGGATGTTCCTTCCTTAAAATTATTTCACCAAATGCAGATGATGGTATTGAAATAAAAGTGTGATACCACGGCGAGAGTCTGGTAAGAATCGCAGGCCCACAACATGCTATCCTGGGTGTTTCACTGGCGGTGCTGTGTCACGGATAAGACGATCATGCAAACGGTAGTGCATTTTAGGTTAATTTCTTCCTAACCGGCATATTCATCTCTAGTCTCAGCTGGAGTTATTCTGCTGTTTGCGAAACAGAGAGAGCTCGTGGTAAAGGTTCATTTTCCCTGCGTGACACGGGTGACAGCTTGTGCTCCCACCTCGGGAAGGTTGAAAGGCCAGATGCAAAGGCTCTCTGTGCGCACTAATTAGTAGGCACCAACATGACATTTTCTTGATTCTCAGGTCAGTGGGTCAAGACTGGAACAAGGGATGAGCAGTGGTGTGAAATGCTCATGAAAACACAATGCTGAGGTGGGGGGAGGATGCTGGGCAGGAAGTGCAGAGAAGGTGCTCTGCTATTTCAAGACTTTGTCATTGGCTCCTGTTTTGTGAGCCAGTGTTTGTCAACACGGGGATGAGGGAATATTGTTCAATTACTTAGTAAGCCTACTTTCCTGTTCCAATTGCCCTTCTGGAAAAAAATGAAAGTTGAGGTCACATGAAAGAGAATAGTGGTAAAAGCAAGCTTACCTTATCCTTAAAAATAATTAGACATACAAGTTCAACATACTGTCATTATTAACCCAGACCCGTTTGGCTCTATATTTCTGCCTTATGTGTAAATACGACTTTTTTATGGAAAGCCAAAAATGATCTCATCAAACAAAATGTGTTCGTGTTTTTGTGCTTCTTCAAATCAGAAACAAGATCTTGAGTTGCATGACTCAGTTAAAAAACAACACCTACTTAAATGAGGTACATTTTTACCTACTTAATCAATATTTTAGTCTAACATTTGTGTTTTTCTAAGTAATCCCCCTAAAAGTACTTTCCTTTGGTGAATTTGTGAAAATACTTTCTTCTAAAAACATACACATATGCTTCAAACGCTCAGATATCCCTACATTATTTTTCAAAAATAACTGTTTACTAATTCACTAGAGAAAACTGTCCTTCTTCGAAGACCCTGCCAGGAATAGAATGAAGAAAACTCCCTGAGAAACACAAACAAAAGAAGTGCAGCTTCAGCGCGGGGCCTGGGTAACAGGGTGCAGAGCCCCTTCTCTAGCGTCAGGTCCCAGATTTAAATCAGGACAATGTGGGAGCAATGAGAGTCGTTTCCATCTGCGGAGCTGCATGAGATAAATGAAGTTATGTTCCGAGTCCAGTGACTTGAGGTTTCAACACAAACACCACCACCTTAATTGGCAGGTTTGCTGCAGAACCCAGAGAAGGAGAAAGTGGGTGACTTGGGAAGGTTCAACCCACTAGGTCACCCCTCCAGGTGCCCCTTCTTGGAGGCCAGATAAGACGCATGACACAGCGGCTGCCTCATAGAATGTCATCCTTCTATCGACCAGATGGTTCCATTACCAAGTTCCACAGTTACTTTTCACAATCACTAAATTCACACGGTGGAGGTGGGGGTGGGTGTACACAGGAGTTGAGAAATTTTAATTCTAATATTTTAATTATGTTGCTCTTTCAAAAATGCGTAATAATTCGATACTGTTCCCCCCTCCATTTTTTTTTTAATTCTGGGAGAACATCTTAGAAAGGAGGCAGGTTAATAAGAATTTCCATGACAATGTGAAGCAAGAAATAGAGTCAATTTAATAAATCTCATTTCCCTGAATTCCATACCAGACTTTAAAATAAATACATATATATATATATATATATATATATATATATATATATATATATATATGGCTAGATAGATAGATAATGATTTCAGAGAGGAAGGGAGAGATAGAAATATCAATGATGACAGAGAATCATTGATCGGCTGCCTCCTGCATGCCCCCTACTGGGGATCGAGCCCGCAACCCAGGCATGTGCCCTTGACTGGAATCAAACTCAGGACCCTTCAGTTTGCAGGCCGATGCTCTAACCAGCTAGTTTTTGTGTGTGTGTGTTTTTGTTTTTTAAGAGCTCTGACCCATGTTGTCTCTGCTGCCTGGAAACCCTTCTCCTGCTCTGCTCTCCTGGAAAACCCTGAGTTGTCCTCTGCCTCTATGTGGGGGCAGCACAGCTGATGTGTAGAAAGCTCCAGGCACAGTACCTGGCATTCATCCTTGTCTTTAACAGCTACTTCCTGAGAGCCTACCATGTGCAGGGCGTTGCTCTTGGCTCTGGGTATTCAGCAGTGAACACAGCAGGTGGGAGAGTGTCCTATTAGTGAGGGAGGCCGACTGTGAAAGTATGAGCAGACCTGGTGATGTCAAGAAATGAGAAGAGCTGTGAAGAACAAAGCAGGGTAACGGGACAGAGCTGGACAAAGGTGCCCTTAAAGACAGGGTGTCAGAGAGGCCTCCCTAAACAGAGAGGCAGGGGCAGGTACAAAATCTGAATGGAATAAAAGTGTACGGGAGTTGAATGTGGCTGCCTCTGGAATTTCGTACTGGGAGTGTGTAGACAAGGACTATTTGTTTTCATTCCTATTTAAAAAAAAATTTTTTTTTTAAGTTAAGATGAGGGCAAGGTGATTTCCACTTCTGGCCAAGATGGAGTAACTGAGAACAGATTTAACCTCCCACTTGAAACAATTAAAAAACAGTATTTTTATCTTTTGTTTCCCTAGCCCAAGGAGCTATAGCAGAAAAAAATATTGCTCCAAGAAATAAACCAATGGGGCTACAACAAATTAAAAAGTTTTCCCATGACAAAAGAAACCATGAACAAAATTAAAAGACAATCCACTGAATGGAAGGACATATTCACCAATAATACATCTGATAAGGGGTTAATGTCCAAAATATATAAAGAACTTATGCAACTCAATACCAAAAAAACAAACAATCCAAATAAAAAATGGGTAAAGGACCTGAACAGACACTTCTCCAAAGTGGACATACAAATGGCGAAGAAACATATGACAGTATGCGTAACACCACTAATCAGTAGAGAAATACAAATGAAAACCACAATGAGATGTCATCTCACACCTGTCAGAATGGCTATCATCAATAAATCAACAAACAAGTGCTGGCGAGGATGTGGAGGAAAGGGAACCCTCATGCACTCTTGGTGGGAAAGCAAACAGGTGCAGCCACTGTGGAAGAGAGTATGGAGTTTCCTCAAAAAATTAAAAATGGAACTGCCTTTTCACCCAGTGATCCCAGTTCTGGAAATATATCCAAAGAAACCAGAAACATTGATTTGAAAAAAGATATGCAGCCCTATGTTCATTGTAGCACTATTTACAATAGACAAGATTTGGAAGCAGGTCAAGTACCCACCAGTAGATGAGTAGATAAAAAGCTGTGATATTGCCAAAACCAGTTTGGCTCAGTGGATAGAGCGTCGGCCTGCGGACTGAAAGGTCCCAGGTTCGATTCTGGTCAAGGGCATGTATCTGGGTTGCTGGCATATCCCCAGTAGGAAATGTGCAGGAGGCAGCTGATCAATGTTTCTCTCTCATCGATGTTTCTAACTCTCTATCCCTCTCCCTTCCTCTCTGTAAAAAATCAATAAAATATATTAAAAAAAAAAAAAGCTGTGATACATTTATACAATGGAATACTACACAGCTATAAAATAAGGAAATCTTACCTTTGTGACAGCATAAATGAAACTAGAGGGTATTACACTAAATTAAATAAGCCAGCCAGAGAAAGACGAAACACCATGTAATTTCACTTATATGTGGAATCTAATGAACAAAATAAAAAAAGTAAAAAAACAGAAACAGTCTCATAGATACTGAAAACAGACTGACCACTGTCAGAGGGTAGGGGGGACAGAGGATCTGGTGAAACAGGTGAAGGGATTACACCAGTGGTTCTCAACCTTCCTAATGCTGTGACCCTTTAATATAGTTCTTCATGTTGTGGTGACCCCCAATTTCATTGTTACAAATTGAACATAATTAAAGCATAGTGATTAATCACAAAACAATATGTAATTATATATGTGTTTTCCGATGGTCTTAGGCGACCCCTGTGAAAGGGTCGTTCGACCCCCAAAGGGGTCGCAACTCACAGGTTGAGAATCGCTGGATTAAGCAAAAAAAAAAAAAAATCAACCAAAACTCATATACACAGACAACAGTATGGTAATTACCACAGGGAAAAGGGGGTGGGAGAGGTAGAAGAAACTAAAGGGGGAATAAATGGTGATAGGAGACTTGACCTGGGGTGGTAAACACACAATATAATATACAGATGATGTCTTATAGAGTTGTACACTTGAAACCTACATAATTTTATTAATTAATGTAATCCCAATAAATTCAATACAAATATTTAAAAAATTAAAAACTGGGGTCAGCTTTAGCTCAAGCGGTTACTCCGGTTTCTGCTCGTTGCGGACACATAACCCTGCCTTAAAAAATTAAAAACTGCCGAAACCGGTTTGGCTCAGTGGATAGAGCGTCGGCCTGCGGACTGAAAGGTCCCAGGTTTGATTCCGGTCAAGGGCATGTACCTGGGTTGCGGGCATATCCCCAGTAGGAGATGTGCAGGAGGCAGCTGATCGATGATTCTCTCTCATCGATGTTTCTAACTCTCTATCTCTCTCCCTTCCTCTCTGTAAAAAATCAATAAAATATATTTTTTAAAAAAATTAAAAACTGGATAAAATACATGGAAAAAAGGGGCTCTCAAGACATTAGACACAAAGAAATGAAGACAGTGAGAGATGGGAAACAAATCAGGTGAGCCCTGTGTTTACCCCAGGCAGGGGCTGAAGGTCGTCCCCTGAGTTAGGGAGATGGCATCTGGAGTGAGGGGAAGCCAGGATAATTTACTCTGCAGTATTCAGGTGAATCCTCAGCAGCACATGGGGTTGGGGAAATTACCCAAGGATGGTGTGCGATTAGAAAGAACAGTGCTCAGAGACAACTGGGCATAGTGCCTGTTCCCGAAAGCCAGGGCGGCAAACCTCATAATTCATGAGGCATTAGTAATCAGAAGAGACCTGGCTATGTAGTAAGCAAAATTAACTGCAGACGAAAAGCTCTTTTAGTCCAGTGTTAAAAAGCTTAAACATAAGACCTGAAGAGAGCAAACTGCTCCTGAGTAATTTAACCACACACCAGAACAAAGCTCAAGCATATTTTTAGGAATATAAAAATATCCTGCACCCAACAAGATCAAAGTCACAGAGTCTGGAATCCAATGAAAAAAGTAGAAAAATATGGCTCATAATGAGAAGAAAAACCAATCCTTTGAAACAGATCCTCAAATGACACAGATGATAAAATTATTAAACAAAAGCATTAAGATCATTACTACAAGGGAAGTTCTCATGTTCAAGAATCCAAAGGAAAGGTTGACCATGTTACATGGAAGCATGAAAGATATTAAAAAAAAAAAGATTCAGACAACAGGTCTGGGTCCTATTGACAAAATCAACAATGTCTGTGACTTTAAAAATACACTGGATGAAATTGATAGCAGATTAGACCCTGCAGAAGAAAAGATTAGTGAACTTGAAAATCTAACAATAGAAACTAAAATGAAACAGAAGGAAAAAAACAAGATAAATACAGCATGGGACAACTTTAAACAGTAAGGGGTTGGGAAGAAAGACAAACATATTTGAAGAAATAAAAAATTTTCTCCAATTTGGTGGATACTAAAAACCAACAGATCCAAGAAAACCAAGCACAAGAAACATGAAAGGGAAACACCCCAAAATAAAAACCAAGGTACATCATAATCAAATTGTCTAAAATTAATAAGAAATAAAATCTGGTAAGCATCCAGAGAAAAAGAGACATTACATAGAAAAAGAAGAAAGATATGTGTAATGACAAATTTATCAAATATCTCTAAAAATAACCAAGCTTTATAAGAGTGATTCAATGCATATATACTTTAGTTATGTTTTAACTTAATAAAATATGTTCTATGTGAAGTATTATGTATAAAATAAAATGTACAAGGAAAAGCAAGTTAAATTTTTAATAATTATTTTAAAAGTATTTTGGTAATTCTTCTCAAATGATAGCAATAATAGTAACACAAACAACAACAAGGAGTTTTATAGACTTGTTAAGTGCAGGCACTGATCTAAGCTTTTTACTCATAATGCTCATTCATTTAATTCTCACAATAATCCAACAATCCCACATGAGATAGGTACTATTACCTCCATTTTACATGTCAGGAAACTGAGGCATGGATTAAGTAATGTGCCCATAGGAAAACTGCACTTCGAACCCAGGGATTTGGGTCCTGAATCTGCACATGACTGACTCCCCATGAAAGCACTCCTTATGTATAATCCTATTAGTTGGAAAAACTGAATACTTGAAAATAGGAGAAACCCTGAAACATTTTAGAGTGATGACAAATCATTCCATCTATTTTCCTCCAGGTTCTGTCCTCTGGGGGGAAGTTTGCAGGATCATAGGGCACTGGCAGGGGTGGGGGTGGGGGTGAGGGCATGGCATGAAGCCTTTACCCCCAACATACGGAGCCTGTGTTTCTCTCAGTCAAACCAGAACACTGATCTATACAAAAAGCACACACCTCTCTAGAGCAGGGGACTTTTTAAATATAAATTACTAAATCTGTACTGTTCCCAACACTTGCTTATATAACCCGATATAATAAAAGCCTAATATGCTAAGTGTCCCATCGTCTGGTGACCGGTTGACTGTTCAGTCATTCAAAGCATAATATGCTAATGATATGCTAAGGCTCCTCGACTGCTCACTATGACATGCACTGACCACCAGGGAGCAGACAGACAACCGGTCGACCAGCTGCTATGATGTGTACTGACCACCAGGGGGCAGACGCTCTGACTGGTAGGTTAGCTTGCTGCTGGGGTCCGGCCCATCGGGACTGAGCAAGATGGGCCAGACACGCCCTGGAGCCCTCCCGCAGTCCCTCTCCAGCCCTGATCATGCACCGGTGGGGTCCCTCGGCCTGGCCTGCACACTCTCGCAATCCGGGACCCCTCGGGAGATGTCGGAGAGCCGGTTTTGGCCCCACGCAGGGCTTATGGCTGGCGAGCACTGCTGAGGTGGCGTGAGCCTCTCCCCATCAGGACTGATTGGGCGCAAGCCCGCAGCAGGCACAGTGGGGCCGGATAAGTGGGAACAGCAGGTAGGAACTGCAGGCAGTGTTGGACTTCAGGTTTCAGCCCGATCCCCACAGGCCACCCCGAGGGACCCCACCCGTGCATGAATTCGTGCACCACGCCTCTAGTGAAAATATAAATAAATGTACTCACATATAATTATAATATTGGGAACATTATCATGCCCAGTTTTCAGAATCAGTCTATACAGCATTGAAGATCATTATTTTTACAGAAGAGACTGTAAATATTTAAAACCTTGTCAGTTTAAAGAATCATGGCATAACTGTCAGAAAATAGGCGATGAATGGGGGAGAAGCTGGGTGAAAGGAAGTATATGGGGTACAAATTTTTTCATTTTACATAACTGGTAGTCAAAGGGTACTGGTGAAAACTGGTGGATGAAGAAAGGGGTTAAAGTTACCAAGTTAAAAAACAGAAAAGTTATAATGTTAATTTTTTAATAATGAAATGAAAATCATATACACAACAAAAAGTGTGTGGAGAGGAGAGAATACAGGGGTGCAATGAACTACATTCCTATTTCCAAGAAGGGGAACAACAGAAATTTTCTGAGACTCATACATCAAGAAACAGAGAATACAGGTGTGTTATTTACTAATATAATTATGGTACTTAAAACAGAAATTTATCAACTAAGCTCTGGATCTGAACGCTACTAGATATTTTTTTTATGTATGTGTATGCAGTACTGGAATTTTCCCGACGTAATATGGACATCCTGATAATGACATGATTCCTGCTACCTGTTTTAATTTTAAATCTCTCTGATGATAAAGACAAACTTATTGGTATTTATAGGATTGCAGGTTTTCAAACCCTAGTACTGACTGATTTCAGCTGCAGCTTCTTAACTCATTATGTGATTATGAAAGTCTCCATTTTTTCTTTTCCTCTTAAACTGTATCTATATGATTCCAAACCAATCAATCAATTGAGGATGAGGGGGGAAATGATCTCAAATACATCAGGTCATATCTGTTGGTTGGCTAACATAGTTTTTTAAAAATTATTATTCGTTTCAAATATCACATGTTTTTTTAAAAATATATTTTATTGATTTTTTACAGAGAGGAAGGGAGAAGGATAGAGAGTTAGAAACATCGATGAGAGAGGAACATTGATCAGCTGCCTCCTGCACACCCCCCACCGGGGATGTGCCTGCAACCAAGGTACATGCCCTTGACCGGAATCGAACCCAGGACCCCTCAGTCTGCAGGCTGACGCTCTATCCACTGAGCCAAACAGGTCAGGGCAATATCACATATATTTGACTTAGATTTTCTGTAAATGTGAATACTGTTCCTTCTTTGATTACTTGAGTTGCTGTGGCAATAAATCACATACTGTGTCAAACAATTAAGAATTCTGGAAAGTAAGTACCAAATGAGCTTTATTATTCTCCTTCATGACCTGCTTTGAAAGAATAAAAATAAATAAATAAATGTTATCTGCACTACTTACTAATTTGGGCAAATATAAATAACTTGGAGCCATTACCAAAATCAGAATGACAAAATGATGTCCATGTGCCAGTTTGTTGGAAAATAAATGTCCTGGTGCTGTGCGTGCTGCCTTGAAATGGGACGAATCACTACTAACCATGAAGAGGGAGACATTCTCCAGCAGGAAGCGCAGATGGTCTTCATGGGCATCTGGGGACAGCCTTCCTCACAGGCGGTGTAAGGGAGGGATTTGTGGTTGAAATAACTTGTTTTATGGAGGAACAACAACAAAAAATCCATCATTTTTCTCTAAAATTGCTTAGCTATAGATTGACTGCATCTCCTCATCACATGCTCATGGCTTCAGCAACTCTTCTACCTGCCCCCCAATTCCTCCAGAATCTGCCCAACCCACAAGTCCACGGCTCTCCTGGAGGAGCCAATCACAGCTCAGTCCTTCTTAAATCCTCCCCACATGAGGCACCCACCGCACAGAGCCCAGTCACCGCCCACAGTGCTTCTACTGGCAGGTGAGCCTCTCTAAGCCGAGGGGTGCTACCCTACCACCTCCTTTCAGCCAAGTGAAATGCACCTCCATTCCAGAGCCTTCGAGTCTGTCAGGCGGCACTGTCTCCCATCCCTCCCTTTAAACAGATCATCTAAACAGCACAATCATATTTAAAGTGCAGTCACACTCTCTAATTTTCAGCAAATGTACTACTATTTAATATCGATATGTTTTGTGCATCAAATAAACTGGAATTTTTGAAGTGGTTTTGTTTTTGTTTTTGTTTTTAGGAAATAAGATGTTTCCTGTAAAAAAATTTGCTGTAGTTGGTCAAAAGAATATTGTTCATGAGGGCCTGGAAACTACAAGAATAACTTTATAATAGAGCCCTTTTATTAAAAAGAAACTATCAAATAAAATTTAAAAAATAAATAAAGAGAAACGGTCAGACACACCATTACTAGCTATGTCTCCTTACGGATCCTGCTTACCCACTTTGAGCCTCAGTTTCCTCATATGCAATATGATGGTGGTAATATGTATGTCTTAGGGCTGGGGATGGAGTAAATAAATAAGACAAGGTCTATAAGGAACTCAGCACCAGCCTGGCACACGCTTGGTATGAAATACATTCTAGTATCTACCAGAACATCACTGGGTTTCTCACAAATCTAAATGGAATCTGAGGTTATTAATAGTCTTTACTTCTCTAACACACCAGGAAATACTATGATGCACTATACTTAATTTTTTAAAAACTGTATTTTTGCTAAAAACCTATTCAATTCGAAAGATCAAAAACTTTAAGGTACTCATCCTCTCCCTCCTGCCCTCCCCCCATATATATGTATGTATATGTATGTATGTGTATGTATATATAAACACACACATACACAAATACATGTATACAAATATATATATATACTAGAGGCCCGGTGCTTGACATTCATGCACTGGGGAGTGTGGGGGTCCCTCAGCCCGACCTGCACCCTCTCCAATCTGGGAGCCCTCGGGGGACCCTCTCCAATCCGGGAGTTTCTGTCTGTCTTTGCAATCATATGAGCAAATTGTCAGACCACAACTCAGTTTGGTTTGTTGCTCACAGAATAGTAGAGGCTTTTATTTTTTTTTCCTTTCCTTCATTGGTGGAGACTTTCTGGAAGTTTTAGCATATCTTCCCTTTAATTTTTCCTAGACACTCTGACTTTACTTATGTCTCTCACCTTTGCTTTCCCTCCATCTCCCACCCACAACAGTAACTTGCTCCAGGCTCATTTTAATCTAGTGCAGCGGTTCTCAACCTGTGGGTCGTGACCCCTTTGGGGGTCGAACGACCCTTTCACAGGGATCTCCTAAAACCATCGGAAAACACATATATAATTATATATTGTTTTTGTGATTAATCACTATGCTTTAATTATTTTCAATTTGTAACAATGAAAATACATGCTGCATATCAGATATTTACATTACGATACATAACAGTACCAAAATTACAGTTATGAAGTAGCAACGAAAATAATTTTATGGTTGGGGGTCACCACAACATGAGGAACTGTATTAAAGGGTCGCGGCATTAGGAAGGTTGAGAACCACTGCAATAGTGTACTCTAGGAGATCCATCTGCCACCAGAATTATGATTCCCAGCATTCCTGGTGCTCCCCACGCTCTGGGCTTCTGCTTCCGGTCCTGGGGCTGCCACCAAAACTACTATTCCCAGAATTCCTGGTGCTCCCCACGATCTTGGTTTTTCCTTCTTGCTCTGTCTTCGTCCCATGGCCTCCCACTCTGCCAAGTCCTCCAAGCTGCCAGCTCTCCCTCTCTGCTCTCCGTCTGGTGGCTTGGGGAGCCAATTTCCCCAAGCCGCTCCACTCTCCGCCAGCTCGGCTGCTCTGCTCTCTGCCTGGCGCCTGTGTATGCAAATTAACCTGCTATCTTTGTTGGGTTAATGTGTATACTCACTCCTGATTGGCTGGTGAGCGTAGCGGAGGGATGGTCAATTTACATGTTTCTCTTTTATTATACTGGAGATATATAAATACACACACACACACACACAAATAGATAGATATAGATAGATTAAGAAATGCAAAGAGTAAGCTTGGGGGGCTGAGCATTACGGGTTACATTTGTGATGAGTTTGGCTCCTTTCTATCAGCATCAAGAAGATGAGATCAAGAGCCTCCTATGCTCTCCCAAGGCCAAACTCATGGTCTTCACTGGACCCAGAAAGGGAAGGATCCACTGCCGCCTTCAAAGCTCTGCTGCTCCGCTGGGACAGATGGGCAGGGAGCAGGTGGAGAGGGACAAGCTCTGTGCCCATGAAAGAATGCAGACCACTTTGTAAACCCTACAGTCAAGGGTCCTCCTCATGAAGAAAGTAGAATTCTCAGCCTTTTTTCAAAACTCAGAATTTTAATTCTTCCTGAGAAAAATATTTGTCAAGTATTTTACTCTCCCAAGATACGTTTGTTTTAAAAACTGTTACATTGTGACAGACGGGCACTAGCCACATGGGGATGATGACTGTGTAAGTTATATAAATGTCTCATCACTATGCTGTACGCCTGAAACGAACATAATACTTCTGTATCCAAAGATTTCTTGAGCTCTTACCATATGCTCAGCCCTGCTCAGTGTCTGAAGGCTATCAGTGGAATAAAGTGACAAAGAGCTCCACCCTCATGAAATTGACATTCTAGCAGGGGAGACAGATAATAATCAATACCAAAAAATAAGTAAGTTACACAGTATGTTTTAGAACGTGATTAGTTGGTATTGGGGGGAAAGGGGAGGGTAGAGCCAGATAAAGGGATTAGGAATACTACTGCGGGAGAAGTTCAATTTTAAATACAGTTGTCAGAGTGCGCAGCCTTGACAAAATGGCAACTGAAGACTATGAAGTTGTTATCACAGATTCTAAGTTAGTATTAGTTTTTTATTTATTGTTTATCTTAAAAGCTAATCTATTTTTTATTTTTTTAATATATTTTTATTGATTTTTTACAGAGAGGAAGGGAGAGAGATAGAGAGTTAGAAACATCAATGAGAGAGAAACATCGATCAGCTGCCTCCTGCACACCCCCTCCTAGGGATGTGCCCACAACCAAGGTACATGCCCTTGACTGGAATCGAACCTGGGACCCTTGAGTCCGCAGGCTGATGCTCTATCCATTGAGCCAAACTGGTTATAGCTAATCTGTTTTTTTAAAAAAACACTGATACACCACCTTTTTAAAACTAAGTTTATCTAATAAAAATTTTACATTCATTACAAATTAAATACAGAAAAATATTTAAATACAGAAGTCTTAAATTTCTGTATTTAACCACCTTTTCTAAATCTATGTAACACACACCAGTGGCAAAGACTCTCAGAGAGAAGTTCGGAGCCTAATGAGGCCAGGCCTTAGCATGTATCACTGTCATTCTTCATGTAGAATCAGCATTTCTAAACCCATATATAAGGAGCTGCTAAAGAGGAAAAGAAAGAAATTCCAAGAGCTCCTCATATTGATTTCTTTTACCCGAAACAAAGAGATTCTCCTAGTTCTATCCTATATCATAATCACTTAATTTGTCTGACTCCTTTAAAGAAAGAACAATGGATTCAAGAAAAGGTGTTGAATAGCAAAAATATAATCATTTTGCAGGTTTTTTTGTTGTGTGTATGGGTTATTTCCCCTTAGTAATATGACATATAGAGAAACTGAAAATGTAAAACTCTAGCTCAGGCCGTTCCCACGAGCCTGAGCTAACTGTAAAGCAGCCCACATCTGAAAACGCTCTGCACCCCCCCAGGGTGGGATAGGTAAGCCTCCGCTACACCCCTTACCTCTAGGTTCACTGCGTCAGACACTCACAGTTAAATCACCGACAGCACCTGATGTGAACACTTGTTTCCCTCCCTCCCCAGTGTTTCTGCATGGACAGAGCTGGTGCCACTGTGAATCTCCTGCCAGGCATCTTCTCACAGGGGGCCACACAGATTTTAAAGAATCTTTTTTTTTTTTTTACTGTCTATTCTTTTTTTTAAATATATTTTTATTGTTTTTTTACAGAGAGGAAGAGAGAGGGATAGAGAGTTAGAAACATCAATGAGAGAGAAACATCGATCAGCTGCCTCCTGCACACCCCCTACTGAGGATGTGCCCACAACCAAGGTACATGTCCTTGACCAGAATCAAACCTGGGACCTTTAGTCTACAGGCTGACACTCTATCCACTGAACCAAACCGGTTAGGGCATGTATATTCTTTTTTTTTCTTTTTAATTTTTTTATTGATTAAGTTATTACATTAAGGAATCTTTTTGATGAAGTACTTTCTGGGGAAAAAATATGGTTAACAAGATAGGAAATGAATACCTCCTACCACAATAAATTCAGTCCTTTTCCAAGCATTTGCTAAGTGTCCAACCACTCTACTTCTCACCATGGCTTTGCCAAGGCTGTCCTTTTACAAACTAAAATTCACTATCACAGCCTGATATGGACACATGAAAACGTTTCCAGATGTGAGCTGCTTGGCCCTCAGAGAAAATACTATGTCCTATTTAAATATAGCTGAGAGTAGGAAAGAAGAGTCATATTAGTTTTATTATATAGCTTTTCATAGGACAGGCCAGAAAAATAAATTAACCTAAACATATATGAAGAAAGAAATAAGACAAAAATATATGAGTATGCTTATTTATCAATTATGTATGGACAGATACTGATATGAATTATTTGTTCAACACTGTGGCATCAACTCAAAATTGAAATATGAATTTTATAAATGAAAAAGTATATTTATAATCATAAAAATTGTAAACAATCTAATAGTAGAATGGTTAATAAATGATAGCCTATTCATATCATAATTCAGAAGATTTATTAATATAGATTGATATTGATCTTGTCAATATTTTTATAAAATAAGAGCAGACTATACAAAGAGTATACTGTTTCATGTTGTATGAATATCTACACTAATAAAAGAGAAACACGGTAATTGGCGTACGACCGCTACCCTTTTCATTGGCTACTCAGGGCGATATGCAAATTAACTGCCAACTAAGATGGCGGTTAACCGCCAACAAAGATGGCAGTTAATTTGCATATGTAGGCATAATGCAGGGAGGCGAAAGGGAAAGCAGGAAGAAGCCCCCTGCCACTGACAGTGATCGGAAACCCAGGGGGTGCTAAGAGCCGGGGGGCAGGGCAAAGGCGGCCCTGGGTGCCGCCTTTGCCCTGCCCCCCAGCCATGAACAGAGAATCGGGCACCTTTGCCGCCCTGGCCAGTGATAGCAGGAAGTAGGGGTGGAGCCAGCGATGGGAGCTGGGCACGGTGGAAGCTGGCAGTCCTGGGAGCTAGGGGTCCCTTGCCTGGGCCTAAAGCGGAGCCCACGATCTCGGGGCCGCTGTAGCTACGGGTCCCCACTGCTCGGGCTGGACGCCTCAGCCAGAGGCGTCCTGCGGGGGCAGGGGCGGAGCCCGCGCGATTGCGGTGCCGCTGCCGCTGCGGGTCCGCGCTGCCCAGGCTGGACGCCTAGGCCAGAGGCCTTAGGCCTGGGCAGGGGCGGAGCCTGCAACTGCGGGGAGCTGGTGGTCCCTGCTGCCCAGGCCTAATGCCTCAGCCAGAGGCGTTAGGCCTGGGCAGGGGCAGAGCGGGAGATCGTGGCACCGCTGCCGCTGCAGGTCCCTGCTGCCCGGGCCGGATACCTCAGCCAGAGGCGTTAGACCTGAGCAGGGGCGGAGCCTGCAACCGCGGGGAGCTGGGGGTCCCCTGCCCAGGCCTGAAACCTCTGCCGGAGGCCTCAGGCCTGGGCAAGGGGCCGATCCAGTGATCGGTGATCGGCGATCGGAGGGTGATGAGGGTCAACTCCTCTGGCCGAGGCATCAGGCCTGGGCGGGGGGCGGAGCCAGCAATCGGAGGGGGCTGGAGGTCCCCTGCCCAGGCCTGATGCCTGGGCCAGAGGCATCAAGCCTGGGTGGGGCGCGGAGCCGGGGATTGGGGGGATATGATGGTCCCCTTGCCCAGGCCTGAAGCCTGGGTCAGAGGCGTCAGGCTTGGGCGGGAAGGTGGAGCAAGCTATCAGAGGGAGATGGGGGTCCCCTGCCCAGGCATGATTCCTGGGCCAGAGGCCTCAGGCCTGGGCGGGGGTCAGAGCCAGTGATGGGGGGAGATGGGGGTCCCCTGTCCAAGCCTGACACCTCTGGCGGAGGCGTCAGGCCTGGCAAGGGGCCGATCAGGCGATCGGAGGGTGATGGGGGTCGATGCCTCTGGCCGAGGCATCAGGCCTGGGCAAGGGCGGAGCCGGTGATGGGGTGGAGAGGGGGGTCCCCTTCACTGTCCTGAATCCTGGGCTAGAGGCATCAGGCCTGGGCTAGGGGCAGAGCCAGCAATCGGAGGGGTCTGGGGGTCCCCTGCCCAGGCCTGACGCCTGGGCCAGAGGCATCAGGCCTGGGCTGGGGGCAGAACCAGTGATGGGGGGAAATGAGGGTCCCCTGCCCAGACCTGACACCTCTGGCAGAGGTGTCAGGCTTGGGCAAGGGGCCGATCCTACGATTGGAGGGTGATGGGGGTCAACGCCTGAGGGCTCCCAGTATGTGAGAGGGGGCAGGCTGGGCTGAGGGACACTCCCCCACACACATACACCCAGTGCACGAATTTCATGCACCGGGCCCCTAGTCTATATATATAAAAGGCTAATATGCAAGTGTCCGTCCAACCAGTAACTATGACATGCACTGACCACCAGAGGGCAGATGCTCAACGCAGGAGCTGCTGTGACGTACACTGGCCATTTACAGAGAAATGGCACCATGGACCGGGTACCCACAAAGCAACACTCATCTTCCCCCAAGTGGGACACAGGCCCAACCACCACCCTGGAGCGATACCCCGCCAAATCACAGTCGACGCTGCCGAGACCCCATGGTGCAAAATGCGGCCCATAGCTCAGCCCAACCCGGAAATGGTCCGTGTGGGCACTGGGTAATGACATCATGCAGCAATGCCCGGCTTCCTCTCCCTAGTGACTAGCCTTGCAGTTTCTTCAGCCCAGGAACATGACTTGCTTTATAGCCAGGTAGAAACCCTTTTACACTTTAACCAAAGGTGTGAAGCGTTTTCCCGTGCCCCATCTCATTTGATCCTCACAGAAGTCCTGGAGTAGGTAGATAGGAGACTCGATGGAATCCTATTTTCTTTTCATTAGCCAGAAAACGGGGATTTAGAAAGCTTAGAAACTTGACCTGACTGAAAAGAAGTAAGAAATCGTGGACCTTGAAAATGACTTCAGGTTTTCTCACTGCGCAGAATATAGTCAAACACTGATGCAGTTAAATATTTTACCCTTTGTTCTCCCTGCATGATCTACAATAATAATCTGCTTCATGTTGATATTTACTGCTGTGTTGCTGACAATTACCTGAAAGAGAAATTGGGGCGCTTCACTGGGCTGGAAAAAGTTTAGCTACACCAGAAAGCAAGTCTAATTAAGCAAGTTTATTCTATAGCTATAAAAGGCTAAGTTGACTTGTGCATGCGCAATACATATAAAGCTCTAGCTGGCACCAATCGCACGTGTGTGTTTCGATCTGTCATTGTCGATCATGAATTTGGTTGATATTTCTATTATAGAGAAAGGGCGAATAGCGATATTAAAATATTTCTTCTAAATTCCTTTCAGTGTGCACGAATCTGCGCACCAGGCCACTAGTATGTACATAACAGTGTATATACATATATACAAAAAAAAACAAAAAAAAAAACTGGGAGAAAGAAAACCCATCAAAATGTTTTGGAGGAATTATGGATAACTTCTGTTCCTTTAACTTTTCAGCCCCCCACCCCAATTTTTCTGCATTACAGATGTGTATCTCATGTCATTTGCTAAAATTTTGAGTGAAAACATGCTATGATGAGAAAAGATAAGCTGCAAATGAGATATTTAGGTTCTAGTTCCCTCTCTTAGGGCGAACACTTGCCCTCATTGTAGACAGACAGACAGAAAAGTCACTAATCAACCCTAGGCCTATTCATATTGTGTAGCATGAGGGGGCTGACCAGTTGCTCTCTAACCCTGAGTACTTTACTTCTGTGTAACTATGTATTGCTTTGTCACATACATTTCTCTCCTACTCTGCTCTAAGATGGAGACTGTGCCATATGCACATATTTTGTGCCACACTTTACACACTGAGCAGGACAAACAAATGTGAATTCAGTCACCACTAACCACCCAAACTTACCTTCCTGTTCCGAATCATTGTCTTCAGGATCTGATTCTGTTCAGTTAGTTGTCTCACACTTAGCTCTCTCTTACCAAACAGCACACTCTGTTCTCAATACAGACCATCCTACCTCTGCCCTACCTATTGTCCCCTCCTCTCCTACCTTGTGTGCAGTTTCTGGCTGGGAAATCAGAGGCTCTATCTGGGTGAATCTGAGCCAGACAGTGGTTTACAAAAAAGACCCGACCACACACTGTCCTGCTCACTTCTCACGCCTTCGCATCCCACCAGCTCCTTTTATTCTCCAATATGCTCAACCTCTCAAGCTTCCTAGGCTTGAAAGGGAATGCAACAGAGCTGTGTGTGATGATTTACCTTGTCTTCTTACCGTGGAGGGACACACAACACCCCACTGCCAGAGGCTGTGCGAACACTTGCCCTCATCCTCAGGCAGGATGGGTGTGACCGACTACATACTGTTAAGAGGGTTCAGCTAGGATATCTGTGATAGTGTGACACACAAAATCAGGCCCACACTTTTATAAAGTTGTTATAACCCTGTGCCTACATCATGTGGGAAGGGTTTGCTGATGCATGCGACCTGGGTAGCTCAGTCTGGCACCAGGAGGGGAGCTGGTGCCAGGGGGGCTCCTTGGCCCATCTCTTGGCTATTGTGCAAAAATGCATATCCCCCTAACAGGCAAAGAGGAGGGAGCAGTTTTTTGTTTTGTTCTGTTTCTAACATCATTATATCTGTTTTCATTATTTTCCTAAGATCTAAACAACCTTGAGTTAATCTGGTGTTGGGACCTCTTTAATATGCTTTCTGAAATAAAATAAAACGAAATGACTAATTTTTCTGGCCATGAAGTCAAAACACTACGCAAAACACCACGGAAGCAAGTTAAGTGAAGCCTTGCTGCTGTTGCAAGGTAAGACCCTCAATGGATTTTGTACTTTTTTAAATTCAAAGATATTCCCACTTCATTAACACCATTCCTTGTTCTTTACTTCTTTGTTAGCACCATGGAGAAATTCCAGGCTTTCGGAGATTCAAATGACTTGTATCTAAATCAGACCTGGACTCTCTGGGCTCAACATGCCGATTTACATGAAATCTCTCAGAGTTTCTCTGCTTCCATAAAATGCGGATGCCACTGCCCATCAGGCCCAAGTTCGCCTCTTTGCACAAACAGTCCAAAACAGTTTTCCTGATCTGTTTCAACTTGAAGTGTTGTCAATATATGGATTGTCTTGCTTTCTAATTCAGTGAAAAATCTAGTTTTCCATTAGTCTCTGCCTTTCTAATTTTCGATACAGCTTTACTAAATGTAATTATTAAAGGCAGATTCAAGAAAGCAATTACTGAGCTACTGGTTTGTATCTCTGAAGTCTTAATAAGTGGCAAAAAGTTGCGATTGCACTAAGAGTATTACATACATTTTTTTTCTACAGATTAGACACACACACCCTTGAATCTGTATATGGGGAGACATATTTAAAACATATATAAAGCATCCTCTCTTAAAACTCAAAATTTAACTCTCATTTAAACTTTATTCAAAGGCAGTGCTATCTGCTGTAAACAACTGAGCAGAAAGGCCACATTCTACTCTGTCTCTGGGACTCCGGGACTTTGGTAAACCAGTAACTGCCCTGGGTCTCCTTTTTCTCTCCATCTGTACAGATGTGAGGATGTGAAACTACATGGTACCTTTTCAGCTCCATAAAAGCTTTGAGATATTTATTAAATTCCTAATCTCTGCTAGGCTCAGTCCCACACACAGGGCAGACAGATTAAGATATTATACAAATTCTAATCCAACGCTTTTAAGGATTAAAATGTAGGAAAGAAAAAAATATAATTGATGTAAATAACCTAATTAATAATACAATTAATATACAGTAATATACAGAAGCGCTATCTCAATGAAAAAAACCTAATTATCTTTCCAACACGTCCTAAGGAATAGCGGTACATGTCAATGGGGGATGCACCCTCTTTGGGAGGCATCCAAGTTATATGCTTCGGCTCCCGATCTGCAGGCGAACAGAGGAGCATTCATGATGTGGCCACTGAACACGGGTGTTGGACAAACAACAGATTCTGTGAATGGAGCCCTTATCCCCAAACCAAAATGCTTCTGAAACATTTAACAGTCATCTAGCCATCACTAATCACTGTTACCTCAGTCTTGTGATATCATCTAATAATTCATGAGAGGCAGAGGAACAGCTTACTGTCATCACTTTACAGATGAGAAGATGGGGGTCAGCAAAGTAAAGGACTGTGAAAGCCTCACAGCTAATCAGCAAGCGGTCTGTGCTCCAGGATCTGACCGCAGGCCGCCTTTCTGTAAAATTAATCACTGAGCAAGGCCGTAGGAGCTTTTGTCCCTGTGACATTTTCACTCTTTGGAAAAATCCTCAGTGCTCTCAATGCTGTTCGTTGGTTTGTCAGCAGCCCTCAAAATAGTATGTATTATTTATCTTGGACACCATAGAGCTATAGCAATCCCTTCTATCTTATACTAATTTAGTGGCTATGTGAAAAACTTCTGAATTTATCAATTCTGTGCTAATGGATTTTGGACGGTGTCCTTCCATCAAGGCCTAAAGATTTACAATGAGCAACATCACTACCACTGTTACCTCAGTGAACATCTTAAAGTTAACGCCACACTATGGAGGCTTCTTCAAATCTCCTTCGTGAAAATCTGAAGCCAATGGGGGGGGGGGGGGGGAGATGGAAACAAGCAAGCAAACAGCACGCGATTTCTTAATGCCACGGTGAGGCTGAAATCTGTACACTAGGTGTGCGCGGACACATCCTTCTTTCTAAAGGTGCGCTGTGCTCAGCCTGGACGCCACATCCCAGGCAGGTCACTGTCACATGAGAAGAGTCTCTTCTACGGAGAAGCTACAAAAGCCACCAGAGGCCTTTCCCTAGGGCATTCGAGGAGCTAGGAGAGATGTTATCCCCAGGGGAGCAGACTCTGAGAGAAAATGGAAGAAGGGGTCCCAGTGACGTTTTGTGGATCCCAATAACAAAATTAAGGCCATCGAACACATCTTCCGTGCAGTCCAGAGCTGAGAAAAAGGATCCCGTTTGCTGTGCAAGTATAAGGAGCCCCTCGTCTCAAACCTCCCACCAGATAAGGCCGAGCTGCAGTTCCCAGGCAGCTCCTGCGAGGAAGGACTACACTTCAGCCAGTTTCTGGTCAGAGAGTACACGTTGGGAACACAGACTGCATGCCACTGCCAAGTACACAGCCTCCTTCTTGAACCTGAGTCCGTCAGGGTGGGGCTGTCAGTAAGCCATAGAAACAACTAGCAAATCATACGACAAGCAAAATGTTAAAGATAAAAGCCCCAGGTTTACCATTCAAAGATAAAGAAAGCATTCTGTCAGGAAGCACCGAGACAGACTGAGAATAAAAGCTTCTAAAATGCATAAGCACAAATAATTAAAAAACAAATCTGAAACAGTCGCTCTAAAGAGTTAAGAAAAGTGGGGGGAACATTCAACTCCTCGCTCTAAAACGCTAAGAGAACAGAGAGGCCCCGGGGAAGAACCTGAAGAGGGGCACTGGGGCTGCACCGGAAGGAACCGACTCCACGGAAGACCCGGGAACGAAAGGCAGGGCCCCAGGTCTCCCTGGAAACAGTCAGGAGCACCTTTTGCTCCTGCAATCAGAAGGAACAAGTCACACGGGTGGACACAGGCCCCTGACCAAGAAACAAAAGCCAGAAACAGTGGAAAGTGCGGTGGGTTTTGTCTTAATTCAGATATTAAGTAGCCACGTTACCTGGGGTAAACCATTCACTCTCGCTTCTGGCTCAGGCTACTGGGTTTATTCAGTAAAAAATGTGCTGATCACATCTATGTGCAAACATGTGCTAGAGGCTGGGAACACGGTGAACTCGCAGCACAATGCACAGGTTTCTACATGCTCAGAGGGAAGGCTCCTGAGAGAGCACAACATAGGACGTCGCTGAGGAGGTGGTGGTGACACTGAGCGGTGATGCCTACGGGGAGTGGGGGATGGCGGGGACCTAGGCCAACGGAGAAGGTTCGCTTAACAAAAGAAGTAGATTCACTTGAGGAACTGAGCCTGGCGCTCAGGGGGAGGAAGGATCCAGAATAGCCACTTAGGTAGGCAGGGGCCAGACACTGCGGCCTCGTGAGACGCCCCAAGCATTGGCTTGCCTTTACCCAGTGAGCAGTGAGAAGCCACTCAAAGACTGGACGCAGGAGCCGACCTGATCAGATGATCAGAAATATCTTTCTGGCGGCAAAATAATGGATTCCCAAGAGCTCAGAGTAGATGGGGAAGACGGGATAGGAAGTTATTAAAGTCTCCTGCAAAGTTCTATTCCACATCAAAAATTCTGTTTCTAATGTTTCATGGATATAACTATACGATATCAACTAAAAAATGAACTCAGTTATATAACAATTAGAGAGCCAGGACTTTAAAAGTTTAAAAAGAAAATAGCATTTTATTTTATTTTTTTTAATGATGCTTTTTAACATATATTTTTAAAATAATTTCAGAGAGGGAGATAGAAACATCAATGATGAGAGAGGATCATTAATCAGTTGCCTCCTGCAAGCCCCTACCGGGGACTGAGCCCGCAACCTGGGCATATATGCCTTTGACTGGAATCGAACCTGGGACCCTTCAGTCTGCAGGGCGATGCTCTATCCACTGAGCCAAACTGCCTAGGGCGTAGATAGTTGGCATTTTAAAAATGAACTTACTAGGAACCTTTTAAGAACTCTCTCATGAAAGGGTGTTTTCCTTTCCAAGACCAACAGAAGGCTGCTCTGCTGGTTGGGATGACACAGAAAACCATGACAGGTGTGTGGGCACTGGTGTAGGGGAGGAGAGAGAGTGGCCAGTGGCCCTCCATCTCACCCACTGTCTGCGCAGCCCCCTGTAGGGCAATGAAGGCAGTGCAACTCAGCAGTCTGCAGGCGTTCCCAGAGGAAACAAAACAAATTGAGGCGCAGGGCAGGGGTGTGGGAGCATGGAGGGGAGAGGCAGGGGCCTAGCGTAAAGGCTGGCCTAAGGAGAAAGGCAAAATCAGAAGGCATCCACGGGCTCCAGCAGTGCCGGACACGGCGGAAGCCAGCTGCCCACGTAAGTCAAATGGAAAAGAGAACAAGTAACGCATCCAGGGGCACCGCCGCTGAGGGGGTACCACCGAGGGAACGGAGCTTGGGAAGAGAAGCAGAACTGTGAGTGGTGCAATAACGGACACTGTGGTGGAGAAGTCTAAGGTCCCTCGGCTAACTCTACCGCCAGGGACCTGAGGACAGGGCTCCACCGGGGGGTGGGCCGTGATCGAGTTATGACTGGGATTACAATGTTGCAATGGCCCCCTTTGGGTTGTAGTCAAAACCATGTCATGATTAGTCTGGGTGTATGATTCTGAGGCAGAAGAAGAAAGTACCAACCAAGGCCTGTGCCTGGGAGAAGGTGACAGGGTGCGCAGGAGCGTAAGTACCTGTAGCTTATTCACGTGTCGCAGGAAGTGCTGAGGACAGGAAAGGCGCTGGAGCCAGTCTCAGGAAAAGGCGCAGTTTCCCACCAGCAGCATTCTCTCCTGCCCCCACTTCCATCTGATCCAAGGGCGAGATGGAACCACTGACTCCATTGGGCCACCTCCCACCCCCCACCCCACATTCCTTCTACTCATTCACTCATCCAGCAAAACCCTGGAGGACAGTCAGGATGGTCCTTAATTCTGAATCCCTCGCCATAGTCTCATCACCTTGGGCCTGAAATCAAAGAGGAAAAGAACTTCAAAAGTAAATGTAAAGAGTAGAGTCCGGCTGGTGCGACCCAGTTGTTGAGCTTCGACCCATGAGCCAAGAGGTCACTGGTTCGATTCCTGGTCAGGGCACATGCTTGGGTTGCGGACTCAATCCCCAGTAGGGGGCGTGCAGGAGGCAGTGATTGATGATGTTTCTCTCTCAGATATTTATATCTATCTCTCTCCCTTCCTCTCTCTCTAAAAATCAATAAACATATATATATATTTTTTAAAAGAGTAGAGAGGGGGGATGAAGGGGGTCATGAACAGAGGAACAGCCTGGGCTGTAGCCAGAGGATTAGACTAGGACAGTGATTGGCAAACTGTGGCTTGCGAGCCACATGTGGCTCTTTGGCCCCTTGAGTGTGGCTCTTCCACAAAATACCATGTGCAGGCATGCACGTACAATGCGATTGAAACTTCGTGGCCCATGTGCAGAAGTCAGGAGCCGCAGTTTGCCAACCACTGGCCTAGGAGAGCAGAGGTCTCAAGACATCCAGGCATAAGGCGAAGGCCACCTTGATCCCTGAACATCACAATGGTAGGATTCAAATTCTAACGCAACTGTGTTCTACTGGACTTTTTTCAATTAAGTTCCTCCTTCTCAAAGTAAACTTTACCTCTGGTGATTTTCTTAACTCCCTAATCTTCTCCCTTTACACCTGCTACTCCTAGTAATACAGTGATGGTTCACTATTTATAGGATAAACTGCTATCTTTCTGCCTCGAATTTACAGCTCTCACTGCACTCTCGCCTCAGTGCTGCATTCCTCACTAGAGGAAAGCGTGCAGCCGCAAGAACCACTCCATTAGGTAGCTTGCAAGAGATAACCACACCAGTGTGCGGCAATCCTGTCCTTACTACAGGGCCTGCCCCTCGCTGTCAGTCATTCCTTCAGCACACATTCACTGAATTCCTTCGTGGGCTGGGCTCTGAGCTGGCACACGGTGGGCAGCAAAAGAGACATGGTTTCTTCCCCGTGGGACTCAGGGAAGAGGCAGAGATTAACCAATTGCAAGCACATGGTTAAGCCTGAAACAGGACCGGAAA
Source organism: Myotis nattereri (assembly GCF_964212035.1). Lineage (NCBI taxonomy): Eukaryota > Metazoa > Chordata > Mammalia > Chiroptera > Vespertilionidae > Myotis > Myotis nattereri. The sequence goes on along the minus strand of NC_138079.1, from coordinate 73,757,992 downwards.
GGAAATGTAGATGGTGCTGAAGTCCCCTTAACGGGGACACCTGGCTTGGTCCGGACAACGAAAGACACCCCGGAGATTTAAGAGGGCACTCCGCTCCTGGGGCCTGGACAGGCCAGGGCAACTGTTCCCGCGGTCTGCATGCCCGCGCTGCTGCAGCTCTCTCCACTCTGAGACTCGGACTCTGAACTGATCTTTGGAGACTAAAAGCCCGGGTTCGAATACCAGCTTTACCACTTACTGTCTGTGTGTCCTACAGTAAGTTATTTCAAGTCACTGGGCAATGGATTTTTTAGAGATAGTGATACTCTCTCTGTGAAGATTTAAACAAGTTAATATACATAAAGCACCAACTATGGTATCTAGTATACAGTAAACTCTCAACAAATACTAGGTGTGATTATTTTCATGTCCTAGGCATCCCCGGATGTTAATGTGTTTAATGACTGGTCATGCTAACTTGTCTGAATGCCTTTTTCTGGCTTTGGGAATGAAGAATCAGAGTGCTCTTAGAATGCGTGTCCTTTATTGATACGGTAGCTACTCTCTTTCTTTGGGAGTATTTAAGACACTTTCATATGTGAAATAAATGTCTTTTTATAATTCAGTATTTTGAGTAGGTAATATATTCATATGGTAAAAAAAAAAAAAAAAGCTACAAAAAGATAAACAGTGAAGTCTTCCTCAAAACCCAAAACACTGTGACAGGTCACACCCCGTACACCCTCGCTGGGGGCTCACCGCTAACAGGCCCTCCTGGCCTTGCTCTGTGCACATGTGAACAGTGGTATGGCCTCCCCTTCTCCACAAAAGGCAGAGGGTTACACACTGTTCTACCTCGGGCTTATTGTCCTGGTCCTCCTTTTATTGCTACATAATATTCTATGGCACGGAAACTGTTATTACAAATGCCTTTTTGGCTACATCTCTTTCTGGGCTGACACAAACTAATCATAGTTTTAGCAGTGGGTGATGGAGAAAACGGGTAGAAATGTCCTATTTTCATTTGCCTTAATTTTTCTTCGTCACAAACTAACAGCAACTAATTATTTGGGGGTATGTTTTACATAAGCATTCTACACCATCACTATGCTGTAGTTTGTAATAATAATAATTTTCCCCTTAACATTACTTTAAAGCATCTGTTCTGTATTGCCTACGAACCAGGATCATTTTCCCTCCTGTTTATACGAAGGTGCTGGCTGCTCCAGCATCCAATCAGTACCCCGAGGAGATGTCAGCTGTCAGCCGGGTCTCTCGCAGCGATTTCCCTCTCCCCTCTCCCTTCCCGCTCTGGGTGAGCTGTCAAGTTTCTAGTTTCTGATGTGCATTTACATCACTCGATGACATCTGACAGCAGTGAAAGGCCACAGAAAACTGCTTATTGATCAGAGCAAAACTAGTTGACGGAACAGATGAGGTTGTATCACAGAAATGCAGCCACCTTCGGGCGATGACATTCTGCTCCCCGTACACAGCGCTTAATGGAATACAACTTCATTAGATCAAGCCCCTCGCGCGCACAGCACCAGGCCCGTCTCCTGGCTGTTTTGTCTATGTAGTGATGAGTACAATCTACTTCTGCTGGTATCAATGTATCACTAACCCGATTCGGTCATGAACACTTGCAAACTACGGGCAAATCTGTCCTGACAAATACACCAGGAGACACTGAGATCTCAATCTTAACTAAAATCTAATTGTGCTGTCCTTTAGAAAAAGAGAATGACCACTTACTGAGCCGTAAGTGCTCAGTGGAAACTTCTGTAACACTATGTAAAGAAGTTTACGTGGGCACGTCTTTGATTCTTGTGACATGGTCAGGAAATTTTAAAAATTATAACTTGAGATACACTCAAAATGTACCGGGAGAATCTAGTTCATTTGAGGAACTAAAATACCAGATGAAGGCCCTCTGCACACAAAGTGTTCCCTTCGGTTTTTAAAGAACAACTTTAACCACTTCCCATCTTCACTGCCCATGCAGATAGGGGACTGTGAAGTTACACTTCAGCACATGTCTGCTACAGGATCATTAAGCCAGACAGGCCCCTAATATTTTGCCACAAACAAGAAAAGAAAAAGGCAGCAAACTGGATGGTATTACCAGCCCTCCCTGACTCCTTGTGTGTGTGTGTGGGGGGGGGGGGGGGCTAAAACTTCACCCTGGGGGTTGTCTGACTTTCCCCGCCTAATTCCTCTCTTGAGGCAGAAGTGCTCTTTCCCAAACCAGTTCACAACCTGACCACATCTGCATCCTATCCAGACTTTGTATTTTTCTTTAAATAGCCTTTTTACTTGAATAAAATAAAGACATAAAAGTTTAAAATTATGTGGTGAAGGCCGGGGATGGGGAGGTGGGTGGGTAGTGGGGACTGGGTAGAGGGGGGCACATCTGTAATAGTGTCAACAACAAAAACTAAAAATAAAAGTAAAGAATAAAATTATGTTTCTTGCTGAAGGCTCTTAAGCCGGCTCTTTTCTTTAGAAAGAGAGATCAGAAGAGTAAAGCCAAGTTCAGGCTTTGGGAGGATTTTTGGGGAGCGGGGGACGTGGTGTATGATTGAAGGTCAGTGCAGGGAATGACTCTCACGTGGGGATCCGTGTTATTTAAGGGGGAAGCACCGTGACCATCTCCTGCAGCATCGGTGGCCTGTATCCAAACACAGTGACTGGGCAGGACACAGGCTGGCTGCCAGGCTTGAATCCCGCCCCTTCCTCTCTCTGTGTGGCCCCACGTTACTTACCATCTGCGCACTTCACTTTCATCTGCGACGGGGGTACTGGCAGCACACAGACCTTGGAGAACTGCTCTGGGGAGTAGATGAGAATACACATGCATGGGAAGTGCTTAGCATACTCTCCAAGAAAATGGTTCATAAACGTGGTCAGTGTTCACGTCTCCCATCTTATTAAGAGGCTAGTGGGCAGCAGAAACTCGAGGCGGAGAGTGTATTTAGAAAAAGGAAATGTAGAAAAAGGGAAAGAAAAACCCATCATGTGAACAAGGAAAACATGGAGTCTGAGCAAGAAGAGGGTTTTCTGACCCTCTTAGCAGCCTCCTTTATGCCAAAGCCTTCCTTTCCCACCTCTCGCAGGTCCTGTTTCCTTCCTTCAGGCAAAGATCACTGCTCTCCCCAGGGCCCAGGAACACTGCAAGCACAGCTCCCTGCTCTTCAGGTGGGCCTCCTCTCAGATCTGAGGACAGACGCCAAGTCTTCCCCCAGGGCCCCAGGGCCACAGCCCCGCCCTGCAAGCACCGGCTCAGTGACAATGCACCCTGATCCCTGGCCTCCCCAAAGACAGGACGAAGCATGCGCCAGCACTGGGCAGGCCTCCTGGGGTGGTGACGCAGCTTGAACAAGGCTTTCCTGGGGTAGTTTCTGACTGGACTTACAGCACCAGTGCTAATAATGAAAACAAGTAACAGAAAAGCAGAACGGTGTTAAGCGTGTTTACTTCAAACATGTTAGATTTTTCAAGAAATACTGTTTCGCCATTTCACAAATCACACCATACAAAATGCTTCAGCTTCTTTTTTTGCATCTTGAGATCACTGGGATAAAATCTTTTTCAATCCCCCAGACCAAAACGTACGCCTCAGGGCACTTGTAAACTCCGTGCTTCTAAACCACAGGCCACATGTTATTTTCCAAATACTTTTTGTTTCACACACTTGGTGCCCCATGCCTAAATGGGCTCAAATCAGACCCAGGCTGCTGTACTCACAATTAATAAGGCACACAGCAACTGTTGAAACTTGGGATTAAATTTCATTTTCAATCCTACCTCTCTCTATAAATCATCTCTCTCTATATACATACCCCTCAGAGAACTAGCCTTTCCCCCAATAACCAGCAAGCCCCGAGGCAGCAGAAGACAGTAACCTGGGCTTGACTAACTAATGGCCACAAGGTCCGGACCTCTGGCAGGCGACAGGTAACATCTTGACCTAAGTTATGTTTCAGTTCCTGAACCCTAAGGTGGACCCACCCCTGGCTACTTTCCCACGAAACCAGGCAGAGGAACGCTGGAGAAGACGTAAGAGCTGTCCTCAAGATCTGAAGAAATGATTCAATTCACCACCTTACCTCACCTCCACCAATCAGCTCTCGGCACTACCCTGACCCCCCAGCCCATGTGATTTTGCCTTACATAACCTGTAACCTACACGCCATCGGGGTGTTGGGTGTGTTTTTTTTTTAAAGTGTAATCTCTCAGTCTCTGAACTGGCTGATTCAATATTAAACTTCTTTTTTCTTCCTAAACTACAAACTCCTGCTCATGCATTCCTTTGGGCCAGTGCGCGCAGGCAGGTAGATTCAAGGAAAAACACTGGGGTTCCAGTGACGCTGTTAACTCTAACCTTGTGAGGTGCACAATGACAGACAAGAGACAGGGACGTGTGATGGAACCCAGAGCAAGCCAGGTGGCCGGTGCGGGGCGACGAGTGGAGACAGTGACCATGCACCCTCGCTGCGCCCAGACAGCCCAGGTGTCCCCGTTATCCCAGAGCAGGGGTCAGTGCCGCCATCTTTACTTTCAAAACTATATCAGGTTGAATAAGTTTTGTGGTCCCCCTAAGAATGCAGAGGCAGCCCACCCCCACCCCATGCAGGTTCCGTGGCCTAGAGCTCTTTCTCTTTGCTTGTGGTTCACTGTTTTACTGTGTATTTGTTTTTATATACCTATCTTCCACCTGACGCAGCTGTTATTCTGTCTCCAGTGCTTAATGGAGACCTTGCTACACTTTAAGAGTAGGTATTACACTGTGATTGAATGGTTACTTCTGAGATATCTACAACTCTAAGGACTAGAATACAACTGAGGGGGCTGAGTTTCAGAAGGAGGCAGTAAAGGGTCAGGTAAAACTCATTTAAAACTTGACTTCTTAAGTAATGTCCCTAAATCTAAAAAGCAAAATTACAAATGTAACTCACATATGGAGTAATACCTGAGTTGGAAAGTTAAACTAGTAGCTAAACTGGTGCGCAGGAAATTCAGGCAGATCTCCAAGCAGGTGTCCCCAGGGGTAAGCTGTGACACTTGTTGTGGAGGATGCAGAGACCAGGAGTCCATCCTGATGAATGGCCTGGACAGGCCACCCCCCATTCACACAGTAAAGCTCTAGAGCAGCGCTTCTCAACCTGTGGGTCGCGACCCCTTTGGGGGTCGAATGACCCTTTCCCAGGGGTCGCCTAAGACCATCGGAAAACACATATATAATTACATATTGTTTTGTGATTAATCACTAGGCTTTAATTATGTTCAATTTTAATTATGTAACAATGAAATTGGGGGTCACCACAAAAGGAGGAACTGTATTAAAGGGTCGCGGCATTAGGAAGGTTGAGAACCACTGCTCTAGAGACACAGCCACTTCTCATGGGGGTGGCACCTCTCGTGTGTACAGACAGAACAAACCATCTACTAGGAACTAACCCCCCCACACCCACCACCCTCCACTCCCCACCCCTTGCTGACAGCCTCAGGAGGAAATCAGGATCCTTGTCTAATAACAATAACAAAACAACCCCTCATACGCCTGTTAGCCCTGTTTTGCATCTACACAGAGGACAGTGGATTATAAATACACAACATGCTCTAGCATACACTTCCACTGAGGACATTGAGGACTTAGAAGAACTTTTCTAAAACACCCACATTCTTACGCACTTACTTAACAAGACTGCTGGAGCCAACAGCCCGGCCAGGCCCCCACAAGCTGACTGTGACGTGTGTGAGTCAAAGCCTGCGGGCCACTCCAAACATGACCGGAACAACAGGCTGTCATCGTCCACTTGGGCCTTGGACCTAAAGCAGTGGCATTTTTTCCCCAAGCAAACTCCATGGAGGTTAAGTCAAAGTCAAAAGAGAAATTACTCTCAGATGTATTGCAATGAGAGCCATTTGACTTTCTTAGCTGTGTTTGGTCACAGAGATCACTTTAAACAACATGTTGAACAGGATTAAACACATGAAGCCAACTTATCTGTGATGATGTCAACTGCTAATAACCTAAAGACTAAAAAATGTGGACAGAAGCTGTAACTATGCGATGATTTTTTAAAACCTAGGACCATATAATTCTAAATTTGTTAAAAAAAAAAAAAAGGTACCTGGACATTTACCTCAAAAAAATTTGCCATATCTGGTTTGGCTCAGTGGATAGAGCATCGGCCTGTGGACTGAAGGGTCCCAGGTTTGATTCCCAGTCAGAGCACATGCCTAGGTTGTCAGCGACCCCCAGTAGCCGGTGTGCAGGAGGCAGCCAATCAATGATTCTCTCTCATCATTGATGTTTCTATCTCTTTCTCCCTCTACCTTCCTCTCTGAAATCAATAAAAATATATATTTTAAAAAATTTTAAACTAAATATTATACTTTTTTTAAGAAAAAACATAGGCATTCCTTTATTTCAACAACCTATCATTCTCATTTAACAGAGCAAGAGAAGCTATGTTAAACTTAACCCACATAACCCAAGAATTCATACGAGCTGCAAAACACAAACCTAAGGTCTCCTTTCCCTACCGTGCCATTCACTCTTGGTAGGACCAACTACACACAACACTCATACACTTATGCTTTGAACTGTACTATGCATCCTACAAATATATCTTTCAATGTACTTACTGGGGCATACTGTACACCTAGGAAAGGAAGAGAACCAGAATATCTCTGCATAGTGAATGGAGTTTTAATTAGAAACAGCAGTCCAACACATGGAGCGTCATCATAAATGAGGCGAAGCAGGAGGTTATCAAAAATGTGAAAATGTAGCCCTGGCCTGTGTGGCTCAGTTGTTTGGAGCGTGGTCCCATGCACTGAGGGGCTGCCAGTTCGATTCCTGGTTGCAGCACATAACCGGGTTGCTGGTTCAGGCTCCTGTCGGGCTGCACGCAGGAGGCAGCTGATCAGTATTTCCCTCTCACATCAATGTTTCTCTCCTTCTCTCTCCTTCTTCTTTCCTCTCTCTCTAAAATCAATAAAACATTTTTTTTAAAGTGTAAAAATTAAGAAACACACTCTTCTCAGAGTAATTATGCTTTAAATTGAAGGTGCATGGGGCAGCTACACTATGGTAAACCAAAATTTAAGGATAAGTAAGAAACAAAACTCAACATTATAAACATGGCCAAAAGCTCCCAGGTTTTAAAACTCCATTCAACATGGCCTTTCCTTCATCCAACAAAGATGAACTGATGCTGTGCAGGTCCCTCACACACAGGATAACTGATGCACAAAGCATCATCTGCAGGTGGGAGCTCACAGACCAGTTGGGGAGACAGATTCACTCACTGATCATTATAACACAATGCAAAGTTGGCATAAGAGACATAAATAGGTTTTAAGCATGCTGTATAGAGTACAGGAAAGATACAGACGTGAGTGCAACTCCATCTGGGGCAGGTAGGCAATGATTCACAGAGAAGCAAGTTTCTGAGCTGGTACTGGGTTCTCTGTTTATAGGACATGGTCCCAGAGGGTGAGCCTGCTCCAGGACTAAGGGACAATAAGTGCAAAGTGCAACATTAACGAACAAATATGTGTTGAAACTCAGCTGAGTCCTGGGGAAGGGGAGATAAAGGGAGGGGGGAGGGGCTGAGAGGAGGTCAGAGAGGCAGACAGGGCTTTTCTTAACCATGCCTACAAGTCTGACCTTCAGACTATAGTCTGCTAAGAGGCAGCAGAAATATTCAGAAGAAAAGGAGAGCCTACTGCAGAAGAGTGAGGTGGCACTGCCACCCTGAGTACCTGGGAACGTGGAGGAGAGTGGGGCATGGACAACAGATGTTTCTGCTAAATAGTCAAATGCCCAGATGAGGAGGCGACAATGATTATCCTTATGTTTTATACTAGGGGCCCAGTGCACGAAGATTCATGCACGGGGGTGGGGGGGGGGATCCCTCAGCCCGACCTGCACCCTCTCCAATCTGGGAGCCCTCAGGGGAGCCCTCTCCAATCCGGGAGTTTCTGTCTGTCTTTGCAATCATATGAGCGAATTGTCTGAGACCCCCAACCCAGTTTGGTTTTGTGCTCACAGAATAGTAGCGGTCTGTGTTTTTTACTTTGCTCCATTGGTGGAGATTTCCTAGAAGTTGCAGGATATCTTCCCTTTAATTTTTCCTCAACACTCTGACTTTACTTATGTCTCTCGCCTTTGCTTTCCCTCCATCCCCTATGGCAACAGGAACTTGCTCCAGGCTCACTTTGCTCTAGTGCAGTGGTTCTCAACCCTCTGGCCCTTTAAATACAGTTCCTCATGTAGCGACCCAACCATAAAAGTATTTTCGTTGCTACTTCATAACTGTAATGTTGCTACTGTTATGAATCGTAATGTAAATATCTGATATGCAGGATGGTCTTAGGCGACCCCTGTGAAAGGGTCCTTCGACCGCCAAAGGGGTCACAACCCACAGGTTGAGAACCGCTGTTCTAGTGTCTAGGACAGTGATGGCGAACCTATGACACGCGTGTCAGAGGTGACACGTGAACTCATTTTTTTTGGTTGATTTTTCTTTGTTAAATGGCATTTAAATATATAAAATAAATGTCAAAAATATAAATCTTTGTTTTACTATGGTTGCAAATATCAAAAAATTTCTATATGTGACACAGCACCAGAGTTAAGTTAGGGTTTTTCAAAATGCTGACACGCCGAGCTCAAAAGGTTCGCCATCACTGGTCTAGGAGATCCTGCAACGCATCTGTCACCAGAACTACGATTCCCAGCATTCCCAGTGCTCCCCGTGCTCTGGGCTTCCGCTTCCAGTCCAAGGGCTGCAGAAACGAAAAGTACTGAGAACTTCAGCCACCCCCAGGCTGGGCTGACAGGACTGGACACTCCAGTGGCATCTCTGGGACCCAGGCACTCGGCACTTGCACATGTGCGCTCTGCCAAAAGGCCCGCCATCTTTGTCAGGTTAATTTGCATACTCACTCCTGATTGGCTGTGGGGTGTCATGAAGGGAAGTCAATTTACATAATTGTCTATTATTAGTGTAGATTGGGAACCTGGGTAGATGGTGTTGCCCGAATTCAAAGATACATCTGAAACTGAGGTACCTATGAGATCTGGATGCAGACGCCCCCAGTAAGAAGCAAGACGAGGCAGTGGTTCCGAACGAGCCACACATGTGGTGGAGGGTCCTGGGAGCAGGCATTAACTGGGCACTGTGTTACCTCCAGAGGCCAAGGTCAGGTACAACAGGAACAAGTGGACAAGACACTCCCAGGGAGAGAAGGGAAGGTCAGATCTTGGAAGACAAATCTGTGAAGTCCAGTGGGCAATGGCAGGAGACAAAGCCAAAAGGGTGAGAGGCCAGACCTCACACTGGAGTAGAGTGTGGGACAAAGACAGCAGAGCAGCGACAAGCCCGGGACTGGGGCAGTAGTGGGGCTGGGACGCCTAAATATCTACGGCATGACAGCCCCTCTGGACCCGACTGGTCTTCCCCAAATGCCAAGACCACTTATTATCTCTTTATTTTGTTTCCAACCATATGGCAGTTCTCACTGTCGGAACTGCAATTTCTTCAAATAGCCTAAAAATTCCTACGGGAAAGAAACTGCATTTTATAATTTCTGGTTAAAATTCTCCTTAGTACCACCCCTAGTATAAGGCATAAAGCAGGAACATAATAAATACTTGCTAGATGTGAAGAAAACAAGTTATATTTCAAGAAATCCAAAACCTAGGTCATATGAATTACCTACCTCTTTAGACTAGCAAAGTTTGTCCTTTTAAAATATGCAGGCCACTTCTCCTCTCAAAAAGGAGCAATACTTACATGAGTAAAGGAATAAAATGATGGCTCTTGGGTCTTTGACAGGTAAGATTTTATCTTTCTCCAGTTACACTTTCTAATACCACAGGATGCCCATTCCCACATGGTTGTACAGAACTGAAATTTATACATAGTTTCTAGTTCGTAGACTGAATTTCCATTGACCTCACGATAGCAAGAGAAGTAAGTTCATTCAGGCTACTGTTGCTACGGCCCACAGCAAGCCTCCCTTAGAACAGCTGTTACCAGAACCCTGCCAGCAAGGGGTTTACTACTCCAGCTCCAAGGTCACCAGGACGCCCAGCCAGGGGATGCGGAAACCCACAGCAGTGCAAGAGCAGAGCCTGAGGCCTCTTTCTGGCAAGGCAGGGTCTCACCCTGGAGGCTGCCAGCAGGTGGTGAAATGGCGATGGGAATGAATAGCAAAGGGTTTTCAAATCAAAGGGAAATGGCACCTAAAAGCAGCTCTAAAAAATGGTCAGGACAGCCCACCACTGATAATGTCACACACTGTGAGCCTCTAGCCACTGTCCCACACTCACCAACGGATGGGGAACCCTTACAAGGCCCTCTGACTCCAGTTCTTGGACTCTGATTCGAGAACTGCCCCATCGATCACATTTGGCTTCCTGTTTAATTCCAAGAAGCCCTGTAGACCCATGGTTCTCAATGCTGGGTGCACATTTGTGACCTGCAGAACAGTTTAAAAATACCAGTGTCCAGGCTCTGACCAGACCAACTAGATCAGAGTCTCTGGGTAGGAAACAGTATAAACAGACACATCTACCCATCATCAAGATTTAAGAGATGTTTACATTTTTCCATATTGACTTTGATTTCACTTTTTCTTTTAAGAAGCGAAATGTGATTGATTCAGCTAAACCCATCTTTAACCTTCACAACAACACTGTCTCCCTTTTTCCAAGCCAGGGAACTAAAAGTCTGAGCTCGGCCCATAAACACGCTGGGAGCCTGGTGAGCTGGCCAGGGCTCTGTTCCTCAGATGCAGGCACGTGGCTCACTGCACTGCAACACTGCCTGCAGGGGTTTTAATTACTCATTTAAAAACTTATAAATGGAAAGGAAATTCGAGTAAGCGCCACTGTTTTTAACTGCACATTATATCCTGCAGCCAATTTCCCCCTTGCCATCACATAGAAGACACCTCCACTTTATCATGTAAATCAGGAAAAGTGAGGTCAAAGATGATTTAGCACGGACTCTGTAGGGCACACAGGTACACTGTGTCCCCATGAAGCTACTCTAAGCCACTCCGCCTGAGAGTAACATCAACTTTCTTCTGAACCGAAAAATCACACAAATATTTCAGATAACAGAACACAATCTTCACACACACACACACACACACACACACACACACACACAGCTTTCCAGAACATTTGTACAATTTGGATTTGTATTACTAAACTGAAGAAAGCATTCTAGCACACTGCTAACCTTAACATCTCAGCTCCTTGTAATTGAATAAGTGAGCATCTTGACCCCTCCGCCCCCCAAAATAATAGAAGACAAAAAGCAAAATACTTGCATTTTTTAAAAAGGGTTGAGCAAAAGCATCAACCCATAAAAAAAGGATCAGATAGTTAAACAATTAAGGCCCACTAATATTACTGGAAACATGATCAGTGAACAACAGTTTTTTTCTGTCACAGAAAAATTTAGAAACCTCAAGAGTAGCCTAATGAATATGGAGTTAACATTACTTAGTAAAGGAAACTCTTTAGTGGCAAATATGTATGTGCTTGCACACACACAGATTTACGCCTGCATCTTGTTAGGAGATTTTTACATACACTCTCAGATTGTCACAGCTGACTATTTGGAAGGAAGAAATCCTCACCCTTTCCTGCAGAAGAGATTTTCTAGCAATAAAGTTCTGACAGGAGAGTGACATACGGTCATGTTTTCTTAAAACCGCCTACGAAGATAGTATTTTTAAATACAAAAAGGAAGGAGCAAAAATATTCTTGCTTACTTTGGGGAGATCTCTTTAAAAAAAATCCAAACACCTGTAATGCTACTTAATTTTGGAAACGCACTTAGTGACATATTTGATTTCCATTTAATGTACACAGTGACACCTACTGGCATACTGATGAGGCAATGAAGACAAGACTGGGACATTCAAACATAGGCAGAGGCCCCTGAAATACAACCCTCTGTGCATCTCACGTTAAATGACAGGGAAGTGCAATATTCTACAATGCGATATTGATCTAATGACAGAAATACGACAGGGGAAAGCCCACGTACCTGTTTTTCCATTTTAAGTTACTGAGCACCGTGAGACCAGCACACACAGAACCCCGAAGTCTGTACTTACGCGTTCACTTCACAGTTTTCAAAAACCATAAGCATTTATTTTTGGTGGTTGAAGTTAAACCTCAGATCTCGCTAAAGTCAATATGTTTGGTTGAGGGCAGTCACATAACGTGATAATATTTTTTAATGATAAAAACCAAGAAAATAGCAGCTGGGAGGAGTTAGCTGCTTTTATAAACAAGCTGTGGCCTATTATAAACAAGCTGTGGTCTGTCACAGAAACACGGCAAAACTTGTGAGACTTTTTTTTTTCTTTCTTACTATATATGCTATTGTTGAATTTGGCCATGGGACGAGAAATTAACTCTAGAAGAAGCAGGTGGAAAGAAGATGGGCAAGTGAGTGGAGTATCAGTCAGAAGTCTGGTAAACTATAGTTGGTCTAACTTTAAAAGAGCAACAGAAGGGTTGGGGACAGGCGGGGAGGTTTCTGAGATGACAGGAATGGTGGCTGCCCTGGAGGCCACCGTGGTATGAGAGCAGACCCAGCCTTAGCCAACAGCAACCAAATCGCCCCAGTGAGGCGGAACCGACAGAAGGCTGCAAACAGGTGTGTGGGAAGTTCTGTCTGTGAGGTCAACTTGTTGACAGAATGCAGTTATGTCAAGAGGAGGGTATGCATCTCGCATGCCCAATGGGCTTGGCTAGGATGGCTCCATGTGCTGCTGAGCCTTCCCAGGCTGAGTCAACAGAAGAGAGTGCTGGGATCAACTAGCCATGTCTGCCATGGGTAAGGAGGAGGAAAATGTGCTGAAGACCTGCACCCTCCCCAGCCTAAGGTTAAAAGGCAGAGACACAACTCTGCCTCATAACCTCACCTATTTTCTCCTGTGGGTTTGGTTTTGCCCTTTGTTTCGAGGGAAGTTGATTTTGAAAACAGTCCTATCCTGGCTCTAAGAAAGGGAGATTTTCTTCGGCTAGCTGGAGAGACACGGTGAGGGTGCCAGGGACAATCACGGAAGCAGGGCACACGGCCCTGGCCAGGGAGGGGCTGGTGGTGCTGCTGGGACACACTTTGCAGAGGTCTCCTCTGCCAGGGGTGACAGGTGGTCTTCCCCAGCTGAGGGCCTTTAACACAAACAACACAGCCCCAGTGGGGCTCTGGGTCAAGTCACCAGGACTCAAAGGTGCCAACACCCTTGGCTCAAGGAGTGGGGTAAGAGATGGAGGGAATTATCTCAGGGCAGCTGGCTCCTCAATCTGACCAGCAATGGACTCACCACCAGTAAATTACTTGACCTTTAAACCCGGCTGTAATATATTCCATTAGAGATGACATCGTGTTAAAATTTACTGGATGTGCTTTGCCTGAAATTAATAAAAATCAGGTAAGTTAATTATGAGTAAGTTCATGGCTAAACCTATTCCCTGGGCTCGTTTTTTTCCTCTGTACTTTTCTGTCTTACAACTTTTCTATTACAAATGCATACTTATAACTTTTAAGTAATTTGTGTACCCAGTAACATATCAAATGCATAGACAAGTCATTATAAGCTAAGCAATACTTTCCTGCTCCAACCCAGATGCAAGCCCTTACATAGGTTTCTACTCTCAGGTCTTATGGTCATTACTTCCAGAACTGGATTAATATGCATATTCTTCCACGTCTTGATTTGTCAACCTTAAAAAATATCTAATGATCCCCACATGAAAGGTGAGGACTTCGCTCATCTTCTTACTCCCCACTCTGCTTACCCTTCCCCGATTATGAGAGTTATTTTACTTTAAGTTCTTCCACTGGTTACTTTTGTAACTTGAAATAATGCTTTGTACTTTTAAACTTCTCCCGAACCTTTCTCACCTTCTACCATCCATCAGCTACTCCTTCATTTCTATATTGTTGAAAGTCCCTAATATTTATATTGATTTTTGACACCACCAGGAAGTTTTCACTCCTTGCTCATAAATTGATTCTAAAAGCTGAAAAATAAACAGGGTTTATGTTATTTTGAAATGGTATGTATGGAAATCAAAGTAGCATGCAAGGGTTATTCACAATTACACAAACCATTAAGAATTAAGCACCATTGCCTGACCGGTTTGGCTCAGTGGATAGAGCGTCAGCCTGCGGACTGAAGGGTCCCGAGTTTGATTCCAGTCAAGGACATGTACCTTGGTTGCGGGCACATCCCCAGTGGGGAGTGTGCAGGAGGCAGCTGATCAATGTTTCTCTCTCGTCGATGTTTCTAACTCTCTATCCCTCTCCCTTCCTCTCTGTAAAAAATCAATAAAATACATATTTAAAAAAAAAGAATTAAGCACCATAAGAACAAGATACTAATATGAAAATAATTATGAGAAAGCAATTAGGGGGGAACATGATGAAACAAAAGATCACCATTTCTTACACAATTAGTAAGAACTGTATCATCTCTAAGTTTTCCATAAGTTTCTTCTTTTGGCCTAATTAAAATAAAATGTAAGCTATCCTTGAAACAAGTTAACAAGATTTACAAAACTGTCATTCAGATAGTATTTATTTGAAACTTTCTCTGAAATTTAAAACCTATAGTATTGGGGGGGGGGTGACCCCTGCAGAATGAATGACAAGTGGGACTAGGCAATGGGGCAGTTACAAGGGCAGGACAAACCTATATAATGAGGAAGGAGACTTCAGAAGAGAGAGGCCAAATACTGCTCACAGTCAGCTGGAAAACTGTAACCAGAGAGTCCATGTGCTCAATTTCTAAATTCCCTGAGTCAATATATATACAGTCTAGGTGTAACCACAAACCTAAAATCAAAACAGTAATCATCACGTATGGATACACATACACATAATTGCAATGAATGCCAACATACACAGAATAGGCTTCTACATTAAATATTCTGTCATGCCATGCAGTAAATAAATGGAACTAAAAAGGAATTTTGATGTATTACACATTAAATATGTGACTCTACAAACAGTATTTCAAAATCAAATAAATTCTCTAAAAACCAGGGTAACCAGTTCCCCAAAACAAAACCATATTTGTGTGTGTGTTTTTATGTAGGAATGAAAATTAGATATAAAGTTAAAAAAAGATAAAATAAATAAACCACACTATTTTGGCTGAAGAGTACTAGTAAAAAAAAACAAAAAAACTCCCTAACTATATTTTACCTTTTAAAAGTGCTGTTAAACTAAAGTGATTTCTTGAAACCTAGCACTTGTAGCTCAATATATTAGACATTGATTTATTGAAGAGCATTTACTTTCACCTTAAAGGTTTCTTGTCTCATCCTGCTTTTATGAGAATGTGCATTTAGATACTCAAAATTCCTGAAAACATCTAGATTAAATTAAACTACTAAGTATGGGCCACTTCCCTTCGAGCCCACTTCTGGAAATTTCCCTCCACTAGACTCTAAGCCAGAGGTTCTCAAACTTTTTAAACAGGGGGCCAGTTCACTGTCCCTCAGACATTCCACACATGCGCACTGTGGGCCCGGGACGAGTTGGCTGCTAAGCAGGACAGGCAGCGGCAGCAAAAACACCCTGGTGGGCCGGATAAATGTTTTCAGTGGGCCGCATGTGGCCCGCGGGCCGTAGTTTGAGGACCCCCTGCTCTAAGCACTTGAAGGGCAGAAAATACACCTTATTCTTCACCATGTCACCAAGTAGTCTAAGACAATGGCTTGTCCAGAGCAGTTGCTCATTAAACATTTCCTGCAGAAGCATTCTTTGTAAGAGCAAAATACCTAAAACTACCCAAACGCTCAAGCATTGGAGACTAGTTGGATAAAATGATACAGAAGTACCTTGCAGCCGTTACAAATGAGGAGGATGTTTATGAACTCATAAGGAATATTCTCCAGGATATACAGACTGGAAAAATAATCAAGAATGGAAGATTATTAATAGTATACTACTTGTTTTGAAAGGAACAATAAGAAATGGATATAATAAGAGATGGTGATATATCAGGGATAACTGAGTGTATGTACATACAAAAGAGAAACTCAAGAAGTATAAACCTGAACCCAATAAAAGGTTACCTTTAGAAATGTGCAGAGGATGCAAGACTTTCCAAAAAAAGCACGTCTGAGCTATCACCATGAAGCTGTAGGTCTCCTTGGTCTCTCCCTAACCTATGACCATCTGTACTCCTGGCCCGCCTGAGACCAACCACTTGGTCCTCCCGGTCCTCAAGCACACACTACACCCAGTTCCATTTCAGCGCGTTTGCTCTTCCTTCTCACAAACCCAGATCCTCCAAACCTCGGTCTACATGCAAAATCCACCGATTCCTTCGCTTCCTACTCACCCATGAAAGTCAGGGCCCCGGGTGCTGGATACTGGGTGAAGTTGAGGGCTGAGCCTCAGCTGTAGCCTTTTCCTCCCGCCCTAAGTTCCTAGAAATGACATTCGAGGTATATTTTGAAATAACAAATCTATGTCCACATTAGAAAACAGGAAGGGCACCATTAGTAGACCAAAAACTGTCATCGATAACCAGGCATTATTATAAAGGACTGAGAGAAAACCACAAATCTCCGAGCATGCACTAAAGAGGATGATACAAGGGGGGGGGGGGGGGGGGTCGCCTACCAAGCCCAGAGGTGAAAGGCCCAGACACAGGAGGGCCGGGCCAGGCTGTGAGCAAGCGGGTCTGTTCCAGATGGAACAGAGAGAATAAGTTTGCGGAGAAGAGGCGGGAGACAAGTGGGAAGAAAGCAACACCCAAGAAAATGGGGGAGCCCTCCAGCAGAGGGCTGGTTGCTGACGTGCCCCCATCCAGCCCTACAAATCCACCTCCCTTCTTCTGTTGATCCTCACAAAGGAAGGGCGCGCTCCCCTACTCAAGGCCAGCCCTTCACTGGTGCTTTTTAAAAACAACCGTTCGACCTGTTAACTTCTAAACTGCCTATGCCCATCTCATTTCAAATATATGTCTTTTCCCACAAAAACATGCCTCTGAGATGGCCAACGGATTCTTAAGAATATATGTGCCAATCTGGTATAACTGCCAGGGACATTGTTGGTACAAATGTACTTTTCTTTCTGACGTGGATGCATTTTCCGAAGGAGCCAGGCAGACATCTTCGGCTACCCATCCAGAGAGGAGAGCACCTCCCACTAGAACACAGAGCCCTCCGCAGAACGATGCTCCTCACCTTTGGTAACCACACAGCTCCCCCTACTCCCCGGTACCTGTCATTCAATCTCCCATCCTCACTCTTCCAGCCAGACTTTCTTCTTAACCTTCACCTGTCACCCTTTACACTCCCTATTTCTCATTCTCTGTTACTGAAGTTTAAGGTGAGTCATCTTAGGTTGGGCTGTAATTACTGAGTACAGACTTTATTGAGCCAAATAATGTTTTGTCAGATAAAGAAACAACTAAAGCTAATTCAATAGAACAATATGTAGAAAAAAATTTAGAATTCATGTCAGACCAACTTATTCCTATAGGAACCCAAAGAAAAGTTAGAAAATGTTCATATACAAGACTTTCAAATTCTAATTTCCTAAGTTAAAATGGGTACTTGCATATTCAGTTGAATAAATCAAATAGTGTTCATTAATACTCTGACACTAAATCTGCTTCCTCTACAGACCCAGTGAGATTACCACAGAAAATGTATATCAATCCAGCCAGGCAAAGTTCTGTAGGAATCAATGATGTGACAATCTTGAGTAATACATTTCTGACAGTTTTGAAAGCTTATTGGATATATTAACACTTTAATGTAATACGCAAACATTAATAGAAATCTACAGAGTTATGGCAGAAGCTAACCATCACTAAAGCAACCAATTAATCAAATTAGTTTGAAATTTGAAAAGAAAAAAAAATGGCAATATTCAGAAAGATAGGCCATTTGTTCATTTCAAGACCCATCAGAGATTTAACTAGATCCTAGCCATATATAACAAATACAGAAAGATGCTAATATTTGCAACTTAAAGAAAAGGGAAAACCTTAAATATACAGAAATACAACTGAACAGTTTCAGCTTCGGCAGGAGGGCATTTGGAGATGTGATTTAGAGGGATTCTCAACTTTTCTTGGGGTCACGGATTTGCAAACCTGAAGGCCTCTGTGGAAATAAACACATACATGCAGGATTTTACATGCAACTTCGAGACTGGGAACCCGTGTTGAAAGACAGTTACCTCCTAATTTTTCGAACACTGACGAGCTAGTTAGCTGACACTGAACAAATTTCACTAGCCAAGTTGATTCCTCTTCGAAGGTCTCGCACTCCCTGCTCCTTTCTCTGCTCTCCTCCGCCTCGGCCTGCCCCATCCAGTCCCACACTCCGCCCTACATTCCTCTCCCACTCCCACTCCCACCCTGTACACCCTCCACCTCTACTGCTTTACCCGATCCAGATACGGAAACAAACTGCATATTTGGGTGACTTAACTAAAGTTTTGTGTTCTTATTCATAACTGTAAAAGTCAATGAACTGAAAACTTCACATTTACAGAGAGAGAGTGAGAGATTAATGGGGGGGGGGGGAGGGAGGGAATAATACTGTTTTCTAGAAAACGGAAGTTGTTTTATAGCTGGCTGTTCATTGTTGTCTCTGTATTTTTCCCCAGGTCCATACTAGGGGAAAGTGCCTGTCCCCTGCCTGTGACGATCAGGAGGATTTGGGGACACGGAGAGCGCTGAGCACCCCCAGCAGGATCTAGCGACAAAGACAGGAGCTTCTTCCCTGGTGAGCCAGGGCCAGGAGGCCAGGCGCCAGGGCAGGGCGCTGGGACCAGAGTCTGGTCCACACTGAGATGGCAGCCAGCCCAACCTCCGGGAGTCAGAGGGTCCGTTTTGTACCCCTCTTTGGGCAGCCAGCACTGTCCATGGCTCCGCCATGTATTCTAAGTCGTGAAAGAACAATGCTATGGGACAAAGGTTAACAAGATACGTGTGTGTGTGTGGGGGGGGGGGGGGGCACTAAGGCAGCCACAGGCAGCTGCAGTCCATCTACAGAACCCACAGTCCCTGCACCATGGAAATTACTTCAGTGATTCTTCCAAGATTAGACAAGTCTTAAGACCCTTACGGCAAAGTCCATGAAGGTACCGCTATACACCCTTCATTTACTAGTACTGGGTGCTTTCTCTTTGTCAGGCACTATACGTAGAGAGGTCTAGGTAGAGATATTTGTGTCTCGATGTACCTATAATTGTATTTAAACCTCAAAATAGCCCTATGATGGAGCTATATAATCCCCACTCAATAGAGGAGGAATCTGAAGTTTAGCACATGGACCGAACTGCCCAGAGCCAAACTTACTGAGTCAGAGACAGGGAGTTTAAACACAGATGCCTTTGGCTCTGGGGCCTGTGCTCTAAGCCTTCGGTTCTCAGCTTCTCCAGCTGTAATGCTCCTGTACATCCTCGGCGGTTTTGTGAGAACACAGACTGCTTGGGCGGAGGGGGGGGCGGGGAAGGGACTGAGGGGGGGCCACTGAGAATCTCACTTTCTAACAAGCTCCCACCACCGCTACCCATCCAGGGCCCACATTTTGAGGTGCAAGGGGCAAACTAAACAATGACCTTCGACTGATTCCATACATTACAGCTGTGACTTCTAAGAGACTGCTGCCAGCGATACATTTCTAGAGAGGTAACCACTTTAAAGAAAAAACAAGCAATGTGTTTTACGGCTATTAAACTGTGCAGGGAATTATTCTTTCTTTAATTCAGAAAACACAATGCTAGCACCTAAAACCCATTTTTAATGAAATAAGATGAATCTCCGGTTTTTCTGCACACACTCCCGTTGCCTTCGCCAGAGGCGTCTCCCCGGTGTCCTGCACCCCAACCAGATGCATCCTGTGTTTCTACAAGGAAACCATCAGAATCTATTAAAATTACTGTGCACTGATCGCTGCAGGGACATGACAAATCGCAGGCCAAGAGTCAGATACCACGGAGTGTGTCGCAGGGCTTCGGGGGCAGGCCCATTTGCAACCAAATGATATTGTGTGAGGCCGGCGCGCTCAGTGCATGACAAACTGATGCAATTTCAGCGCTGTCTGCGGGCCAGCGGAGATCTCGCTGATGCTGGTCGTGGTTCGTTTATAGAATTGTGCAGAGTTCCCAGATTTGAATCACTCGGGGCTTGAGAGGGCTTCACTTGACAAGCTACAAATAATTACACTCTACTCTTTCCATTGTACTCTATTATTTTGCCCCCCTTATCTCCAGGGTTTGAGCTTTTGTGAACAAGCAAGGTCGGCTTCTATTTTGACCACAACACAACAAAACATTGTTCTTTTCTGATATGATAAATAAAAGGAGGCCCTGCAGACTCAACATTTTTATCAGGCACATTTTCCACTTTTGTAGGCGAAAGCCGGCTTCGGGCTCAGTCAGAAGGGCTGAGGTGGACATAAGCAGGCAGGTTCCTGCATCCTCACTGAGGGAGGGGCCCCAGCCATCTGGTTATTGTAAAAGCTCATTTGAAAAACGGGACACTGACTGACAGATAAAGGGCACATGCGCAGTAGCTTTTACAAGGTTTCTACTGCCCTGGTTTCCCCTCCCCCTGTTCCCAGCTGCATCCTAAAGGCCTCTTCATTCAGATATCCTTTCTTAAAAAAAACATATTTTTATTGATTTCAGAGGAAGAGGGAGAGGGAGATAGAATAGTCAATGAGGAGAAAGAATCATTAATCAGCCACCTCCTGCATGCCCCCCACTGAGGGTTGAGCCTGCAATCCGGGCATGTACCCTTGACCGGAATTGAACCCAGGACCCTTCAGTCTGCAAGTCAACGCTCTACCCACTGAGCAAAACAGGGCCAGGGCCATTCAGATATTCTTAATAAAAAATTTGTTCTAACTTGGGATGCAATTAGAAGCAAGCTGTCTTATGGCACACGTCCCAGAATCACCAGAGCTTCAAAATTCAGGTTTGCTCCCCATTTGTGAAATATTTTAAAGAGTACATCACCTACCCTAAGGCGAGGACCTCCTAAGACTAATACATTAATTACTGCTCCACGTTCGTTAATTTGGTAAATGTGAAACTTTATGTTTTCATATTTTCCCACAGGAAAACACAGAATTGAAGGAGACAATTTTTTTGTTTAAACTCCAACCTCCAATAACATTTCATACAATGCTAGTCCCTAGAAAGGTTTTAGAAGAATCTATAATGGTGTTTAACATGAACTCCAATATCTTTTAAAATTTATAGTCTCAAGTGTGGTTACTACCCCCATTTTAGAGATCAGGAAACAGAGGCACAGGCAGGTAAAGTAACCTGCTCAGTGGCTCACAGCTGACAAGTGGTAGAGCTCGAATCTGAGCCCAGAGAGTGACTCGCGCCCTTGAATACTGCTCCCTAGCTCCACAGCTCCACTCGAGGCCAGGTTAACCCCACGCACAATACCCTTCCTCTGAGCCCACACCAAGCACATGACAGTATTCGTGTGGGCAGTGCAGGCAAATAATAGTGAGATTACATTCTCAACAGTAGCCACAGAAGCTAAAACTTGAGATTTCAGCTCCCCAAATGGATACTTTTTAAATATATATATATATATATATATATATATATATGTATGTGTGTGTTTTATTGGTTTTTTACAGAGAGGAAGGGAGAAGGATAGAGAGTTAGAAACATCGATGAGAGAGAAATATCGATCAGCTGCCTCCTGCACACCCCCCACTGGGGATGTGCCCACAACCAAGGTACATGCCCCTGCCCGGAATCGAACCTGGGACTCTTCAGTCTGCAGGCCGACGCTCTATCCACTGAGCCAAACCGGTTGGGGCCCAAATGGATACCTCTATTCCTTCCCCACCACAGCGCTGGCTGTCAGTGGGTGGACCCTCCGTCTCTCTCAGTCTGCCTTGCCCAGGACAGCAGCACTGGCCACATGGTGCTGTTGGGCGTTTGAAATGCGGCTAGTCCGAGTGGTGGCGTCCTGTGAGTGTAAAAAACACACCACATTCCAAAGAATTACAATGGGAAAGAATATAAAATATCTTCATAGCTTTTACATTGATGACATGTGAAATAGTATTTTGGATTTGTTGGGCTAATATGTTATAATTCGTTTCATCTGTTTCTTTTACTTTTTAAAACATGGCTGCTAGAGAAGTTTAGGTCCCTATGTGGCTTGCATCATCCTATTTCTAGGGGACAACGCTGCTTGAAGCTCCTCCCTAATCCCAGACTCTCTGGGGCTGAAAAGCAACGCCCACAACAGCAGCTGGCCTCCCTGGAGGCTTCGTCCTCTTCCACTCCCTCCCTGCACAACCCCCAGCTCACACCACCGCCTCCTTTCCCGGACCCTGAAACACTGACCGTGCTCTGACTTAGGAAAAGCCTTTCCTGACCCTCTCTCCCTGCTGCGCTCTGATCTCTCCCTTCTTCCAGCCAAGGCATCTGGCTGGGCCCACGCTCATTTTCCTCACTCTGTCCAGCTCCCTAATTCACTGCAGTCTGACTTCCATTCCCTCCCCAACCCCAACCTGCTCCTCAAAGGTTCTCATCTCCACAGGCTCTTTCTCCACCGTGTTCCGCCCCCCTCTGCCTTCTCCAGAACTCCGTGGGCCCCCTAACCACCCAGTGCCTCGCCTACCCACATGCTTCAATGGAACTGACTACCAACCAGGTTCTAGGGAGAAGAAATGGAATTATGGGAAGCAGCACCAACCCCACCCCATTTTCCCACCCGGATCCTAAGGAGGATGGATGTTCTCTTATTATCTAGGAATTCTTTTGCTCAAGGCAGATGTGGCTCAGTGCAGCTGGCTGTTCATGATCCTCCCTGGCCAGCCATCATTCTGTTGTATGGTCCCTTCTCCCTGACGTTCCTGTCCAGGAAAAGCCAGAATCAGCTTGAGTCTCAAGCATCATCTGAACAGGGTGACCTCCAGCCACATGTGGGAGCCAGCTTTCCACGTGGAAGCCAGCACTGCCACGGGGAACCATCACTCACTGGCTTACAGGTTTGAAGATGAGGGAGTAAGAAGAAAACTCTTGGGCAAAAGTGAAAATCTCATCGCTGGCTACTGGGAGGAAGTGAAACTAGAACTGGTTTGGGAAGGAAAACACAGCTAACTAGCTATGAGAAGGGGAGCGGGACAGGCTTCCTGCGGGCCCAGTCTGTATAGCCCTTGAGGAAAATCAGTAGAACTGTTTATAAAGGCTTAGGTACAAAACGGCCCACAGACATTCTGGAGGACAGTTCGTAGCTCACAGTGCTTCCTACAGCGAAGGCTCCTGCACAGACCTGGGGCCGCCAACAGAAGCAAACACTGGACAGGTCAAACAGGAGTGATGAAATCCAACTTTCACATAATCTGAGAGTAAAACACATGCACAAAGTTTTAAATCATGTCTAACCAGTATTATTTAATAAGCCAGTTTCGGGCACTTCCATATCCATTTCTTTATGGCGAAAGGTGTTTCCTATATTTTGACTTAACACATTACAAAACACTTCCTTGAATTACCAAAACTCATTGTACACGGACCATCTTTTGTGCCGAGTTTCTGTTTCAAGTTCCTCTCCAGTATTAGTAACAATCCTGGACAACTCTTCGGTTGCCTAAATTAACCCCCAATGAACTGGGTACATGTTTCAAACGTTCCTTTCCAATCCCTTGCACACCCAGGAACATCCCCATTGGGCACGAGCATGACCCCCTCCCGCCCCAGACCACTCGGGCAGAACCGAGGCCAGAGGCCTCGGGACCCAATGGGTGAGACCCTGGCCCCGGGGCAGCTGGCGTCTGTCCAGTGGAGAATAACTGCACAGCAAGAAGGCCTCTCGCAGCACTGGAACCACAGCAGGCTCCCTCCCACCCTCCGCAGCAGAACCGCGTGCCCCTTCCTCCTGCCGGGTCCACCCAGGAGGCTCCAGGCCCTGGGCAGGTGGCTCTGAGCAGGAGAGCGGGCTGCCCAGATCGGAGGCAGAGATGACACAAGAAGAGGCGAAAGGAGTGCTTTCATGCCCAGCTTGCTATCAAGAGAACCTGCCATGAACCTCCTGCTTTTCAGATCCCGGAAAACAACAGCAACTGTGTTTTCAGTACATTCCCCAAGCAGTACGAGATGCTTTTCATTGATGATCTCCAATTCCGTCTTCAGCCTCACAACTCTCGGTGCTAGCATTCTCCCGTCTTACAAAGGAGGGGACCAAGGCGTGAGGAGGCCTGTGCAGGTGAGAACCCAGGTCTGGAGCACCTTCCAGCCAGGTGCCTTCTGCTCTGTGCACTCTGACTGCTCACGCCTCAAGCAAACGATGGCAAAGTATCAAAAGAACACTTCTTTAGAAGTGCCTATTTTCTTGCCTGGGCAAGCCATAAGACTTAGGCACGTTTCCCCCATAAAAATGAAGTCTTACCATGTGGGCTCTCTGGGCTCTGGGTCACCTTTTTCCAAGGCAGTGCATTTCACATGCATTATATCACTTAATCCGGGCAATGGCCTTATGGGTTAGCTACGACAGACAGCCCATTTTAAAGATAAGGAAACTGAGGTTAACCGTTTACTCACATTAAAGCTTGCTAACATAACCTTATTTATATGTTTAGCTCTCCACAAAGCCATACAGAATTAGCTGACTCTGGTGTATGCTGTGTTCATAAACAGGAAGGATCCCTATGAGAGAGAAATCTGGAATGTCTTGAGGGTCTTGGAAAGAAAACTGCTGAAAGTGATGCATCTCCAGGGCCCAGGACGTGCCTGGTACACCGCAGGTCATCAAGAGCTACTGCTTGAATCAATGAATGTAAGTAAATACTGAAGCTGATAAAGCTGTGCCTCACACCGCACATCCTCTGCCTGGTTCACCCCGCCAGCCCCCTCATCAGGCCCCACAGAGCACTCAGTATGAGAACGTGCTCACAGCAAATCACAAAAATTCTGAGCTAAACTTCCAATTAAAAAGCCTGCCAGCCTCCCCAGCCAGGGGCTTAGATGATGAGCCCCAGAAAGATGAGCTCCAAAGAACCTTCTAGGCCCAGAACTCACTGAAAGGAAGATGCCAGGGTCATGGCAGCAGCTTCAAAAACAACGCTCCGGGTTAAACTGACGTTTGTTAACGCTGGCCTCCTCTGAACCTGGGTAACCCTGAGCTCCGATGAGTCAGGAGGCAAAGTCCTACTTCTGCCCACAGCAAAACACACCAAAATAGGTCTGCGTGGGAACTGGCCCCATCCCAGTGCCAGGCCAGAGCCATACACTAAAACATTTACAAATGCAGGTTACTCTTCTGGCCGCTTCTCAGAACACCTTCTCGTACCTGCAGAAAGCAGGAAACGAGGTCATGGTTCTGCCTGCCAACAGCTGGGAATCCAAAGCACAGCAAAACAAGGGGAATTTCATCCAAGCCCTCTGACCAGAAAAACGCGGTTCTCAACGACGGCTGAGTTAACCACATAACCAACGTTCCTCATGTGTTCTTGCATTTAGATTTCATTCTCTAATTGGAAAACACTGCAAGGAAAGCACTGCTTGGAAAGAGAATTCAGTTAAAGCAGTGAAGTAAATGCTGAAGTATTCAAAGATGAGAAAAAAAGAAAAATTTTCATTCTGGATGAAAGGAAGGTGAAATATAGAGCATATTAATCCCTACTGGCAAAACTTAATGAGAAGTATTCAAAATAGCAACAGCTTTCCCGCAGAGGGAGTTCTTCCTACGGGCTCGGGACCTGCATTGGATCCTTGTGAGAAACGGAAGTAGGCACTTTAAGGGACGTGAGGTTCAAGGAAACTAGTGACTTGCAAGAATGTGGAACCACGCGCCTCGCTCTGAAGCTTAGTTACTACACTTTGACAAGTTCCTCAGAGTGGCTGCGGGCAGAAAGCCTTTTTTAAGTTCATATGTTTGTGGATCTATAGACGCAAGTATGGTTTCAGCGCTCAGTCTTAGGTGCACTTTTGCTGAATCAGAATGTGCACTGAGCCTTTAAAGCAGGGTGGGGAACCTTTTTTCTGCCAAGGACCATTTGGATATTTATAACATCATCCGAGGGCCATACAAAATTATCACCGTAAAAATTAGCCTGCTCCATTTGGTCAAACATTTAATTAACTCACTCCCAATGCCTTGGCAGGGCCAGACCAAAGGATTTCTTGGGCCAGGCGTTCCCCACCGCTGCTCTAAAGCTTTAAATCAAAGCCGATGCTTCTACCTTCATGCTACATGTCCACTGTGCAGGGCATCTTTTTCAAAACAGGGTAAGCCACCCATCCCTCAGTTTTGGGGATTAGGTACAAATCAAAATCACCTGGAGAGTTGTTAAACCATACCACAGCCTGAGCCCTAATTACATCAGAACCTCTGGGGATAGAGCCTGAAAATCGGTATTTTTTTATCGTTCCCAAGAACCACGGATGTGTTGGGGCAAATGATCTCCACGAGCTTGTTGGGGACATCTTTAGTTCAGGTCTCAACTTGGACTGTTTAATAGAATCACCCAGGGAGCTGTTAACAATTCTGATGCTCAATTCATACCCTGGCACCACCAGGCTCTCTAAGGGCGGGACCCAGGCATCGTGGATTGTAAAGATCTCTGGGTGATTCCCGGATGCAGCCATGTCCAAGCACCACAGCTTTAGCAGCTAGTCGTTTGCACTGGAAGCCCAACCCTTCGTTTGGACAGTGTTCCATCCACCAGCAGTACCATCACATCAACAATTAGTCTTTTTCCCATTCTCCCTTAGCACCGGGCACCCGAAGTTGGTGCTGACACCCCAAAATCTTCCTTTTGTCAGTCACCTCTTAAGTGCCATGTCCACTTACAGGAAAGGCTGCACGACTCTCCCCTCTGTCCTTCAGCTCCATTCCCACTATTGAATGATTCATCTCACACACACAAGCAACATTTGTCATTCTCTCATCACTTTCAATTTTTATCATCTCCACTTCCCCTTCTCTTATTAGCATTTTCAACACTGCCACTCCTTTTGCCCTCATGACAATAGGGGTCGATGCTATTTTGGGTGCGTGAAACCTAGGCACAAAGCTACAGGCTAAGGAAGCACAGTGTGGCTGAAACTAAACGGACTTCCTAGGTATCTGCTGTTGGAAGATGGTCAAGGTGGTGTCTTTTTCGCTCTGGAAGGTAGGTTTGTTTACATGGATAACAGTTCATATGGAATCCAAGGCACACTTAAAAAAAAACAAAACACCTTTATTGCTGAAAGTATGACATATGTTCCGTTTTATTCCCATTGCCCTCTTATAGCCTTCCCCCGCAAAGCACACTTTTTGATTGACAATGAAGATCTTCATGGTTGAGAAAAATCAAAACCTTTGTATATTTCAGTTCTAAACTTTCAAATTTGACCTTCTTACATGGGGCACAAATGAGAAAATGTCTACACTGAAAACCAAATGATTTTTATCCAACAATATTAATATGTAAAAGAAGCAGCATTCATTTGGAAGATATTCTCTCAAAAGGCAAAGCAGATGTTGACTAATGCTTCCCTAAAACATCTACCACTCTGGGCTACTAATGAATGGCCGGCAAATCTAGTCCACATCCTCACCCTGCAAATCACCCTCCCTCCACATGCATCATCAGTGGAAAAGTTCATAGTACTGAGAAAATGCACTTGCTTGATAAAGTATTTTCTGTACTAGGTAAGACTTTGTGCGTTACTTTGCTTTTCTCAATGCTATCTCAGATTATTTCTGCAAAACCATCAATGGAAAGCCCACAGAATATGAATTCAGAGTCTATCATGGAAAAAGCGGATCTGATTTCCATACAAATTATAAGATAAAGTGTAGCAATAATTTACTCCAATAATTTTTATGGGAAAGATCAAGAGTATCGATTTTTAAAATAAGGTCTCCACTAATGTCCTAAATTCATTTCAATCCTCTTCCTAATAACTGGTGCTTGAGAAGGAATTTTAGGATAATATTTAAAAGTTAATTAAAACCAGCGTAAGCATTCATGTCAGTCAAGTCTGACCTCTGGTCTAGAATGCATTTAAATGCATGTCACCTTGACCTGTAACACAGCAATGTAAAAAATTTTGGTCAATATAAATCAAGTGTACACTAATTTATACAGCAGGTTTCCTGGTATCTGAATCAACATTAGAAATCTAACCAGTATTTGTTATTCTATTATTGACAAAAGGAAGCATATTTAAATGATAACAAGTACTCAGGGGTGTCATTTGGAAGTTAAATTGTTCCCCAAGGACAGCTTCTGTAAACATCTACACTTAAAGGTCATTTACCACCAAATTATGAACAACTGTTGCATTTATTAGCACAGGCTCAATAGTTTGGAAGCTGCAGCCATCCATTTTTACTGACAATGAGATCTAATTGTTCACTAATAATAAACAAGGAAAACAGACTTTTCTATCAACTTTTATTCCCTGAACTATGATCACTTTTTGAAAATGGAGACACATCACCCAGGCTGGGTAGTTCAGTTGTTAGAATGTTGTCCCGATATGCCAAGGTTGTGGGTGCGATCCCTGGTCAGGGCACAACAAGAATCAACCAATGAATGTATCAATAAATGGAACAACGAATCTCTCTCATGGGTACTCTCTCGTTCTCTCTCTCTCTCTCTCTCTCTCTCTCTCTCTCTCTCTCCCTCCCTCCCTCCCTCCCTCTCTTCCTCCCTCCATCCCTCCCTTCCTCTCTCCCTCCTTTCCTTCTTCTAACAAATAATAGTGTGGTGAAGGCCTGGGGGGGAGTCAATGGGAAAAAAGGGGACATTTGTAATGCTTTCAACAACAAAGATAAATTTAAAAAATAAATTCAATCAATCAATAATTGTTTTTAATGGAGACACAAATTTTTCCATAGGTGTGCAGCCAAAAGTAAAAACCTTCCAACTTCAGAAAGAACCAAACACAGTCTAAAGTAAATATCAAATAAAATACAAAAGCTTGTTTTATATGTTATGTTCATCTGAACTAAAACAAAAAGGAGAAAAACACTACAATGTTTATTTATGGATAGAATGTACATTTTCCTTTTAGAAGGATGTGTGATGGTTAATATTACCGTGGAGTAGACGGGTATTTGATGAAACCTCCTGGGTGTTTCTATGAGGCATTTTTTCGGTGAGGTATTTACTTCAGACCAAGTACAGCAAACTGCCCTCCATAACGGGGTGTCCCTCTTGGGATTTTGGAGGCAACATAGTCTGGGTGTGTTACTCCGGCCCCTTTACCCAGTGACGAGAAAAGCTGCTCGTTTCTTTTGCGCTGGGCCCCTAACGAGAGAAGGCTCTGCAACAGGTCCAGGCTGCTGCGCAAGCTGCTCTGGCACGGGGACCAGCAGATCAATCGATGGTGCTGGAACAGGCAGTGCAGACAGGGTGCTGTTTGGAGCCTTTGGCAGGCCCTATCGGTGAATCACACAGCAGGTCCTTAGGATTCCAGAGCAAAGCCCTGCCATCCTCTGTGGATGGCTACTCTCCTCAGAGAAGCAGCTCTTGGCCTGCCATTGGGCCTTCATAGAGACCTAAAGCTTACCCATGAGCCACCAAGTTACCATCGGACCTGAGCTGGCCATCAGGAACTGGGTGTTAGTTGACGCATCAAACTATAAAGTCGGATGTGCCCAGCAGCACTCCATCATCAAATGCGAGTGGTTCCTAGAGACTGGACCTCAGCAGGCCCTGAGGGCACAAGTCAGTTCCTTAAAGCAGTGGCCCAGATGCCCACGGTTCCCACGCCTGCTGACCACCTTCGCTCTGCCAGCCCGCACCTCTGGCCTCATGGGGCATCATCCCCTTTTATCAGTTGGTGGAGAAAGACTCGGGCCTGGTTTACAGATGGGTCTGCACCAGACGCAGGCACCCCCCGGAAGTGGACAGCTACAGCACGTCTGCCCCTTCGGAGACATTCGTGAAGGACAGCGGGGCAGGCCAGTCCTCCCTGTGGGGAATCTCTGAGCAGTGCACCTGGTGGTTCGCTGTGCTTGGTCACGCAATGCTTTTGCCACACTACCATGGACTTACGGAACACCTTATCCACCACGGTGGCACTCCACACCGCTTTGCTTCTGATTAAGGAACTCACTTCACAGCAAATGAAGTGATGCAATGAGTCCACCCATGATCAGGGAATTCACAGGTCTTGCCATGTTCCCCACCATCCTGCAGCAGTGGGTTTGGCAGAACAGTGGAGTGGCCTCTTGCAGACTCGGGTACAGGGCCAGCTATGTGGAGACACCTTGCAGGGCTGAGACAAGGTTCTCTGGGAGGCTGCATATGCTCTGAGTCAGCGTCCACTGTATGGTGCTGTTTCTCCCACAGCCAGATTCCCGGGAATCAAGGGGTGGAAATGGAAGTGACACCACACACTATTACTTCTAGGACCTGCTGGCAAAATTTTTCCTTCCTGTCCCTACGACTTTATACTCTGTTGGCCTACAAGTCTTAGTTCCAACAGGAGATACAACAAGGATTCCCTGGAACTGGAAGTTAAGACTGCCACCTGACCGCTTCAGCTCTGAATTAACAGAAGGGAGTTCCTGGGCTGAGGAGGGTGACTGATCCTGACTGTGAAGGGGGAGTTGGACACGACTGCACAATGGAGGTAAGGAAGAGTGTGTCTGAATATAGGAGATTCCTTTGGACATCTCCTAGTGATTAAAGTCAATGGAAAATTAAAACAATCCAATTCAGGCAAAACTGCTAACATCTTAAACCAGGGGTCCTCAAACTTTTTATACAGGGGGCCAGTTCACTGTCCCTCAGACAGTTGTAGGGCCGGACTATAGTTTAAAAAAAAACTATGAACAAATTCCTATGCACACTGCACATATCTTATTTTGAAGTAAAAAAACAAAATGGGAACAAATACAATATTTGTATTTGCATGTGGCCCGCGGGCCGTAGTTTGAGGACCCCTGTCTTAAACCCTTCAGGAATGAAGGTTTGGGTCACCCACCAGTAAAGAACCACAACCAGTTGAGGTGCTTGCTGAAAGCAAAGGAAATATTCATATAAATACCAACTATAACCACATGATGAGTTACAGGAATGTAGGCTGTAATTGTCATGAGTATTCCCCCCTTATTTTGTTATATTTGTGTGTATATATCCATATACATATTCACCTACATAAAGCAACTATATGCATTTTCTCCTCTCTCTTTTCTCTTTATCATGTAACATAAGATGCATTAACTTTATACCATAGTTCTTAAGTTACATGATATCAAGGAAAAGAGCAACATGATTCAAGGGCTTTACCTCCTCTTATGGGGAAGGAGTTAGAGCATTTCCTGTTGTATGATTTTTTGCTTCTTTCTGTCTCTTGGCGGCTCTTTGAGGGCGTTGATGATCGGCAGAAGCATAAGGCACTGCCTCATTCTGGGCCTCTATGTTCTGAACGGTCAGTTTCACTGTAATCCTCAGACCCGCCAAACACTGGTTGCTTTGGAGATGTCATCACCAATCTTTTTTGGAGACAGACCCAGGGGGCCAGTACACCTCAGGTAAACGACTATGATCTCGCTGGGAATGAACTTCAGCAGCACGGTGCAGGCAGCTGGTATCAAAGGAACCCAGGTTTGAGATGATCAAAGAAGGCTGCACCTAAGCCCCCTCCAACCCAAAAGCAACCATAACTTTTTTAATGGTCTTCAATGGAAAAGGAAGAAAATAGGGTGAAAAGGACATGAACAGAAGGTAGATTTCTGCAAACAAACCTGTTATAGAATATACTTTACACAAGTATAAAACAAAATTAAAAATTTTAAAGACTAGTTTATTGATTTCTTCTTCTTCTTCTTTTTTTAAAGAGGGGGAGAGAGAGGAAGGGAGAAGAGAGAAACATTGATATGAGAGAATAATACTAATTGGCTGCCTATTGCCCGCCCCTTACCTGGGGTCGATCGAGCCAGCAACCCCGGCATGTGCCCTGACCGGGAATGGAACTGGGAATGGACGACGCCCAACCAACTGAACCACACAGACCAAAATTAATTTTTAAAATAATTCCTAAGAATACAAAATAAAACAAAGCTGGTAGCTAGTTAGTGTTATAAGAGAAGAACCCATCCAAGTAATTTTAAAACACAGTCATCTTCACACTCCTAGTGGGATAGGTCAAAGAACAAAAAAACTTTTTAAAGTATGTTTTAAGCTGTATTCAGTAATCATGTTCTTGATGGTAGTACTGATATTACAATTAAGTCACACTGGTGTGTATAATGTGAGATGAAGTAATTAATCATATGATGTTTTAATCCTATCAAGCTCAGCCTCTAAAGTACTGAGATTTTTCAGTACCATAGAAAGAAGACAAGTTGAAGATAAAAGAGACTAGGAAAAAAATCTTGTTGTCCTGAATTTACTACATATTTTCCCTGTTAAAAATCCCTAGCTTGGACCATTGAAAAGATCTAGAAACCTCCACAAGCCCAGTGTCAATGTGTATTATATACCTTACGACTAGATCATGAGCTCTAACTATCATTTTCCACCAAAAGCAACCAGGGATCTTTAGAGAAAAAGCAAATTCCAGATCTGGAGCAGAAAAGGTAAAAGATGCATGGAGAAGACCTTGTTATAGTAGAAAGCAAGTAAGTTGACACAACTAATATTGTGTCAAGAACACAGCACCCGACTTAACAAAGCCACACCTGAAAATAGGCAGAGCTGGGACAAAATACATATAGGAACACATAGGATGAACATATATGAATGAGTTAATAGATCTTGGCAATATCCTTCGATGGCTGGCTCCTAGCATCACAAATCAAATCTAAAAATGATCAAGCCTCTACTTCTTCACAATATAAGGAACAGAAGAATCTATATATATAAAAGCCTAAGCGACTGGCCAACTGTTTGACCAGTAGCTATGACGTGCACTGACCACCAGGGGGTAAACGCTCAATGCACAGGCATGGAAACATAGAACAGACTGATGAATCTCAGAGGGAAGGGGGAGGGGAAAGGGTGGGAAAAGATTAACCAAAGATCTTATATGCATACTAGAGGCTTGGTGCACAGATTCATGCACCTGTGGGGTCCCTCAGCCTGGCCTGCGGGGATTGGGCCAAAACCGGCCCAGTGCATGGATTCGTGCACTGGTGGGGTCCCTTGGACTAGCCTGTCAGGATCAGGCCGAAAACCGGTTCTCCGACATCCCCCAAGGGGTTCCTGATTGCAAGAGGGTGCAGGTCAGGCCGAGGGACCCCACCGGTGCATGAATCCAGGCACTGGGCCTCTAGTGTGTTAATAATGACATAAGGAAGTAGTCAGCAAAATCCAGTGTGGGAAAGTCTACGGGGACAAATGTCACAGTCTATACAACAAAATATTTATAAAAGAAAAAATAGAGAGATGGAAAAAGAACCTATCAATTAAAAAAGACTAAGGAGACATATTAAATAATCTCATTTCATGAACCTTGCTTCAATCCCAACTCAAACAAACTGCATATTTAAAAAGGAGCATGCATGGGAAAATGAAGGAAATGTAAAACTGGATTGATATTTATGAAATACTGCTTATTTTGAAATGTCTGATAATGATATTGTAATTGCACTTTAAAAGGAGAACCTGAACATACAAACTGAAAATATTCAGACAAGTCTGAGATTTGCTTCAAAACGAAATGGGGAAGGACGGGCAAGGAATGGCGGGAAAAAGTAAGAAACAAAACTGATCTGAGTGGATCATTTTTAAAGCTGAGTAAAGGGGTCATTATTCTCTCCACTGCTAAATATATTGAATTTTTTCCATACTAAACAGTTATTTTTAAAAGGGAGGAGGAACAAGGCAACAATTGAAAATTAAAACAGAAAAGACATATAGAAAGCAAAATAACAGGAAGTTCCATGGAAATCTGAATGAGTACCTGGAAAACCAGCATAAAAATTCAAGGTGCTTATATGTATACTAGAGGTCTGCTGCACGAATTTGTGCATGAGTGGGATCCCTTGGCTTGGCCTGGCCTGCAGAGATCGGGCCAAAACTGGCTCTCCGACATCCCCCGAGGGATACCGGGTTACGAGAGAGCACAGGCCAGTGCACATCATAGTGACTGGTCAAATGGTCAAACACTTAGCATATTGGGCTTTTATTATATAGGATATGCATAGCCCATGGACATAGCCAATAGGGCGGTGAAGGCCTAGTGGGGGGAGGCCATGAGGGGGGTTGGTGGAAGGGATATATGTAATACTTTCAACAATAAAGATTAAAAAAACAAATAAAAATGCAAGGTGTGAGCCTGAAGGGTCCTTTGCTTTAGAGGGATGCAGTGGGGAATGGAAGAGAGTAGAGAAGGTGAAATATGTATCTCTATGCCGTCTATAATACTATTTCCTAATCATGTACGTATGTGCATTAGCCTTTATGATTTTGAAGAAAAAAATGGAGTAAATAGGCTTAAAAAAACTGACCCCAAATACACAGGTTGATACACACAATTTGAAAGCTGTAATAAGATCAGTTGGTTATAGGTGACTGCTACTTCTGAAGTACTTCAAAGTATTTGGGAAGAGTTTATTTTAAATAGCATAAAATAAGTAATTCTGGACTTCTGTTTACATTATTAATTCACATTAAAGAGCTCTAAGAAAATTAAACTTCAAGGCAGCCCCTACTCAAAATAATAAGACTCAGAACATAGCCAGAGATACCATTCCTTGTGCTTTGCAAAAATAATCACATTTAATCCTCAAACCACCCAATAAGGTAGGTACTAGTATTCTCTCCCCTTTTACAGCCGAGGAAAATAAGACATAGGAGATTAAGGAGCTTGCCCAAAGTCAGACTTTGGGCTAAATGTTCAAAGCCAGATTTGAATGCAGACAGCATGAGTTCATAGCCTGTGCCCTTCACCTGGAGGCTGTGTCAGCGTCTGTCATAAACTGGTGGAATCACATAAATAGGCTTTTGCCAACTGGCAAATCTTACCCAGGAAGCATCTGAGGTAAACACTATTTTATTTGGCTTGCCCCGTTTTTGAGACAGTGTGCTATGATTTGGACTACTAACTAACATCAAAGCAGAGGAAACAATGCCATGTGGTATCCTGGATCAGATCCGGGGACAGAAAAAGGGCATTAGTGGAAAAACTGGTTAAATTCAAATACAGTCTGGAGCTCAGGGAATGGTAATATACCATGCTCGTTTCCTTGTTGTGACATTACAACGGTAATGCGTCATGTTAACAATGGGGAACCTGGGAGAAGGGTATATAGGAGCTCTCATGACCAACCATGCAGTTGTTCTGCAAATCTAAAATTATTTCAATATTAAAAGTTTACATTAAAAGAATGGATCAATCACAAAGTAAAAACTACTGGGGAAAAAAAGATTAAAATGTATTTCTAGCTCAATGAAAACAAATTTACTTCTGTCCCCAAATTTCTAAGCACCATATTTGCACAAAATCCAATCCTCTTGTACCTATTTTGATTTTTAAGGGAATGGAGTATTCTGTGTGTTAATGTTCAAGAATATTTTCAAACTGTATTTGTTGTCCTTAAGCAACATAGCTTACAAATGTTAGATTTAATCGCTCCGCATGTATTAAGTATTTAATGTTCACTTATGCTGCGTGCTTCCCATGGGTGAGGCAGTGTGCCGGCTTTGTGTTTGCTACACAAAGGGCTCCTTCATCGCAGACGCTTACAATGGGTGATTGAAAGGTGCTGTGTGGACATTGTGCCCTCACTGCCCTTCCGACCTCTCCCACTGTGGTGTCTATAGAGTTCAGTGGCAGGAATGACGGACCTCCTTCCCAGCTCCAGATGCCCTCTAACTATTTTAACTCTCTGGTTAACCTATCCTTGCCATGGTGATTGGTTCAGTCAGCCCTAGCCTCAGCCAATCAGCACCCAGGATTCCCCTGGCGGCAGGTCAGTTAAGAAACCAACCTGGGATCATGAGAGAGGAAGAGAGATGCATTTGTTCAGAGCTTCTGGGGGGAAAACGTCCTTCCTCTCTTCCTCTAGATGTTATAATATTTTTAAAAAATTGTCTTTTAATCTGCAGCTTGTTACCATTTTTTTTTCACCTGGTGGAAGCTACTCTGAGGATGAAAGCAAACAGAGAGAGGAGGGCCACTCTCAGGTAGCCAGGCCCCTACCTCAACCTCCCAGTCTCATTCTCACAAATGGGAAATGGCAATAATAATACTTCTTGCAGGTCACTGTTCATGCCAAGGCAATATCTGCATTGTGGTAATGTTAAGAACAGCAAAAACAGCTAGCGCTGTGATTATATTGCAA
Organism: Myotis nattereri; assembly: GCF_964212035.1. Taxonomy (NCBI): domain Eukaryota; kingdom Metazoa; phylum Chordata; class Mammalia; order Chiroptera; family Vespertilionidae; genus Myotis; species Myotis nattereri. Next base: position 73,721,716 of record NC_138079.1, on the reverse strand, counting down.
CAGGGAAGTGCAAGGTCTCTGTGACTCCCTCTTGTGTAAGCCTGCACTGTTCCCATGACCTTCGGGTAATAGCTCCTGGGTTAGACATGCTCATCATGAGAGGACTTCTGCTTGGGGCTTGAGTTTTTATACAAACAGTCCCTCCCACTTTCCCTTCCCTTGACATAAAAGAAGCCTGAAGTCCATACCTTCTTAAACTGGATCTTAGGATTAGGTCTCGCCGCTTCTTGGTTTGAGCCTTCTTGATCAATAAACTTTCCTTACTCCAACTCTGACATTTTGAGTTTTAGCCTTTCGATGTGTCCAGCACACAGACTCTGGACCAGTGGCAAGATAAAGGCACTGCTAATTTTGTGGTAAATTTTCATTTTGGTTATGTTTAAGAAACCTTCACCTGTCAGATAGCCATAGTGAAATAGTCACAGGAGAAATTATACTTTGGATTTGCTTTAAAATATTCCAGAATTTTTTTAAAAAGGGAAAAATGAGGAGTGGTGAATAAGATAAAAATTGTGAAATACGGAAGGTGAGAAATGAGTAAATGGGGGCTCACAATATTGTTCTATTTTTGTATTTTAATCCATAAAATATGAAAACAATAATGATCCCTGTGTATAACATGCATCCCTGAAACTGCCTTATGCATTAAAAAGCAGGATACATCAAGTAATCAGTAAGAGTCCGATCCCAAGAAAGATGCATTCGCTTAAGCACAACAGTTAAAATAAACCTGAAAAACTACTTAATTCAATGCCTTAATTTTTACCGCTATGTTAAATAATATCTAATATATTCAAACTTTTGTGTTGTTACCGAAGCAGTAATTCCAGTTTTGCTGTTTTTAACCAACAGTGTCTGAAAATGGAAAACACTAGCCTGTTCCGGCGCCCAGGACTGCTTACCCTCACATCCGACGGGTGGTTCTCCATCCTCCATCCTCCCCTGACCGCTCAGCCACATCGCGCTCCTTCCTTCTTGTAAAGTGTCCGCCATTTCTTCTCTTCCTGCGTCACACTTCCTGCCTCACACTTCTCCCTCTAGATCAGTGGATCTCAACCTTCCTAATGCCGCGACCCTTTAATACAGTTCCTCATGTTGTGGTGACCCCCAACCATAAAATTATTTTCGTTGCTACTTCATAACTGTAATTTTGCTACTGTTATGAATCGTAATGTAAATATCTGATATGCAGGATGTATTTAGGCGACGCTCCTGTGAAAGGGGTCGCGACCCACAGGTTGAGAACCGCTGCTCTAGATGCTCTACGAATAATTCCTTGCTCATGCAAGTTCCAGGTTTTACCTGCAGTCCTCCCTCTTTCCTCACTCCACCTGCTCTTCCTGGGAACATCCACTTGTTCACTTTTTCATCTTTTATGCTGAGTGACCCCCTAGAGCCCTACTTCCAGCCCAGATCTTACACATCCTGAACTCTAAAATCAAATGGCCTCACCCACCATGAAAAACTCAACAGGTCCCAGATGAAATACGCCCCCCTCCCCCGCCACCCACCCACACCCATGGGAGTCACCCTGCTGTCTCACATTGGGTCACCAGACCCTGGGGATGCTTGTAGTCACCCCCTTTCCTTCCCAAGTTGCCTTAGTTCAGGCCCTCATCCTCTTCTTTCTGAAGTTTTGCAAACTTCTCTTAAATGATTAATGCTTTAGGGTCATCTTTCTAAATGCAAAGCTCATCATGTTACTTCCTTCCTTAAAACTCTCCCGAAACTTCCCACTGTCTGAGGGTGAAGTTCATCCTCCTCTGTAGCCCTCAAGGCCAGTGAGCTGGTCCCTCCCCGCCCCTCTGTCAGGGATTACCCTGCTCTGCTGATTTTCTTCTATCAAAAGACTCGATCATTCACTATTTATTCCGCAGGCAGGTGTCATTCTTGCTGTGTGATGGGCCCTGCACTGGGGCACAGCAGTGGGGACAGACACTGTCCTAGTTTTGAGGCGCTCAGAGCCTAGCAGGGAAACAGATTTAAAGAAATAAACTGGGGGTGGGGGATGGGGAGCTTGGTGTGGAGAGAATAACCTTCCCATGAAGTAATATTTGACTTCATCGGTATTTTGTTACAATATCCTCTCTTGTTTCTTTGTAAACTAAAATGATTTAGAAGTTGCCTTTGTTTTTGGAGAATCTGGGAGTTTGAAATGCCTTTCTGCTGAGATGAGCATCTGCCCTGCACTTCCTCTTTGTAGAATTCACAATCCCAGCAAAAACCTAATCAGATTTCAAGTCAGCATTCCTCAGCGACCTCCATCCCCACCCTTCAGCACAATACCATGAAGCAGAGTCTATTTGCCCTCTTCCTCCCTAACTCTTCCCTTCCCCACCCTTCTCTCTAACCCTTCCCTACCTAACCCTAATCCTTCCCTACCTAACCCTTCCCTACCTAACCCTAACCTTTCCCTACCTAACCCTTCCTTTCCTAACCTTAACCCTTCCTACCTAAACCTTCCTTACCTAACCCTTCCCTACCTTCCCCATCCAACGGGCTGGGAAGCCCTGAGGGCAGAAACAACATACTCCAATCTTTCAATTCCCCACTTGGCACAGTGCAGGCTCACAGTAAATGTTTAAATGTTAAAAGGGTAAAAGATTCACTCTTTAAATGTAAATTATGTTGTACATCGAGCATAACTTTGTGAATAACAATGGAGCAATATTTATGAAAAGACAGGCCCAGCAGCAGCGCTTGCAGTTAATGTTCTACAGAATTCCTAGCAGGAGGCATAAAAAGCATGCACAGGATGTCTTATTTCAACACCTGACATAGTTGCCAAAAATCAGAAACAAACAGCAACGCCATACAGGGATCTGGATAAGCACACTGCGGTGCATTCCATCTGCGGAGGATCCCTGTGCGCCTACTTAGGAGGAGACAGACCTATCCCTACTGACACCGAGAGAGATCCACAAGGTGGAGGAGGAGTCATAGTAAAATCCTGCCATTTATCCAAAGGCAGAAGAAGCACAGGTCACAGCACAAGGAGAAACGTCACTAAGAAAGCTCTCCTGCTTATTACCTCGGAGGGCACAGAACTGAAGGCAGGAGAGAAGAGCCACCCTTTTCTCCTTTAAACTTCCTATTGCTGAATTTGTAAGAACGCGGTATATTTCTTTAAATTAATACACAAACATAATCACTAATGTAAAAAGTTATTGGTACACTAACAGATATGTTATTTCACCAACTTCTTGTTTAGGAAATGGAAATCTTTTTAAACTCTAGGTTGCTGTTTTTTAAAAGATGAACTGTTACTCATGGCTATTCCCAGCACCTACAAGAGACATGCTAGCAGATCCTCAGTTAACATCTGCTGAATGAATAAGCTGCTGTACAAGTATAAAATAGTTGCTCACAGGGAACAAAGTATCTAAAAGCTGCTTCACAAACTCACTAAGGACAATATCACTTGCAGGTGGTAACTTGAACAATATGGTTACCAAGCTAAATAAGTTAGGATTTTGTTTTTAAAGCACACAAACTCTCATCACATAAGCAATCTTCAAACTAACAAGTTTATAAAAAAAAAAGGGGGGGGGGGGCTCCTTTGAAATCAGTTTAATTTGCAACCTGGAGTCCGGCACGTTCCTGGCAATAACTCGGGAAATAAAAAGGTATTTGAAGATTTGGGAGGAAAACACAGATGCTCGAACAGAAGAAAATCAATAGTGACCAATGAACCTTAATTTTAATCTACTCAGAAGTGCTTATTTGGGGAGGTGATTAACTTGTAGCTCAGACTACTGAGACCACCTGCATCTGAAGACCAACTTGCCCCCAAAGCAGCCTTATCTTCAGATCCTTAAAGAATGCCCCAAAGGCAGTGGGCCCTCCTGACTGCTGATGCTGGTGGGAGAGGTGAGAGAGCTGAAAAAATGAAAGACAGCCAAGGTTTCAGGCCTAAGGAAAAAGCTTCCAACAGTTCAAATTTAAGTTCAACTCCCACCCCTTTTAAAGGAAGCTACAGAATGTTTAACCACAGGTTAATTCATGGGAAAGTATTATCTATAAAAATAATGACCACCATGGAGCCCAACTTGTTTTGGGACACTTGGACCAATAGTCTACTTAATTCTAAAAACTCACATGCTCCCTGGACTTTTTTTTTTTCCAATCACTACAGGACTCCTAATTCTAAAAATCCCTTTGAGAGAATGATTTTAATTCTTCCTATGAAAATACAAGGTACCCAATAGGCTGTCACCAAAACGGGTAACTTGTGGAAAGAGGAGAGATCAAAATACTTGGCTGCTAAATCAGTGTTAACAGGTGTTTAGCAAGTGAGTGAATTCGTAGTGAGTAACATAACAATCTGAACTTTCAGGCTGCCCTCTGAAACCTCCTCCAAAGCCCTCCAGTTCTTTAACAACTGGAAATAAATTCTTCCAGCTCTACCCGGCCAGAGGCACTTCTCCCTCTAGCAAGGACTGTCTGGAAAAAGATGTCTGAATTCATTGGGAAACCAACCACCTACGGTTTACTTACTAAACTTGTTACCAAAGGTCCCAGGCCCTGGTCTCCGCCCTCCCGCCCACTCCTCCCCTTCGGAGAGCAGGGGCCCTGGTTCTCATTTCTTAAAGCTCCTAGTCCGAGGTATGGAACAGGTGCTCATTAAGTATCCCATTTAGCCATTTCATGGCAAGGAACCAGGGGGAAAAAAACTTTGGAAACCATCTAAAAGCATCGCATGTGTTCACTTAGGCTAATAACCACAAATGGTTGTTTTTTAAAATTAGCATATCCATCCGAATGAAACCTACAGAACTTGGAAGCCCACATCCACCCGCCGCAGCCAGCAGTGTCTGGGCAGAGGGAGCAGCTGGTCGCAGAGGGACGCAGCCCAGCGGGCTCCCGAGGCCGGGCGGCGCGCGCATGGCAGCGCCGTGTCCGGGGACCCCACTCCCTGGCTTCTGGCTCCCAGACCCGGAGCGGGGCAGGGAGGTACGAGGGACGGAACCGCGGCACCGGGACGGCGGGCAGGAGGCGCCCGTTTCCTTGACAACCGCCCCAGGGCGCAGCCCTTCCTCTGGGCCGGGGGAGGGGAGAGAGCGCAGGGACCCCGGCGCGGGGACGGCGGCGGCCCGAGGGGCACCTCCCGGACTCCGCGGCCTCGGCCCGCACCCCGGGGCCCGCGCCTACCGTGTATGCCCGCTCCAGGTCACTCTCCTCGTAGCGAAAGGACGGGATGTAGACCTCCATGGCTGCGCCTGGCGGCCGGCGGACACAGAGCAGGGACGGCTCCCGGCTCCCGGCCGCCGCTCCGCCCCGGCCCGCCGCCCCGCCTCTCTCCCCTGCGCCCGCGGGACCCGAGGCTGCGCGGCGTGGACCCAGGTCCGCCGCGGTCCCGCCGCCCGCGCGCTCCGGCCGGGCTGGCGCCGCACCGGGGGACGGGGAGCGGCGGAGCGGGGGCGCGGGGCTGCGGGCGCCCGGGTTCCAGGCCTAAGGTCTGCGGAGACCGGCTGGGCCCGGAGGAGGCGGGGCCTGAAACCTGCGAGCCTGCAGAGCAGGGTGTGCGCACCTCCGCGCGGGCGCGGGGGTTGGGCCGCGGGCGCTCCCTGCCCTTCGGCGGGAGCTGGATTTGCCATTTGGGAAACATCATCCTGACCAGATTGCAAGACCGCGAGGAATAGAAAAGCATGGAGCTTCTTCATTGTGTGCTGGTTGGCTGAATTTTCATTTTAACTCTCGGCTGGCAATAGCAGCGAACCCTCCAACTTTTACCCAAACTTGTCTGTTGCCCTACGATTCTCGTTCTGAGTTAGCCCAAAAGTCTTCTGGTCACCGAGAAAAAACGCTTGGGCTTCTTGCTCCGATTCTAAAATGCTGCCTCACCTAATAACCTGAAAGTATCTAAAAGATGAAGTGATCAGTTACCTTTGTAAACTCCGAGTTTCTTCCTTAGCTTAGAGCACAGAGAATAGAAACTTGGAGGTGACTCGCGGGTCAGAGAAGTGACCTCATCTGCGGAGCTTCTTGTGTTGCAGGCAAACAGCTGCACCTAACTCTGTGCTTGAAGCCAGGGGGCCTTTCACCTAGGAAAGCTCTGAAGCTTGTGATGAGACCCTAAGCCTAAGCCCTGGAAAAGAGAACAGTCGGGCCCTTTGATTTAAGAGCCTGCATGACGTGGACCCTGCAAAGCCTTCTACGTTAGCCTCATCTGAAGACCCACCTACTCACCCACTCGCTTGCAATTTGTGTCTGCCTCTCAGAACTCCATGCCTCAGCAAAGCTGTGCCCTGGCCCAGACCTCCCTTTCCTCTTTTCTTCTACTGGCACGCTTGCAACCAAATAGCTCCATGGACTCCATGCTGTCTGAGTCTGGAGCCCAGATTGTAGGGTCCCTGATCCTCTGGTGACTATCACACTGTATTGTGTGATTTATTTATCTCCCTTACCCACTGAGTTTTGGGGAAAGTACCCTTAAAACACACACACACGCACACACGCACACACGCACACACACACACCACGTTATTCCCTGCTTGCCATATTGCCTGGCACATTTTTCTTTAAAAAAATATATATTTTATTGATTTTTTACAGAGAAGAAGGGAGAGGGATAGAGTTAGAAACATCGATGAGAGAGAAACATCCATCAGCTGCCTCCTGCACACACCCCCTCCCCCCGCTAGGCATGTGCCCACAATCAAGGTACATGCCCTTGACCAGAATCGAACCTGGGACCCTTCAGTCTGCAGGTCGATGCTCTATCCACTGAGCCAAACTGGTTAGGGCCTGGCACATTTTCTTGAAAGCTTTATATAAACATTTGAGGCCCAATACACGAAATTTGTTCAATTGTAGGCCTTCCTTCCCCCGGCTGCCAGCACCGGCTTCCCTCTGGCACCCGGGACCCAGGCTTCCCTCCCAGCCCCGGCTTCATCTGGAAGGACGTCTGGTCTAATTAGCATATTACACTTTTATTATTATAAATTTAAATACTCATCTCTACAAAACCAGTGGAATGCAGCAGGTATTTTACTATGCCATTGCATACCATGTCTCATTGAAAACTCCTGACAACTCCACAAGGAAGTGGTATGTGCAATAAGATTTATAAGGACTAAGAAGTAGTGTTTCTGTTTTTTTATTTTTAAAAATAATGGCTCCTGATGGCAGAAGGCCCAAAAAGAATTTCAAGATTGGTTGAAACAGATTATTAAAGTCTCAGTGAGTAATGTAACCCACTATTATCCTATACTAGAGGCCCGAGGCACGAAATTCATGCAAGAGGCTCAGCTCAGGCCCCCCCCCCCCACCACCACCACCACCACAGCTGCCTCGGACCCTGGCTCCTGCTGCCACTGTCACTGCTTCATCCTGAAGGTCATCCGGAAGGACATCTGGTCTAACTAACATATTACGCTTTTATTTTTATAGAGCCAGAAGGATGTCCAGGCTATGCTAATTAGACTGGACAGCCAAACGATCTTCCAGACATCATTCCAGACATCCTTCCGGATGAAGCTGCCACAGCAGGGGCTGAGCAGAGGCGGTTAGGGGTGATCGGGAAGGCAGGCAGAGTGGTTAGGGGTGATCAGGCAGGTAGGGGAGTGGTTAGGGGTGATGAGGCAGACAGGCAGGTGAGCGATTAGGAGCCAGCAGTCCCGGATTGTGAGCAGGATGTCCAACTGCCAGTTTAGGCCCGATCCCGCAGGCAGTTGGACATCCCCCAAGGGGTCCTGCATTGTGAGGGGGTGCAGGCCGGGCTGAGGGAACACTCCCCCCCATGCAGGAATTTTGTGCATGGGGCCTCTAGTCCTATATAATAATAGACAAAGATTGAAATTGACCATACCTTCACTATGCCTCCCATTGGCTAATCAACAAGGTATGCAAATTAACCGCCAACAAAGATGGCGGTTAATTTGCATACGTAGGCGCGAAGGGTGGAGCAAAGACAAGGCGGCTCCGGCCGCCAGAGCTGTGAGAGGCTTGAAGGTGCCTCCGGCCAGAGCGAAGGCCTGAGTCCCGGGTGCAGGAGGAAAACCGGCGCCGGCAGCTAGGGGAAGGGAAGGCCTATTGCACGAATCTTTTCATGCAACAGGCCTCTAGTAGATAATAAAAGCCCAATATGCAAACTGTCCCCTCGGGCAGTCGGAGTTCGACGGAGATTTTGACCAGGAGTTCAACTGCTTGCTATGATGTGCGCTGACCACCAGGGGGCGGCATGAAACATGGCAGGCATTGGTGATGCGGTGCTGGCAGTGGGTGGCAGTGGAGGCCCTGCCAGTCCCAATGGGCCCCGATGAGAGTGGGATCGCGGCGGGATGGTGGAGCAGGTGAGCAGGTGGCGCCAGGTCAAGGCAGGTGCGAGCGGGGCCAATCACCCCGCCGATTGCCCTGCAGATGGCGACCAGCGGCGGTGGCAGTGGGGGGGCAGGGCTGCTGCTCAGCCGCCCGGCGCTGAGGGAGCTGGGTGGGGGACCCTGCCCTGATCAATTGCCCTGTAGGAGGGATGGTGGAGCAGGTGAGTGGGCGGTGCCAGACCAAGGCAGGTTGCCAGGTGGGGCTGTGGGGCTGCGAGGCTGAGGGCACAAGCTGGATCTGCGAGGCTGGGGGCCTGATCTCCACAGGCCACCCTGAGGGACCCCACCTATGCACGAATTCGTACACCGGGCCTCTAGTGTAATCATAAAATCCTTGGGCTATAGCTTGCTGGTCAGTATTTTAAGATGCTTTCTACACCATCCTTCCAAAGCAGTCTGTTAGTAGCCTGGCACATCTGTTTTTGTCTGGTGTGGTTTACTTATTGACTAGCTGGGTTAAAGAGGCAGAGATGTGTGGGTCCATGAAGATCTGACAGATGGTCCAAATGAAAGCTATCTGCTATATTCTAATAGCTATATATAATTAATTTGCCTTGCTGAAAATATATACAAGCCTTCTCAATACATGGGTGTTCTTGAGGGTCTATCTGTTCAACCACATTAATAAAAATATGTGGCAAGTACAGATTTAAGACACTGAATAGTTAGTATTTGTTAATAAAAGCAAAAAATTTACATAAGCAAAATAATAAAATTCTGCTGGAATCTGGGTATACAAATCTTACACTAAAAATACCACATTTACCTCACATTGGGTAGAATTATATTTCAGCTAATTTAATGATAAACTGTTTTAAATATCAACTTATGTTAGAAATTTTGACCATAATCTACCTAGAATGTATTGTAATACTCAAAATTCAATTATGAAACCAACACATCATAACCAAATAAGACTTATCCTGGCAACATAAAGAAGGTTAAACATTAGGAAATCTGTTGATGTATTTCTCAATATTGTCAAATTAGAAAATAAAATGAATATCCGAACAGTTACTATAAAGTTAATAAATCAGTAAACCTCTTACTAATTCTTAATAGGTTAGAATTAGCAAGACACTTATTTAATTTGGTAAAGATTAACTACCGTAACACCACAGCAAATATGGGATGGGTACAGGGTGGAGCGGGTCAATGGGAGAAAAAGAGGGACATCTGTAATACTTTCAACAATAAAGATAAATTTGAAAGAATATCCCATTTAACATCATACGAGGAAGCATCATCGTAATGTCAATAACTTTCACAAAATGTATTAGTATAAGTTTCATAGGTTGCCAGATATTAAAATCAACATATATAATCAATAGATTTTACATATAATAGCTTTCTTACACACCAACATTGACCAATTAGAAAAATAACATGGAAAACCAAAAGATTTCATTAATAACAGCATTAAAAACTTAGAATGTCTAAGAATAAACTTAACAGTAAATGAGCAAGAACAATATGAAAAAAACTAAAGAAAACTTTATTAAAGGACATAAAAGAAGATCTGAAAGTAGTTATATCATGTTTCTGGATGGGAAGAATCAATACTTTAAAGATGTAAGCTTTCATCAAAATGACTTACGAAGTTAATACAATCAAGGCTCTAACAAGCTAAGAAAACTGACAAACTGGTTCTAATATTCATTTGAAAAATGAATAACCAAGCAAGTTGGAACAAAAAGAAAATGAATGAGAGAATAAGTTAATCTACAGGACATCAAAACACACTATAAAACAAGAGTAATTAAACCTTGTGTGATCCTGGAGCAGAATTCAACAATGATCAAGGGAACCAAATAGTCCAGAACCAGATCTCTGGATATATGGAAACATGGTATGAAATAACAATAATATTTCAAACCTGTGGTGGGGAGTGGGGGGTAAGCTATTCAATAAATAGTATTTAAATAGTTTTAATAAATGTTTAAATAGGAAAGTTTTTTTTTAAAATATATTTTATTGATTTTTTACAGAGAGGAAGGGAGAGAGATAGAGAGTTAGAAACATCGATGAGAGAGGAACATCGATCAGCTGTCTCCTGCACATCTCCTACTGGGGATGTGCCCGCAACCCAGGTACATGCCCTTGACCGGAATCGAACCTGGGACCTTTCAGTCCGCAAGCCGACGCTCTATCCACTGAGCCAAACCGGTTTCGGCAGAAAAGTTTTAATAAATCTTAAAAATAGTTTAAATAAATGGTATATTAAATAGTGTATGCATAACTGACTACCCAATTGGGAGAAAATAAAATAGGTTTTTAAATGAATTCCATATATAGTAAAAAGCTCTATGAAAAAAAAACCAAAGTTATAAAACTCTAAGGTAGACAATATACAAAATGTCAAAGACATTAAGGGAAAGGTTATATTTTAGACTAGATAAAAATTTAAAATTATTGTAAACCAAATACCACAAAGTTTAAAAACTTTCAATAAACTAAGAAAAATATTTACTATATGTGTAACAAAGGATTAATGTATATTTCATCTGGAAAGAACAACTACATAAATTTAACGGCACACTAGGAAATGGACACAGTGTGAATAGACAATTTACAGAAGAATTTAAATGGACCAAAAAAATATGTATTAGTTATCTATTACCACATTACTCCCAAACTTAGCTGCTTACAGCATAAATACTTATCATCCTTTACAGTTTCTGTGGGTCAGGAATCTGGGAGCATCTCAGGTTACAGTGAAGATGCCCACCAAGGCTGCAGTCATCTCCACACTCTACTGGGCTGCAGGATGCACACAAGGTGGTCCACTCACATGCCTGGCAAGTTCATGTTGATTGTCGGCAGAAGGCCTTAATTCCTAGCCACTTTGACCCTCCATGGGGCAGCTAGAATGTCCTGAAGACATCAAGCCTGGCTTCCCCCAAAGCAAGATCCAAAAGAGCTCAGGGCAGAAGTGGTAAGACTTTTTATCACCTACCCTCAAAAGACATACTTCATCATTTCTGGTTACACAGGTTAGCACTATTCAATATGGGAGGGAATTACACAATGGCTTAAGACTCAGGAGACAATAATTAATTGGGACCATCAGAGGCTAGCCAGCATATAACCACGAGCAGCGATACTTGCTTAAATCCAGCAGTAGTCAAAGAAATGCAAATTAAAATAATGAGGTATCATTTTTTTCAACTTTTAGATAGGTAAGAATTTCAAAGATTATTCCAGTGTTGGCAAAGAAGTGAGGAAATGAGTACTACTGGTAAGATGGTAAACTAGGGCAGCCTTTTTAAATGACAAATTAACAATAACTATTAATTTCACAGGCACACATTCAGTCCAGAAATTTCACTTCTAGAAGTAGCTCCATATGTTTAGGGCAGGAAAGGTATGTATAAGTATACTGCATTATTTATGATGACAAAAAATTGGAAACAAATTATATTATGGGTAAAAATATGTTGATGTATCTGTACTATGAATACCAGGTTACAGTCTAAAAACCTGACAAGATTTCTGTGTTAAGATAGCAAACTGAATGTACATAACTAATTTCACTCCTTCTTCCAGCCCCAGTAAAACTATATGGAATTTTTCCCGTTTCCTTTTTTTCTTTAACCCATAGAGATAGGAAAAACAGGAGAGAACAGCAACAATATTTTTGTAAGCTAGAGAACAGATGGATGAGAAGTAACTTTTACCAAACCAGAAAAAGCTAAATTTAAGCCAGCAGTGGAAAGCTGAACGTCAACCTGATTTACACAGTACAACACCCTGAAGACTCAGAGACGGAACAGCAGGTACCTCTAGAAAGGGATGTAGTTAGCTAAAATAAGGCTCAGTGAAAACTAAGAATCAGGAAGATCCCTTAATCTAGCCGTGGGCAAACTACGGCCCGCCGGCCGCATCCGGCCCATTTGAAATAAGTAAAACTATTGAAAAAAAAACACCGTACCCTTTTATGTAATGTTTACTTTGAATTTATATTAGTTCACACAAACACTCCATCCATGCTTTTGTTCCGGCCCTCCGGTCCAGTTTAAGAACCCATTGTGGCCCTCGAGTCAAAAAGTTTGCCCACCCCTGCCTTAATCCCTTCTTCCCACTCTGTATAATTCTGGAGGACATATCTGAGAAAGGGGAAAGAGTCTTTGCATTGGAAGTTGACTGCCCCAGCCGAGGACATGGAAACTTACCAGAAAATAGTTGGAATCTGGGGTAAGTGACCATATACATATCCAATGACCAATGCTGGAACCTTGCAGAGGCTGGCAGCCACAACTGTACCTTCCAGGCAGGAAACAGGAGAAGTATTCTCTGGGAAATGTGACCAGCCCAAGAGGAAAAATCTAGAGAGAACAACCCTGGAAATTCCCTACAAACAGCCCAATGAGATCACTCTTCAGTGACACTCAAATCTGGCAGGCCCATGTCTACACCCAGAGCTTCTAATCAGCTTTCAATTCCCACTGTTAATCATGAGGACACATCCAAAGATTAACATATATCTCAGGAAGGCATCTGACATGGAAGAAAGACCAACGTGGAAAAAAAATTTTTGAGGAAACAAACAGGGAGGAAAAAACTCTGAAAAGTAAACTATTAATAATATCCTCAGAGAGAGAGGGGGGGAGACACTGCATCTATAAAACAACAGGACGCTGCCCTCGCTGGTGTTGTTCAATGGTTAGAGAGTTGACCCGGGCACTGAAGGATCTCGGTTCTATATCCTGGTGAAGGGCATGTACCTGGATTACAGGTTCCAACCATGGCCCCGGTCAGGACGCATGCAGGAGGCAACAGAATCAATGTGTCTCTCTTATATTGATGTCTCTCTCCCCCTCTTCCCTCCCTCTCTCCACTTTCCCTAAAAATCCATGGAAAAAATATCCTCAGGTGAGAATTTAAAACAAACAAACAAACAGAAACAATGAGCCAGACTAGTGTGGCTCAGTGGTTGAGAGTTGATCTATGAACCAGGAGGTCACAGTTCCATTCCTGGTCAGGGCACATGCCTGGGTTCCAGACTCAATCCCCGGTGTGGGGCATACAGGTGGCAGGTGATCAATGATTCTCATCATTGATGTTTCTTCTCTCTCTCCTCCCTTCCTCTCTGAAATCAATAAGAGTATAATTTTTAAAAAGATAAAATAAGAAGCTATTTAAAAATAGAAACAATCAGAAAACAAAGTACACTCAGAAAAGAGAACCAAATGACAGAGATGGAAAACAGCAAAAAAAACTAAGAGCAGAAGTCCAGGACATCCACTATCCAAATTTAAAAAAAAAAAAATAGAGGGCGGGGGAGGGGGGGACTTCCAGAAAGAGAAGACAGAGAATACAGAGGGAGGAAATCATGAGTGAACTAACTCGATTTCCAGAACGGAATGTCATGTTTCCAGACTGAAGCACCCACCAGGATGAAAGCAGGTGTACCCTTCAGCAAATCTCTGTGGGACTTCAGAACACGGACAAAAGCTCCTACAGTCTGTGAGGATGGAAGAACAGGCCATATAGAAAAGACCAGAATGGCTTTGGAATTCTCATCAGTGACACTGGAAGCTAGAAGGCAATAGAGCAATGTCTTCAAAATTCTAGAGAAAATGTTTTTCAATACATGCTCAGCTAAATTACCTATCAAGGACTAAGGTAAAATAGTCCCAAAAGTATGGTTTCCATGTAACCATTTTCAGGACTCTGTATATCCACCAAAATGAGGGCATAGATCAAGAAAGAAGGAAACATGGGATGGAGAGAACAGGAGACACAACTCAGGGGAGAAGCAAAGGTAAGCGTCAGGATCATCATACAGTTCTAAAAAATAAAGCTTATTTTTCTTAAACAATGAAGAAAATCATGATTAAATAACACAACTTTCAGTGGTGAACAATATTTATAAAGGTATAATAATGGAAATATTGAATACTGAATTAACTAAAAATTATAACAACTACATTGGAAGGGGTGTGTGTGTGAAAGAGACAAATGGCAAAGAACTCAACGCTCAACGTCATACAAAAAGACAAGTAGATGATGTCTAAAATGGATTTTAAAAATGCCAATATATGCATTTTTTTTATATTTAGAAATGTGAAGGCTTATACATGGCAACATAGCTAAGGGTAACGAGTTTATCTTTGAGAAAAAGGACTGGGGAAAGTGGGTACACATGAGGCCTGGAACCACTGTATTTTGTTACTTAGCTTTCCGATGCTAGTTTAGTTTTCAAAGTATGCGTATGTATTCATTTGCTGAAATAGATATTAATTTAAAAATCAGAAAACTGAAGTTAATCTTTATTTTACTGATATGACAAAGCTTTCGATACTTTGGCAAATCAAAAAGTAAATTTAAGGAATGCGAAGAAATAACTGTAGTGTCAGTACTAAACAGCCCTAGACAGCTGTTTGCCATATTGAAGTTATTTTTAAAACGTGCCAATACACTAACAATTCATGTCATTTCTGAAACAGGTTTCCTCCTTTGGCCACTCTCTATTCCCTCCAATTCCCTCATAACCATGTCTATATACCCCAATGTATGCCTGTCACCTCTCTTGTCTTCATCTTTAGATTTTTAAACTGTTTCAAAATCCCTCCCCCCCCTGACCTTCTCGCACACCCACTAACAATCCCTAATCTTAAATGAATCCAACAATCTGTTTTAGTCCTGCTTTCTCATGGCTGAAAAAATAGATACTTTATTGTAAATTCATGATTTTCAAACTCATTTGAAAGTCAGTACTGATCAGTTCTCTTACTCATCAACTGCTTTCTTACCATGCACCATTGTTCTTGGGCCTCCCATCTTCTTTTGCTTTCCTTCTGATATCACTCCCTGATGATGGCTTAATTTCCGATTTCACCAAGAAAATAACAGCATTCGGGCTTTATTTCCAAATGCACTCATCCTTCCCTTTCCTTTTGTTCAAAGCAAGAAAACATCCCTACTTCTTTCTGAGACTTTAGACATCTACCTGACTTCTTCACCTCGATTCTCCCCTTACCCAGAGTTTACCCATAAGCATTACCCAGAGTTTTGTCCTCAACAGGTTGATCTCATTCCATTTGTTCTCTGAGGATGTCTTCATTAACAATTATGGTTTTAAGGAACAGAATTAGTTCATGTTTCTAAGTTGATGATAGAATACCTAGTCCTGACTTGTTTTCATGTTGGATGTCCAAATGTACCTCAAAAACAACATAAAGAACATCTTTCCCCAAACCTGTACCTCCTATGTTATGTCAGTTAATCAAAGCATCAGTATCCTTAGTCACCAAAGCCAGAAATCATCCTAGACATCTTTCTTATTCTTCCCTGATACCTGATCCATTACTTTAGTGCCTGACACATAGTAGGGACTGAACAAATATTTACTGAATGAGTGAGCAACATTTACCCATTTTTATTTCCATTTTCCTAGATTTTCTCCTTCCACAGCAGTCAGGTCCTTACCATCACTTGGATGTCACTCCGTCAGCCATTGTCATTTTCCATGTTTTTTCTTCACTGATTACCATTTCCCTGAGTTTACAGCATATTCAAGAAAATAAATTTCTTTCCCTAAGCAATTGTCACATTTCTATCTCACCTTTCTTTCCTCTCTCCCCAGGCTTCTTTTAAGGTCTATAGCTCATTTCTTGACAAGACTAATTTAACTAGAGTATCTTTATAGTGGGGTGAGTTCTAAACTATTGTTGGGGATTTTGACTACAAGCATTCCTCCCCTCCACCTCTGATCCTCAAACCTCAAGGGCTCCAAGAGCAGATCTCAGGGCAATCTGTTCTGAGAGGAAACCCTTCTGGTAAGCCCATTGAGACCCTAGTCAAGAACACACCCATTGTTTTGAAGAAGCCCTAAGGCCTGGGAAATAATAAAAATACAGGTAAACACTGAATGCATAATAGCTAGTATTTATCAAGCACTTGCTGTTGCTGAGAAATTCACATCAATTATCTTAAGCCCCTTAAAGAGCACCTGAACAGGTACTATTACTTATTACTTCCCATTTTACAGAAAACTAAATTTTAGAGAGAAATAACATGCTCCAAGTCAATAATGTAGATTCTTGAGCCAGCGTTCAAACTGGAAGTCTAAATGCCTAACTATTCTTAATCATTCCATTACATTCTCTTGGCTGTACCACACCAGGCTCTACAAGAAATAACAAGGACATAGTCATCCCCCAAGAAGCATGCAGACTAGTCAAGGCAGTAAGACCAAACTAGAGCTCGGGAGCTGGAAGGTGGTGGGCCGGGATGTGGACGTAAGAGCAAGACAGGAACTGTAGTTTGAGACAAGATTCTGGATAATTTGGACTTTATTTGTAGTCTCTAGGGATCTATTTTTTTTTTAATATATATTTTATTGATTTTTTACAGAGAGGAAGGGAGAGAGATAGTCAGAAACATCGATGAGAGAGAAACATCAATCAGCCGCCTCCTGCACATCCCCCACCGGGGATGTGCCAGCAACCCAGGTACATGCCCTTAACCGGAATCGAACCTGGGACCTTCCAGTCCGCAGGCCGACGCTCTATCCACTGAGCCAAACCAGTTTCGGCTAGGGATCTACTTAAGGTTTGTGTGCACAGCATTGTAATACAACTTCTTTGGGAAGATCATTTCAGTAGCACGTTGTAGGACTGGCAGCGTAGGGAGTCTGAAAGAATGTGTATTTATTTCATAGGAGACTTAAGATAGTTCTGAAACATGGTCACAAGTTCTTGACCCTGAGAGAGAAATTGTAGATATGAGAAGGGAATAGATTTCAGAAACAGAATCAACTCAAGTTGGTCTTGGCAAAATAATTATACCTAAGCAATGTAACTGAAAATGTAAGTATTTATGTCTCAGTGACTAGAGCCTGGGTAACATTTTTCACTGAAATTTAGAAACTAACTTTGGTTGACAGGCTTACTGTCATGCATGTGCGCACATTTATGTACACATACACCACACATATACACATATATAGTAAGAACATTTGAAATAAAGATCTAGGAATGAAAATATAAGTTAAGGAGACCAAGATGGCGGTGTAGGGTGTAGACCTGTGCATGCTGCCTCCTACAACATCATTGAAACTACCAACTATAAGAGAAACAACCACCATTCAGAACCATGGGGAAGTTGGCACAGTGGAAGTTCTACAACTGGAAGGAAAGAAAGAAGCGCAGTGAGACTGAGTAGGAGCTACAGAGGCACCAAGAACAGAGGTACAGAATCTCGCGCCAGGCGGGCTGCAACTGGATGCGTGGTTTTTTTCAATCGGAAGGGGTTACAAACTGTTGAATTCACTGGGCTTGTCCGGTCGGGTTTCTGAGGCCCCAGACCCTACGGGGAGAGGCAGCACGGCCTTGCAGCGGTTGGAAAGCAAGGGAGGCTCTGTCACGCAGCTGCTCACTGGCACTAGGGGACGCGAAGTCCCGGAGTCCCAGAGAAGCGAGGAGCCCCGGAAAAGCCATTGCTATTTGCTCCGCCCTGATGACTCCCTGAGACCCCACCCTACTCAATTTACATCCCCATCCAAGCCTTGACAGTGGCACAAAAAGACCCACCTGTGCTTTTGAAGCATAACCCAACAAATTGCAGACTTCAACTCCTCGCACCCATAAGAGACACACTCAAGAAGCAGACCCAGGAGAACCAAGATGGTGGCGTAAGTTACAGACCTGTGCATGCTGCCTCCCACAACAACATCGAAACTACCAACTATAGGACAAAAAGCTATCATTTGGAACCATGGGAAAGCTGGCTCAGTGGAAGCTCTACAACTAGAAGGAAAGAAAGAAGAGCATTGAGACTGAGTAGGATGTGCAGAGGCACCAAGTACAGAGCCCAACCCAACAAACTGCAGATTTCAACTCCTCGCATCCAAAAGAGACACACTCAAGAAGCAGAACCAGGTTCGGAGGAAGCTGGAGCCGGACCAGGATGGGCTGGCGACATGGAATCGCTTTACCAGCAAACGCACAAGCACGTCCACTAGTTCCAGTCTCACATGGGACGCAGGGAGACAGCAGACAAGCAGTCTGTGCACTTAGTAGAAAACAAAATCCAAGCAAGCATACCAGATATTCAGCCACTAAGAACGCCTGGAGATTTTGTCCAGCAAGGAGCGGCCCAACAAAAGACAAGAGGTGAGGTCGGGATGGCCCCGGTGAGGCCAAAACTGCCCCGGAGAGGTCGGGACGGCCCCGGTGAGGTTGAAATGGCCCTGGTTAGAGCAGGATGGCCCGGAGGAGGTTTGGGACCTCCCCGGTGAGGTCGGGATGGCCCCGGTGAGGTTGAAAGAGCCCCGGTGAGGTCGGGACAGCCCTGGTGAGGTAGGAATGGCCCCCGTGAGGTTGAGATGGCACTGGTGAGGTCGAGACGGCCCTGGTGAGGCCAAAACGGGCCCGGAGAGGTTGGGACAGCCCCGGTGAGGTTGCAATGGTCCTGGTTAGATCGGGACAGCCTCGGTGAGGTTGCAATGTACCTGGTTAGATCGGGACAGCCCCGGTGAGGCCACGACGGCCGCGGTGAGGTTGGGACAGCCCCGGTGAGGTTGCAATGGTCCTGGTTAGATCGGGACAGCCTCGGTGAGGTTGCAATGTACCTGGTTAGATCGGGACAGCCCCGGTGAGGTTGGGACAGCCCCGGTGAGGCCACGACGGCCGCGGTGAGGTTGGGACGGCCCCGGTGAGCTTGAAATGGCCCTGGTTAGATCGGGACAGCCCCAGTGAGGTTGAGACGGCCCCGGGGAGGTCGGGATGGCCCCGGTGAGGTAGTGACGGCCCGGTGAGGTTGGGACAGCCCCAGTGAGGCCACAACGGCCCCGGTGAGGTAGGGACGGCCCCAGTGAGGTCGGGACAGCCCTGGTGAGGCCAAAGTGGCCCCGGTGAGGTCGAGACGGCCCCGGTGAGGTCAGGACGGCCCCGGTGAGGTCAAAACAGCCCTGGTGAGGTTGGGACGGCCCCGGTGAGGTTGAAATAGATAATAAAGATCAATATAAACTGATGAACAAAAATAGATGCAGAGGCAGAGCAGCATTGAACAGACTGTCAAACTACAGTGGGAAGCCTGGGAAGGGTTTGTGGGGGGAGGGAGGGAAGGTTTAAGAGATCAAACGAAGGACTTATATGCATGCATATAAGAATAACCAATGGACACAAAACACTGGGGGAGGGGGGGAGGGGAGGCCGGGGGAATGTCAAGGGTGGGAAAAAAGGAGACATATGTAATACTCTTTGTAATACTTTAATAAATAAAAATTATTTAAAAGAAAATATAAGTTAAAATCAAGATAATGCGAGACTTGACTATGGAAAGTTTTGTTAGTAGATACCGAGTACCATTGTTAGGTTAGGTGGCTCAGGAGGCGGCGTAGGAAATAAAGAGAGTCGAGTGAATCAGAAAAGGAAAGGTTTTATTCTGCGTCCCCAGGCGACCCACGAACCCCAAAGACAAGACCCCTGAATTCGCCCCCACAGGGAGGGGGGGCTTTTTTTTATACTGCAGTTGGGTGAGGGGCGGGGACATGAGCTGAGGAAGTTTCTGCCACAGGGGGTCAGCAGGGTATTCAGGAAGGAGTCAGTATCTGTGTCTGGCACGCTGATCTGTTTGAAATTCCAGGGAGAGTCCATTATCTCATCACACGTCTGCATGCATCTGATCCTGGGCTCTCTCCCGACCTAACATCCATTACTTGCAAAGCAATATGCTACGAAGTCTTGCAAATAAATTGTACCTGCCCTTGAGAGCAACACCAAATAGTCCTTTTTATTTAGTTTCTAATTCTTTGCTGAATCTGAGATAGTAAATAACTAATACTCTTCATTTCCATTTCCACAGGCATTGCCTACACCTGTGCTGCCCAGTATCACAGGCACTAGCCAGGTATTACAACTGATCACTTAAAAGGTGGCTACTTGCCCTAGCTGGTTTAACTCAGTGGGTAGAGTGTTGGCCTGTGGAGTGAAAGGTCCTGGGTTTAATTCCGTCAGGGGTAAATGCCTAGGTTGCGGGCTTAATCCCCAGTGGGGGGTGTGCAGGAGGGGTGTGATGATTCTCTCTCATCACTGATGTTTCTATTTCTTTCTCTATCTCCCTTCCTCTCTGAAATCAATAAAAAAAAAGATGGCTACTCTTGAGTGGAGATGTGATGAAAGTGTAAAATACACACTGGATATCAAAGACAACAGGAAAAGCAGAATGTAAAATATTGCAATAATTTTTAATATGGGATTACATGTTAAAATATTTTAGAGCTACTAGGCTAAATAGTAAAATCAATTTTACTGATTTCTTTTACTCTTTAAAATTTGGCTAGAGTGGCGGGAAGAAGAGAGTAAAGATGAGATAAATGGTGATGTAAGGAGACTTGACTTGGGGTGGTGCACACAATACAATATACAAATGATGTATTATAGAATTGTACACCTGAAACCTATATAATTTTGTTAACCAATGTCACCCCATTAAATTCAATAAAAAAATAAAACTTGGCGCTAGAAAATTACATCTTGCTCACATATTCTATTGGTCCAGCCGTGGGCAAACTACGGCCCACAGGCCGGATCTGGCCCGTTTGAAATGAATAAAACTAAAAACAAAAAAGACCGTACCCTTTTATGTAATAATGTTTACTTTGAATTTATATTAGTTCACACAAACACTCCATCCATGCTTTTGTTCCGGCCCTCCAGTCCAGTTTAAGAACCCATTGTGGCCCTCGAGTCAAAAAGTTTGCCCACCCCTGAGTCTAAACTCTAAGGACCTTATCCACAGATTACCTTGGACTTTATTACAAAGAGTAATTAGCAATTATTCCTACCACTCCTTAATTCTTCTCTTGTTAGTATTTCTGTGTCTGGCCAACCATCTACATTCCTTATTACTTGAAACCATATCCTTTACTGTGAGGATTATGAATGATTGTGGAGTTTGGATAAGGAAGAGGACCGTGATTCGACTGGAAGTCTTTTTTTTTCAATACCTTGAAACAGAGAACATCACACAGAGAGATAGCATAACGTACACATTTCCCGACTGGTGAATAAGATCTAGAAATGCCCCTCCCCCGAATTCCCCAATTTCCAAGCCAGTAAGGCTGGACTTCCTTTGCCCAGGTTCATCTTTCCTCCTCACTACAGTGACCTCCCTTCTGTTACAGCAGGACGAAAGTGTTTGCCTATCCTATCAGTAGTTACTGTTACCGAATTTCTGCTGTCTCCTTGACTCATTTTAATTGCACAACTGCCCATGCAGGGGCCACAAAAAAAAGTGAAGTAGCCATTTAGCTTTATAACTAGTCACATTCTTTATTTAAGGCAGAAAAATGGAAGTCTTCGACCCCAAGAAGCACTTTTTAAAGGAATATGATCTTTATTCTCTACTCAACTGATTTTCTTCCTTTAAAGAAACCTGATTTAAGAGGGCTATTCATTTTATATTTAAAAACCACTTATGAAACAATTTGTACAAGGGATTTGTAAAATTTTACTAGATCTTGATAATAAAACCAGTAAGTTTAAAGAACAGCAACAATGAAACAAGGGTATTTTGAGGCTAGTGTAACTATATATATGTATAAAACAAACTAAATAGTTGAAAATAGCTCATTAAAAATATAGTCACGGAAACTTACTTTTATGTTTTAGAAATCATACTATCAAATATTTATTTTGCTCCAGCCTTGTTTTATTAATAAACTAGAGGCCTGGTGCACAAAAATTTGTGCACTCGGGAGGAGGGGGGGGGGGTCCCTCAGCCCAGCCTGTGCCCTCTCGCAGTCTGGGACCCCTCGGAAGATAACAACCTGCTGGCTTAGGCCTGCTCCCGGGTGGCAGAGGGCAGGTCCAATCCCTACGTGCAGCCCCTGGTCGGGCTCAGAGCAGGGCCGATTGGGGAGTTGGGGCGCTGCCCCGTCATGCACAAAGCAGGGCGGATGGGGAGGTTGCCATGCCACCCTCAGTCACGCTCAGGGTAGGGCCAATTGGGGGGTTGGGGCACCGCCCCCTGTCACACTCAAGGCAGGGTAGATGGGGAGGTTGCAGTGCCACCACCTATCACGCACAGAGCAGGGCCAATCCAGGGGTTGGGGCGCTGCCCCCTGTCACCCACCGAGCAGGGCCGATCAGGGGGTTGGGGCGCCGCCACTCTCACACTCAGGGCAGGGCCGATGGGGAGGTTATGGCTCTACCGCGTCACATACAGAGCAGGGCCCATGTGGGGGGGAGGGGGGGAGTTGGGGCACCACCCCTGTCACACACAGAGCAGGGCCGATCAGGGGGTTGGGGTGCCACACCCTGTCACACACAGAGCCACAGGGCAATCAGGGGGTTGGGGAGCTCCTCCCTATCAGGCACAGAGCAGGGCTCATCAGGAGGTTGGGGCGCCTTCCCCTGTCACGAACAGAGCAGGGCGGATAGGGAGATTGTGGCCCCGCCCCGTCACACACAGAGCCACAGGGCGATCAGGGGGTTTGAGCGCTGCCCTGTCACTGCTGATCCCAGTGCCGGTGCCGGGAGGCCTCGCATCTCCGCTAATCCCGGTGCTGGGAGGCATATTACCCTTTTACTATATAGGACAGAGGCCTGATGCACGGTTGGGGGCCGGCTGGTTTGCCCTGAAGGGTGTCCTGGATCAGGGTGGGGGTCCCCACTGGGGTGCCTGGCCAGTCTGGGAGAGGGACTGATGGCTGTTTTCAGGCTGGCGGGTGACTGAAGCTCCCAACCGCTCCTTTTTTTCTTTTTTTTAAAATTCTGGGCCAGCTTTAGCTCTGGCTCCAGCTCTGAGGCCTCTGCTGCTGAAAGCAGGTATCTGGTTTGTTTGGGTTCTATAATCGAAACACTGTATCAACTCCAGCTCTGAGATCCCGGCTGGCTGAAAGCAGGTTTCTGGGCTTTTGTTTAGCTTCTATATTTGTAACAATGTTTCAAACTGCAAGCTCAGAGGCCAGCAAGGCAGGCGGGGAACATTGATTTCCTCCGTCACTGAAGCAAGCAAGCCTCATGTTAGCTTCAAGCTGCCTGTCTGCCGGCCACCATCTTGGCTGGCAGTTAATTTGCATATCCCCCTGATTAGCCAATGGGAAGGGTAGCGGATGTATGACTAATTACCATGTTTCTCTTTTATTAGATAGGAAGGTTGTTTTGATTAGAATTTGATTTTTTAATAGTTTATATTGAAGTTTGGTATTTTAAACAAAATACTTTAAAGTATAAGGCATTTTAGAAATCAGAGTATTATACTCTTGTTTTATAGATGAGCTTTAAGTGATATTCCCAAGGTCACATACCTAAGTGATGGAAGCAAAACTGAACACATGTATGTTGACCCCAAGTTCAGCTTGTTCCACTGTATTATGCTTCCTTAGTCCTTCTTTAACTTTTATCTGGTTAAAGGAAAAAAAGAAATATTCAAAACTATACAACTGGAAAATTATGGTATCGGGACTAATAATGCTTTGTTGTTCCATTTATTTGAAATGGAAGTGTTTTTAGTAATATGAATAGATGTGAAGCTGGATGGATGGGAACGGGCAGATCCCACTCATCAAGCAGAAAATAAATCCTGTTAAAATGGTGGTAGGTATCAGAGGCTCATATAATTTACTAGAAATTTCCAACAGATTCTTTATCTTTTAGCAAAGACTGTTAAGGAGAATGAAGTCTGGAATGGGGGTGGGGGGGGTCTGTTATTCTCTTCAGCTTGATCAAAACTGAAAATATTTTATTTGAAGGTACTAAGTGTTTTAATGAACATACCACTGTGGAATGGAAGGTTTTGACGTAAATAACTACATATATTATCCTATATTTAAACTATATTTTTGGAAGTTAATATAACTATGGATATCATGCTAGGACATCATTGCAGTGAAACTATTCCCTGTAAGCCTATATTTTGGTCACTATTAATGGGTAAACAAGATAGCATCTGATATCTATTACCACGAATTACTTATTTCTCAAAAGTTTCTAAGTTATCTACAATAGGAGTAATAATAGAGGGTTGTACTCTTTCTGCTTTAGTTTCTTCTTCTTAAAAGAGCAAACCTTATTTTGCATCTTCCGGGATTATTTTTTCCTGTTCAAGTCTTTATTAGTAATCTATTATGTGTCAGGTACTCTTCTGGATTCAAAGAATATAAATATGACTAATACCTATAGTATGCTTAAAATTTCAACTAAAATAAGTGGTGAAAGCAAACATATCCTGAGGATACTGTACTCTAACATACTAATTGTACCTAGTAAGCTGCTAAAGAGGACTCAGTTACACAAAGACTGTCTTACTCCTCTGGGAGAGATTTAGTTGTTGAGGTTGAGAAGTGAGACATCCTTTAGAATACTTTTTAAAAAATGAAAGTAAGTCTAATATCAGTCATAAGTTAAACTTTCGCCAGTATTAACGATTAGATAATAGCCATCTAAACAAGATTCAGAATAGGTGAGAAAGTTGCCAAAGACTAATTTCATTTTACTTCAAATTTGCTCTGTGCCATCCTTGGTTAGTCATCAAATCATGGGGTATTTTTGCATGGTACCATTTTTGTCAATTATGACCATAGAAGATCGACTTTCAGTTTACAACAAAAACAAAGAAAGGCAAGGGAATAAATTAAATATATGCAGTCTTGGATTTTGAAGATAACAGCAGATGAGCAAAATCCATAGGCTTGTATCAGAAGCATATAAACACGTTTCTTCTTAATTCTAAAATTGAGCACTTATAAAAGGGATGGATAGAAATAAGCAAAGACAAGTATTCTCTCCTTTACTCAAGACAAGACCATTTCCTAGAGTTGAATCAAAAGATAAATGTTATAACTTCATAAGAAAACTTAAGCTTCACTTACTCATTTAATAAAAGCGTTCAGCTCTCTCAATTAAATGTATTTATGTGTATATATATATTTACACTAATAAAAGACAAAGATGCTAATTGACCGTAACTTTGCAACACCCAAGCCACGCCCACCAGCCAATCAGAGCGACTATATTAACCTAACCAAGATGGCGGCCGGCAGCCACGGACCTGGAGCAAGCAGGAGGCTTGGTTGCCCTGGCGATGGAGGAAACCAGGCTTCCCGCCTGCTCTGGCCGGCTGTGGCGTCCGCAAAAGGCAAGGAAGTTTCAATTATAAAAGCTAAATAAATCCCAGATACCTGCTTCCAGCCAGCCTTCACTGGGAGCTTGGGTGGCTGGGGGATGTGGCCAACCTGCAAACAGCCATCAGCTCCTCACTCAGGATGGCCACACCCTCATAGGGTGAGGGTCCTTGCTGCGGGGCTTGGCCAGCTGGCAAACAGCCATCAGCCCCTCAGCCAGGCTAGCCAGGCACCCCAGCAGGGACCCCTACCCTGAAGGGGCTGTGGCCAGCCTGCAAACAGCCATCAGCCCCTCACCCAGGATGGCCACACCCTCATGGGGGTGAGGGTCCCCGCTGGGGGGCGTGGCCAGCCTACAAACAGCTCTCAGCCCCTCACCCAGGCTGGCCAGGCACCCAGCAGGGACCCCTACCCTGAGGGGGCTGTGGCCAGCCTGCAAACAGCCATCAGCCCCTCACCCAGGCTGGCCACATCCTCATGGGGTGAGGGTCCCTGCTGGGGGGCTTGGCCAGCCTGCAAACAGCCATCAGCCACTTACCCAGGCTGGCCAGGCACCCCAGCAGGACCCCCCCTCCCTGAAGGGGGTGTGGCCAGCCTGCAAACGGCCCTCAGCCCCTCACCCAGGCTGGCCAGGCACCCCAGCGGGACCCCCACCCTGATCCGGGACACCCTTCAGGGCAAACCAGCCGGCCCCCACCAATGCTCCAGGCCTCTATCCTATATAATAAAAGGGTAATATGCAAATTGACCCTAACAGCAGAGTGACTGGGTATTACTGGTCACTATGACACACACTGAACACCAGGGGGCAAACGCTCAATGCAGGAGCTGCCCCCTGGTTGTCAGTGCACTCCCACAGGGGGAGCTCTGCTCAGCCACTAGCCAGGCTGCCAGCTGCCAGTACAGCGGTGGTGGTGGGAGCCTCTCCCGCCTCCTCAGCAGTGCTAAGGATGTCCGACTGCAGCTAGGCCTGCTCCCCGCTGGCAAGTTGACATCCCTCGAGGGCTCCGGGCTGCCAGAGGGATGTCTGACTGCCAGCTTAGGCCCAATCCCCGCGGGAAGCGGGCCTAAGCCAGCAGGTGGTCATCCCCCGAGGGGTCCCAGACTGCAAGAGGGCACAGGCCAGGCTGAGGGACCCTCCCGAGTGCACACATTTTTGTGCACCGGGCCTCTAGTATGTGTATATATGTATATCTGTATCTCTAGAAGGAAAAGTTTCTTCCTATTAAAAATGCTTTTAAAGGATCCCTAATATGTTTATATACCCAAATAATTTGTTACTTATACTTCACAAGGAATATCATTTTATTACTATAATCACAATATCATAATTTCTGTACAGGAATGTATAAATGAACAATAATCAATGCATTGATAATTCATTTCATAAAGAGGGTGAACACACTATGGAACATATAAAGAAAAAATTTTGTAAAATTTCTGACCTTGAAGTGCACTTTTTAGTGCAAGTATTTAAGACACAATAGTGTTCAATTCAGCAAAGTACTGCAGAATGTCATGCCACAGTCCAGTTAATTCAGAGGGTCAGGACATGCAGCTTGTAATAAAATGTCAGACTGTGTATATATATATATATGTATATATATAAACACACATATATATATGTATATGTGTGTATATATATATATGTACACACACATATATATACACACACACACACACATATATATATAAAAACCACATGTAATTCATAAAATATATAGTGGTTATTTAGATGGTTTTAAATGATTTCACTGTGGAATCAGCATAACTGGAACAAACTTCCAAGATCTTAAAAGGAGCAATCTTCCTGCTAGGCAATGGCTTTGGCTTCAGGTAGAAATGCCTCCCAGTATTTTATTAGCTGTGAATAATAATAAAGATAAAAGATAGTCTCATTACCTTTTTGTCATTTATATGCATATATCTTGTAGAGCGTTAAAAAAACCCTATACAAATAGCTAGCAGTGATTAACATTTTACTAAAGTCTGGTTATTAAAATCATTTTAATTCCATTATCTGAAGTTTATCAATATAATTCATGTATGAATTATTTAACTTATTAATGACTTCTGGCTAATTTGTTTTTTTATGTAAGCAATATAATTTTAAAAATATCCAAAACAAGATATTTTTATTTTATGCAAAACTGTAAATAAAAACAGATTGTTAGTATAAAACAGATTACCTTAAATAAAACTACAATGAGCTTTTCCAATATAAAATGATAACATCTAAATCAGAGAATATTCATATGTTATGTTATTGCTAGCCAAAAAGAATGAGAAAAAAAGAGGGAGAAAAAGACTGACCAAGAATGGGAAAAGAGCCTGGGAAGAATGAGCTGCCAGTCTTTCCTGGATACTCCAGAGAATAGATTGAAGTAAAAACTAAGGTTACATTTAAATAATTCCTTTAAAAACAAACTTACATAACCTATTTATAATCATATTTAAAAAGTCTTATTTTATGAATTAAGTATTTAAAATGAAAATACATATTTTGAAGATACAATGTTATCACCTAATTAAAAAAATTATATAGGCAAGCTTCTAAATCCACATATTTAACTGGAGAAAGAAACCCTTCTACTCAAGACATTAAATAATTTGATCTATTATTCAAATTTATATAAAAACAGAAAAAAACCCACCTCTGCTATTATCTTGTCAAAGTCTTTGATTTAATCTAACATGAATACCATTGTCTCTGCGGGTTAAGGAGACAAATACCACTACTTGTGGCATACAATCACCACCAACCACATAAAATAAAACAAAAATCAAAACAGTATTTTTAAAAATCTAAAGAATATTATTTTTAGTTTAAGTTCTGTCTTTCATGGAAGAGAAGAATTATAATAAGAATTTACTCAAACAGGTACCATCAATAGGAAAATAAAATTAGGAAGATAAGAAAAGGGAAAAGTAGCTCAGTATATTTTTCATAACCTAAAATTGAAAAAAGTCTATCTCAGCTAGTGGTTAGAAAGAGTAGAGGCAAAAAGGAGTCGAGAGTTTCCAATTCCTTTAGCTACCATTTTTTCCTTTGCTGTTATTCATTTTCTCTACTTCATTTCTTATTCCTCTTTAAGTTTAAAAGCTCCTTTCATTGACTACCATCTTTAAAATGAAAAGTATACCAAAAGTAAATTCTAGAAAAAGTTTGTTATAAAAAAATTGGCTTACCTGTTGTTGTGTTTGTACTAATGATTCTAAGTACTTGATAATAACAGTTTTAAAATCTTTCACTCGTTCTTTCTGTTAAAGTATAATACATGAAAAAAGGTCCATTAGTATAAAACTAAATTTGATTTTATCATAAAGTTGCAGCAAATATGACATTAAGAAAAGTGTAAAATTATTATACTTGCCTCAAATCTTCCTACTTCTTTTCGAATTGTTTTAGAGATCTGTTCAAAATCTCTTTCTCCTTGTTGTACTTTTGCCTCCCACTAACAAAAACAAACAAAAATGCACAATTATTTTATTCTGGAAAAAAATTACAGAACTAGCTGTCATGATCACTCAATTTAATGTAATACCTGAAAATCCTGAGAAAGCTCAATATTGGCAAAGCCCAGTTGAGCATCATTCAAATTTATACCTAACTTTCCAGTAGTAGAGAAGCATATTAGCTTAATTTCCATTAAAATATTTCATTGTCAGATTTACTCAAAACCAGGATATTTTAGGACTTACTGAATTACAATATCCATTGCTGAATTAACTATAACTACAATGTTATGAAATAATTCTAAGTATAAAATTCGCTATCAAATAATTTAACAATGTTAGATTTTAATTTTCTCATCTTTTTTATATCATCAATTATTTCAAAATATATCAACTACATTATGCTAATTTCAAGACTACATGTTTATCACAATTTATATGCCCATGGAAATACTTTAAATTAGGAAAATTGTATGACAAACATTTAGAAAACATTTTTGTAATAGTAAAATGTCCAGATTAAAAAAAATTTGTGGAATTATGGTCTACTGATAAACATTAAAATCAGTATAGCAATAATAAAATGTGATAGTGAATGAAACAGCTAAAATAAAATGACTGAAGACTTAAGCTATGAAATGATTATTTTCCCACTATGTAACCAAAACACTGGTACATACTCTTCCAAGAGCAGGTACATTTACTTTGAGTAAATAAAGGTTGTCCTACCTCTTCAATTTCCTTATTGAAGCATGGCAAAAAAAGTGTATAAATTATAATAAACTTCTACAAATTTATTAAAATACCATATATAATACATATATATGGGGATAATGTTGCCTGTACAACTAAATGAGGGACAAATCCACCTCTAAATCTATTTTTAGATACAAAGTAAGTAATTATCTGAAATGAAAAATTAAATATAAATGTAAATCTTTTCCTTGTGTTTCTTTATTCATTCCATGATCATGTCAATGTAAAAAAAGGGCTCTGAAGATTTTAGTGAAAATCAAAATGTTAAGGTAATTAAAATATAACACAGTTCATAAAATTACAGAAAAATAGCTAGGTGTAGAATGGTTCAGAAAAAAAATTATGCATATATGAATGATTCACGGAAAATTTTAGTAAAGAGATAAATAAAGCATTTTGTATTAATCACCTCTCTTATTTCATTTTTAGCTTGCTGAATTTTATCTGGTTTGTTAGCAACCATCATTTTTGCCTCAGTTTCACGTTTTTTGAGCAAAGTAATTTGAGCATCTTCCCATTTCTGCCAGCACTTCATTCGATGGTCAAACACACCCTATAAGTGAATGACATAATACTATTAAGTGACAGTTAACATTAAAATACTTTTATACTAGAAGTGCTGTAATACTAAAAGCAATAAAACCTAGTATTTAAATTTTATTCTAATATACTGAAGTACTGAAAATAAATAAAAAGAATATATAAATTTCCATATTCACTTGCTTAAAAACAGAAATCCCTGTGACTGGATAAAAATGTAAGAGTTCAGAATAAACAGCATTGCTGAAGCAGAGGATCGAATCAGTGATTTGGAAGACAAGGTAGGAAAAAACACCCAATCAGAGCAGAGGACAGTTTAAGGGACTTTGGGACAACATGAAGCATAACAACATGCAGGTCATAGGAGAACCAGAAGAAGAGAAAGAGAAAGGGATTGAGAACCTAGCTGAAGAAATAATGACTGAAAACTTTCCTAACCTGGTGAAGGAAATAGACATATAAGTCCAGGAAGTACAGAGTCCCAAACAAGATGGACCCAAAGAGGCCACACTAGGACACATCATAATTAAAATAGAAAAAGTTAAAGACACAGAAAGAATTCTAAAAGCTACAACAGATGTAGGAGTTATGGCAAAGGTAAAACTACTAAAGTCAGGTTATTTCAGGGGGAAAAAAATTAGTCTTAACGTCAGGTTATTTCAGGGGGAAAAAAATTAGTCTTAACTGTATAAGAATTAAAACTTTTTCTCCATTTGTTTTTCTACCCTTGTAACACTAAAAAATAAAAGATCCAGAACCATACTTGCTCTTCTTAAAATGCTCTTCTTAAGATAATGCTATCTTAAAGAGCAATCCTATATAATAAAGAGCTAATATGCTAATTAGACCAGATGGTGGGACGACCTTTCGGACGACCTTCCAGAACAATCAGTTGGCGGGGGATGGGGCCACAAGGCAGCAGGCCTACTCTTGCACGATTTTGTACATTGGGCCTCTAGTTCAGTCATAACAATGTTTATCTTTGTATGTGAAGATAATCCACTCTACAGCCTGCTCCATAAGAGGGATAGATTTACACTGATGATCCACTCAACCTCCATCCCCCCCCCAAATATTTATGATAGACATTTGCATGCAAGCTCGTCTAGGTTGGACAAGGTTGCAGTTGAGTTTTCCTGGCCCACCATGAAATCTGATGCACAATTTTAATTAATTAGTACCATATTCTAATTCAGTAAACCTAAAAATATGCTGCCCAGCTTCCTGGAGTCCTGAAAGGAAGCTGATTAGTTACCACCAAACAATGAAGCTTTTAAACTCCTTGGGGAACCCATCTATTGATTTTTAAATATATAATACATTTTAATATTTATTAATATTTAATATATATAATTTTATAAATTTGGATTCCCTGTAAGAATTCTTAATAAAGAGTTCTAATGCTAAAAACGATACCCATTACCACCCTCAATCCCTGACCCTACTCTAGTGGTTCACAGAGGGCGAATACATAAGAATGCATGCAGAAAGTTTACCACTTCATAAATGCTTGCTAACAGTACTAGTCAAAATATAATGTCTTAGATGTCAGAGACGCTGTACTGTACAAGAGAGAAAAACTAGAGTTCCCTGGAATATGAGGCCAGCCCTATGCAATATTTTGAATATGTACAATTTATCTTTCTTTTGGGCGCCAATTTCTGATGTTCTTAGCTTCCATTTTGGCTCTATATTCTAATTCCCTAGTTTCAAAATTATCATCAGAAAAGTAGTCTTAGTATGGATAAAACAAAAGGCTAAGGAATATTAAATAGCTATTAGAAGTAAGATTTTATTATATATAAAGAAAGAAATGCAATGGTTTACCATTTGTAAAGATGCTTAAATTCACACTAACTAAAGAAATCAAAATGTATACAAAAAATACCTTTATTACTGGGTGGGAGAAGGATATAAATGTTGATGAGAGTACAAAGAAGTATAACCTCTTCAGATAGTAATATGGCACTAATTAATGAAATGCATATACCCTTTGGCCAACCAATTCTACTTTTAAGAATTTTATGCCCAAAGAGTTATTATCAAAATACTTAATTTATGATTGGGTTAGTTAAATAATTCAAGGTACACCTATATGCTATATGATGGAATACTATGCAACCATTAAAAATGTAACATGCTGACATAGAGACTTCTCTAAAACAGTAAGTGAAAAAAGCAGGCAAAGAACTGCATAGAGTATGCTCATTTTTTAAGGACGAAGAAAGAAATGGAAGGAGAGAATGAGACAAAAAATTAAGAAAATAAATTAGCTTCACATATATGCATAGCTAATTCTGTAAAAATACACAAGAATCTAAGAGCATTTGATTGAGGGAGGAAAGACTAGAGGTCTTAGGTAGAAAAGAAATTTACTTTTTTGGTCTATTAGAATTATTATGGGCATGTATTTTTTATTCAAATACAAATAAATTAGTTTAAAATAAATTAAAAAAAATAAAGACCACAAATATTCCCTGTCACCCTCTTCTGTAATTTCTTAACTCCTTGGAGTAGTTGACCTGTGCTAGGTTTCATTAGAAAACCAATCTGAAAGAGCTTAGTTTACTTCAAGGTATAACTTGACCATAGCTCTTAAACTCTTTTAGTCAATGAATCACTAATTCATATTTCCCAAAAAGTGTTCCATATATGTAAAAATATATTAAATGGAAAATGATTACTGTTCATATGAATTGGAAGGCTCTAGATTAAATAAAGTTAAATATTTAATTTTTTAATACTAGATATTTCTGAGCTTTTTACATGCACTCTGAGTGTACAAGACAGGGATATTGTATACATTATTTCCCAAACTCAGTTTATTGTGGTATATCTTTTGGTGTCAGTGTTCTGTAGAATATACTGTAGGAAACACGCATATAACTGTAATTCCACAAAACGTAAAAATACAGCAAGATGTAAGCAGTATGAGGCAAACTCTTTTTGAGGGATTAACATCGATTACACAGATAGGCCATCCCTGCCAGGTAGTATTTTTTTCCCACGTTAGCTCTTCTCTGCAGATCCCTCCTCACAGACACTGCCCAGCTTCCCTTTTGTACTCACAGATTTTTTACATGTGTTATACTTTTTTACAACAGCTCTCATGCTAGTGGGAGCTCTGGAATGAGGTGAGAGGTGAAATATAAAAAGGAACCATTATCTATAAACTGGATTTCTGTATATCTCAAGTTACCTATATATAAAGTATACTCTGATAACTGCTATCTATATTAACATCTTTAAATAACTGAAAAGAAAAAATTAACCACCAGGAATATAGAGTACATCTAAGAGTAAATTTAAGCAAAATTGGTAATTTTACCAAACCTAAGAAAGCACCATTCTTAAGAAAGCTAAGAACCTTTTAGTAAACTGTCACCATTAGCTTTAGAACTTAATCATCAAGAAATGTACAATGTATTACTGTTTGACTGTAGATGAATACTAATTTAATCACAGACATCAGCTGAAAAAATTTTGCATTAGAAAGCAAGGAACAAGTTAAAAGGTAAATTCTCAGTTCCCCGTTCCATGATAACTAATGTTCATAATACCAATCCAAAAACAAGATCTTAAAGTATCTTCTGAAACATAAGATAAATAATATTTAGTTTAATTGTTTGAAAATTGGAGATAACTGTAGAATATTGATTTTTATTAGTTAACTGGATTATTTTTCAACTATTCAGAAATTGAAGACTGTTCATCCCTTAAACATTGCCACTAAATAACTGAAGCTAAAGCCACCATTTACATATTTGAGGAAAAATTCTGATTCTGTCCTTCTTCTCAATATAGCTTTACTAATGATAGTAAAATCCAGTGGGTAGTTTCAGTGTGTGCTACAATGAGCAAACAAATGCTACCAGTTAGTTCCAAAGGTGTATATTTAAGTAAATGTAAATTCGTATTTGCCATTTCTCAGACCTCTTAAAAACATCAATTCTGTCTACTGTACTGTCCAACTCATAGAGAAAAAAATTTAAGCTACGAATAATCATTGTGAAGCCATTTTAGATGTACTACTATAGTATTTCCACACTTAAATACATGCCAAATTCCTTTATAAGCAAACCACTGAAGTGAGAAGAATTCAAGGAAGACTGCAAAACAAGGCTTACTTTCACTGCAGCAATAAGACGAATGTAGTCACTAAGTAGTTCTGAAAACATATAAAAGTCAGCAAAAGCTTGTTCTTGATGTAACTGGTCTATCTTCTCCTCAACCTCTGCAAGCTGAGACAAAGCTCTAGATAAAGCAGTATGATCCTCAGAATTACCTAACATGGCAGCACTTTTAGCAAAGGCAGCTGTGTTGGCTGAAAGTTCTGAAATAGAAAAGTATTCACTTTTAATGTTCACTAGTAAAGTTTTAAAATATTGCATTTTTTACCTTCTCTCTAAGTTTTATCTATTCACGAATTGCTCAAATATTTTAAAATAATTAACATAAAAGCATAAATGCTAACTGCTCAAAGCTCTACTGAAAGTTAAGAACCACTGCCTATCTTCCCAGAATATGAACTATGCTTAATAATTTAATAATCTGCCTCCCCCTTTCTACTGAAGTGCTTACTCTGTCTATTCCTTAAAATGTATATATATAAATATATTTATATTTAATATAAAAAGCATTGAGAACACACAATTGATTTATACTACTTTACCTTTAAACATTTATTTGTCATAAAAAACAATGTCCGTAATTCTGAATGAGAATATTTAGCCAACTGTACATACAATTCTCATAGATCTTACTCTTTTTTCTTTGTGTACAATAGTGTTTAGTGAACTTTTAAGAATTTCTAGAGATTTTGAACATGATCATTTTAGATACTTCAAATAAAAATAGATGTCTATAGGCTGGTCAATGACTAACAATTACATTGCTGAAAATTGCTCTGTCGCTCTGCATTATGTAAGGTGCTCTAAAAGAACCTGAAAGCCCATTTGCTAAGATATATACAAATGGCAAAAGCTATTATAAACTGCTTTCAAAAATTAGATTTCTGTAATTATTTGATTAAAATTTATTGCTGGTAATGACACATACTAAATTACTTATCAAGAATTTTAGAAATCGAACACAAAAAAGCCTTCTTTAAAAATTAAAAATAAAACCATGAAATTTAAAACTTGTAACTCAACTTTTCTATAAATTTTTAACAAAAAACCCAGATTTTTAAATAAAATGGTTCAAAAATGAAGAAAATATTTCAGAGTTTTCTAGAAAATACAGGCAGGCACAAAACAAATATTTTATAGAAAAAGCTCAAATACCTATTTTTGAATCTCATATTTCTTATTATAATCAGTTACTAAGACATCTTTACTCATTGAATAATAAATACATTTAACAAAGAGTTAATCAAGTGAACAATTTTAATCCATAATTCAAAACATATTTTATAAGCTCCATATTTTTCTACTTCTAAACTAGAAGTTAAATTAAAATAGAACAAAAATATATTAGATAACAAAGTTGAAATAGAAAAACATTCGCTTAAATTATTGTTTTCTCTCTTCCATAATAACTTCAAAATACTCATCCTAATAAAATTTAAATAAAATGTTTCAACTAACTCATGGTGCTAAACAGATAAATAATAAAGCAAACAAACCTTTTCTATGACAGACCAAGGCTTCAACATTGGCATGAAGTTTCCTAAGTTGCTGATCCAGATTTTCAAATTGCTGCTGCTTTTCTTCAAACCACTAACAACAACAAAAAAGAAAAATGGAGCTAATTTAGCCAGAACAAACCACTGTAAATTAGGTTACCAATAGCAAACACCATTCCTTGTTTTAAAGCAACAAATTAACCATGGGTAACCATAGTAGTCAACTGATGTTGCTGAGAACTAAACTCAATAAGCAAATTAATATCCTATTTTCTACTTGTACAGCTTTAAAATGCAATTGTTGGGCTCATTAATTCATCTCATTATTCAAGTCGAAAAATCAGCTCTTACTGCATCCGATTCATTCATCTTGATTGTCATTTTGTTGACAGCGTCGGCAGCCTTGTTCACCATCCTCAATATTCCTGCTCCACTCAGAGCCTGTGTATTAACTGCTCTAGGCAGCTGGAATTGAATGACAAATAAGGGCAAACAAACCGGTTAAAAGCCTGGAGGTTTAACTGGCCACAAAAGGGATTGTCCCCCCCTTCTCTGCCCCCCCAAAAGGAAGATAAAAAGGAGGTTGTATTTTCTTCACTCTCATACATTTCAATACTGAGATCTAATTTCTCAAATATACTACTTGTACATTCTCAAAGGAAAACTTAAAAAATAGACTTTCCATTTGCTTTTCTTCTGCATGTTTACATTTAGATGGAACAACAGTATGTTTGTCAAAATATATTAAGTAATTGCCAAGCACCTTAACACTGGCCACCTGTTTGCTAACAGAAATAAACTGTTCATAGAAAAGAAGAAAGTCTTGAGAAAAATCTCTTTATGCCCAGTTAAAACTGTATGATTTGTAATTTTTAAAAAATTCTGGGATCTTAAAAGGTAGCAATTGTGCCAAACAACTCAAATATAAAGAGCAGCAAGGTTATTATAATTTAAAGTCTTTCAAGTTACAAATTTGCATTTCAAAACCTTAATCAGAACATTAGAATGTACACATAAATACATTCAACAGCTATCTCTAAATATGTGCTCTGAATTTATTTCAGTACGATGCCTAAGTAACAATCTAGTACACTGAAAATTAGACTATATAAGTCATTCTTTTAAATCTGGTTGGCACTGATAATCCTATATTTATCCATGCAAAGAAGACATTTTGCTAGTAATTTAGAGTAAAGCTAATTAAAGCACTAAGCAAAAAAAAAAAAAAAAAATTAATGCTTTATTTCATCTGTTAATCCACTTACTGGACATCTCTATTCTTATATAAATTATTACACTGAAAAATATAAATACTGATAACATTTATATACAATTTTTTAAAATAGAATACCTCTGAACTTTCCAAGAACTGCCTTAAATCAGGATCCTGTAGTAAAGTGGGATGCTTTACTGTTCTTTGAAGATACCTAGATTTAAGAATAAAATTGCTCCTTTACTTATCAGTAGCACCTTATTTTAAATTTTATTTCAACAAAAGAATAAATAGGTAAAAAGATGTCCTCAGTCTACCTCCTTTCACGTCAGTCTGCCTCACTCTATTTAGAATCATAGAGCAATTTAATGATTCAAAGTTTTTTGTTCATTTGAAAATTTGAATTTATGTAAAAAGAGATATGGCAAAGAATGAGGTGGGAGTGGAGAGAGGTTAAGTAATATACCAAACTTCTCACTGCAAAGTATAAAACTCTTTATGAGTTTATCAAATAATTTTAATTTTCGATAGTTACTATGCTCCCAGTTATTACTTCAGAGTCCTAAGAAACACATCACTATACAAATACCAATCAACTATATATATACTAGAGACCCAATGCACGAAATTCGTGCAAGAGTAGGCCTTCCTGCCCTAGTTGGTTTGGCTCAGTGGATACAGCGTTGGTCTGCAGACTGAAGGGTCCCAGGTTCGATTCTGGCCAAGGGCACAAGCCCAGGTTGTGGGTTCGATCCCCAGTAGGGGGCGTGTAGGGGGCAGCCAATCAATGATTCTCTCTTAGCATTGATGTTTCTATCTATCCCTCTCCCTTCCTCTCTGAAATCAATAAAAATATATTAAAAAAAAAAAAAAAAAAAGAGTAGGCCTTCCTTCCCCCAGCTGCTAGCATCGGCTTCCCTCTGGCATCCAGGACCCAGGCTTCCCTCACAGCCCCGGCTTCTTCTGGAAGGATGTCTGGTCTAACTAGCATATTATGCTTTTATTATTATAGATACAGTAGGTCTTTGGGTTATGTCGGAGATCTGTTCCTACGGCACGATGTAACATGATTTTCACCAGAAGTCGGAACCCACCTACATAAGCACCTACATCACTCACATGAAGCACATACACAGCAGTAATGAAGTGAAACAGTAAAAAAAATTTAAAAGAAAGGTAACAATTCCTGACCTTGTGGTAAATAGATAATAAAAAACATAATACACATACTGTATGTAAATACATCGAATGACGGAGCTTTGTTTTCTTTATTACAAACTAGAGGCCCGGTGCACAGATTCGTGCACAGGTGGGGTCCCTCAGCCTGGCCTGCACCCTCCTGCAATCCAGGACCCCTCGAGGGGCCGAAACCCAGCAGTCCAACATTCCCCTGAGGGACGTAGCAGTGCCAAAGTGGCAGGCAGTCAGGGAAGATTCCCAGCCGGGGCCGGGCACAGCTCCCCTGCCACTAATCCTGGCTAGCTACACCTGACACTGCCGCCACCACCGCTTAGTAGTGCTGCTGGAGGCGGGAAAGGAGCGCTGCAGCAGCTGCACTTGCCAGCCATGAGCCCAGCTTCTGGTTGAGCGGCACTCCCGCTGTGGGAGCACACTGACCACCAGGGGGCAGCTCCTGCGTTCAGTGTTTGCCCCATGGTGGTCACTGTGCGTCATAGCAACTGGTCGACCAGTCGTTCCGGTCCTTCGGCCGTAATGTTCACTTAGGCTTTTATATATATAGGTAAATGGGAGATGGCGACATAACAACAAAATTACATACATGGAGTCAGATGTAATCCGAGGACAGTTTGTATATATTTCTTACTATGTACTTCCAAAATGGAGAATAGCTTACCAAATTATTTCCTTATCAGCAGATTTAAATTATAAAATCAGCTTTTGTACTTATTTGACAAGAACTACATTTTCTTCAATATTTCTACTTTAAAGGTTTTGCTATTATTGATAAACTAGAGGCCCGGAGCATGAAATTCATGCGCGGTACAGTCCCTAGGACTGGCCTGCAATCAGGGCCATCTTCCCCAGCTGCCCAGAGCCGGCTCCGCCCCCCCAGCCGCCACCCACCCCCAGTTCCCCGTTCACCATCAGGCAATCGGAGCCTGACGAACGGGGGAAGGGACCAAGAGGTTGGCCGTTCCCGCCCGCTTGCCAGCCCCACTCCCGCTGAGAGTTACCCTCTGTGTGTGGGGCGACTGGTGGGGCAGGGGCCCTCGCCTGGCACCACCCGAATCCCCTGCCACCCACCCCTGGTTCCTTGTTTGCCATCAGGTGATCGGAGCCTGCCAGCCAGGGAAAGGGACCAAGAGGTGGTCAGTGCACCTCATAGTGACTGGTCGAGTGGTCATTCTGGTCATTCTGCTGTTAGGGTCAATTTGCATATTACCCTTTTATTATATAGGATGCCTTCCTTACATGAAATTACATAAAATAAAAATGAAAAGTAAAGAGAAACATCATTATTAAATCACTATTAGCCCAAATTTAGACATTTTCTGTACTAACCCCCTCCACATTTCCCTGTCATCTATAATAAATTACCAAAAGGTCCACTATTGATGATTCTTGATTACTTACAGATCTAATCCTATTTTTTAAAAATTGCTCTTTCCTGCCCAACTGGTTGTTATAGCTTAGTGGTTGAGCCTCGACCCATGAACTAAGAGGTTGCTGACTTAATTCCTGGTCAGGGCACATGCCCCAATTGTGAGCTTGATCCCCAGTAGGGGTTGGGCAGGAGGCAGCTGACCCATCATCAATGTTTCTATCTCCCTCTCCCTTCCTCTTTCTCTATTAAAAAAAAATTAAAAAACATTAGAAAATTGCTCTTTCCTCAGATTAAAGATTACATAAATATTTCAATTATATTTTACCTCACAGTTAATATATGGTTATTCTATTTCTGTAGAATAAACGTAGTCAGTAATTGTTTCTACCTTTTTACAAGATTGTAAAATATGCTAAGGAAAACTTTCTGGGGAAAAAAAATGAATACTTTTTCTAAAGTGAAATTCTACACAGTGGTTAAAATTACTATTTTATCATGGGTTTTTTTTTGTGTATTTAAGTAAAATATATACCATATTAAACTTCATTTTAAGTCATTAGGCCACATAAGAAGTCTTTATAATATAAATAGAGCACTTGGTAGATATATGCAAGACAATCTACACTGCAGCTTAAAATAGCATTTGCTGTCTATATAATGAAGCCAAAAAAGAAATGCAGCAGGAACACTAATCCAGTAAATTTAAGAAATGTTGGTATTTTCCCACGGGAATTTTACTTACAATTTTAATACTGAATTTATCCAGTACTATTAAAGTAACTCATTTCATAGTTTAGACTGCTTACTGCTTAAGGAAGTTTGCATAAGTTGTTCAC
This sequence comes from Myotis nattereri, assembly GCF_964212035.1. Taxonomy (NCBI): domain Eukaryota; kingdom Metazoa; phylum Chordata; class Mammalia; order Chiroptera; family Vespertilionidae; genus Myotis; species Myotis nattereri. The sequence continues at coordinate 73,681,328 of NC_138079.1, read as the reverse complement.
CTGAGTGCACACAACAACTGGTAAAAAGCTAGCACTCAGAGGTATGTGAAATGAAGAAGAAGGAAGACAAAACATCTAGTACACAACCTTGAAGAAATAGTCCAATATTTCAAAACTACATGAAAATACCTACTACTACTTATATTCTAAAATAGCTTTCCAAAGTGAATTCATATTACATAACATATTCTTTTCTTTAAGATTTATAATGAACAGCAGCATATTACGTGCTATGAGGAGTACTGCAAGAAATAAACTGCCTAGGGTTTTGTTAACAAAACTCAACTGACCATAGATTTCCTTTATCCACCTATCACATACTAGCATTGTTGAGGAATTGATTATAGAAAATGATATTCTAAAAAAAAGACAGTAAAATTTTTCTTCTTAAGGGTTACATGAAAGTAAAGAGCAACTAACCATTAAAAACAAAAATATTAAGCTTATATAATGTTAAAATTAAGAACATAAAATTAATTTTAAAATTAATATTGGTAAATATATACCAATTCAGAATTAAAGTGAGGAGGATTGTTGATATATTAAAAAAAGCATGAAGGAATAACAATGAAAAGGGGTATGGGAAGAAAGAGGAACACACAAGGAAAACAAATGAAAGATGCAATGCAATCAATGAAAAGTAAGTATCAGACTCAACAAGAGGTGGTCAGTAGTTGTTTTTTATATTTGCTGTAAGAAAAGGTTAGTCATAACTTTACAAGAATTACTTAGGGCTTTCAAGTTACTATTTACTTACCCCAAACAAAACAAAATATGAAGTAGGTTATACAAAATGCTTAAGAGGAACAAAGTCAAAAACATGTCCGTGCGAGATTCAAACACATGTGCTAATAATGAGAATTAAAAAGGGCAAAAAGAACCTGATTCTTTCATGACATATAGTTGTTCATTCAACAAATATTTACCAAGCATTTACTTCATTACCAGTTATTGTTCTGAGAACTCAGAATGTATCACTGAACAAAAGAAAACAAGATCAACTTCCCTAGGGGAGGTTATATTTTAATAATATAGACAATTAACTGTCTAAGTTTTGTAAATTATGTGAATGTGACAAGGTAGTAAATGCCACAGAAAGAAGGAAGGACAGAAAGTAGAACAAATGAGATCAAGTGTGTAAGGTTTTGTTGGTGGTGATTTAAAAAAGGTCTGAATGAAGCCCAATGATCAGAACACATTTTACTGACAGGTGATATTTGAATTTAAAAGAGGTAAGGGAATTAACCATGCAGACACCTGAGAACAAAAGCTTTCTAGGCAGTGGGAGCAGCCCGTGAAAAAACCTTAAGGTGGAAAACTGCAATCTTTGAAGGGCAGCAAAAAGATCAGTGTGGCCTCGAGAGAGTGATCAAGGAGGATAGGAAATGGAATAGGTAACAGTGACCAGTGCACACATCATGTAAGGTTTTGTGGGCCATTATAAAGACTCTGGCTTTTATTGAATGAAATGGGGAGGAGGTATTGATATGATCTGATTCATGGTTTAAAAGTATGACTCTGGCTGCTATATTGAAAAAGAGTACAGTACACCTGAAATTAATATAATATTATATGCCAACTGTAATTTAAAAAGAAACAATTATTTAAAAGAAAAAAAAAAAGGAGTAGAGGTGCAAGGATGGAAACCGGAAGAATTAGGAGCCGACAGCAGTTATTTCGGGGCATTTGGACTAGAAGAGGACTGGTGAGAAATGGTTATATTCCAGGTACTAGAAGGAAGCAATAGGATTTCCTGATGAATTAGACAATCCTAAATATCTGCCTACACTCCAAACTTCTTGATGTGAAATAGTGGATTTATCAATCTACACTGACTGTTCAGGCCTTTCCAGTGGAGTTTTGGACACTTGGCATGACCACATTCCTAAATGATACAGAGATAAAGAATGAATTGAAGTTAAATAACTTGCCTAAGGTCACACAGAGTGTGCAGTACGTAATGAAGTGCAGGCTTCTAAAGAGAAAAGGATTCTAAATGTGCACACTATTATCATGCTACTCTATATATCTGTTTTTATTTGCAGAAGTGTATCCTTACTTACAATATGGACTGAATATGCTCTTAAGATGTGAAGTACTCCCAAGAAAATCAAGACAGTGATCTAAGAAATACTCTTAATAGTAGTTTCTGCTTAATTCACTGAGTGTGGCAGGGAAGTACTTGAGTTCTTAACCACTCCTTTCTTTCAAGAGAGTAATCTGGATTCTCTAAGTTGAACAAACAAATAAATGTGTAAATGTACATACAAAGAGAAGTACTTCTCTGACCTACAAGATTCGATGTGGCTGGATGTTCCACAGATATACCTATCCTAACAAATCAATTTTAAGAAATGCCACAGAACAATTACTTTAGAAAATTTATTCCAATTCTTTTGTTTCCATACCTTAACACCTATATTTTCTTTAGTCATCTTTCTAGTGCAAACTAAACTTTCCCCTCAGTAGTACACTGTTTCCTTTCTTTCACTACTGCAAATTCCACTAAAGTGGTATTTAACAAGTAACATTTGTCAGTAAAGAAACTGTCTTCACGTATACACTAGGTTAGATTTCAGTATTTCCTTAAAACTCTCCTCAATGTTTCATACTGCTGAATGCATTCAAGTTACAAGAAAGGTGAATGTAGAATCAAATTATATGAGCTTGGTACAATAAATCTTCATTAAGTTCCTTATCAAGCATGCCATCTGAAATATTTCAAATTTACTCATAGAAAAATAGGACTTGAAAGATTTCTCAAAGGGTCATGGTTATACTTCCAGGGACTAAGCAAAAATAAGGTAGAGCAGTATCTACCTTTAATCTTAAAAAAATTCAGCCTATGACATCTTTCATAACAGAAACAATTCTAATGTCTAACCTAAACATCTCTTGATGCGATTTAAATCCTTTCTTGAGTAATTGATTGTCACAGACTAATCTCACCTTTTTTTGCATTTTTTAATTTGCAATTAAAGTTGACATACATTATTATATTAGTTTCAGATGTACACCCCAATGATTAGGTATAATATAACTTACTAAGTGATCATCCCAATAAATTTCATACCTATCAGAAAACATGCAGTTATTATTGACTGTATTCCCTAAGCTGTACTTTACATCCCCATGACTGTTCTGTAACAACCAATTTGTACTTCTTTTTTCTCTTCATCTTTTTCACTCATCCTCCCTAAACCCCCCATCTGGCAACCATCAAAATGTTCTCTGTATCTGTATGAGTCTGTTTCTGTTCTGCTTGTGCATTTATTTTGTTTTGTTTTTTAGATTTAATTGTTGATAAGTATGTATTTATTGCCATTTTGTTGTTCATATTTTTAATCTTTTTTTTCCTTCTTCTTTAGAGCCTTTAACATTTCATATAATACTGGTCTAGTGGTGATGAACTCCTTTTGCATTTTCTTGTCTGGGAAGCTCTTTATCTGTCCTTCAATTCTAAATGATAGCTTTGCTGGGTAATCTTGGTTGTAGGTCCTTGCCTTTCATCACTTTGAATATTTGTTGCCAATCCCTTCTGGCCTGCAAAATTTCTGTTGGGAAATCAGCTGAGTCTTCTGGGAGCTCCCTTGTAGATAACTAACTGCTTTTAAGATTCTCTCTTTGACTTTAACCTTTCCATTTTAATTATGATGTGTCTTGGTGTGTGGCCTCTTTGGATTCATCTTGCCTGGGACTCTCTGTGTTTGCTGGACTTATATGTCTATTTCCTTCACCATGTTAGTGAAGTTATTCATCATCATCTTGTCAAACAGGTTTTCAATTTCTTGCTCTCTTTCTTTTCTTTCCGGCAACCCCATGATGCAATTAAATGTTGGTATACTTGAAGTTGTCCCAGAGGCTCCTTACACTATCCTCATTTTGGGGGTTCTTTTTTGCTGTTCTGATTGGGTGTTTTTTGCTTCCTTACATTCCAAATCGCTGATTTGGTTCTCGGCTTAATCTACTCTACTGTTGATTCCCTGTAAATTATTCATTTCAGTTAGTGTAGCCCTCATTTCTGACTGTTCCTTTTTTATGCTGTTGAAGTTCTCACTGTCTACTGAGCATCCTTATATCAAGTGTTTTGAACTCTGCATCTAGATTGCTTCTCAAATTTGTTTAGTTCTTTTTCTAGAGTTTTGTTCTATTCTTTCATTTGGAATATATTTCTTTCTCTCCTCATTTTGATAATAGCCAACCTATGTTTCCTTCTATGATTAAGTAGAGCTGCTAAATCTCCCAGGCTTGGTAGAGTGGCCTAATGTAGTAAGTATCCTGTAGGGTCCAGTGGCACAGCCTTCCAATCACTCAAGCTGGGTACTTGAGATGCGCTCCCCCGTTTTGGGCTGCATACACCCTACCCTTGTGGCTGAGCCTTGTTGCTGTTGGTATGTTAATGGGAGGGATTTACTGCCATGCTGATCAGCCGCAAGGACCGGCTGTGACCACTAACCACCAACCTCTAACCACCATGGAGGATCAGTTGTAAAGGGGGCCCACCCCACAGAGTAGGACTTACTTTAGCAGGGCTCTGGTACCTGCTGAATCTAATCCCTTGAATGTGTGGCTTATTGTTGGGGTTCAACCTTAGCAGGTCCAGGGGTTCCCAAAGGTATGGACAGAGTCGGCGAAGAAGGAATGACACGGAGACAGCGTTCAGGTGATCAGCCTAGCCAGGTTCTCTAGCCAGATTCTCCAGCCAGGTTCTCCCACCAGGTTCTCTCGCCAGGTTCTCTCTTTATTCTCCTGTTACATCTGTATTTATACCATTTGATTTTAATCCTATCCATTCTATTTCAAAGGTTAGGGTGTTTGTTATCTCCATTCCAAGGTCACTACTCTACTGTTCTGTTAAACTACAAGGAAGTAACTGAAGGAGATTATCCTAAGTAAAGATTATGTAGCTTAAGCGTGATTGTTCGTAGTTAAGGTGATTAACTACCCGCCTGGCACTTAGTTAAGGGGTTTTACTGATTTATTCCCTTCCTTAGTCCTGTTAATCCCTAACTCCAGGGAAAAATCCCCACCTGGGGAAACAACCTTTCTCAGAGAGGTGACCTTGGTTAAAACACATAGCGCTTAGAAGGGGAGCAAACATATTAAGAACAGTATGCCATATACGCCAGGTCCCTTGAAACATATGCTGTGCAGATGTTTCTTCCCTGCAGCAACTGTGTCAAGCAGCAAGGGTGGACCGGCTTCCGGCAGCTTATGCAAGTGGTTGGATGGTGGTGCCTGACATGGTCTGAAGCTGTCCACTGAGTGCCTCCTAGGAGGTGTAGGCCAAGGTCAGTTACTGTCAGTTTTCTGCCCAGGGCCACCTGGCATGAGCTACAAAGTGATCTGCAGATGACTGCTAGTTGTCATGGGCTTGGAGGTTCTCAGACAAGGCCAAGCTGTGAACCAAGGCTGGCTGCTGCTAGTGCCAAGCCTAGACCACTTAGAGAGAGAGGTACAGGGCTCACTGAGGCCAGAAGCTGCTCGAGAGATCTTAGAAAAATCTGAAACATGAGCCAAGACAGGGCATGTGTATTTAAAAGCCACAGGAAACAGCTTCAGTGGCCCTGAAAGTTGGGTGGGGCAGGGCCTCAGGGAATCACCAGGGTGAAGCAAACAGTGTGAGCTAGGTTGATGGAGTCTCAATATAGTGCCCGCCTGCCAGCTGTGTTGGGCTCAGAAAAGGAACAAGGGCCTTTGCTAGCACTTCTGTCTGAGAGAAACGCCCCCTCACCCCCAACTCCTGCCCTGATGCCCGACACTTCAGTCCCTCTTCATATGTCTCTGGTACCTTTCAAGCTGCTGTCCAATGCTGGAGCTTAGAGGGAGTGAATCCAGAATTAGAACCTGAGTGGACCCTTTAAGAACTGCCTGGGACTCCAGCAACCCTATCTCCCTCAGCTTCAATCCCCGCTGAGGATTTTACAGCCAGAATTTATGGGGACTTCTCTTCCTGCACTGGAACCCTGGGCTGGGGGACCTGGAAGACCTTATTCCTCAGGGGTGACCTCCGTGGCCAAGATATCCCTCCCGATTTTTATCCGCCACATATGGGTGTGGGACAGCCGTGGGCAAACTACGGCCCGCGGGCCGGATCCGGCCCATTTGAAACGAATAAAACTAAAAAAAAAAAAAAAGACCGTACCCTTTTATGTAATGATGTTTACTTTGAATTTATATTAGTTCACACAAACACTCCATCCATGCTTTTGTTCCGGCCCTCTGGTCCAGTTTAAGAACCCATTGTGGCCCTCTAGTCAAAAAGTTTGCCCACCCCTGTTGTGGGATCACCCCTTTTCTTGTCTCTGTCCCTCCAATCAGTCTTGATTTGGCTTCTTTTTTAATTCCCCAGAAGTAAAACTTCCATTCAGCTGAATTTCAGGCGGTTCTGAATTTAGTTGTAATTCTGATGTGGAAGCAAGTACCAATGTTTACCTATGCTGCTTTCTTGACTGTAGGTCTAAACATAATCTCATCTTTTAAGTCTTATATAAGATTTTAAATAGCATATCCTTTAGCTTTTCTTACAGCAATTGTTCAAACCTGACTTTACTGTGGCATTTTCTTTTAATTTAAATAACTATTACTAAAACCCAGAAATAAGTTGCCTTAAAAATAGTTTTTAAAAATAATTTGTGGCCTGGAGATAATACACATACTACTCACTAAAATCTCTCCTACCCCCGCCACCCCAGCCACTTATTTTAAGCCCCAACAAAATAAAACAAAGAACAAATAAGCAAATCCAACTGAAATAAACAAAATTCCACGAAAATTTTAAAAAACCTGTGAAATTAGAAAATGTTTTAACTTAAGGTAATGTTGTGTAGTTAGGTTCTAAAGCTTGGGTTTTAAGATAATTTCAAAATTGTTTTATCACATTTTCAACATAGCAAGAAAAGAATAAATGTTAAGATTCTCGAAGTGGGAATCCTGCCATCCACTCCACTCCACTCCTTTTAGTCAGCCACAATAATGACAAGTCTTCAAAGCTATAGGAAATGTGCTGAGTCAAGTACTTAAAGGAAGGTAGAGCATATTAGCCGTTAAACATCCAGTCAACTCAAGAAGTCACATACTTTTGTACACTCAAGTCAAAATCAATTATACAAAATTAAAGGAGAGAGCAAAAACATAATTATTCAGTGCATCTAATAATCTTATTCAGTAATAATTAAAAAAATTTAGATGAACTATAATTAGCCAAATTATCCAACACAGAACATGAATGTGAGTATAACTTCCTAAGAATATAAATAATGCCCTAGCCAGTTTGGCTCAGTGGATAGAGCGTCGGCCTGTGGAATGAAGGGTCCCAGGTTCGATTCCAGTCAAGGGCATGTACCTTGGTTGCAGGCACATTCCCAATAGGGGGTGTGCAGGAGGCAGCTGGTCGATGTTTCTCTCTCATCGATGTTTCTAACTCTCTATCCCTCTCCCTTCCTCTCTGTAAAAGATCAAAATATATTTTTTAAAAAAGAATATAAATAATACTAAAGAGATACTATTTTTATCCAAATAATTTTATTAACCCTTTCCCCACTTTCAAAAGATTCATGAATTTTTTTTTTCTTACTTCTCTTGTTGACCACAGCTATGACATAATAATTCTATCCTCAACTAACTCATGCCTTTATATATTGCTGTTTGTAACAATGATACAAGAATAGGTTTATTTAATAAAAGCAGAATAAGCAATATTGTTCAAAGAAGCAATTTTCTTAATAAAGTTTAAAGCACTTTTGATGTGTCATCAATTAATAACTGAACTAAGTTACACCATATAGTGGGATTAGATATATTACTGAAGCAAAAACATGAATGTAATAAAGCAGAACCGTCTAGAATTACCTTTCAAGAGCTGCTCTTCGTTTTTCTACAAATTCAGTGGATGATAAATCTTCTTTACCCACTTTGACCTTGGTCATGCCTTTGAAAAAAATTGAATGAGACTCATGATTTTATGTTATTATAAAAACAGTCTTTTATAATCATTTCTGCCTAACTTAAAATATACTCTAAATCTGAACTTGAACTAAATTTATAATTAGTATCATACTTTGAGAAATTAAAACTCATGATACAGTAATTCTACTCTGTATTTATAAATAAAGCATGGGTTGAGCTGAGTCTGTAGTTTTCTGACTATAACCTCTGGATTCCTTATCTGTTATATATTACACTCCTGCTAAACTAAAATGTGTTTACATTTCAATAGGATTCAAATTAGCAAATTTAAGCTCAATTAATATTTTCATTTCTTATTAGTAATAATTAAGGTTCTTTACCGTGTGGACAAGAAAAACAAAAGTGTAACCCATGAATTTGCTAAATATTATCTCTTGCAGATTCTAAGAACATGTTCTTGTATATTTACCATGGCTGTTTTATAATAACTGAAATAACAGCTCTTTCATAGAGATATTTAGAACTCTTCAAATTTAAAAAGTAAAAATCATGTTAACAATTTCTCTATTGGCAATTTCAATTTTAACACTAATATAGAAGATCAGATTTTATTTCTTTTCCTGTTCTTTTTCCTTTCAAAAATCAATTCTGTAGAAATAAAGAACTGATACATGCTACAACATGGATGAACCTTGAAAATATTATGCTAAGTGAAAGAAGCTTGTCACAAAGGAGCAAATATTGTATGATTCCCTTTATATAAAGGAATAGGCAAATAGGCAAATTTATAGAGAAAGAAAATAAATTTGTGATTGCCTATGGCTGGAGGGATGAGGAAGTTAGAGGATGATGGTTAAGGGGTAATAAAACTACTCTAAAATAGATGTAGTGATGTATGGACAACTCTGAATATACTAAAGGCCATTAAATTACATATTTAAATGAATAACTGTATAGCATATGAATTATATCTCAGTAAAGTCATTAAAATCATGTAATTCTTACTCAGGTTGGCATATCTGGTAAATAAACGTATCACCTATGAATGTTCTATTTAACTTAATTCCTCTGAAATATAATAGTTTGAAAAAGAACACTCAAACATCTATCCTGAATGGACTACATGATATAGGATATTAATTATTTCACATATTGTTTCCCTGAAAAAAAAACCTTACAAAGATACAGTTCTTCTTTTATTTCCTTCAAGAATCATCTGCTCATGCTATTTCCTACCGGTAATCTCTATAAGCCATTGTGAGGAGACAAAAAAAAAAAAGCCTTACTCTAACCAGTTACCTTTTAAAACTTTTCAACTTTGTTGCTGTTTTCTAAAAGCTTACTGAAATGCTGTTTTTAAGTCAACTAAGGTTTTATAAAAGTGCAGTAACTGCCGTGTGCTAAAAGACTCCTCTTCTTTCTGTGGCAGTTCTACCTTCCCAGCAAAGAAGTTACTACTCTTACTCCACTACCCCACTATCATTGTTTGTTATTTGAAAACCACTTAGTCTTAGTATGTAATTAAAGAATCTCCATACCTTAAATTTTTCTTAGGCAATGTATTCATTTTTACTTTTAAAAAAATTATAAACAATATGAAATTATAAAATGAACATTTTTCTTCTACTTGGTTGGCTGCCAGGAAGCTCAGGGATCAATTTCTAACCCACCTTTAATAACTATTCAGACTTTTGCACACATTTTGAGGGAACTTTATATTGGCTTCATCTTACTATTTGAAAAATATTTTTCTTGCCGAAACCGGTTTGGCTCAGTGGATAGAGCGTCGGCCTGCGGACTGAAAGGTCCCAGGTTCGATTCCGGTCAAGGGCATGTACCTGGGTTGCGGGCACATCCCCAGTAGGGGGTGTGCAGGATGCAGCTGATCGATGTTTCTCTCTCATCGATGTTTCTAACTCTCTATCTCTCTCCCTTCCTCTCTGTAAAAAATCAATAAAATATATAAAAAAAAAAAGAAAAAAGAAAAATATTTTTCTTGCTAAGCTCTTTCTTTATATCTTTTTAAAAATAAATCCTCAAATGTACATTAGACCATTCTACAATCACATAGCATTAGATTTTTTTTTTTTAAACCAGAAGGTTTTCTATTTTAGGTAAAAAATAAAGGCAAACCATAATTGTATTGAAAAAAACACAACATACTAAATAAAATTAGAAGCAGAACAGAATAACGGTTAAGAATATAAACCCTGGAGTAAGATGGCCATCTGGCATTTAAAACTCAGCTCTGCCTCTTGGTAGCTGTATGACATGAGGCATGTTACCTAGCCTTGATGAACCTTAGCTTCCTTACCTATTCAATAAGCACAATAATAAGTTAACTTAAAGTTGTTGTGAAGATCAAATGAAAATGCACATAAATTATTTAGCACAGTGCTTTAGCACAGTAAACATTCAATGACTTAATTATTTCTATAATTTAACTGATAGTCTTACAATTTAATAGACTACCTATGAATAATATGAACATAACTGTGTCACTATCCCCTAGTACCCTTTGAAAGCTATCAAAATCAATGTCAGAAAAGAATGCTCTAAGGATATAATTTCTTAATTCTATTTTGAATTTATATGTGCTATTTATTATACTGCAATCATTTGTGGAAGGTTGAAGATTACTGAGGCAAAATGTTAGTTTGAAACACAATAACTTGAATATGAAAATTTAGTTTTTAAATCTTTCCTTTTGGTCAATGTTTAAAGACTACACTAGCATATCTAGCCACCAAAATGAGAGAAATAATTTGTTTTTCCTCTTTTGGTGTATAAAAATAGTTGTACAACTTAAAAGTCAAAGAAAAAATCCAATATTAATAATAAGTAATTTATGATGGATAAAACTTAAGTTCCCTACGTAGATAGCAGAATGCCAGAAGATACCATTGTGGTATTTTAGAGAAGAGGAAAATAAGATTAGTAATTAGATCAAAAGTTCTCAAAGTGTAGTCAGAATACCTGGAAGGTTTCAGAGATACTTTTTTAGGGGAAAGAAGGTAGTGCACAAAAGCCTATTTTTATAAAAATACTAAACTGTTATTTGTCTTTCTTACTCTCATTCTTTCATGAAAGCTCTGTAAGTTTTACAAAGATTATATGTGTTATATCACAACAGGTTGAGTACAGAAGCAGATATGAGAATATCACTATGTTCTATTAAGCCAGAAATTAAAGAAATTTGCAAAGGTGTTGAACAAAAACAAAAAAGCAAGCTGCTCTTATTCATTTCTGTGTTACAAAAATTATTTTTCACAAAAATTTTACTTGTTAACAGGTAATGAAGTTTATTGTTATTTTTAATGAAGTAATAGATACAGTTTTAAAACATTCCCATATAATAAATATCAATATATCCCACAAAAGTAAAAGCTCTTTAAGAGTTCTCAATAAATATGAAGAATATTAAGCTTTGAGGTTAAGAAGTTGAAGAACTGCACTAGATTTTTTTAAAAATGTTTTTATTGATTTTAATTTTTTTTATTTAGTTTAATCCTCACCTGAGGATATTTTTCCATTGATTTTTTAGAGAGAGTGGAAGAGAGAGGGTAAGACAGAGAACTACAGATGTGAGAGAAGCACATCAACTGATTGCCTCCTACACATGCCCTGCCTAGGGCCCAGGTCCAGGAGGAGCCTGCAACCAAGGTACAAGCCCTTGATCGGAATCGAACCCAGAACCCCTTGGTCCCCAGGACAATGCTCTCTCTATCCACTGAGCCAAACCGGCCAGGGCACAACTAGATTTTTGAATTTAAAAAAAAAGAGAGAGAAAAAATATAACAAATCCATTCAAATATATCAGATTTCAAAATCATAAAAGATAAAATTGTCCTTCAAATGCTAGAAAAAAGTAAAATAATAATTTAAAGATTAGAAAAATTCAGTTTAGAATATTTTTCAGAAAAATAATCTTACGTATAAAGAAATATAAAGTAAGGTGCATAAAAACCTATGACTGAAAGGATTGAAAAAAAAATACTACAAAATTTTGAGAGATGACATGTCTTAATGGTGAGACAATAGAGGTTCTCCTCTTTTGTAATTTTCTGCATATTCTTAATTTATTATTTTGTATAAATAACAATGTTTTTAAACATTATATTGAGGTTATGAAATAAACTGCGTTTAAATAGCGAGGCTAGATCAAATCTTTTTGAACAATATATAGCTGAGAGCCAAACATCCCTTAGAAAACATTATTGATATGCTAGTAACAGTAAACACCCTCTGAGTGTTACTCAGTAATATGGAACTCCAATGACCCTAAAAGGGGTTTTAAATTGTTTTCAACTTGACAAATTCTGACCCAATATTAACATAATTGTATTAGCTTATACAATCTTTGGTTGATGAATAATTGTCATAAATGGAATATTTAAATTCAGTATTTTTACATATTATGAGATGTCATGACAGCGAATGATCATGGAATCTACAAATTTATAGTTATAATTAAAATAGTAACAGTAACAAATAAAAGTTACTTTTTTTAATTCACACTTACCTACTATACTCTTTTCTGGAGCTGGTGGTACAATATAACCGACATGTAAATACTTGCTTGCTAACTTGCTATGCAAACCAAGAAAGTCACTAAATCTTCTTTTAACTGAAAATTCATTCTTACTGAACATGGAAAGAGAAGTCTACAAGTGAAAAAGAGGTATTTCAAATTCTAAATACTGAGCAATTATTCAGAAGTCAATGTCATATATAATTGTGAACATGCATGTGTATACATCCACTGGTCTACTTTATAAAAGAATCCAGAGTAGCTAATTTGGCATACAAATTGCTAACAAACGAAAAAAACCTAAATCATAGGTGTTTTTTATAGAATCTTAAGGGAACAGAAAATATTTGCTTTATTCATCTCATTGACTCTACTTATATTTATGCTAATAATTCTTAAATCTTTAACCTTACCTAGATCTCTTCTGAGCTTCAGTCCAACATATTGGAACGCTCAAGGAACACCTCCACTTAAATCTCACTGCCACCTCAAATTCACCAATTTTCCCCTCCTAGAACTTGTTTACTATTATACCTTAGTGTTTGGAAAAGAGCCTGACCCTATGGTGTTTAATAAATACCTGTTCAATGAATTAACAAATCTCACCCCTGTCCACACAGTGTTCCTCCACTTGTGCTGTCTTTTCTCCAGGATCCCTCCCTCATGCCTTACATCCAAGCCCTATAGATTCTACCTCCTACACAACTCAAGAAGCCTTTTATTTCACTCACCCCCAGAACCAATTCCTTATGTAAAGTGTTACTTCTCATAGCTAGGATTCCTACAGACCATCTCTCTTTTTTTTAAGACTTAAAGACCTACAATCCTTTTTAAAATTGCAATGGCACCCTAGCTGGTTTGGCTCAGTGGATAGAGCATCAGCCTGCGCACTGAAGGGTCCTGGGTTCCATTCCAGTCAAGGGCACATGCCCTAGTTGTGGGCTAGATCCCCAGTAGGGGTGTGCAGGAGGCAGCGATCAATGATTCTCTCTCATCACTGATGTTTCTATCTTTCTTCCTCTCCGAAGTCAATCAAAATATATTTTTTTAAAAATTGCAATGGTCTCTTAATTAGAAATCCTGACCTCTGCTTTGACACTCCCAATTCATACTGAGTCTCAGAGTTCTTTCTAAATCAAAAATCTAATTGTGCTATACTCTTATTTCAATCTCTTCAATGGCTCTCCATTATCCTCAGGATGAAGTTCAAATTCCTTAAGGTGGCTATTTATAATATAGGGAGGCTTATTGCTACACAATTCAATCAGGTACCACTTCTTGCAGATCCTAGAAGATACAATGCTTTCTTGACTTCTGGCTTTTACACAAGCAAATTCCTTTGCCTGGAACATGCTATTCTCATTTCTTCCTCCTATCTTTGTCTAATTAGGTCCCTTCCTGCATATTTTCAAAGAATACTGTATCTACCAAACCACTCACAACTCAATGTAACAACTTATTTGCAATCTTTACTGGATGGTCACCTTGGTAAAAAAAAAAAAAAAAAAAAAAAAAAAGGAGGATCACTTACACCTTAATCACCCTTGTACTATACTTAGAGGACTATTATTTTTTAAAGAAGCAAAAGACTCACCTTTGTTGTTACTCTATATGCCATGTAAGCATTCATGCCATCACCTATAAGAAAAGTCAAATAATACTATTAAAAAAACATGAACTTAAGCACACACACACAAATGTAACTAAATGTGTGAGATAATGTGATTAACTTGACTGTGCTAATTTCATAATGTATATATACATTAAATCATCATCATCCTAAATATACACTATTTTTATTTATTAATTAGACCTCAATGAAGCTAAGAAAAAAATAAATAAATAAAAATAAGAAGCAAAAGTCTCCCAAAGCTTAAAAATGAAAGTACCATTTAACACTGTAACAATGTATTTATTAACCAAGCTAATTTTCAAAAAAGAAGCAAGTAAAAAATATAATTAATACTGACTCACCAACTTTCTCTGGATCTGATACACCAATTTCTATATCAAAAATATCTCCATTTGCTTCTTCTTCAATCTAGAAAAGATTTTTTTTTGGTGTTAAAGATTCCAATTTATATTATTGTCATAACACTAGTCACTATAATTTTTATCATCTTTTACTAAGGTCACTGTCTCACCAATCAATTTAAAAAGCCATTCAGAGTTGGTTTGGCTCAGCGGATAGAGCAGCCGTGGGCAAACTACGGCCCGCAGGCCGGATCCGGCCCGTTCGGCTGTTCTATCCGGCCCGTGGAGCCGAAAGAGCGGAGGGTTCTCTTGCTCTCCCCTCTGTTCCTTCACCAGCAACAGTGTTAACATGGCAACGTCGGGAAACACGGCCACAGCTCCTTCTTCTGAGTCCAGCTTAAGAACCCATTGTGGCCCTCGAGTCAAAAAGTATGCCCACCCGTGGGATAGAGCGTCGGCCTGTGGCCTGAAGAGTCCCTGGTTTCATTCCAGTCAAGGGCACATACCAGGGTTGGGGGCTCAATCCCCGAAGGGGGCATGCAGGAGGCAGCCAGTCAATGATTCTCTCTCAGCATTGATGTTTCTATCTCCCTCTCCCTCTTCTTTCCTCTCTGAAATCAATTAAAAAATAAAATTTAAAAAATTAAAAAGCCATTCAGCACTCCATTTATAAAAAATAAAAGCTTTCGTATTTCCTGACTATGTAAAAACACATACACACAAAGAAATAGAAAAAGGATCATTTGGAAAAGTAAAACAAAATCTTGTGTTCTTGTAACTCCTTACATGAAGAAAAACCATTTTAGTCTTCTGTAGGGATACTGTGGATTTTTTTTCTATATATCAAATCTTCAGACTCAGGTTATTAAATTTAGCTTCTTCATTATTTTTAATAGTAGCATTTTTCAGTTGTATCTATTCTTTAATAAGCAGCAAGTAGCCATTACTTTTGCCAGTAGATTATTAGATACTTTCAGAAATTATTATACTAATAAGCAACTTTAGAATCTGGTTTCTTTTTTTTTTTTTTTTTTTTTAATATATTTTATTGATTTTTTACAGAGAGGAAGGGAGAGAGATAGAGAGCCAGAAACATCGATGAGAGAGAAACATCCATCAGCTGCCTCCTGCACATCCCCCACTGGGGAAGTGCCCGCAACCCAGGCACATGCCCTTGACCGGAATCGAACCTGGGACCTTTCAGTCCGCAGGCCAACGCTCTATCCACTGAGCCAAACCGGTTTCGGCTGGTTTCTTTAATTACATAGTAAACACATGTTCTTAAAGCCAATGAAAGCACTATAAGCTCACTGAAAAAAAACAGTAAGAAAAATGATAATACTATGAGACTACAGAAGTACTTTTTAATGGCATTTAAAATAAAAAATCCTAATAGCAACTCTGCAGGAAAGTTTTGTTATTGTTAAATATTGCTAATTTTTAAAGCAATATTAAAGTCTAAGACCATCTAAAAGAAAAGTATTTTAACTATAATCTTTTTATTTCAAGGTTGTACTCTTATACAGTTTTAAAAGTTGTATTTGAAATGTAGTATATATGAAGTATATAACTCCTAAGTGTACAGTTCAATAACTTTCACAAAGTAAACCTAGATCAAGAAACAAACAGTATCATTATACACCAATGGCCCTCTTATGCTTCCTCTCCAGTCAGAACCTATCCTCCAACCTGCCAGCGTAACTAATATTAATTGCATGCTTTTATCAAATAAAATTGCTCAAAATATCACTTTGTTGTAATTAAGTTTCAAAGCACTTTCATACATTATCTTATTTGATTAACACATGAACCTTGAGAAGCACAGATCATCACACGATCCCAAATGACAAACTCCTTGCCTTAAGAAGGAAAGTGGTTTTGCCCGGGTCGGTTAGAGCATTGTTCCATGCACCAAAAAGGTTGCAGGTTCAATTCCTGGTCAGGGCACAAACCCAGGTTGTGGGTTCGATCCCCAGTCGGTTGCATATGGAAGGCAACTGATGGATGTTTCTCTCTCACATTAATGTTTCTCTCTCTCTCTCTTCAAAAGATATCCTCAGGTGAGGATTAAAAAATAAAAAATAAAAAATAAGGAAAGTGATTTGCCCAAGTTACTGGATTAAAAAGCTAAGTCACTAGACTCTTTAGTCCAATGTTCTTTTCCCAAAATGTCTATACAGCTTTGATTAGAAATGACTAACAGGAGAGTGATGTTGGGTGGAGAACAAAAAACTTAATAGTTACATATTAATTTAGAATACAAAATCTTTCCATACCTCTTCCCTAGATCTATCAAAGATCACAGGAGCAGACATACTCTTTGATTCAATTCTGGGAGCAATGAGTGTAGTAGGGGTCACAGGTGTGACTGCAGGAGAAGGTTCAGAGGAGATGATAGGTTCCCTTTCTGGACTGTCCAGAGAAACTTCTTCTGTGGCTTCTAGATACAAATTAAACAAGTCAGTTAAGGACACTGGTAACAAAACCCCAATAGTCTAGATAGCAGTT
The DNA here is from genome assembly GCF_964212035.1 of Myotis nattereri. Taxonomy (NCBI): domain Eukaryota; kingdom Metazoa; phylum Chordata; class Mammalia; order Chiroptera; family Vespertilionidae; genus Myotis; species Myotis nattereri. Next base: position 73,664,407 of record NC_138079.1, on the reverse strand, counting down.
AATGAATTATGAAAAATCCAATATAATAAAAGGGTAATATGCAAATCGACTGAACAGCGGAACGACCGGTCGTTATGATGTGCACTGACCACCAGGGGGCAGATACTCAATGCAGGAGCTGCCCCCTGGTGGTCAGTGTGCTCCCACATGGGGAGTACCACTCAGCCAGAAGCCGGGCTCATGGCTGGGGAGCGTAGCGGTGGCGGGAGCCTCTCCCACTTCTGTGGCAGCGCTAAGGACCCCTTGGAGTATGTCCGACTGCCTGCTTAGGCCCGCTCCCTGGGCTATCGGACATTCCCTGAGGGGGTCCCAAGAGGGCACAGGCCGGGTAAGGGGACAACCCCGCCCCCCCCCACAGTGCACAAATGTTGTGCACTGGGCCTCTAGTATTTTATACTTCCCACAAATAAATACCAAAATGTTATTTATAAATAATTGTTATAATTTCATGAATCCTTCTTTAGTTGTCTATCAAAACTCTAAAACCAACAGTGACTTTGTTGATTTTAGGAACAATTCCAGCAAAGTGAGCTTAAATATCTATACATAATCATCTAGTGGTAGGAATAAAGCTAGTAGGAAAGCAAATGATGTGGATAATTCCACCATCATTTGTGTTTAGATTTGTAATATATCTTATACTTGTGGTAACTTACCTTCCAAAATCTTTTATTCAGACTAACATTGATTATTTTATATACATATATAAACACAAACTTTATGGCAGAAAGCTGCCCAGAAATATCCCAACTGGGATTAAAAATTTGTTACAGAAAATTCTTTACAGATATTAATCTAAAGCAATTAATTGCTAAAGATTACTGGATATTAGAATACATAAATATGACACAAAGCAAATAGGTGTTTAGATTTTAATTTAAAATGTTCACTTAAAAAATCTGAAATTAAATGTATTTAAAGCCAAATCAACAAATTACCTATAAGCTATGTAACACTGTGCTAGATGCAATGTAGAAACGCAAAAAAATGTAAAATATCATACCTGCCCTCAGGGAGTTTATAATCTAGTTGGGAAAATAAAACATAAGCATGTGGAATGTTAAATAATAATAAAAATAAAAGTGAACAATAAAAAAAGAATGTTACAAGACATTTAATTGCTATATGAATTATAGAACAAAGACTAAAATCTGAGCTGAGATGGGAGACAATACTTTAGGGTATGGAAAATCAGGAACAGAAGATTTGGATGGGCAGTGCTCCATAAAAATGAATAGCATAAGTAAAAAGCAAAGCCATAAAAATGAAAATTACAATTAGTGGCCAGGACTACAAGGAAAATAAGATCAGACCACTTGTTTCTAATTGTAGGTTCCTAGATTCCTAGAGGTTTGAGAAGGTAATAATGGCAATCTGTGAGCCACTTTAATTTGAACACCTCAAAAAGCATACTAGAAATAAGGTAAATGTGTTAACATTTAAATGTAAACAACTTGCATTTTATCAATCTACTCTTACTGGTTATCTCATGCTGATGAAATCTTTATTTAGCATTGCTCTCTTTATTTTTTATATTAAAAATTAAAATAATAATAATCAAAATCCTTCAAACTATGGTAACCAGAGGAAGAAAATAGACTATAGATGTTGAATACACTATAGATGACCCTAACATAACAAATTAAAATCTTACATGCAACTTCAGGCTGTTAAGATTGCTAATATTTATTCTTTTTTTTTTTAAATGAAACTATTAAGTAGTAAATATAAGAAAGAAATGAAGCAATATCAAAAATAAGAGCTGTAAGAGCTTTAATAATCAAACAAGTAAAACAACAAGCAGCAAACAAAACAAAATAAAAAAAATCAAAATTCTCTGAAGGAGGTACTGTTACCGGCAACAAACCCATAGACAAAAAACTGTGAAAGACATTGTAACTTTATTAAGATATCAGTGCAGGTAATTCAAAGTCATTTTAACTTTTCAATCATATTTTACTTCACTGATAAATCAGGTTTTTATATTCTTTGTACAGACTCTGATAAGCTATTTCATAAACAAAATAAAAACTAAATATGATCTAAGAAACTAAAATGGAGGGGGAAAATAGAAATAAATAGATACAAACCTAGGTTTAGCATGCTAATACATAGTCTACCTTAAATTCCTTCATGAGTTTTTTTTTAATTAAAAGTAAAGTAACATGCTATATGTTCATGAAGTTTAATTTAATTTAAAACAGACCTAAAGGTTCCAGAAGATGCCCCATAGGTACTAAGTATAAAGATTAACTTTTCTTTGGAAGAGATACTTTGAGGACAACCACAAATGTCAGCTAAGTAACAGTTTAAACATATGATTGACACCAGAGAATTTTTAAACAAAGGAATACTCATTAAACTTATAATTGGTATTATTTGATAAAAAAAAAAAAAGAAAAGAAAAGAAAAGAAATAAGCTAAGTATCCTGGCAGAAACAAGTTCTAAAAGTCTAAGACAATTCCAATATGCACACCCTCACTTACTCCTCTAGGACAGTTTCCTAAAGTATGCTCAGTGAAGTACAGTGCAGGATGTAACAAATGGTGGAGATGGGCTCTGAAGCCAACCTTATTTGGTGAGCACTCTCTAAGTTAACAATAGTAACATACACATTTGAACTTTTACTGATACCACTTCTGACATAACTAATATTCGAAATGCTACATAAAATGCATCAACGTACATACCAATATAATCTAATCCCCTTATAGTTTAAAAATCAAAATGGCTAAATCACTACAGCAATATCTATATTCTCTCCTCTGATATAGGAGAAATAAATGAAGTACATGGTCTTATTACTGAACAATAGTCACCATTCTGGTAACATTGCTACTCTCTATTATCGTTTCCTAGAACCAAACTCCTCTATAGAAGGGGGAAATGAATGATGTATCTACTTAAAGTCTTCACAAATAAGATGCAAGTGTAGTATTAACTCATTCATATAAAAATGATCAGATTATGACATGCAGCTGAGTTTAAGAAAAAAGATAAAGCATAAAAAGTGTTTGCAAATAACAAAGGAAACATAACTATGTTTAGTGTTTAGTCCCTATTTCTCTCTTTTCTTTTAAAACAAACATGGGCATTGACCATATTTGTATCACAATATTTAGTACTAGAGGCCTGGTGCACAAAATTCGTGCACGGGGGGGGGGGGGGGTTTCCTCTCAGCCCGGCCTGCACTCTCTCCTATCCAGGACCCCTTGGGGGATGTTTGACTGCCTCTCGCAATCCGGGACCGCTGGCTCCTAACCACTCACCTGCTTGCCTGCCTGGTCGCCCCTAACCACCTCTGCCTGCCTGCCTGATCGCCCCTAACGGCCTCTGCCTCGCCCCGCACCCGGGACCCAGGATTCCCTCCTCTGGCCGGTTGCAGGCACCTGGGAAACGGGCTTCCCTCCCTCTGGCTTGCCGCAGGTACCCAGGACATGGGCCAGCCACAGCCACAGGGGACTGTGGGCGGGCGGCTTTGCCTGAGCCACAGCTGCAGGTACAAACATTGGCGCCCGGGACCGTGGGGCGGGCAGCTTGTCCCTCTCCCAGGCTGCAGGTGCAGCCGCTGGCACCTAGGACCGGGGAGCAGGCGGCTTGTCCCTCTCCCAGGCCGCAGCCTCGCTGGTTCCCATTCCTCTCTTGTGAGCTCATTTGTGCCTGGCTGGTCCCCATTCCTCTCTCCCTAGTGTTGAGTGTCTGAGCTGTTACGGTGTGATGATGTGACAACCATTTGCATACTAGCTCTTTATTATATAGGATAGACTTGCTAGACAGACTAAAACATAAAAAAAGATTTTTCTAATAAAGTTAAGTGGGCAAATAAATATCACTGTTTAGTCCTCACGTGACAAACTGCACACTCCAAAAAATCCAAAATCCTCGTTCCTTGTGCTTATGTGTATGCGCGTGTACACACACACACACACACACACACACACAGTTCTGTTGTTCTAGTTTCAGCGTTTTATGTGACTTTAAGGTAAAAGAGTTTTTAACAAAATGGGTAATACAAAACTTCTATACATGACCCTATATTAGAAAAGGAATACACTCAATTTTAGATTAATACTACCTATTTTAGTAGAGAAAGGAGTCAACTTTTAGAACAAAACAAATGCTATGAAAAAGCTTTTAAGGACTCCCTGGGAAAAGTCCATGAAAGGAAAGAAACAAAAGAACATTACAACTTCATTTAACTATGATTTTTCTCTAAGTTGTTAGGTAGCTATAAAAAAGGAGGGATATGATTGGTATCCTATATAATAAAAGGCTAATATGCAAATCAACCGAATGGCAGAATGACCAGTCGCTATGATGCGCACTGACCACCAGGGGGCAGACGCTCAATGCAGGAGCTGCCCCTGATGGTCTGTGTTCCCACAGGGGGAGCGCCACTCAGCCAGAAGCCAGGATCACTGCTGGTGAGCACAGCGGTGGTGGTGGGAGCCTCTCCTACCTCTGCAGCAGCGCTAAGGATGTCTGACTGCCGGCTTATGTCTTCTCCCCATGGGGAGCAGGCCAAAGCCATCAGTCAGACATCCCCCGAGGGTGCCTGGATTGTGAAAGGGCGCAGGCCATGCTAAGGGACCCCTGCCCCCGAGTGCATGAATTTTGTGCACTGGACCTCTAGTTTGGTATAATATTTTAAATTTTCTGACATGCTAAAATACATAAATTCATTTACAGTGAAAACTTTTTTTTTATTTTTTTCACTATCTTGGATACTTCATATAAGTGGAATCATGCAGAATTTGCACTCCAACTGGCTTCTTTCTTTCTTTAAAAAATGTATTTGTATTGATTACAGAGAAGGGAGGAGAGATGGAAACATCAATGAGAGAGAATCATTGATCGGCTACCTCCTGCATGCCCCCCACTGGGGATCAAGCCCTCAACCTAGGCATGTGCCCTTGACCGGCATAGAACCTGGGACCCATCAGTCTGTAGATCAATGCTCTATCCACTGAACCAAACCGGCTAGGGCTACAGAGAAAACTTTTCATGGAGCTAACCAATCAAGAACTTATATAGAACTTTGTGATTGAGGACTCTATCTTCAACATAATTGTATAAAAAATTCAGAATGGCCCTAGCCGGTTTGGCTCAGTGGATAGAGCATCGGCCTGCGCACTTAAGGGTCCCGGGTTCAATTCCGGTCAAGGGCATGTACTTGGTTGCGGGCACAACCCGGGTGGGGAGTGTGCAGGAGGCAGCTGATCAATGTTTCTCTCTCATTGATGTTTCTAACTCTCTATTCCTCTCCTTCCTCTCTGTAAAAAATCAATAAAATATATTTTTTTAAAAAATTCAGAATGGTTTGAATATTCAAATACTATAAAAGTTAAGGACATAATATTAAATTTTAACTCAATGAAGGCCAGTTCAAGTAAATTAAACTGTTCAACACACATAGTTACTATTTTAAAATGTTGTGTCATTCTTCTAAGGATTTGGCTTTTTAATATCCAAACATTAAATTGTACTTAAATTTTAATTTTTAAGCACAACATTGTTTTGAAGAGAGTCCAATTTTTTTAAAGGTAGAATGAACTACACCAAACCCTGACCTCTTATCAAAATTCAATTCTTCAAACATCAATTTACTCATCTAAAATTGAATCAAAATGCAAGAGGTGGTAAATACTGATGTATTAAAACAGATTTTAAGTATATATATATATATACTGTAAATTAAGTAATTTTTAAATCCAGAGTTTAATGTTGGTTTGTGACAACATGTAATTAATAAAAAGTATAATCACCACTACTTCTCAAAATATGAATGACACAACCATTAGTTTTTACTCTGAACTTTGATCAAAACAATGAAATTACAATGTGATTTATTAAAACCAGAAAAATATCACATTTTTGCTTCTCAACAGTTTATATTTTTCACAAAGTTATCTAACTAGAAATTTCTTATCCATCTAGTAGTTAACAAGAAAAGCTACTGCTAACATTTTACACAAAATTTTAATTTTGCTTTATAGAATACATTCTAACAGGATACACACTACAATTGCCTATTATTAAAATAAACAAAGATAGTCACAATTACCTGCAAAAAGATCTTCTGTGTCATCCTCTAGCACAACTTCTGCAGGTTTTGGACCATTGGAGTTTGTACTAACATCTTCTGTAAGAAGACTAATTGGTTCTGGAGAAGATGGAATTGACTGTGAAAAAAAAGAGAAAACAACCAGTAATACATAATGGATTGGCATGTTTATCTGTTATAATTATGTCTCTATACATTACAGAACTAGGCCACTCCCTTGATAGAAAGGGGAGCAAGAACAAGCACAGTTATTTATAGTTCCTCCTCTGAGGGTAAGAATGAACCCAAAACACATTCTTACTCATCTTCTCTCTTTTTCTAATAAAAAGTCACTTAAAATTGAAAAACGAAAATCTTTTCTAGTTACCCCTTTTGAGATACAAATTTTTCATGTTGTATTATAATTAACAAAAACAAAATTTAATGCTTTGGTCATATATAATAAAATTGATTAGTATATAACTGTCAAAACCAAATCTTGAAAACATGTTACAATTGTAAGAAGTTCAAAATGCTGCTTCATTATAAGATGAAGATTTAATACTAGTTGAATTAAGATTACTATTAGTCTAAAATTATGTCCTCTCCCCAAACATTTAAATTTTAATTCAGCTAAGGGACTATTTCTATACTTCTTAACCTTAAAGTATAATGACCAATATAATGGAATCTAGATTGTAAAGCTTTCAGCTTTATTATAGTTTTCTTATAACATTTAAAAGCAATACTCTTCAAAAATAACATAACATAACATAACATAACATAACATAACATAACATAACATAACATCATAACATGTCAAAAGTGCACAGCTAGCCCTGGCATGTATGGCTCACTTGTTTGGAGCATCATCACATACATCAAAAAGGTCATGGGTTCCATTCCTGGTTCCACATACCCAGGTTGTGGGTTCAATCCCTGTTTGGGGTGCATGCGAGAGGCAACCAATAGATGTTCCCCCCCCCCCCGCCCCCGTAAAATCAGTAAAAGCATGTCCTCGGGTGAGGGGTTAAAAAAAAGTGCACAGCTAGGTATTTTCACAAGCCCAACGTCCCTGTGTAACCAGCACCTAGATCAAAAAAGAGAACATTATCATCAAACCCAGAAGCTCTGCTCATACTCCCTTCCACTCTTCACCCTTTCCCTACATAGGTTTCTACCAGCATGGATTAGTTTTTCCTGTTTTTGCTCTTCATAAAATGTAACCGTACAGAACATATTCTTTTGTGTTTGGTTTTGTTCTTAATGTTATGTATATGAGATTCTTCTACATTGTTGTATGTAGTAATAGATTACTCATTCTTGTTGCTGTAAAATATTCAATGGTATGAATATACAATTAATGCATTCTACTGTTGATGGGCCTTTGAATGGCTATCAGTTTTTATAACTATCAATAATGTATGAACTTTCTAATACATACACACACCCACACCCACACACACATCTATCTTTTAGCAAACATGGGAACAAATTTCTGTTTAGTATGTACCTAGGAGTTACGGAATAGCTGAATCATTAAACAATCTTCTAACATGGTTATATAATTTGTATTCCCACAAGCAAAATATGAAAATTTCAGTTACTCCTTGTCAATGCTTTGACATAGTCCATCTTTTTCATTTTAGCTATTATGCCAGGTGCAAAGTGTATTTTACTGTGGTTTGAATTTTCATTTCCCCGATGAATAATGATGCTCAGCAATTTTTCATATGTTTAATGGTCATTTGAATATCCTCTTTTTGAAGGGTCTCTTCAAGTATTTTGCCCATTGTTCTTACTGATTTGTAAGCATTCTTTATATGTTCTGGATAAAAGTTCTTAGTCATGTCAGACATATACTGCAAATATTTTTTCCCCAGTATATGTCACTTTCTTAATGGTAGATTTTAAGGAATAGAAGATCTTAATTTTAGTAAGGGTAAATTATCTATTTTTTTCTTTATAATTAGTAAACCTTTTATACAATGAATAATCTTTTGAGCCCACCACTCCTAAGTCATATGATTTTATCATCAGCGTATAAAGTAAATTGTCCTCTATGACATGAGAGCATTTCTTCAGAGCTTTAAAAATTTCAATTCTTTATTGGAAAATTGAAAGGAGAGGCTTTCTTTGCTTTCAGGAGCTTATTCTTACACACTCAAACTCTCACAAAGGTGGGCCTCCTTTACCTAACCATTTTCACTTGAAGGAATTTAAAAACAAATAAACTAAAACATTACTTCTGAAAGATGTTCAGACAACCTCAATTCTAGCTATGTCTGGGAAGGTGATTGGCCTATATGCTCCCACAGAATATCTACTTGTCTTATCACATCCTATATAATAAAAGCCTAATATGCTAAGTGTTGTGTTTGACCGTTCAACTAGTTGCTTTGACACACACTGACCATCAGGGGGCAGACGCTCCAACTGGTAGGTTAGCTTGCTGCTGGGGTCTGGCCGATCAGGACTGGGCGAGACAGGCTGGACACACCCTGGAGCCCTCCCGCAGCCCCTCCCTGGCCGGCCCACCTCCCGAGGTCCCTCCCTGGCCAGCCCCAATCTGTACTGGGTGAGATGGGCCAGACACGACCTGGAGCCCTCCCCCAGTCTCTCCCTGGCTCCGATCAGCCCTGATCAGGACTGGGTGAGATGGGCTAGCCACACTCGGGAGCCCTCCTGTGGTCCCTCCCTGGCCCCAGTTGTGCACTGGTGGGGTCCCTCAGCCTGGCCTGCACCCTCTCGCTATCCAGAATCCCTCGGGGGATGTCAGAGAGCCAGTTTTGGCCCAATCACCCCAGGCCAGGCCAAGGGACCCCACCAGTGCATGAATCTGTGCACCGGGCCTCTAGTTACAATATAATTATCACCTGCTTATAGACTTTAAACTCTGAAAGAAAAGTATATTTTGTTATTTAATGATTTTTATTTAGTTCCTGGTAGCAAACACTCAGTGACTGTCACATGAATTCTAAGAAAATAATTATGAATATGTCTAAGAACTGGCCACAAGTTTGTCTATCAGATTGTCTATAATACTGAATACTATGAGATAGCCTACAGCACAGCTACATGAAAATGTAGTGGTGGCTCAACACTCATTTATAAAATTCTCAGTAAACTAGAAAGACAGGAGACCTTCCTCAACTTAAGAAAAACTATCTTTAAAAAAAATCTATAGCTATACCTAATAATGAGGAAGTTGAAGCTTACCACTAAGATCAGGAACAAGGAAAGGATGTCCCTTTTACAACTGCTTTTCAACACTATCCTGGAAGTCCTACCTAAAGTAGTAGGACAAGAAAAGGAAATAAGTGGTATACAGATTGGGAAGAAAGAATAAAACTCTTTGTTCACAGATGACAGGATCATCCAAGTAGAAAATCCAAAAGAATCAACAAAAAAAACCCTCCAGGACAAGTAAAGTTTCACAATACAAGGTTAATATACACAAGCTAATTGATATAAATAAGAGTTAATTTCCTACAGGAAAATTTCCAGCCAAACTTTACTCAAACTATTTCTAATAAATGTAAATTATATACACACATTTAAGAAAAATTAATTTAAAAAGATAATTTTCCAACCCATTTGTTCCAGAACAGGACTCTGGTTGGTTGGCCTGAGCCAGTTCCAGCAACTCAGGGCTCAAGGTGGGAACTTCCCTGGAACCAATCCTTCCTCAAGGGTTCCATCACAAGCCCTTCCATCACAAGGTGAGTGCGTGCTCGCTCTCTCTCTCTCTCTCTTTCTCTCTCTCTCTCATTCAGACTGGGATAATTTAGACATGCCAATTAACCCAACAGTGCACAACTCTGGGATGTACAAGAAAATCCCCACAGACAATGGCCCCAACTGGGAATTGATTTTTTTTCTTCTCATCAACATCATAACCAAATGATGCAAGGAAGGTCCAACATCTGTAAATCAGTTAATGCAATACATCACATTAACAAAATATAGGACAAACACCATATGATCATCTCAATAGAGGCAGAAAAAGCATAAGAAAGTTAAACATCCTTTTATGATATAAATGCTCAACAGAGTTGGTATAGAAGGAACATATCTACACTAATAAAAGACAAAGATGCTAATTGACCATACCTTCGCTACACCCACCAGCCAATCAGGGCGACTATATGCAAATTAACCCAACCAAGATGGCGGTTAATTTGCATGTACCGGCTGGGAGTGAAGACTGAAGACAACGTGGAAGCGAAGCGCTGCAGAAGGGAGCAAAGTAGAGGCAGCGGAGACAGGAACGGAGCCAAGGCGGCAGAGGCGGGAGGAAGGAGGGAAACCAGCCGCAGGAAGCCCTATTCTTGCAGGAATCTTCCTGCAACGGGCCTCTAGTCTCAACATAATAAAGTCCACATATGACACACCCACAGCTAATATCATACTCAATGGTGAAAAGCCAAAAAGATAAGTTTTTCTTGGAGTCACTGCTGCACAAACCTAGTGTAGTTCTGCCATTGGTAGCATCCCCAGAAAAAGCTGAAAGTCTTTCCTAAGATTGTGAAGAAGATAAGAATGCCCACTATCACCATTTCTATTGAACATGGTGTTGGAAATCCTAGCCATAACATTCAGACAAGTCCAAGAAATAAGCACGTTGCTACCTCTGCATCTATTCTGAATTAATGTATTTCAGAAATGCATTTGGAAGACAGCACTGCATCTTTATTTCTGACATATTTTAATTGTTATAACAATAAAAATAAATGAATACCATCAAATATAAAAAAAAGAAAAGGCATTCAAATTGGAAAGAAATAAAACTCTCATTATTTGCAGATGACATGATGCTATATATAGAAAACTGTAGGCTCCACCAGAAAATTATTAGAATAATGACTTCAGTAAAGTTGAAGGTCACCTACAAAAAAACCTTACAGTTAACTTAATATTTATAGCAAAAAGAATTTTTTTTCTTCCACAGCCATGAAATGGGAAAAGCTAAAACTCTTAAAAGTTTCTATTCAATATAAGACTGGTGGCCCTAGCTAGTGCATTAATGCAAAATTTTAAAAAGGCATAAGGAATGGGAAGAAGAAAAGAAGGAAGGAAGGCTCTAATCACAGACAACACAATTTCAGAGGTGGGAAACCTTTTTTCTGCCAAGGGCCATTTGGATATTTATAACATCATTTTCAGCCCATACAAAATTATCAACTTAAAAGTTAGCCTGCTGCCGAAACCGGTTTGGCTCAGTGGATAGAGCGTCGGCCTGCGGACTGAAAGGTCCCGGGTTCGATTCCAGTCAAGGGCATGTACCTGGGCTGCGGGCACATCCCCAGTAGGAGATGTGCAGGAGGCGGCTGATCGATGTTTCTCTCTCATCGATGTTTCTAACTCTCTATCTCTCTCCCTTCCTCTCTGTAAAAAATCAATAAAAACATATTAAAAAAAAAAAAAGTTAGCCTGCTATATTTAGTCAAACATTTAACTAACTCACCCCTAATGCCTTGGTAGGGCCAGACCAAATGATTTTGAGGGTCTTATACAGCCCAGGGGCTGGACGTTCCCCACCCCTGACCTACATAGGAAATCTCAAGGACTCTACAAAAAATAAAAAATAATGTTCAGCAGTGTTGTAGGATACAGGGTCAATATGCCACCAATTAATAAATATAAAAAGAAACAAAAGTTCCAAGCTGGTTTGGCTCAGTAGATAGAGCGTCAGCCTGTGGACCAAAGGGTCTCAGGTTCAATTCCGGTCAAGGGCACATGCTCGGGTTGCAGGCTGGATCCCCAGTGTGGGGTGTGCAGGAGACAGCTGACCCATGATTCTCTCTCATCATTGATGTTTTAGTCTCTCTCTCCCTCTCCCTTCCACTCTGAGATCAATGAAAGTATATTTTTTATTTTTTATTTTTTTTTAATATATTTTATTGATTTTTTACAGAGAGGAAGGGGGAGAGATAGAGAGCCAGAAACATCAATGAGAGAGAAACATCCATCAGCTGCCTCCTGCACATCCCCCACTGGGGAAGTGCCCGCAACCCAGGTACATGCCCTTGACCGGAATCGAACCTGGGACCTTTCAGTCCGCAGGCCGACGCTCTATCCGCTGAGCCAAACCGGCTTTGGCGAAAATATATTTTTTAAAAAAGAAATAAAAATACCATATGTGCATTAAATACTTAGGTATAAACTAACAAAATATGTGCTAGATCTGTATGCAGAAAACTATAAACACTGATGAGAAAAATCAAATAAGACCTAAATAAATGGAGAGAAACAGTATACTTATGGCTTAAAGGCTCAATATTTTTAATGTTAATTCTCTATTGTAGAAATCAATAAACTGATTATAAAATTATGTGGAAAGAGAAAAGAACTATAATAATCAAAACAATTTAAGAAAAATTAAAGTGGATTCATATTACCTGATTTCAAGACTCGAGTTACAGTAATCAAGGTAGCATAAAACTGGCAAAAGGACAGTCAACAGATCAATGAACAGAACAGAGTCCAGGAGAAACTAAGATGGCGGCATAGATAAACACCGGGAAATAGTCGCCTCCCACAACAATTGACAAATATCCCAAAGGACGGAGCAAACATCGTCCAAAACAACAGGAAGGCTGGCTGAGTGTAATTTCTACAACTAGAAGAAAAGAAAAGCACGCTGAGAGCCAGAGGAGCTGCGGAGGCTGAGTGCAGAGGTACAGCAGTGGCGGCGGCGGCGGCTCGCGCTCGCGGAAAGGGGGTGGCACCTGAGGACGCGGCTGTCTTTTTGAATCACAAGCTCCCGACTGCTCTGAACTCCGGTTCTGGGAAGTCTCTGGGGACCCAGGACTCATACGGGGAGAGGCTGCTCTGTCAGGCGGCAGCGGGCGAACTTGAGGGCGGATTTCCCTCAGAGGTGCTTGCAGCCGTTACCGGGACACTGAGATGCGCGACTCCGGGCGCGGAGAATCAGCCATAGCTTCTTTCTCCGCCCTTTTGACTCCCTGAGACCCCGCCCCACCCAGGCTGCAGCAGAGGCTTTTGCATGTGAATGTACCTAACTACAGCCCAGCCAAGCAGACCCGGAACTTCCAAGAGAAGGCCCAAGGCCCCGCAGCGGCTTGCATTGCTTCACAGCTGAGCCTCTCCGTGGCTCCGGCTGTGTGGCCTCAGGCAGGGGCTGAATTAGCACCTCCTTAGATCCAGGAGCCACTGTACCCAGTGGTCAGAGAGGGACCATTCTCCCACTTCAGACACAGCTGCTTCCCACAGCCAATTGGCCTGGAGGTCAATTCCTCCCAGTGATCCTACAACAACCAAGGCACCAAGAGTGTCCACCCCAGGTAACTGGGGAGGCTGAGCCACTGGGCCCTACAGGACACCTGGCGTGCAGGGCCACTCTATCAACACAGGGAAGCAGCCAAAATGCGGAGACAAAGAAACAGGTCACAATTGGCAGAAACGGAGGAGGGCAGACGACTGGATATAGAGTTCAAGGCCACGTTTATAAGGTTTTTCAAGAATTTTATGTAAACCGCCGATAAATTTAATGAATCCCTCAAGGAGTATAGTGAGACCATGGAGGACATGAAAAAGGACCAACTAGAAATTAAGCATACACTGACTGAAATAAAGAATAATTTACAGAGATCCAACAGCAGACAAGAGGATCCCAAGAATCAAGTCAAAGATTTGAAATACAAAGAAACAAAAAATACCCAACCGAAATAGAAAAAAGAAAAGAGATTCAAAAAATATGAAGATAGTGTAAGGAACCTCTGGGACAACTTCAAGCGTACCAACATCAGAATTATAGGGGTACCAGAAGGAGAGAGAGGGCAAGATATTGAAAACCTTTTTGAAGAAATAATGACAGAAAACTTCCCCCACATGGTGAAAGAAATGGACTTACAAGTCCAGGAAGCACAGAGAACCCCAAACAAAAGGAATCTAAAGAGGACCACACCAAGACACATCATAATTAAAATGCCAAGAGCAAAAGATAAGGAGAGAATCTTAAAAGCAGCAAGAGAAAGACAGTCAGTTACCTACAAGGGAGTACCCATCCGACTGTCAGCTGATTTCTCAACAGAAACCATGCAGGCCAGAAGAGAGTGGCAAGAAATATTCAAAGAGATGAATAGCAAGAACCTACAACCAAGATTACTTTATCCAGCAAAGCTATCATTCAGAATGGAAGGTCAGATAAAGAGCTTCACGGATAAGAAAAAGCTAAAGGAGTTCATCACCACCAAACCAGCATTATATGAAATGCTGAAAGGTATTCTTTAAGAAGAGGAAGAAGAAAAAGGAACTCTTACCATTTGCCACAGCATCGATGGAACTGGAGAGCAGATAAATACCACAAGATCTCACTTATTTGTGGAATATAATGAACAACATAAACTGATGAACAAGGACTGATCCAGAGACGGAGAGGCTTTGATTGGACTGTCGGGCCTTGGAGGGAAGGTAGGGGAGGGTGGGGGCAAGGGGGAAGGATCAACCAAAGGACTTATATGCAAGCATATAGGCCTAACCAATGGACACGGACAACGGGGGGGTGAGGGGATGAGCGGGGGGGGGGGGGGGAAGGGGGGGGGCGGGGGGAGGGGGTAGAGGGTACACATATGTAATATCTTAATCAATAAAAATAAAAAAAAAACAGAACAGAGTCCAGAAATAGACCCACACATATATGCTCAACTGATTTTGGACAAAGATGCAAAGACAACCCAATGGAGAAACTTTCTGAGTCTAAGAGCTTCTTTAACTTAGCATAAAGCACCTGAGATTCAAAAATGTTGCGTTTACTGAAAAATACTATCAACCAACTTGACCTAACATTTATAGAACATTCTACCCAACATCAGACTATGTATTTTTTTTCTAGTGCACACATAATATTTACCATGACAGAACATATTCTGAGTCATAAAACAAACCTTAATAACATTATTACTTCTCAATAAATGGTGGTGGAAAAACTGGATATCTATAAGCAAAAACAATGAACCTCAACTAATACAAAAATTAACTCAAAATGAATGCCAGGCCTAAATGTAAAACTATAAAATTTCTAGAAAAAAACATAAGCAAAACCTTTGTGACCTTGAGTTAACATTAGCAAAGAATTTCATAGGTGACATATAAGGGTCTATCAATAAAAAAGAAAGGATAAACTTGAACTTCATCAAAATAACAAACTTTTGTTCTGTGAAAGATATTATTAATACCATAAAAAGACAAGCCACAGCCCTGGCTGGTTTTGCTCAGTGGTTAGAGTTTCGGCCCGGGGAACCAAGGGTTGAAGGTTCAATTCCCAGTCAAGGGCACATATCTCAGTTGCAAGTTTCTCAGCCCCAACAGGGGTGCATGTGGGTGGCAACCAATCAATGTATCTCTCTCAAGTCAATGTGTCCCACCCACCATCCCTCCCGTTCTCTCTAGAAATTAATGAAGAAAAACAATTCCTCCTGTAAGAATTAAAAAAAAAAAAAAGACAAGCCACAGACTAGAAAGAAAATATCTGCCAACGGATTTATACTTAAAATATGAAGAACTCTTAAAACTCAATAAGGAAACCCAATTTTTAAAATATGCCAAGTATGTGAAAAGACACTTCACCAAAGATAATTTTCAGATGGTGAAAAGATACTCAGCATCATTAATAATCAGAGAATGTATATTGAAACCACAATGAGATAACACCACACCTATTAGAATGGCTAAAAAAATCAGTGGTATGCTGGTAAACGTTTGGCAAACGAGTCTTAGGGAGAGAAGACCCTGATTTTTAGCTTTTGTGGATTTCTGTGGTATAAATATGCCCCCCACTGTGTCTGATTACCCCTCACAAAACTGTAAAGTTGGGAAAATATGTACTTTCACCATACAGACAGAATAGACATACAACCTCAAGAACACAGAAAAAAGTAAAATGTAGTAAAGGAATTAGGAAGTAATTAAGTTTAAAATATTTAGCTTTGTTTTCAATTTAAGCATTCATTTATATAATTTAATTTTTAACAACAGCAGTATGAATTAACCAGCCTACAAAATTACTGAAAACTGAACAATCATTTTTCGAGCCAGAATAAACTAGCCTCAAGCTCGCCACTGCCTAAAATAAAAACTTACACTACCAAGTGCTGACAAGGATGTGAACAACTGGAATTCTTATTCACTGTTGATGGGAAAGCAAAATGATATAGCTGTTTGTACAGGAAAACAGTTTGGCAGCTTTCTCTCTTAGAATCTCTTACAATTTTATAAGATTTCAGAGATCAAATGAAAGAAACCTGACCAGAGAATGAAATTGATATATCCAACTTCATCAAATGTTCCATGGGGCTAGTCTTCAGGATTCAAATACTCAAAAATATATTCAAAGCATGACTCTCTGATTAGGGGTAAAATTTAATATGAAAATAACTTTTATGATACCAGGAAATACAGTAATATGCTTTTTTCTTGAAGCATCATGCATTTGTTTTAATGAACCCACACAGATAATTGATTTTCAAAACAATGTCCTATTGAATTTGGTCTCGAGTTATATTATACTACAGCCATTAACTCATGAGACTAAAAAGCAAATAACTTCACCTCCCTCTACCTTATCTCCATTGAACCTTTTTGGGAGAAAGTTTGGCAGTTTCTTACAAAGTTAGTCTTATATTAACCATACAACTCAGCAATCCTACCTCTCAGTATTTATACAAAAGAAATGAAAACTGTGTTCATAGAAAAACGCGTACATAAATGTGTATATTGGCTTTACTCTTTAATGCCAAAAACTGGAAACAACAGAAATGTCCTTCAACAGCAAACTGTGCTTTATACAATAAATTCAGCAATAAGAAAGAATGAATTATTGGTACATGCAACAACATTGATAAATCTCAGATGCTTTACGCTAAGTTAAAGAAGCTAGACTAAAAAAGTTTCATACTGGCCCCACTGAGCAGTGATTAGTGTTGGCCCTCACATGGAAGGGTCGCAGGTTTTTTTATTTTTATTTTTTACTAAGCATCAACTTTTTTTTTTAACTTAAATTCTTTATTGTTGAAAGTATTACATGTCTCCTTTTTTCCCCCCACTGACCTCTCCCCGGCTGCTCCCTCCCCCCAACACATCCCCTCAACGCCCTACCATCTGTGTACATTGGTTATACGTACATGCATGCATACAAGTCCTTTGGTTGATCTCTTACTGCCCCCCCCCCCCCCCCCCCCGCAACCTCCTGCCTTCCCTCTGAGGTTTGATGGTCTGTTCAATTTCTATGTCTCTGGATTTATTTTTGTTCATCAGTTTACATTGTTAATTATATTCCACAAATGAGTGAGATCATGTGATACTTATCCTTCTCTGACTGGCTTATTTCTCTTAGCTTAATGCTTTCCAGGTCCATTTATGCTGTTGCAAATGGTAAGAGTTCTTTCTTTTTTACAGCAGCGTAGTATTCCACTGTGTAGAGGTACCATATTTTTTTAATCCACTCATCTGCTGATGGGCACTTAGGCTGTTTCCAAATCTTAGCTATTGTAAATTGTGCTGCTATAAATATAGGGGTGCATATATTCTTTCTGATTGGTATTTCTGAGTTCTTGGGATATATTCCTAGAGGGCTGCAGATTTTATTCTCGGCCAGTTTGGCGCATTGCAGGAGGCAACCAATTGATGTGTCTCTCTCATATAGATGTTTCTCTCTCTCCCCTTACCCGCTTCCACCGTCTCTGAAAATCAATGGGAAAAAAATATCCTTCAGTGAGGATTGAAAAAAAGAAGTTTCATGGTTGTATGATTCCATTTATATAGCATTCTGGAAAAGACAAAACTATAGAAGAAAGCAAAGAACAGATCAGTGGTTGCCAGTGGAAAGGGTTAACTACATGAGTGAATTTTTGGGAGGTGATGGAAGTGTTCTATATCTTGACTGAGGTGATAGTGAACTTTATTAAATTGAAATAAATGTCATCTCAACTCCGGAGCCCTGGGCACAGCCCGGGAGTACTCCGTGATTGTGGGAAAAGTGCAATAAAATGTGAAATGTGGGCCCTGCAAAAAAAAATAAATAAATAAAAAATAAATAAATAAATGTCATCTCAACTAAAAACTATCATCATGGGAGAAAAAAACACAAGAATTCAATTTCATAGGAAAGTGTGCATTTGTAAAATTAACATTAAAGAATAATTTTATCTTTTTAAGAAAAGTCTGCAAAAAAAGAAAAAACTGAGCATCTCTGCCTCAAGCAACTTCAGAGAATAACATATTTATAGGTACTAAAAACAATCCTATATAATAAAAGCCCAGCAACCATAACCAGAACAACTGCTCAACCAATTGCTATGAGGTGCATTGACCACCTCTCGGTCCCTGCCCACCCCAGGCCTGCAGGCTCCAATCACCGAATGGCGAACGGGGAACCATGGGGACCCGGGGTGGGTGGTGGCAGGAAATGGCCCTGATCGCAGGCTAGGCGTAGGGACCCTGCCCATGCATAATTTCATGTGCTGGTCCTCTAGTTCATTCTAAAATCCTTAAATTTAATGGCTTCAAGGGAAAGTGGTCAACTAGTTGTACCTCTTCATAATTTTCCATGCTGTTGCCTTTAAATACGTGGTAATAAAATGTTTTTTCTCTGAAACACACATAATTCATAATAAAGTTTTCAAAAAATAATACATTTAAAGTTGAAGACCTATCTAAGATTACAAAAGAGGAAAAAATAAATTACACACTATTACCACCCTGTTGCGCTGGGACAAGAGATATAAACTTTAGTTCCTCTTTATCAAGAGTCTCTAATGCCCCGGCTTGTGTGGCTCAGTTGGTTGAAGCATTGTCCCATCCCCTACATCAAAAAGTTTGCGGGTTCAATATTGGTCAGGGCACATACCCTAGGTTGTGGTTCCATTCCTGGTTGGGGCATGTACAGAAGGCAACTGACCAATGTTTCTGTCTCGCTTCCCCCCTCTCTAAAAAAATCAATAAGCATATCCTTGGGGGAGGATTTAAAAAAAAAGTCTCTACTTACTCTTAATGTCACCCACTTTCCAGGTTTCAAAGATAATTTCTATGCAATTAAGTCACTCGTCTTCTACAGTATCTCTATACTATATGCATGTTTCATTTATACATGTATCACCCGGTACTGCAGGTTTTTGGTCACACAGCTATGTTTATTAATATTTACGTCTGCTGGTTCAAACACTCCATGAGGGCAGGGACTATATTTCAACACAGAGTCTGGGTTAGTGTTCTCATTCAATAAGTTTATCAGACTCCCAAATCTACATCTCTAGCCCATAAACCATTTCTGGCTATCTAATGTTATCTTCATTGGTGTATCTTATCGCCAAGTGAAATAAACTCATAATATCTTCTAAAAGTCACCTGATGAGAAGGATTAAAATCCTAAAATGTCTACCTTTTAATCTGCTGTTGCATCAATTTCCTTCTCTCCTTTTTTTATTTGCAAAAAATTAGAGCGCTTTAAGTCCCCCAAAGGAAACACAGCTTACAATTCTTTACTCAAGTCTAAAGATGTCAATTAAACAGAATGAATAGTGCCCACAGTATCCTAGTTTACTTCAGTGAACTTTCTCCTGATCCTTCCTAGTGGATCCTTTGTTGCCCTCAAAGGAAAGACAGGATCCCCCGGCCGAGACATTAACATACATATGAGGCAGCTAGCTGTACAGTTATGCATAAAGGTCTAAAAGGACACTAACCACAAAAGGTTGTTTGGCAAGATCATTTTTCACTAATTCTTCGGAGATGCCGATTTTGGCAATCCAGCAAACATTTACTAAATGCAGATGTTCAAGATGTTGTGAGGAACACTTAGATGATCAAGGCACTCACTGTCTTTGGCCCCAAGAAGCATATAATCTGAGGGGAGGTAAGTTCTGGCTGGTCCCTACAAATACAATGAGCAGAGCGTGGTCAATGCTGACACTGTTCCCGGGAGGTGAACTGAATTTCAGATAACAGACTATTTGACAGTCATTTCCAATTGCTTTGGTGCAGAACTGAACAAGACAAGAAAGCTTACTAAAAACAAAAACAAAAAAAAACACCCAGTTTATCAGAAAGTACAGCCTAAGGTAACAATGCTCTGGAAATGTGCTTACATCTGAATACACATATGCACACTTAACACTGGGCTCGGAGGTGTGTGTGCTCTCCTCAAACGTGAACTTAACAAAAGGGACCCAATACAGTTCAGTTCATAGAGGGTGTTTCCTCTGACAGAAAACAGGAACACTTGGTTTCACAGATCGCTGACCGTGCGAGAAAAGAGGAAAAGGGAGTGAGGATCTGTTTTTATTTCTTCCTCGGCAACTTAGAACACACACACAAAGTTTCCTGGACTACTCCCTCCCTTCAACGTTATATTTCACAAACACTATGGTCCTTAAAAAAATACTGGAACTAAAGAAGGCAAAACCGGTCAAATGCATTTAACCTACCAGGTAGTTTGGAAAAAAAAAAAAAAAAGGCACCACCTTCAGGGCTCCTGTCAGGCCGTGACCGGGGAAAGTGCACCCACACACTCGCTCCCCGGGGCGGCGCTCCCCTCACTGCTCTCCCCTTTCGGGGGCGCCCCGTCCCCAGGGAGAGGAAAGCAAGCACCTCCCGGAAGGGGCTGCGGAGGTCGCCCCGGAGAGGAGAGCGGCGGGGTGCACTGGGACCCAGGGGAAGACCTTCTCCGCTCCGGAGGACGAGGTGCACGAACACCTGGGAAGACCAGCTGAACAGGAAAAGGGCGCCGTGATGCTCCGCGCAGTCCCTGCCCCTCCGGGGATCAGGTCGGACCCCCAGCCGGTCGGCGGGTCCGAGAAGGCCTAACCGGCCCCGCCGACTCCAGCGCACTGACAGGTGCCTGAGGTGGGGCCCCCGGCACAGGCGTCCTCCCGACCAGGTCCTGGCAAGCCCCGGAGGAGGGTGGGGGGGCGGGGGTGGGCAGGGACAAGTTCATGCAGGGAAAAGGCTCCTGAAGGTGAGATGAGCGACGCGGCGCAGCGCCGCCGGTGACGCGGTCTCACCTCGAGGGTGGTGACAGTGCTGGTGAAAAGGTCCTCTCCATCCTCCTGCTCCTCAAAGTCGGCGGGCTTCCCGTCCCCCAGCGGAGGAGGCTCCCTCTCCGCCGCCATCTTCGCTCGCCCCAGGACTGCGCGAGGGGCCGCGCGGGCCGGTCACGTGAGCACGCACGGCGGGGCTGGCGCGGCCGGCTCCCGGGCCCGCCCCTCCTGGCCCCGCCCAGCCGCGCGCGCCCCGCCCCCGGCCTCCCCGCGGCGCCGCGCTCAGCCCCGCCCACTCGGCTCTTTCCCGCTTTGGCGCTGAGCTTCGCTGCCCTTCGCCGCCCACTGGCTGTGCTGACTTTTGTGGAAGAAGCTGGGACTTGGGTTACCCCATCTTCTTAGCAGGAGGAGGCCCAAGGACTGCTGTTGGCGTCCCCAGCTTCAAAGTCTCCTTTAGGAAATGGCAGTGCTTGGGTGCCGCTGGGATTAGACCCAGACGGAGGGCAAGATTGGGGACTGATGGAAGGGAGACATCGCTCACAAATCTTCCAGGGCAGTGGTCAGCAAACTCATTAGTCAACAGAGCCAAATAGCAGTACAACGATCGAAATTTCTTTTGAGAGCCACATTTTTTAAACTTAAACTATATAGGTAGGTACATTGTTATTAACTTAATTAGGGTACTCCTAAACTGGCCTTTGCTAAAAACATCCTCAGTCTGATTGAGGTACGTTCGCTGAGGTCGACCCCTTCCAACTCTCCCATCCACACTCGTCTTGTATACTTGTTTCGTCTATCTCCTTTCGTTCATCCTCTCTATATGTCCAAACCATCTCAACATACCTTTCTCAATCCTCGACACTACATCTTCTTTCACTCCACAACGTTCCCTGTACGTGCGTGCCCGCTCGTGGTATTTTGTGGAAGAGCCACACTCAAGGGGCCAAAGAGCCGCATGTGGCTTGCAAGCCACGGTTTGCCAATAACTGTCCCAGGGTGTCCGAGCGAACTGTCTGATGCAAAGGAAACGCTCTGTATCAGCGCAGTCCAACCGAATAGCCACTGGCCGTGTGTGACCACTGATCACTTGAAATGTGACTAGTGTGATCGAGGGACTGAGTATGTGATCTTATTGAATTTTAATTAATCTATATATATAAAAGCCTAAGTGACCATTTGACGGGTAACTATAATGCGCACTGACCACCAGGGGGTAGACACTCTGACCAGTAGGTTAGCTTGCTGCTGGGGTCCAGCCAATCGGGACTTGGCTAGATGGGCCGGACACACTCTGGAGCCCTCCCGTGGTCCCTCCCTGGCCCCAATTGTGCATTGGTGGAGTCCCTTGGCCTGGCTTGCGCCCTCTCACAACCTGGGATCCCTTGAAGGGATCCCACCGGTGGACGAATCCGGGCGTCAGGCCTCTAGTTTAAATATAAATAGCCACAGGTGGTTAGAGGCTGCCTACTGGATATTGCAGATCAAGGTAACAAAAAGACCCTAAATGGGTTGCTGGACTGATTCCTGGTTGCAGGGCTCGAGCCTGCATGGGAGGCATGCAGGAGGCAGCCGAGAGACGTTTCTCTCTCTCTTAAAAAGTCCATAAAAACATAAAATAAAAAGATCCCGAAGAATTTGTCGTCAGAAGGTTATGCCAATGTTCTCATGAGCCACACATTACCGGGGTTGGCAAAAGTAGGTTAACAGTTGTTCATGTGGAAAACAGGACAATAATTAATAAATAATAATACAAGAATTAACTCAGTGCTTTTTGTACTCATGACTGTACACCTACTTTTGCCAACGCTGTATTTTCCCTCAATAAATAGAAAGCTGGAAAAAAAAATGACAATTAGGGAACTAAGTGAATGATTGGTAAAGAGCTTCATACTCAATTCCCTCAATCAATTACTAGCTGTTCCTCATCGTGGGAAAGTCACTTGAAGACTTCAGTTTCCTTATCAGTAAATGGGAATGTTACTTAAGCCTCGACTCACCACATTGCACAAGATTATTGTCAGGATGGAATGAGAAAATAAGTGAAAATATTCTGAAAGCTAGAATGCTATGCCAATGCAAGGTACGTTTGTGGAAAAATAAAAGGGAGCATTGCAAATAGCAACTTGAGGTTATAATTTTGCTAGAGGGAAAAAAAGCGATTCTTTACAAATAAAGTACAAACCCCGAGCCCTCACTGGGCTGGGACCCCTGGGTTCCACTGGCTATGTGCAAAACTTAGCATCTCTGGAACTTTTATTTTTGTGGGTGCATTGGAGCAGAAGGTTTTGCTAATCATTAAGATTTCTTCTACCCCTAAAATTTAAAATTTCTATGATTCTTTTCAAGAACCATGAACCCATACCATGACTAATTTAAGAAAGTACACCAAAGTCTCAATGTTCCTTGGATGTGTTTGATGCATGGGCCAATTGTCACTGCCATGCTGCCTTCACCAGTGCTGTCTAGTGTCACTGCTGGAAGAATGAACTGCGGAGGCACATTGCCTGACTCAAACTCCACCACCTGTGGACAGTCTATAGTCTATTACTGAGCAGAAACTTCAACCTCTTTAGAAAGCTCACAGCCTGGCTTGAGGTGATTCTTCTCTGTATCCTCAATTTTTATGCATACCTTTATTTATCACTTGCTACTATTCTTAGCTTATCTTTTTTTTACCGCATATATGAACTAATTGAAATATAGGTCCAGCTGCTTAAAACAGAGAACCACATTAAAAGTGGCTTAAAGATATAGTTTAATTGTCCCTCATGTAGTATCATAAAGGCTCTATGAGATCATTCAGGAATTACACCTTCCTTCTGTTGTTCTGCCACCTGTAGGATGTAATCTCTTCCTCATGGCCTAAGTTGACTCACAACCACAACTACATTCCAGCTGTCAGAAAAGGAGTAAAAGGAAAATGGAATACCTCCTTCACTTGAAGGGCACCGACCAGAAGTTGCACACACTTCTGTCCACATCTCTTTGATCAGCTTAGCTATGGGAGACTAGGAAATGCAGCTATTATTCCACCCCTTAAAAATCAGGGGTTCCTTACTCTGGAAGGAATGGAGACTATTGTAAGGAATCAGCAGCCTCTGTTTTAAAACATCCATTCACATCATGATAGCATACCTGGATTTCCTTCTGGGTAACCATTTCTTTCTCACCCTTGATTAGAAGTCTCTTACAACTCAGGAAGGGAGTGCATGACCTAGACTTAAACCAAACATAGCACTGACTCAGTTACCCTAGTGATTAGAGGGAGGTCAGAAACAACTGCATTTTCCCCAAACTCTCGCAGCTTTGTGTTTTTTTTTCCTATTTAACCTAAATTCCATAAACCAGAATTGTAAGAATTATCTTGTTATTTTTCTCAGCCTTTCTTCCCTTCCTTGGTCCTTTGCTTTATTTTATCTTCTCTGACTCCAAAACTCAACCATCAACTTTTCTATTATATCCATATTGCTAAGAGCATTTGAAAAATCAGTGTCAACTATAGCTGAAGATCCTGTAAGTCCATTATCTCCAAACCCAAATCTACACTGCCTAGGTACCATTTTTTTGTTTCTTTTCCAAATCCTTCAACTATTCTTTCCAGTCGAGGTTCTAAAAATTCATTTGCCCCTCAAGGATTCCATCATCTTTTCTTCTCATTTTCAATGACAAAATAAAATCTGCTCATTGAATCCTTCATCCTTCAACCATGACTGTGCTTCCTTCCCTTGCTATGTATGTTTCTGTAACATCTGTCATATTGCACTGCAATCATGGCTACTTTTCTATCACCCATAATAATCTGGAGGATTATGGAGTTCAGGGGCTAGTTCTTATTTGGCTTTGGATCCTGGGTAACCCTATATTAGTTATCTATTGCTGAAAAACAAATTACCCCAAATTTAGCAGCTTAAAAACACAAATATAGATTTTCTCATGATTTCTGTATGTCAGAAATCCAGGTGCAAGTTAATGGAATGCATCTCACGTGCCGGGAGCCGGTCCATCCTTGCTGTTTCAAGGGACCTGGCATATATGGCATACTGTTCTTAATATGTTTGCTCACCTTCTTGGCACTATGTGTTTTAACCAAGGTCACCTCTCTGAGAAAGGTTGTTTCCCCAGGTAGGGATTTTCCCCTGAAGTTAGGGAGGGAATAAAACCCCTTAACTAAGTGTCAGGCGGGTAATTAATCACTTTAACTATGAACAATCATGCTTAAGCTAAATAATCTTTACTCCCTGGAATGGAGATAAGAAACACCCTAACCTTTGGAATAGAGATTGATAGGATTGGAATCAACTGGTATAAATACAGATGTAACAAGACAACAGGACACAGAACATAGACACAGAACCTACACAGAACCTAGAGACAGAAGAACTTCGCTGGAGAGAACATGGCAAAAGATCCTGGACAGAAACTGGCCACAGAACCTACAGACAGAACCTAGCGAGAGAACCTGGCTGAAGAACCTAGAGACAGAACCTGGCTACAGAACCTGGATAGAACATGGCATGAGAACCTGACTAGAACCTGGTGACTGAACCTGGCTGGAGAACCTAGACAGAACTTGGCTGGAGAATTGGCTACAGAACCTGGCTGGAGACCCTGACAAGAGAACCCGGCTATGATGATCACCTGAATGCTGCCTCTGTGTCATTCCTTCTTCACCGACTCTGTCCACACCTTTGGGGACCCCTGGACCTGCTGGGGTTGGACCCAAGCACTCACGCAGGGTCTTTACAAGGCTGCAATCAAAGTATCTGCCAGAGCTACAGTCCATTCAAGACTCTACTGGGAGATCTGCTTCCGAGCTCACTCCTGTGACTGTGGCAAGCCTCAGGTCCTTGCTGACTTGATTTGAGACTGAGCTCCTTGCCACATGAGCCTCCCCTAAGGCTTTGCCCATAACATGACAGCGAGTCCAAGAAAGACAGAATGAGACAGCACCAAGAAAGGACAACAGAGGGAAGCTGGTGCTGGCAGCTGGGTAAGGAAGGCCTAGTCTTGCATGAATTTCATGCATTGGGCCTCTAGTAGAGATATATAATCACAAGGGATGAGAGCTAAAAGCATACCAGCAGGAATGGGATAAAGAGCAAGGGGAGCCCTAACTGGTTTGGCTCAGTGGATAGAGCGTCGACCTGTGGACTGAAGGGTCCCAGGTTCGATTTCAGTCAAGGGCATGTACCTTGGTTTCGGGCACATTCCCAGTAGGGGGTGTGCAGGAGGCAGCTGATTGATGTTTCTCTCTCATCAATGTTTCTAACTCTCTATCCCTGTCCCTTCCTCTCTGTAAAAAATCAATAAAATATATATATTTTTTAAAAAAAGAACAAGGGGAAAATGGGCCTTTAAAAAGAAAAGGTATACTTTTTCCTCTGAGAATAGAGAGAGGGAGGTTAAAGTTTGCATTACTACTTTTCATAAAAAACCATCCAAAAACTTCATTGTTGAAAACAACAATCATTTATTATTTCTCATGAGTCTGCAGGTCAGCAAGGCAGTTCTACTGGATGAGAGTTGGCAAATCCTGTCTTAGGGCTTGTCTGTGGTCAGCTGAGGAATTGACTGGGGGCTGGCTGGACAAGGCTGGTCTTGTCTAGGACAATGCAGCTTGTTCCACGTGCCCTCATCCTGCTAGACTGGGCTTCTTTTCAAGGCTATAAAAGGGTTCCAAAAAAAAAAAAGGTGGAGACACACAAGTGCTTTTTCAAGCCTTCACAAAAGAAAGTCTTATAGCAAAGCCCTGGGTTGGAATGGGAAGGCATTAAAAAATTGCAGGGCAAACAGTATGGAAAAGGGAGGCCATTAATGTGGGCCTTTAATGTAATCAGTTTACCAAAGGGTGGATGCATTTATAGACTTATTTGTAAATATGGGGCAGGAAATGGAAAAAGTCCACTCCTAATAGCAATACATATTTTTTTCCTATGGGGTAAGAAAGGTTAATTTCTAAAAAAACAACAAAATAGGTCATAGCAGCACAGGAGGCATGAGGAAATTGAAGAGTACAGTATTTTCGGTAGATCTTGTGAAGATTTAGAGAAAACATTCACCAAGGACATACAAGGAGCTGGCAAATAGTACTGGAAGCCTAAATGAGGTGGAGACCATATGTTTCTGGTGGCAATAACTGGAACATTTGTGTGATTTTCTCCGATAGTCTAGCTTTGGAGGTGTAGGAGAGGAGGTGGATGGTTAGACTGATTCAAGCTTAGACATTTTGAGGATAAGCTTGGTGGAGGAACAAGGGGGCTGAGGATTTTGATCAACAGGGAGGAGTGACCAGAAATAGGTGGTTTTCAATAACAAGGAGGGATAACAGGTGGCATGTATCTCAAAGAAGGAGACATTTTTCCCAAGGGTATTAAAAAGTGATAGTATGAAAGTAATATTTAGAACCCAATATGAGCCAAATTTTTGGTGAAAAGTGACATACTACTCAAGGCAAGGAGGCCAAAGGAACTTTCTGGGAGAAAATGTATGCTATAGGAACATTTGTTTGCATGGGCATTGGGGCTCTAGGAGGCCTAGTGAAAAAAAAGTGAAGAGGAAAGTCAGCTATGGGCTAAAGGGCATGTAAGAGATGAAGGGAACAGGTCAAGAAGACCCTGAAGAGACCGACCTTTTCCTGAATGTAGCTTCTGCTGAGTGAAGTGGCATACAAGGTAGGAGCCATGATCAAACAAGATTCATTATGATCTTCTTTGCAATTATATTGGAAAATACATATTTGGTTGCTTAACCAAATAATCATTTGTTTGCTTAATTTTAACAGTAGTTAAGTGAAAAATATTTAAGCTTGTTACTGAAAGATAAGGAAGGACTTCACATTTGTTACAGGAAGGAAGGAAGTCAGTCAAGAATGGGGTCCTCTTTCTCACAGGTCATAAATGCAAACAAACCACCATTCCTCCAAAAGTGTCAGTCAAGTCAGTGACATGACGTAAAGCTGTGAAATGGTTTACAGTTGTGACCCCCAGGTTTCAGCCCCTCAGTGGCAGCCAGGTCCCACAGACTGGACATCCTTTCAAGATCACTGTTTCTTCACTTGTATTTCTTGAACACCATAAGGGGAGACATGCAGATCATGGTGAGACTTAAACAGACAAATAAACAAAAACCTTTATTCTTCCCCCTCCTATTTTTCTTCCCCTCTCATACTGCAAACTGTCCCTGTGCCTGTCTCGCTTCAAAATGCCCCTGCAAAATCCCTTAGCCCATGTCTCTGGACCATGTTTTCCTGCTGCCCACTTCCCTGGTCACAGTGTCCGTGGGTCCATTACCACAGCCAGTGTCATGGCCATGAGACCCTGCAGCAACAGAAGCACCTGTGCTTAATTTAATGCTCTGCTGTCATTGTCTTCAAATGCTTAACAATTTTGAGTAAGGGCCCTGCAAACTCTGTAGCTGGTCCTGCCTCCAGTCTGCCAGTTAGGACGGTTCCAGAGGGCAGTGGGAAGTTGTGTGTAGGACCAGCCCATGCTCCACTCTCACGGCTTCTCCCGTGAGCGTGGACTGAGTGGTGCTGGTGGCTTCACCTTGACTCCCAGCTCTCTACTTCTGAGAGGAGCAGGCATGAATGTTGTCAACACTTACATATTAATAACTTTTGTCCTGTCACCTGCTTTTGAGGACAAAAGGTCAAGTTCAGACATAAACTATAATGTGTATGTGTGTATGATTAACTTTACAAGAATTAGCACATGCAAAGAAAGGCTTAAAGGCATTTATTTTAGTAAAATAGAACATTGGCAACCAAATAAGTAAGAGAATATTTGATATTTCCAAAAGATAACTTTATGAAATAGAATTCTAGGAACAGAGTTATTCACTTGAGTGAGCTAAAAGAGGAGTGGAAACTATTAAACATTGAGGAAAGACCTAGGGAAATAAGATAGAGTGTTGGGGGTCAGGTAAAGACACTGGACCCAAACGGACACAAAAATTAAAAAAAAAAAACACAACACACAAAAAACCTAAAAAAGTTACAGCAACCCAGCAACCTTTTTATTTTTTCCAATTCTAGTCATGATCCCTGTGTCTTACATCAGAGACTTTCTTGTTCCAATGAAATTATATCTTTTTGTCCTTCATTGCCCTTTACATGATAGCTTACCCCTTGTACTACTCAATCGATATTTGCTGTTTGATGGAAAATAAATCTAAAAAAGAAAATGTTGTAGATCAAAGGAAGCAAGCTATCAGCCTGCAGGCTGACACAGATGGGTTTTATTTGACCCACACTGTTTGTTTTTTTAATATTCTGATTAACTGGAAATATTTAAAAATCAGTAAATGCCACACAAAAATCCAGATTTCTGGCTCCTTTTTAAAAAAATTAAAAGACCTGGCTACATAGGGGCATATGCTCTCCAGCTCTCCGTAGTCCCCAGTTTACAGTACTGTCCTCCCAACACAAATGCATTACCATCCCCTGTGAACTAGTCCTCCAAATCCACCCCTGTTCTATTCTTCCTTAACAGTAAGTATCAGGCTTCAGCAGACATCTTGGCAACCAGAATAAAGAGAACTTTCCTCCTCCCTTAGAGCCAGTGGTGACTCTCGGTCTGATGCTGGCCAGCCTATTAAATGTAAACCAAGTTTTATGGACAACTTCTAGGGAATTCCTTTAAAAGGAGAAGACGTGCCCTTTCTTTACTTTCTCCTTCCGCAGGCTGGAGTTCAGAAGTAATTGCAGGTGCTTCAATAGCCTTTTTGGACCATGAGGTAAACTTGGGGCTGGTACAGCAAGCAAGTAGAGAGGGCCTACGTCTCTGGCACTGAGAATCTGCCACATCAGCCCAGGGATGCCTACCTCCAGACTTAAACAGTTTTTATCTTGTTTAAGCCTCCATCGTTTTTGGAATTTCTGTCACATACAGCCAAACCTAATCCTAAAAAATACAACTACAAATCATCTCTGATAAGCAAGATTTTTCTTCTTTAACATGACTATTATTGTTAAATGGTAAATACGATGAGAAATCCTGGTCTTTGGGAAGTAGGATATATGCAGGAGATGCCATAGTTTGGGAGTACTAGCTGTGCTCCATGAATACAAACTGGTTACGCCTCCTCTATCTTTGGTTATATTGTGCGGTGGTAAAGCATGCAGGCTTTGGAGTTTCTGAATATCCCTATGCTTCAATTTCCTCATCTGTAAGATGAGATAAGAAAAAGAGTAATATCCTTAATGGCTTCTTAGAAAGTTTGTGGTAGGCAGTTAGACAGACATGAACAGAGCAAGGATAATGGGTCAGGTACAGTAAGGTCACCAGGGTGGAAAGTCCTGGTGCCTAGCAAAGGACAAATGTAGGGTGGGGCCTGGCCCTCAAGGCTATCTTTCCGCCCCTGCGTATTACTGGTCATATGGTTTGCACCTCCAACCTTTCCTCCCTGGAGATAACATTTAGGCCTCAGTTGTACTTCATCTCCAGGCCCAGAAAAGCAGCAAAACTAGAGCAGCCTGAAAGGACACACCTGGAAAGCTGCTCAACATTCTATTGAGATCTCCTCCTGGGACTTCCCCTAAAACCTCTCCACTCTTAAAAACCTTAGGAGGAGGACCTAGCAGTGCTCTCTTCCCTTTCCCCCTTCCCCAGATGCTTTACCATTACCTTTCTCACTCCAAGCTCTTAGGATACTTCCTTTGCCTCTATATATTGTTTCCTATGCTCATCTCTTTTATGAATTACTTCTTCCACCTCTGTGATTTTATAAATGAACTAGAGGCCTGGTGCACGAAATTTTTGCATGGGTAGGGTCCCTAGGCCTGGCTAGCTATCAGGGCTGATCAGGGCCTTCCAACTGCTGGCCTGGGCCTTCATTCCGGCTGCCAGCTAGGACCTTCCTTCGTTCTGCATTGCTCCCTGGTGGTCAGTGCACATCATAGCGAGCAATTGAACTCCTGGTCTCCTCATCGAACTCCCAAGGGGACACTTTGCATATTAGCCTTTTATATATATAGACTAGAGGCCTGGTGCAAAGATTCGTGCACCAGTGGGTCCCTCGGCCTGGCCTACGGGGATTGGGCCAAAACCAGCTCTCTGACATCCCCCGAGGGGGTCCCAGATTGTAAGAGGGCAGTTCTTGGGTGACACACCCCAGAATCGGGCTCCCTCCTCTCTGGTCCCAGGTGGGTCACCCAAGAACCACAGCTGCCAAGTCACTGCAGCTCAGCAGCTCCTGTGTTGAGCATCTGCCCCCTGGTGGTTGATGCATGTCATAGCTACCAGTCGAATGGTCAAACGGTTAGCAGGTCAGCCGGTCGCTTAGGCTTTTATATATATAGATATTCTCATAGTTTGAATCTTGGTCCTGAATTCTTTCCTTATCAGAACTCAGGTACTGAGGTTGCTGAATCCAGGTCCGGTCCAACCCCATCAGTCTAACACCTGGTGCTGTTCCCACTGGCCACAATAAGTTTAGATTAGATAATGCACAATGCACATACCTAAACAGAAAAGTCTCATTCCTTAAATTCTAGGCAGATGAGACAGAATGGTGGCCTGGAGGTGGGAAGGCATGTGGTATTAAAGAGAGGCACATTTCATTTTGTACTTACTCTGTTCTTCCCACATTAAGAAGTATTAAAAAGTGTGGGAGTAATAGTGAAAAAGTTTGCACCAGAAGATGAAAGAGCCCAGTATGTTATTACTTCAAGCCATCATATTTGCAGTTAAGACTAATGAGGGAATCTCAAATCTTAATGTTTTTCTATCTCATTTAAATCATCTCTTAAAAGCAGTGAATCTGATGACAGTTGAATGAGAATTACATTTTCTTTCGAAGTACCATTATTACACTAGCAGATTCTCAAAAGAGCCCTGAGTTTATTAAGGCTCTTAATTCTTGCTGTTGGAGTGAATCAGAATAGTTTCCATAAAATAAGAACAATGCAAAACCTAGACATTTCTCCTTCTATAAATAGAACAACTTCCATATGTTTGCTTTTTGGGGGGAAACCAATTGTGCCAGAAAATTAGAATCAGAAGAAATTCCATCTATTTGGTCATTTTTATAAAATTAAAAAGTTTTTCCTTAAGCCATTATCTAACCCTTTCCTAAAATTATCTCCAGAGAAGCCTAAAACTTTAAAAATATCTTTGGTTGAAAGTAAATGTGGGGTTTAGAAGAAATAAAGAAGATGGCATCATTTTAAGGAAGTTATTTAAAAATGGTTTTTTACTAGGCAAATAGAACATAAGTGGAAAATATTGGCATAGATGGAAAAAGGACATCTATAATAATAAAAGTGTAATATCCTAATTAGACTGGGCATCCTTCTGGACAACCTTCCAGAGGAAGCCGGGGCTGCGAGGGCCGAGCCCCTTGCATGAATTTTGTGTATCGGGCCTCTAGTTATACATAAACTCAGTATGTTATTTACATAGAATTTGTGACATTTTTGGTCATACTCAGTGTCTGTACTGAGAACATCTTATTCTTCAGTGTGTTTTTATGTATTAGTCATTTATGAATGAAGAAGCAGCCTTTATATATCATTCACTTGTATGACTTACACGTGTCCAGATTTACAGGAATATTTTAATTAAATAAAAAAATTCAAGTCTTCCTTATATTTAATTATGACATGATGCTTCAGGAATAAATTATACAAAATGGCCCTAACAATGATCTGAGAATTCGTATTGTAATTGGTAGAGATTATGCTAGTAATATTTTTCCAACAAATTTTTAAACTCTATGAAGATGTGATTGTGGGGACACTTTAAAATTATAGTCCTCAGTTTGTTTTTGTGAGAATTCTCTAGGATAATCACTTTGTATAGGGCCAACGCCCTCCAGATAAATATCAATTACAAACAGGCTTTCTATCTTTGATGCCAAATTTGCAAAGTATTTGAGACCTTTCAATATGAAACAGGCTGACGGAACTTGATTAAATATAGCAGTTTAAGTGTGGGTACCAATGTTCCATTTGAAATGTTAGAGTGTGATTGACTTTTGGATATATGTTTTAAAAGACTTAGAGAGTTTCTTTTGCCTTTCAGCTACTTCCTTGAGTGCCTGGCTTCCCTTGATATAAACGGGCAGCCCTGCCATTGTTAATGAGCACTAAATCCAGCCAGCCCAAGGGGAGGGAGGGCCCCAGGGCCATCTCTCTGGACAGTAGCATGCATAAAGCACACACCCAGTTCATGCTGCCAATGTCACAGCCTTGAAGCAAAGTCAGACTCAATTTCCCTGAAGACTTGTTGACTATATGTATGCCTCCACCCACCCATCTCTTTCACTTGCCTGCAATAGCTAGAGAAACTAACCCTTAGCTACACCTTGGCTAAAGTTCCTTCCTCTTTCCCCCATTTGGTCATGAGAGCATGGGGGTGATGACAATCAATTTGTTTATGCTTTCCCCACATTCTGTGGGACTGTGTCTTTGTGTAAAAGTCGACTTATGGGAAACAGTGATTCTCAAACTTTAGCATGCACCAGAATCCCCTAGAAGCCTTAACCTATCACAGATTTCTGCGCTCCCCCCCAGAACTTCTGATTTAAAGGGCCTGAGGTAGGGTTACTAATTTGCTTTTCCAAAAAGTTCGTAAAGTTGATGCTATTGGTTGGAGTATTACACTTTGAGAACCACTGATCCAGAGGAAAAAAGAGCCCATTATTTGACTCTGTCTCTGGAACTGGAAAGTTCTTTAATCAGCTGATGTGTAATCTTCCAGATTTGGGGGTGTTTAAATATCATATTGTTTGTTGTCAAAAGACACATCAAATAGATTCCTTTGTGTTATTCAAATAAGTGTTCTTTGATCAAGTTCAAAACCTGCAGCTAGTTTACGGGTGGTGGGAGCTAACCCCATCCTCATGACTTACCTTCTGTCTTCACTGGCTTCTCCTTTGGTTGCCTGACCAGCAATGTGATCTGAAATTTCTTCAGCCAGTTTCTAGTTTAAATAACAAAGCCAGGAGCATTGTCTTCTGAAGCATAAGTTTAAAAAGAAAGGAAGAAAGAAAAGGAATGAAGGAAGGAAAGAAGGATGAAAGGAGAGAAGGAAGGAAGGGAGAAAGGAGGGAGGAAAGGAAGAAAGCTTTAATGATTTCTAAAAAGATGTTTTTTAAATATGCATTTAGAGACCGCCTGGAAGGAATTGTATTGACTTAATTGTAATTAAAATGCTAATAGCAACTAATTTTTATTGACTGCTTACTTATACCAAGTAACTGCTAAATGTCTTATATGCTAATACCATTTAATCTTTACAAAATTCCTATGAAGTACTTACTACTATTATCCCTATTGAAAATGTTTTTTTGTGATAATGAGTCATAATTAGAACCAGATCTTACTGAAATTTTAATGTAAAAATTTCAATATATTATACCAAAGGGTAAGCAGTGTTTACATTTCATATAAGCTGGTACCCTGTTTTTTCTGTTCCCTGATCTTCCTTTTCTACTGCTGTGGTTTTGTTTCTGCTTTTCTGTTCCTTTCTTGCGTAGCTGAAATTCTGGCCTTTCTTCTGGTCAAATTCAGTAACACCTCCTCCATATTTTCTGTTCTCACCTCATTGTCTTTTGAACAGTCACAAAAATGAAGAGATGAATGTGTTTGGATAGGGTATCATTCTCATTTTTGCCACACACAAGCCAACTTTGAGCAAATTAATGCCTCTGTTTCTCTACTTGAAAAATGGGATTAATAATACACACGTACATTGAGTTGTTTTTATCTTATGGAACTTATGACTCAGTAATTAATTGAGTTTCCTCTGTCCTGGTTTGTAGAAAGCTCAGAGGTTAATTGGTAGCCCTCTTTACAAAATGTACTGGATCTTATGGCATATCCTCTCTGTACTACTCAATTTTTCTTTGCACCATTTTTCTATAGACTTAACTGAAAATAATAACTTAAAAATTAATTTACAAATATAATTCAATGCTGTGCATACAAATTAGAAAATACATATTGCCCTCACTCATCCACTGAAGAATAATCACTATGATATACCCTTGATCCTTCAGCAACACAGGGATTAGGGGTGCCGAACTCTCCACCCCTCTCTCCCTCTGTGCAGTTGAACATCTGCATGAAACTTTTGACTTCCTCAAAACATAAATACTAATAACCTATTGTTGACCAGAAGATTTACCTACAACAAAAACAGTCAATTAACACATATTTTGTATCTTATACATATTATATACTGTATCCTTACAATAAAGTAAGCTAGAGAAAAAACTGTTATTAAGAAAATCATAAGGAAGATAAAATACATTTACTAAGGTGTTAAATGAAAGAACTGAACTTCCAGGCAAGATGACTGTGTAGGTAAATGTGGTACTCACATCCTCCCACAACCACATTAAAATGACAACTAAACTACAGAACAACCATCATTCAGAACCACTTGAAATCTGGCTGAATGGAACGCCTACAACTAGGGAATTAAAGATGAAGCCACATTAAGACCAGTAGGATAAGTGGAACAAGCTGGTCCCACACCCATGGGTGGTGGACAAAAATTGGGAGGGATATCTTGACTGCAGAGGTCCCTCATGAGAAGCAAGGGGTCCCCAGACCAGGCCTCCCATCCCAGGGTTCCAGTGCCAAGAAGAGAAGTCTCCATAACTGGATGTAAAAACCAGCTAGGATTGAGGCTGAGGGTGACAGAGGCTGCTGGAGTCCCTGGCAGTTCCTCTTAAAGTGCCCATGCAAAGACTTACTCAGACTCACTCCCTGTGTTCCAGAGGTAGGGCAGCAGCTCGAAAGGCACCAGGAACACACAGGCAGGAACTGAAGTGTCTGGCATCAGGGTGAGAGCTGGAGGGACAGCTTTCTTTCAGACAGAAGTGAATGGCAGAGGCCTCTGTTCCTTTTCTGAGCTTTTCCCACAGAGCCAGAAGGCAGAAGTCCTATCTGAGTTCCCATCAACTTGGCTATCACTGTTCACCTCACCCTGGTGATTCCCTGAGGCCCCATCCCATCCAACTTTCAGGCCAACCAAAGTTGCTTCTAGTGGCTTTTCCGTACGAATGGCCTGCCTTGGCTCATGCTTCAGATTTTTCTAAAGTCTCTCAAATAGTCAGCATCTGGCTTCAGCAAGCCCTGTACCTCTTGCTAAGTGGCCTCAGCCCTGACACTAGCAGCAACAGGCCTTGGTTCACAGCTTGGCCTTGCCTGGGTACTTCCAAGCCCAGCACAACTAGCATCATCTGCAGATCACTTATAGTTCATAATGGGTGGCCCCAGGCAGAACACAGATGGCAGCTGACCTTGGCCTGCATCTCCTGGGAGGCTCCAGAGCCAGCACATCGAGTGGAATGATTCAAACCACATCAAAGCACCACCACCCTAACATCTCCACATGCAACAAACTCAAGGGTTGGAGTCAGCAGGCACCAGGACATTGCTGAAGTAAGTCCTGCTCTGGAGGGTGGGCCCCTGCACAGCTGATCCTCCACAGTGATCAAAGGAGGTCACTCGGTGGTGGTGGCAGCCAGTCCTTGCAGCTGATTGGCCCGGGGGTAAATGCTTCCCACTGACATGTCAATAGCAATCAAGGCTCAATTACAAGAGGAGGGTATACCCAGCCCACACCCACATGGAGATGGGGTTCAGGGAGTGGAGGAGTGCACCTCAACTGCCCAACTGCCCAGTTTGGGTGACTGGAGAGGCTGTGCCACTGGACTCAACAGAACACCTACAGCATTAGGCCAGTCTACCAAGCCTGGGAGATGTAGCAGCTCTACCTAATTGTAGAAAGAAACACAGGGAGGCTACTACCAAAATGAGGAGACAAAGAAGCATGTTCCACATGAAGGAACAGAACAAAACTTCAGAAAAAGAACTAAACAAAATGGAGACAAGCAATCTACTAGATGCAGAGTTCAAAACACTGGACAGAAGGATGCTCGATGAACTTAGTGAGAACTTCGGCAGCACAAACAAATCAGGGAATCAACAGAGTAGATTAAGCTGAGTCTCACATCAGTGATTTGGAATAGAAGGAAACAAAAAACACTCAATTAGAACAGGAAAAA
This sequence comes from Myotis nattereri, assembly GCF_964212035.1. Classification (NCBI taxonomy): domain Eukaryota; kingdom Metazoa; phylum Chordata; class Mammalia; order Chiroptera; family Vespertilionidae; genus Myotis; species Myotis nattereri. Next base: position 73,627,350 of record NC_138079.1, on the reverse strand, counting down.
GAAAAAAGAATCCAAAAACTTGAGGATAGTGTAAGAAGCCTCAGGGACAACTTCAGGTGTACCAACATTTGTATCATGGGATGCCAGGAGAAGAAAGAGAGCAAGACATTGAAAACCTATTTGAAAAAAATAATGACAGAAAACTTCCCCAACCTGCTGAAAAAATAGACATAAATTCAGGAAGTATGGAGTCCCAAAGAGGCCCACACACCAAAACACATCATAATTAAAATGCAAAAGATTCAAGACAAATAGAGAATCTTAAAAGCAGCAAGAGAGAAGCAGTTAGTTACTTACAAGGGAGCTCCCAAAAAAACGTCCGCTGATTTCTCAGCAAAGACTTTGCAAGACAGAAGAGATTAGCACAAAACATTCAAAGTGGTGAAAGGCAAGGGGCTACAACCAAGATTATTCTACCCTGAAAAGCTATCATTTAGAATTGAAGGACCAATAAAGAGCTTCCCACTCAAGAAAAAGCTACAGGAGTCCTCACCACCAAACCAGTATTATATGAAATATTAGAGGGTCTTCTTTAAGAAGAAGAAGAAAAAAGATAAAAAATAAGAACAATAAAATGACAATAAATACATATCTACCAATAATTGAATATAAAAAAAAACCAAAATAAACGAACAACCAGAACAGAAACAGACTCATAGATACAGAGAACATTTTGATGGTTGCTAACTGCCTTTCTCTTGCTGCTTTTAAGGTGAGAAAGGGTTTGAGGAATGAGTGAAAAAGGTGAGGGAATTAAGAAGTAAAAATTGGTTGTTATAGAATAGTCATGGGGATGTAAAGTACAGTATAGGGAATATAGTTGATACTATTCTAGTAACTATGTATGGTGGCAGATAGGTGCAAGATTTATTGGGGTGATCACTTAGTTATGTAATGCCTAATCACTGAAAAGTACACCTGAAACTAATATAATAATATATGTCAACTGTAATTGAAAAATTTAAAAAAAGAGAGAAAATAATTCATTTATAAGTGGACCAGTTCAGTTCAAGCCCATGTTGTTTAAGGATCAACTGTATACAGTTTCTTTTAAAAAATATATATATATTTTTATTGATTTCAGAGAGGAAGAGAGGAGAGAGAGATAGAAACATCAATGACGAGAGAGAATCATTGATCAGCTGCCTTCTGCACTGGGGATCAAGTGCCAACCGGAGCATGTGCCTTGACTGGGATTTGAATTGTGACCTCCTGGTTCATAGGTTGATGCCCAACCACTGAACCATTCCAGCCAGGCTTATACATTTTTTTAAAAAAATAATTTTTATTTCTTGAAGTATTACAAAGAGTATTACATATGTCCCCCCCCCCCTTGACATTCCCCCGGCCCCTACCCCTTAGTGTCTTGTGTCCATTGGTTATTCTTATATGCATGCATATAAGTCCTTCAGTTGATCTCTTAACCCCCACCTCCCAAACCCTCCACAGGCTTCCCGCTGTAGTTTGACAGTCTGTTCAATGCTGCTCTGCCTCTGCATCTACCCCTGTTCATCAGTCTATACTGGTCCCCATTATCTGTTTCAACCTCACCGGGGTCATCCCAACCTCACTGGGGCTGTTTCGTCCTCACCAGGGCCGTCTTGACCTCACCGGGGCCATCCCGACCTTGCTGGTGCCGTACATCGCCAGGGTTGTTTCGGCCTCACCGGGGCCGTCCCAACCTCACCAGGGCTGTTTCAACCTCACCGGGGCCGTTTCAACCTCACCGGGGCCATCCCGACCTCACCGGGGCCGTCCCGACCTCACCAGGGCCGTCTGGGCCTCACCGGGGCTGTTTCAACCTCACCGGGGCCATCTGGGCCTTACCGGGGCTGTTTCAACCTCACTGGGGCCGTCCCAACCTCACTGGGGCCATTCCAACTTCACCGGGGCCATTTCAGCCTCACAGGGGCCGTCCCAGCCTCACCGGGGCCATCCCGACCTCACCAGGGCTGTTTCAACCTCACCGGGGCTGTCACAACCTCACCGGGGCTGTCACAACCTCACCGGGGCCGTTTCAACCTCACCGGGGCCGTCCTGACCTCACCGGGGCCGTCCTGACCTCACTACAATTTCTTAATTTTTATCTGTCTGTCTCTCTATTCATCATCTATGTATTATCTATTTATCAACTTTAAGTGGTATTCAAATAGATATTCAAATATACATAGAGTTGTAAAGCCTTTTTTCACTTAAAATATATTGTAAACATTTCCTGTATCTCTAGTTTTCTATCCTAAGGCTCTACCACAATTACATAAATTTGAGCAAGTGAACATGTTGTAAATAGATGTACTGTCAAAAAAAAATTTTGAGCAAATGTAAGGGGATGGAACATACAGGGGAGGAACTGAAGTAATGTAGGAGGAAAAACATTCCTTCCACTCTGGCAGGAAGAAAGGATATGTGCAGATGTTTTATATAAATATGATTGTGTTTTTCATGAGGCAAGAAGTATGTACCACTGGCAAACAGATCTTCCTTTGGTGACTTGAAGGAAGAAAGTAGTTTGGCATAGCCACTATGGAAAACAATATGGAGGTTCCTCAAAAAATTAAAGATATACCTAACATATGATCTAGCAATCCCACCTCTGAGTATATATGCAAAGGAAATGAAATATGATATCAAGAGATATCTGCCCTCCCATGTTTATTGCAGCATTATTCACAACAGCCAAGATATGGGAACAACCTAAGTGCCCACCAGCGGATGAATGGATAAAGAAGATATGGTATACATATACAATGCAATATTATTCAGCCATTTTTAACAACATGAATGGACCTTGAGCACATTAAGCTAAGTAAAATAAGTCAGACAAAGACAAGCACTGTATATATCACTTATATGTGAAATCTCAGAAAGCCAAACTTAGAAAAACAAAAAGTAAAGAAGTGGTTCTGGGGTGTGGGGATAGGACAGATGTTGTTTAAGGGTACACATTTACAATGAATAAAAAAAGCTCTCAAGATCTAATGTACAGTATAGTGAATATAGACAACAATATTGCATTATAATCATCAAAGTTGCTAAGAGACTAGACATTAATTATTCCAACTGCTATAAAGAAACGATGATTATGTAACTTGATAGTACTAATTATTGTTACAATGGCAAGCATATTGCAATATATAAATGTATCAAACTAACATGTTATACACCTTAAATTTATATGTCAAGTATATTTTAATAATGATTTAAAAAAGCAAAAAGTAGTCAAATCTCCTTTGAGGTTAAGTTCAAAGGATAAATGGCAACAGCTTGAATGGAATTTAGTGAATAAACCTAATCCAGAGTTTGGGAGTCATCTATTTTTTTTTAAAGTGTGTCCTACTGAAACCTGAAAATTAAACTGGATTTAAAGAAAGCACTTACTTAGGTCGGTTATAGTGAGTGAAGCATCTAATGGTATCTAGGAATTTCATCATGTATAGCATTTTAATAAATTCCTATTTTAAAATAATGGTTTCTAATTTTAATGAATTTGTGTTAAAGTCTTACTGAGTGGGAGCCCTGACCAGGTAGCTCACTTGGTGAGAGCATCATCCCCAGACCCCAAGGTTGCAGGTTCAATCCCTGGTCAGGGCATATGTAGGAGTCAACCAATCCTATATAATAAAAAGCTAATATGCAAATTGACCGCACGGCGGAATGACTGGTCGCTATGATGCTCACTGACCACCAGGGGGCAGATGCAGCAGCGGTGGTGGGAGCTGCCCCCTGGTGGTCAGTCTGTTCTCACAGGGCACTGGCCACCAGAAGCTGGGCTCATGGCTTGTGAGTGCAGTGTCAGTGGCAGGAACCTCTCCCGCCACCTCCGTGGCAGCGTTAAGGACCCCTTGGGGGATGTTTGCCTGCTGGCTTAGGCGAACATCCCCCGAGGGGTCCCAGATTGTGAGAAGGCACAGGCCAGGCTGAGGGATCCCCTCCCTCCCCAGTGCACAAATGTCACGCACCAGGCCTCTACTGAATGCATACGTGAGCGGAACAACAAATTGATGTTTCTCTTTTTCTCTCTTTCCCCCTTCTCTCTCTCTTCCTCTCTAAAATAAATCAATTAAAAGATTTAAAAAGAAGTCTTACTGAGTAGGAAAGCATGCTATACATTTATACCCAGATAAGTACTTGTATGAGAAATACCAGTTCTCTTTCCTGCTTCTTACTCCATCCTAGCTCTGTGCTCTAAGTACACCGTCATTTGTGGATTGCTTTGTCCATTACTAATAAATGTTGGTGCTTAGGCGGTAGAACCTTCCCTGTTAATAAGGAATTTGAAAAGTTGCTCCAGTTGCTACTTAATGGAGTTTTGAAATCCTGAACACTTCGGCTGTGCTGTTCCTGGCTGTCAGCCCTGCTGTCAGGCCCCTTAATGACTTCTGGGAAGTTGGTAGGAAGATTGCTTGGCCTCCTTTTGCCCAGGACTATAGGGCTCATGTTTCCCCTTCCCCCTTCCCCAGAGGGGAAACTCACCTGAACACCCGCCAGCCAGCTTTCGGTGTCATTCTTGCAAGCAGCCATTTCCTGGCGATTGACCCTTGATCTATCTCTTCCACTTAGTAAACTTTTTCACCAACTTTCCTGATTCTGTCTGACCTTCCAGCATCCCCACTGCAAACCCCTGAAGGTGTTCCTCTTATCTGATACTAGATCAGACACTCTGCTCCCTACCCTCCCATTAGCTGCCCCATTACCGCCCTGTCTTCAGATCTCTTCTGCCACTCCCCAAACGCTCCCGGACATTTTGCTAAATGCATCAAGAGACTGTGCCTAAACTGCTGACAAATACCCATTAGAAAACATCCCCTAATGGGATTATTTAGAAACAAAAGTACGAAGAAGAGCGAAAACAGGAGACAGATCAGTGAAGCATCCCCCAACAAGTGGAAGCCACTGTCCCCCAACAAGTGGAAGCCACGGGGTTACTATGTCACTACCTTCAGTTTTTAACCAGGGACCCCATTCAGAATTACTGGGAACAGTGCAGTGACCTGTGGAACACATGTTCCTGAGTTGCATCAGAGAGGAAGATTAACATGTTTACATTTATGTAAAATTCAGTTCTATTCAAGTTAATGTTTAAATGACAAAGAAAAATTTCCAGCTGAGTGAGGAAAATCTACAACTATAATATGTACTCACCTTCAGTTTCTATAACAGCCTGTATTCTAGGTGGAGGCTTTCTATAGATAATATCTGCATTACTTGTTTATTTAACTTTAAAGCAGAGATTAGTTCTCAAGTGTAAACATGGGATAAGCATTCACGTGGTTAAAGATCTGAACAATATAATCCCCTAATGCCATTAGGTTTGTCAAATGTTATAATAAAAAATCAAAATCAGCCGAAACCGGTTTGGCTCAGTGGATGGAGTGTCGGCCTGCAGACTGGGGGGGGTCCCAGGTTCGATTCCGGTCAAGGGCATGTACCTGGGTTGCGGGCACATCCCCAGTGGGAGGTGTGCAGGAGGCAGCTGATCGATGTTTCTCTCTCATCGATGTTTCTAACTCTCTATCTCTCTCCCTTCCTCTCTGTAAAAAATCAATAAAATATATTAAAAAAAAAATCAAAATCAACCAACAGATATTGACACAAAAGATAGAACCAGTTTATATATACATGCTAGTCTCTCTATATATGTTAGTCCTTAACTAAATGAACTTGTGTATTACCTAACAAAAGGTTTATTTTTGACATGCAGAACTGTAGAAAGTAACATGATAAATCATTATATTTACATATAATTAATTTAAAATGATATAGTGTGTAGTAGGTACTTGGGATAAATCAATAAGTAAAATGTATGGTTCTTGCCCTCAAGGAATTTACAATGAGAAATTTACAGTATAAGAAGACTTAAACTGAAGAACAAAAATGTTGGAAATGCTGGGAAGTCAACTTACCAAGATGAGGGCTCATCCAGGGCAGTTAGGGGAGAAGAAATGATGGTGGGGCGTGGGAGGGAGTAGTCAGCAAAAGCCTTTAGGTTGACAGAGAGGTGAGCGATGGACATAATCCCATGTGAGCAGTAAATGATGGCAGATAAGCAGGCAAAGTCAGATTAGTATGTATTCATCTAAGAGTCACAAGACCCAGGGGTTTCTATCGAGGCAAGAATAGGAATTTTGAAAGAGCTCAAAGATCAAGTTGCAAGACCCAAAGAAAGGGCCCAGCCTTTCTGTGGCATTCTCTACTATCCAGAAAAAGGTTACATTTCTAATAATGTCACCACTTCATTAAATTCTATAACCAACTAGGTGTTAGAAGTCAACTATGTCTGATAAGAAATATTCAATCAGAATTTTACAATGATTATATTGATGCTGTCATTTTGGAGTAAAAAAACAAGTGCAAATTTTACTTAGCCATTGTCTGTACCATCTTTAGTGGGAATAAGAAATGAACAACAACAAAAAAGGCAAAGGCACATGTTAGCCATCAGTATATGTGCTCTGTGTTTCTGAGTGGATCTCTTGTGGGGAATGAATACGGAAAGGGTAGCAAAATCTGCTTAGATGTTCTTGGGTGAGGAAAAATTGCTACCTCCCACTCCTTGCTTACTGTGTGCACATTCCCAGATGGAGCTGGGAATTTGACCTTAACTCATTTTTTTCCTGTTCCTCAAGATTGAGGAGAGGAGGTTAAAACTGTGCACCCTGATTCTATTTTAATACAAGGCAACTTTCTTCCTGTCTCTTTTCTCTTTCTTTTAGTGTCAGCGCTAGGGAGGAGTCGCCCGTATATGTATACCTTGTCATTTTCTTCACACTCCTTGTGCTTATCAGATTAAATCTGACCTCTTAAATTGGCAAGATAAGTATGTATCTCCAAGGTTCTGGGAGGGGATGACAACAAAAGGAAGGAAATTTAGATAGTTGCTAATCTCAGCATAGCAATGGCATTCCTCAACTCCACTGATCACATTCTATTGGTCAGAACTGGCTATGCAACCCCACCTATGTGCAAGGAGGCTTGGGAATGAAGTCCTTGGCTAAAGTGAAGTGCCCGGCTTCTTTCTCTCATGTTTTGTGATTGTCCTGTGTAATCTCTCAAAACGCCGGTAGATTGGGGGCTGAATTTGTCCTCACACAGATTTCATGTAGTACTGGCCAGGACAACACTTAAATCTTTCTCAGTTATCAATATTTAAAAGTTGGGAGATTTTTACCTTTAAAAAGTCAGATTGTCTGTCAATGCTAGGCCTATATATCTGATGGTAATAGCTGGCAGGAGCTGGATTCTGCCTGCTTTCCAGTTCACCTCGCCCCCCTTTAACAATTCCAATTAGTCCCTCAGCCAGGCTCACTGCTTTGGAATACCTGCGTGGGCTCCGTGGGCATTTGAGTTTGTGACTCTGGAGCAGAAACCCAAATTATGGCCTGTCTTGGCTGGGGTGAAGGAAAGCTTATTGTTTTGCCACACGTATTGTTGCTCTGTAACAAAGTACCACAAACTAGGTAAGTTAGAAGAGCTAGAAGTCTCAAATTCGGGTATTGGCAGGGCTGGTCTCTCCTGAGGGTAGATGGCCATCTTCATGTCCCATGGCATTCTCTGTGTGTGTGTCTCTGTGCCCAAACTGTCCCCTTTTATAAGGACATCAGTCATTGAGTTAGGGCCTCTCTTGATAAGCTGACTTTAAATTGATTACCTCTGTAAAGACCTGATGTCCAAATAAAATCAGATTCAGAGAAATTGGATTTCAACATATGAATTTTGAGGGCACACAAGATTTAACCCATATTTACTTGGTTTCACATGCATTTCACAATTAAATAAAGATAGGAAAATAATCAAATGTTGTTCAAGTAGAAAACTTGATATTGTTTTGGAAAAAAACCTGGGCATAGCTTACAGGAGAGTTGAGACGCAATATTCAAATGAATTTGCTTTCTTTGCAAAGATTAACATGTTCTTGGTTTTCACTGTGCAGTTGGCATGGTCTGTACTGAGGCCCAGAGGGAGTTCTCCATCCTGTGGGGAATGGCTTTTTCATATGAGAAGGGGCAATGCAGAGGATGGTGGGTTCCTTGACAAACGAAAGGAGCACTTAGCCCTAGAGTTCTGCTCAATCTTGCATGAACTTTTCTTCTCTCGCAGGCAGAACAATAAGCTTCCTTTCATGGACTCGTCCGCCCACATTCTCTGTCCCCAAAGCAGTTGTGAAGCTACGCACATATTCATGGTGAAGTGTAGTAGCAATCATCTCAGGTAGCAACTATAGTTTACCTTTAACCCTGCTGTTTGGCTTCTATACCTATTTGCTTTGTTTAACAATAGACAGGTTATTTTGATTTTCTGAATTATGTAAATCATCCCATTCGATTAAATACCCTATTGATTATGTGAATATCGCATGGGTTGTGGTCACACTGGTCTTAGAAAGCACGTTTTCCCTTACCTGGGAAGGACAGCACAATTGTCCCAAGGTCAGAGGGCTCCAGGTAACGTGTCCCTGTTGACTCAGTGCTCCCGGGACCCAAAACAAAACTGTAATTGAGATAACATGTTTAAGTCCGACCAGGTTCCTCAGTCCAGACCCGAGGGCTCTAGATAACGTGTTTCTGGCAACTCTGTGAGCCAGAGACCCAAAAAAATAATTAACATGCTGCTTCTGCTTCTGTAAACTGCTTTTTTGCAAACCAGGTTCCTCATTCGAAACCTTGAGATGTAATCAATACCTTTGTGATCTTTGCCTATATAAGTCTGGTTTTGCCACCATCTTATCACTATGAGATTTGGGAAAGCAAAATGGCCCCCCCGTAGTCCCAGATTGCAATAAATGTGACTCTTTAATTCGACTTCTTGAGGCATCCTTTTGTAATTCGCGGGGTACATTACAACAATGGAGCCACCCAGTCTGCCAGAAATGGGTATCGCCCCAGAGCAAGCTAGAAAACGTCTAAGTTCACGTTGTGCTAAATTTAACTCTTTACTGAGGTTTAAATGGAAGCGTTCTAGCTGTCATTCACATTTTTCTTTTCAACTTCTCTCACCAAAGACTTTGCTGACATCTCTGAGGGGTCGTGGGGACCTTTCTGGTGGGGACACTTGCCAAGGACAGCCAGGACAGGCCCTGGTGTTTTGAATGAAAGAGCTCCCAGCAGCCAGGGCACAAGGGCATGAAGCAAGACACACCCTTTCTCTCTCGCACTCCTTTACTAATTATATTCCTGGGCAAGGGGAAAAGGCAGTCAGAAACACCAATTTTCAAGACTCTGTGTATGTACACTTGGGGGTCCAAAGCACCAAAACCAGATGGCCTGATTTAGATACAAAGGGCTAACGACTTGCTATTAAAAATGGGAAATAAGGCCCTGTTTTTGAGCCTCCATGATGGCAGTAGCCAGTTTACTTCCTTTTTTTCTATATGCTGGTGATTTGACTAACTTCACCAACCCGATCAGTTGTTTAGAGACACATAAACACAGACCCACATAAAACACTATTTTTAAATTTTACATAAAGTCAAATCAGAGGGTTATGAAGATAAACAACCCTGAGGAAAAAGTTGGCAAAACTTTCTGCTTGCTTAGAAAGACCAAAATTGAAAATGTTTGGAGTTACTGAGACAATTCAACAGCACTTGCTGCCAGGGCAGGGAAATGACTCATTTCCTCCCTGATGGCGCAAGGAGCTGACACCTTCTTTCGTGAGCATTGGTTGAGAAAGAGTCTGGACGCCTTCGCTGGCTGCTGAGGTGCTGAGCAGCTGAATATAACTGTAGAATTCTGCAAATCAGCACAGATGAGATACTTCATGACTTTGTCTTCTTAGGAACAAGGACAGGAAATAATCCATCATCTCTTTTCCTGAGTGGAGTTTTCCTTGAAAAGCATGTGGCTACATCCTCCTTTAACGAAGCCCTGGCTGCCTGGGGCTTCCCAGTCTTTCTGTCCTTCTGGGATCACCTTTTCCTTTAAGATCCAAGCACCGTGGCCCAAGCCCATCACACTTGGCGCAGTCCAGAGCCCCCCTAGTAAACCCTCCTGGCTTCTTCTGCTTCTACCCCCACTATTCTCTGCTTCTATAGTGCCTCCTGGTTGTCTGTCCCCTACATCACTCTTGGTATTCCAAGTTGCCCTACTTCAATATTTCAAATATAAGACTATCAGAGGCCCCGGTGAGGTCGAGACGGCCCCAGTGAGGTTGAGACGGCCCCGGTGAGGTTGAAACGGCCCTGGTGAGGTAGGGATAGCCCCGGTGAGGTAGGGATGACCCCAGTGAGGTCTAGACAGCCCCGGTGAGGTCGGGACAGCCCCGGTGAGGTCGGGACAGCCCTGGTGAGGTCAAGATGGCCCTGGCGAGGATGAAACGGCCCCGGTGAGGTTGGGACGGCTCCAGTGAGGTTGGGAGAGATAATGGGGACCAGTATAGACTGATGAACAGGGGTAGATACAGAGGCAGAGCAGCATTGAACAGACTGTCAAACTACAGTGGGAAGCCTGGGGAGGGTTTGGGGGGAGGTTTAATAGACCAACCGAAGGACTTATATGTGAAAGGACAGAACAGGACTGATAGCTGTGTCCTTAACCCCTCTTCCAAGAAAAAAACCGCAGAATGTATCAGTTACTCAGCCTGCCCTTATCTCGGCCAATGGGAAAGTGGGGGAAACTAGCCTAAGGCCAAGAGTATGCTAGCCACCCCCCTGTCTTTGTGTAACCAGACCCTAGCTGCACCCTGCCCTTGTGTCACTAGCCCCCAGCCCTCACTCAACCAACCGGAATCGGCCAAATCAGTGGTCAGAGTGTGCCCCCACCCCCTGACCCCAAGCCCTATAAATTCTTTGTTCTCTTGGAACTCGGGGCCCTCTCGCACCCTATCGCTGCATCGGTAGGGGAGGCAGAGGGACCAAGTCCTGGGCTTGAATAAAAGACTCTATGCTTTTGCATTGGACTTGGCTTCCTAGTGGTCTGTCTTGGGGGATTTTGAAATCTGGGCATAACAATATGCATGCATATAAGAATAACCAATGGACACAAGACACTAGGGCAGCCGTGGGCAAACTACCACCCACGGGCCGGATCCGGCCCGTTTGAAATGAATAAAACTATTGAAAAAAAAGACCTTACCCTTTTATGTAATGATGTTTACTTTGAATTTATATTAGTTCACACAAACACTCCATCCATGCTTTTGTTCCGGCCCTCCGGTCCAGTTTAAGAACCCATTGTGGCCCTCTAGTCAAAAAGTTTGCCCACCCCTGCACTAGGGGGTAGGGGAGGCCGGGGGAATATCAAGGGTGGGGAAAAAGGAGACATATGTAATACTCTTTGTAATACTTCAAGAAATAAAAATTATTTAAAAAAAAAAAGACTATCAGACTTCTGCTGAAGGCTGGGAGAAGCAGAGGGTAATTACAGCTCAGGATAGTAAACATTCCTCTCCTAAAATTCCCCAGCTACCTTCACTGCATAAAATCTCTTCTTTAAAGACAAAACAAAACCTTTCTAGAGATTTTTAGAGAAAGAAAAAGGGAGGGGGACAGAAAGAGAAGCATTGATGAGAAAGAACCATTGTACCCTGACTGGGAATTGAACTGCTCAACCAACTGAACCACACCAGTCAGGACTAAACTCTCTTCTCATACCAGTTTATCTCTGGCCCTTCTCTCTCCTAGACTACCCTGCACTCCCCTCCTTCAGCTGCCACTAAGGTGCCAACAGTCAATCCTTTTGATATCCTATATAATAAAAGGGTAATATGAAAATTAACCTTAACGGTGGAATGACCAGAACAACCACTCAACCAGTTACTATGAGGCACACTGACCACCTCTCGGTCCCTTTTCCCAGCCAGCAGGCTTCAACCGCTCGATGGTGAACAGGGAACCAGAGGTGTATGGCGGTGGGGGGCAGGGCTGGCTGTGGGCAGCCGGGGAAGATGGTCCTGATCGCAGGCCAGGCCTAGGGATGGTGCCCATGCATGAATTTTGTGCGCCAGGCCTCTAGTAGTGTCTATAAAAGTAGGCTTAGCTTGTCACTCATAGTTATGGGAAAAGTGGTTTGGGAGTCTCTGATTCTAGATCTCAAACCCTCACTCTAATCTCTTGATATACAACTTCATCTAGCTGAAAAAGTATTTTCCCAAGCTTGTTCTAGAAAGCAAACACCAAATTATGTTTGTATGACAATTTTTCTTTAGCTCTGGGAAGATTTGCAATTAAATATAGAAATAATGAAGTAAACAGTAGATGTTACTAATACACCTTTATTAATGAACAATCTAGATTTAGATATGTAATGTTTAGATATTTTTTTCTTTTCTTTTTAAAATATATTTTTATTGATTTTAGAGGGGAAGGGAGAAGGAGAGAGAGATAGAAACATCAATGATGAGAATCATTGATCATTTGCCTCTTGCAAGCCCCCAATTGGGATCGAGCCCCCAACCCAGGCATGTGCCCTGACTGGGAATCAAACTATGATCTCCTGGTTTATAGGTTGATGCTCAACCATTGAGCCACATCGGCCAGTTTGTTTAGATAATTTGACCTGTTAGAAGGACCTCCTGATTCCAATTTAAAGTGAGTAATTGGATAACTGTCTTATATTTGTGATTTTAGTTAAAATCTTGCTAAGTTAATAAAGAGTACAATTAGAAAAAAAGATAAAAACAAACAAAAACAGTATAGTTAGAACAATTAAAAAACAAAATTGATCTTATCTATACAATTTAACTTACTTGATTTATAAGAATTTTTAAGGGTGACACAACTGTTCTAAAATGATTGTGATGACAGCTGCACAGCTCTGTGATATACTAAAGCCACTGAATTACAGATGTTTCTCAACTTACAGTGGGATTACATCCCCACAAACCCTTTATAAGTTGAAAATTATCGTAAGTCAAAAAGACATCTAATACGCATGACTTACCAGACATCATAGCATAGCCTAGCCTACCTTACGTGTGCTCAGAACACTTACATGAGCCTTCAGTTGGGCAAAATGATCTCGATGCCACTGCCCAGCACCACAAGAGAGTACTGTACCACATTTCTCTCGCTAGCCCTGGAAAAGATCAACATTCAAAATTTGATGTACAGTTTCTACTGAATGCATATTGCTTTTGCACCATCATAAAATAAAAATAAAAAATCCTAAGTCAGGAATCATCTGTACACACTTTAAATTGTTTGCTTTAAATGGGTGAGTTAATGGCATATGAATCATATTTCAGTAAAACTGCTAAAATGTCATTCGAGTTCTTGAGAAGGTTTGTTTGTGAGTCCACTGTAATATTAAAAAATTAAATATAGTACACATAAGTCCAGTGTAAGAATATTTAAAGGCATTAGAGTAATTGAATTATAAAAGCTTCCTTAAAAGTGATTATTAAAATTTGCTAAGTAGAATAATAGCATTTGTAAATTATAGTTGAAGCTTAAGGCAAAAGTAGGTTTTTAAAACTTAATCTTAATAAACTGAATAATAAAAAAATAGACCTCGTGCATGTGTAGAATGAAGAGGGTGAGATTTATATGACATAGCCATTAAAATATAAATTAGCAGCACTGAGATCACTGTACAATGGATCAACAAAAGGTCCAGCAATATTGGTGTTGAAAATCTAGTAGTTCTGAAGCTAGAGTTGACATCTTTAATCAACTCCAGCTCGGGCCAGTTACATTTTACAGGATGAAAGATGGCAAAATGTCAACTTTATCTGTTTTCTTCCATGTAAAATAAAGAAAAGCGTCTTCCTCCTAGGATTGCAGTGAGGTTTAAAAAAGATAGTATATGTAAATGGCTGAGTTATTGGCACAGAGAAAGTGCTGAATAAATGTTATCTATTCTTACTGGCTGGTCAATGATAGAACATCTTGGGTAAATGCATGGAGTGGACATCTGATGTCCTTGTTGGTATTTTTGGCCACTTAATGTCCATGCTCCCTTCCCAATCATTGATGTCCTTCTCAAGAAGCTACCTACTTTCCAATGTGCAGTGGTAGCGCTGGTGGAACTATCTAGGTCCAAGCCAAACTGACAGGATCCCCGACCTCTACCTCTGGGGAATGTGATTCTTGAGTGAGCAGATGCAAGAAGGAAAAATGTTTTCTCATTCAAAATATGGGTAGTGTCAGTCCATAGCCAAGCATCATGCGGTGATCCCGGCACCACAGCTGGTCAACAGTCAGAATGATCATTGGACTCAGCAGGGAGAACAGTGAGGACGAGCTGAGACTGGCCCAGCTCCTCTGCCTCCGTCTCTTTCTGTATCTGGCCAGCTCCCAATGTAGTGCACTAGGCTTCAAGCAAACTTAAAGTAGCAGTGGGAAAATTTTAGACTTAGCAGAGGTTGGGGTGACCTGTTCCGAGTTCTGAGAATTGACAAGACCCAGGATATGGCAAAGGATGGGTGGCCATGCATGGCCCTGGAAGTTCCTGGTCAGCACACCTGTGCCTGAGAACCCTGAATAGAATATTGTAAAAGGATGTTTGTGGCTTGTAGAGCATTGTAACAGTTATGATGGATATTTGTGGTTTGTGCAAATAAAAGCTTGCTTGACCCCAAGGCTGCTGCTGCTGTTTGGGCTTGCTCCCTGCGTGGAGAAGTCCGAGGCAGTCACTGGCCAGTTTCAATAAATCCTCGCTTGCTGTTTTAGACCTAATTGGAGTCGGTGGTCTTACTCTCGCGAGCATTGGTCCACAACACCAAGAGGTTCTTCTTTGCTCAACTCTAAGTTGGAACAATAGCGAGAAGGCGATTCTGAGGAAGGGAACTCTCAATCAAATAAGTCAAGTTGACAATCACACATTTCAGCACAGTTTTTTTAAAATATATTTTTATTAATTTTTTACAGAGAGGAAGGGAGAGAGATAGTTAGAAACATCTATGAGAGAGAAACATCAATCAGCTGCCTCCTACACACATCCCACTGGGGATGTGCCTGCAACCCAGGTACATGCCCTTGACTGGAATCAAACCTGGGAACTTTCAGTCCGCAGGCCGACACTCTATCCACTGAGCCAAACCGATTTTGGCTCCAGCACAGTTTTTAAGAACATAAGTGGAGATGACATCCATGAACACGCCAGCACTGGGCCTGGCCCGTAGTTAGTGTTTCCTAGAAGCTCATTTATCTAACATGGCTCTCCTAAATCAAGTGCCCTGAGCTAACAGCATTCAGACTTGAAGTCATTGTTCACGACCATTTTATTAAACATGCAAATTGCTGACACACATTTTGTTAAAGTAAATAACATGGCTGGCCCACTGTATCTCTTTCTATGACTATATTTGGAAACTGTTTAAATGGATAAAGTACCTGTTAATTGTTAAATATAAAAAGCAACAAATAAAGCTGGGTATGCCTTAGATGTATTGTCACCAGTCTTGTAATTGAATCTTGAGTTTGAAAAGTAAGTAGAATATTATCTTTTTCTCATTTTCCTGTCAAACTTTTGATTTGTATTTGTTAGCTCAAGACCTTTTTCTTGAGATGTTTTCTTCAACCTAATTTATATTTTTTTCACATTTCTGTCATAGACCTCATTATTCATTGAACTATGCCATTTTACTACCTGTGTTCTTTTTGCCTCTACTGTTCTTACACAAGAGGCAGCTTCTTAGCTCTTAGATGAGAATCTCAGTAAATGTAATTATGTCAGAAGGGTTCTGGCAGAAAACAGAAGGCAAGCTCAGCTAGGAGTTTGAAGAGAATTGAAAGGAAGGGAAATACACAGAGGTGTAGGCAGGGCTAAGGGAACCAACAAAGAACGTGGAGGCACCAGGGACCAGCCACAGTTGAAAACTATTACTTTCCGTCGGTGTCCAGGGCCCTACACTTGAGCACTTGGTATTCTGGCCAGAGGAGGAAATGGCCTGGTAGGTTTTGGAGTCAAGCAAGAAGGGTTGCCGCATAGGAGCTGTAGCTGTACAGGGACAGAGCCTTCCCCAGGACCTTCCACTGAAGCCAGGCAGGAGTTAAGGAAGAACTGCCCACTTTTCTTTTGCTCCTTCCCACTGATCTCCTGCCAATGCCGCCGTTGGCCAAACCCATTTTTCTGAGTAGTCCACTTCGGCATGTATTTCTGGAGGGACATACGTTGAATTTTACACTGTCTGCTCTCTTTCTTACGAAGAATTCTAAATATTTTACTGCTAGCAATTAATCTTGTCTTCCAGTTTTCTTAAAGATATATTATTTCCTGTGTACATAATTTTGTCCTTTTTCAGGGTATTCTTTTAGAGAAGGAGATAGTTTCTTGCTCTTGGGTAAGTAGTAAATGCTGTCTGCTACACAAGTAAAAACACAGCTTTCCTAAATTTTGAATTATAATCAACAGGTTACTTACAGGAATTCGTAGCAATATTCTTAAAAAAATTTTTTTTTAAATTAACTTTAGTGTTGAAAGTATTACAGATGTCCCTTTCCCCCACCCCCACTGATCCCATCCTTCTGGCTTCCACCCCCTCCCCAGGCCTTTACTGCACTATTGTCTGTGTCCATGGGTTATGCATATATGCATATAAATTCTTTGGTTAATCTCATTTTGCCTTCTCCTCCCCTTCCCTTTGAGATTCTTCAGTCTGTTGCATGCTTCTATGTCTCTGGATCTATTTTGTTAGTTTATTTTGTTCATTAGATTCCAAATATAAGTG
Organism: Myotis nattereri; assembly: GCF_964212035.1. NCBI lineage: Eukaryota > Metazoa > Chordata > Mammalia > Chiroptera > Vespertilionidae > Myotis > Myotis nattereri. Next base: position 73,610,745 of record NC_138079.1, on the reverse strand, counting down.
AGATCATGTGATATTTGTCTTTCTCTAATTGGCTTATTTCACTCAGCATAATAATATCCAGGTCCCACCATGCTGTCTCAAAAAGGGTAATAGATTCTTTTTTTTTTTTTTACAGTTGCATAGTATTCCATTGTGTAAATGTATCCATTTTTATCCACTCATCTACTGATGGGCATTTGGGCTGTTTCCAGATCTAAGCTATTGTAAATAATGCTGCTATGAACATAGAGGTACATATATTCTTTCTGGTTGGTGTTTCAGGCTTCTTAGGATATATTCCTAGACATGGGACCTCTGGGTCAAATGGCAGTTATTAGAATGTAGGAGGGCAAGTATTTGTGAAATAATTAAAATTTAGTCTCCTTAAAACACACACACACACACACACACACACACACACACACACACACACAATCCTGGCCCATGAGACTACAGGGGAAGCCTGCTATATGTGAAAGGAGTGGATTCTGGGAATCTTTTCCTTGATTTTAAGAAGAGACTCAGGGAAGAAAAAGGTCTTTTTCCCTCCTGTCTCTCTGAACATTGTATTCATTTCTGGAATTATCCATGGGGGAAATTAGTCTGAGGATGAGGCTGATGCACTGAAGAGGCAAAAGAGAAAGATGGAAAGAATCAGGGTCCTTGGAAATGTCACCGAGCTGCCAACTTGACCACGCAGGAACCCACACTACCTCATGACTTCTTATCCCATGAGGATCAGTTTTCCTATTGTTTCTATTCCCAGGAGCTGAAAGCGTTCTAATAAAAAAAAGTTTACTGCAGGCATCATTCCAAATACTTTGGAGTAAGCCATGTGTGTCGTACACTTACATTCATTTGATAATTCTTAGAGCATGGGTTTTAATGACAATACATGTACACACCTATATATTTAGTATATATGCTATGTAGTTGGTTACAACATTTATAAAACTCTTATAACTTTGAATTTTAAGTTATAAGAGTTTTATAAATGGGGACCCAAAGGAACATAAAACAGGGTCCTTTCTGTTTGGTAGAAAAACATGATGTTCCCCAATAATTTTTATCATGTTTCCAGGAATGAAAAAAATGAGCTTTTTAAACAATATTTGTTTATGCAGTTTATTTTTTCTTTAAGATTTTATAAGTGGGCCTAAAGAAATTATGCTATATATATATTTTTTCTGGTCTTGTATGAAATTATGCTATTTTAAAACACTGGAAAGAGAACTAAGAACATAAGTGAAAGGCTCAAGGACAAACCCTTATTTATGAAAATTGCTATATATAATGTGTAGTTCTGTACAAGAATGCTACCTTTGAAAAGACCAAAGAAAGCATGTTATTTTGGATTTATAGCTCATCCCACTAGAAAGGTGAATTTGTAAATTAATGTCCTAATAAATTTTTAGCACATATTTTATGAGAATGATGAAATATTATAATATTTTTGATAGCTAATCAATAAGGTATTCATTTAGTTTTACTACTTTCTAGGTTATTAGGATGTTGAGTGAAAGCAATATAGCTAGTTAAAGAACCTATCTATTTAATAAAACGCATGTAGAATGCTAATTGGTTTTTAAGATATATGCCATGTTCCTACTTGCCCTCTCTGAGTTCCTTAACTTGACATCTAAAAAATTAAGTCCCAAAGTTCTCAGGCACCTTTCTCTTTCCTTTATTGATCTTTCTTTATATCTGTCATTGACCGACACTTAAACACAACCCATAAATCAGGCATATAAAGTTATAAGGCTAAAAGAGTAATATATCAAGTAATAAGATAAACCTGTGAGACCCAGTTAAAACCCTTTTTTATAGGAGGGAGTTGTTTTCCAATGACCAGTGCCATGCTGTGAGGCCCAGTCCTGGAATTCATGCCCTCTAGCATTGTTCCACAGTGCATGCTATTGTAGCAACTGTGTGGCTTATTTCTCTTAGAGTTCATTGTGCAATTCCTGTATCTCTCGCTCAGGGGACCCTGTTGGTACCTTCAGGGCACCTTACCAACTGACCAAAAATATTTTAGAAGGTCTTTCAGGGCCCTAGGCTTCAGTCTTGCCTCTGATGATGTCACAAGTAACTCTCAATGGAATATTCTTGCCTTTTAAGCTGATTCCTGCTCCTTCAGAGATACCCTCAGGATTCACTGCAGTCATTATAGTAGTCATGTGCCACGTAATGATGCTGCAGTCAACAATGGACCACAAGTATGACAGTTGTCCCATGAGATTATAAAGGAGCTGAAAAATTCCTATCACCTAGTAACACTGCAGCCATTGTAACATCTTACTGCAATGCATCACTCACATGTTTGTGGTGATGCTGGTGTAAACAGACCTACTGTGCTGTTAGTCATATTAAAGTATAGCACATCGCACTTGATAATAATAATAAATGACTATGTTACCGGTTTATGGACTTATTATACTATTAGAGGCCTGGTGCATGAATTCATGCATGGGTGGGGTCCCTCTGGGTGGCTTGCAGGGATCGGACCGAAACCCACAGTCCAACACCGCCTGCAGCTCCTACCTGCTGTTCCACTCATTCTGGCCCCACTGTGCCTGCCGCGGGCTCATGCCCAATAAGTCCCAATCAGGAGAGGCTCATGCTGCCATGGAAGTGCTTGCCTGCCATGAGCCCTGCGTCTGGTGACTCCCAAGGGGAGTGGCTTGTGGGAGCGGGCTGAAATCAGCTCTCCAACATCCGCTGAGGGGTCCTTGATTGCAAGAGGGCACAGGCCAGGCTGAGAGACCCCACCGGTGCACGATTGGGCCAGGGAGGGACCGCAGGAGGGCTCCAGGGTGTGTCTGGCCCATCTCGCTCAATCCCAACCTGCCGGACGCCAGCAGCAAGCTAACCCACCGGTAGGAGCATCTGCCCCCTGGTGGTCAGTGCACGTCATAGCAAGCGGTTGAGCAGCCTTAGCATATCATTAGCATATTACTCTTTGGTTGTTCGGTTGTTCTGCCATTCAGTATATTTGCATATTACCTTTTTATTATATAGGATAACGTTTATCATTATTTTAGAGTGTACTCTTTCTACTTATAAAAATGTTTGCTGTAAAGCAGGATGCTGCGTTTTACCAGCAGCAGCCGCCTCATGTATCTCTTGTTCGCTGCATCTCTTGATTGCATCATTTTCTTTTGCACTTGATCTGATCTCATGATGTTTTATAATTTTAGTAGCCCAAGTGTACAGTGTCTATAAAGTCTACAGTAGTGCACAGAAATGTCCTGGGTCTTCCCAGTCACTCACCACTCACTTCCCGACTCACCCACAGCCACTCCTAGTCCTGCAAGCTCCATTCATGGTGTAGCATTTTTTATATTTTAGACCCTATTTTTACTGTGCCTTTTCTATGTTTAGATGTGTTTATGTACACAAATATTTACCGTGGTGTTACAATTGCTTACAGTGTTCAGTACAGTAACATGGTGTATATAGGCTTGTAGTCTAGGAGCAACAGTCTCTACCATATGGACTAGGTGTGCAGTAGGCCATCCTACCCAGGTAAGTGCACTCTATGATGTTCACATGATGACAGAATCACCTAGCAACGAATTTCTCAGAACAAACCCCCGCCATTAAATGGTGCATGACTATAAAACTATGATTTCTTCTATAGATGTGACTGAGATCTACCGTATGCCCTGCTCCGCTGTTTTGAGATAGGTTAGTAATCCCCACAGGTATTCACAGGCACAGGACGAGCATAGAATGCACACACCAAGTAATTTGTGAAAGGTGCTCTGGGGAATAAAAACAAAAGGAGGGACCCAGTCCCTGCTTTCACTGGGAAGCTGGGTAGCTTCCACATTTCCTCCCAACCCGCTGTCTGCCCCAGGAAGTTGACTGGTAGTCATCAGTGAGTTCCTGTGGTTCCTGGCTTCTGGTTGGGGTCAGCCACTGGCTTGTCTTGATAAGAAGTTAGAGGAAAGGAGGAGAATGAGGTCAGGGTTTTATGGTTGGATTACCCCCAGTGAAGTCACTCTCAGTTGGCTATTATAGAAAGTCTCAGCTCCTCTCAGGGAGGCCCACTGTCCACAACTTTCTCTCCTTCTGGAACCTTCCTCCTTTTGTGCCTAAGGTGGTGATGGCATCCCTTACATGGCCTGGATTGCTAGACTCTCTCTTGTGGTTTCTGTACATCTTGACCCATGTAACAAGTTCACTGTGAATTTTTCCAATGTGTGTGTGCCATCTGTTTAGTGTTGGGACTCTGACTGTTATATTGGGCATGTAAGAAATGCATACAGGTACTCACAAAGAGATAAATTATATCACAGATAAACCAGTATGAAAGGATTCCACGAAACGGAGCAGTTCATGCTATCCTTGGGTGATGGAAGAGCTTTCTTTGAGGAGGAGGGTTTGAACAAGGTGCAGGGAAAATGAAGTACTGATCTCAAGTTCTCATACCAGGTTTGGGCACAGGTTTCTGTCCACTGAGCACATTTTGAAAAAAGAGTACAGGATAAGACAAAAGTTTAAAGATAGTCATCAGTAGCAGCCAAGTTTATATATCAAGTACAAAATCTGATGATAAGCACTCCTCTTTACATTAACAAACTCTTATCTTCCCTTTTCCATATGTTACATAAAAGATGCTATAAACCATCTTCTTGCTTCTTAACTATTTCCTCTAAAATTTTCCCCTGGTCCTAAGGGATGAGGAATGTGAATAAGTTATAACTCATTAGTTCTTTAGGTCTCTATTTTGCAGGTTGTGAATTCATCACCTGTACCTCTAATTCTTTTTGCTTCAGTTAGAAAATCTGTGATTGTCGTAGAAACAAACAAGTACACATCTATTAAAATGTTTATCAGAATGCTTACATAATTCATTTGTTCAATGAAAATTTACATAGGACCTACTATGCACCAAGCACTGCTCTGGGTCCCTAGACATGGAACAGCGAATAATAAAAAACCATTCGGTCCGTGAATCTCATATTTAAGTGGGGCAAGACTGACAGTAAATAAGCAAATACATAAAATACATAGAATGTTAGTGTCATAGAGGGAAATAATTCAGGGGAGAAGGAGAGTGATTTTTTTTTTTTTTTTGGAGGCAGGATCATGATTTCGGAGTGAGTGATCATGGAAGGGGGGTGGCTTTGTCAAGTATAACTTGATGAGGCTAAATTATGTTTACCTTCCCAGTATGTTTCTTGTGTAGTGTTTGGAGGGAAGAAGTAAAGCAGCCATCATTTTGTTTTTCTGTGCTTAAGAGATCAAGACAGGTGTTACTGTAACTCATGTACATGGTAGCTTGCCTGCTGGCTCAGTTCATTCATGCGGGGCAGAGGCCAGGCCTGCAGCCACTTTCCCTTCCCCTGCGTTCTGCTTCAGCTTCTCTGACGCCTGGGCCAGGTGTGTGCTCAGCTCTGTGACAGAGGAGGCCAGCTTCTCCTGTAGGACACCCACATCGACAGGGTGGGGGCAGTGAGAACTGATGTGGGTTTTAATGTGTCCTGCTGGAGTCCAGCATGTCCTCCCCAATTTTATATCCATCTTTCCTTCCCACCTTCTGATCTGTGGACTTCAAACTCCAGCTTCAGATGTAAAGAAAACAGCCTCATAGAGACTGCTTACCAAGCTCCCACAATTATATGGAGTCAAAGCTCTGTAAGAAATCAGAGATACTGAGAAAGAATAAATTTATATATAAATTATATATTATATATAGATCAATTATATCTATCTATAGGTAGATAGATATATCTCTATATAAATTTATTTCTTACAGGATTTGACTTGGTGCAATAGTGTGTCATCTATCATCTATCCAAGTGTTTTTGCCCCTTTGATTGAACCCTGTCCAAAACAGAAGGTCTAACTGAAAAGGTGATATCTGAGCAAAGACCTACAGGAGGTGAGAAAGCAAGCTATGCAGACAGACATCTGGAGCAAGAGTACTTCAGGCAGAGAGAACAGCAACGGCAAAGGCCCTGAAGCAGGAGCATGCCTGGTGTGATTGAGGAACAGCAAGGAAGCCAGTGAGTGGGAGCACAGTAAGGGTTGGGGAGAGGAGTTGGAAAGGAGCTCAGAGGTTAAGGTGAAAGTGGGATGCAATGCTAGACTGTAGGGTCTTGTAGGCCATTGAGTGCATTGAGTGAGATAGAGAACTATTGGAGGGTTTTGGAGCAGAGGAATGACATGATTTGGCTGAATTTTAGCAGGACGCCTCTGGCTGCTGTGCAGAACATCAGCTGTAAGGGAGGAAGGATGGAAGCTGGGAGACCAGTTAAGAGGCCCTTCAATGACTCAGGCACACAACACTGATGGTTTGTAGCAGGGCAAACATTGGCAGTGCTAGAAGTGTTGGAGCTTGGATAGTATTTTAAGGTACAGTCAGCAGGATTTGCAGGTTAGTTTTATGAAGAATGTAAGGTAAAGAGAAGAATTAAGGATAATTTAGTGTTTTGGGCCTCAGAACTACGTGAACAGTAAGATGAGGGAATGGTCATGGAGGAGAGTGTGTGCAAGAAAATTGAGGATTCAGCTATAGATATGATCATGTTGAAACACCTATTTTGCATTCAAGTGGATGGTTCAGAGTTTAGATGAAGAAAGATCCAGACTGGAGAAATAAATCTGTGAGATGTACAATGGAGTTAAACCATGGACGAGACTGAGATTACTTAGGGAGCTGGTGACCGTACAAGGGCTGTTTCAGTGGAGTCATGGGATCTAAGCCTAGCTGGTACATATTCAAGAAATATTGGGAGAAGAGGAATTGAAGACAGCAAATCTAGGCAATGCTCTGGAGGAGTTTTTCTGTCATCAACACTGATTTGCAACCATAGTCAAAGTATACTTAAAACACCACCAATCATTTGTATCTTATAGACACCCCCATTAGAGAATCAATGATGAATTTTATTTAAATTTTGTCCATCAGTGTGTCTTTCCAGTTAGCCAACCAGCTCCCAGAGTAAAGAATTTGTTTTTCTCATCTTTCTGAACATCTTTTATGAAGTGTTTCTCTGAGTTAAATGCTTTGTCTATTTCTATGCAGTTCTTGGGGATATTGAAGAGTTCAGCTGGCATGGTTTTCTTATCATCACAGCAGCCAAAGAACACATCAGCATCTAGGGATTAGATGGAAATCCTGTCCATTTTAAATATAAATGTTATAGGTCACATGTGGAAAGTAGGCAATGACTCTTTTAAAAAGAATTATATGCTTTTTAGAGATTGAAATAAAGGAGCAGAAGAATATTCAGAGTTGGATTCAGAAAGTAAGGAGGGTTGTCAGTTTGTATAATTTTTTGAAAGTAAACTTTTAGATTTTTAAAATTATATATTTAAACTTATTTTTATCTTAATGTAGTTTAGGCAAATACTTACAAACATTACTTGCATTTATGGTAGGTTATTTATTTAGCCAAGTTTTCAAAATTTAAAAAGCATAAAATAGCTGAACTATGGTATTAGAAGTCTGAGAAATCTAGAAAAATTGTAATTATTAGACATGTGATCCAAATGAGACTCTATACATAAAGTAGATAGAGAACACCAAGGAAACACAGAAATTAGAATGAGGGAACATTAAGACATCACAGGGCCAAACAAATAGAAATAGTTTTGCTATAATCAATGTAGATGTGTTTAGCAGAAAATATTTGTTATAACTGTGTGAACTGCGTACCATGTATTGGGGATGCCATGGACTGAACTCTGTCCCCTTCCTCAAATTCATATGTTGAATCCCCACACCCTAAAGTGACTACATTTGGAGATAGGGGCCTTTAAGAGATAATTAAGGTTAAATGAGGTCCTATGGGTGGGTGCCTTATCTGATGGCACATCTTCTCAATCTAAGAATCAATACAGAGTCTTCTTTCTTCGGACTCAGTATGGCACATCTTCTCAATAGAAGTTCTGTACTATCCACCTTCTTACCCTACTTATCCTCTATAGGGGGGTCTGCAGTACCCTGGTGGAGTCCTATCCGTCCCGAGTGTGGGGTTCTCAATGGGGGGGGGGGGCTTACCTAGGGGAATCCTGTTCCAGGGGTTCCCAAAGGTGTGGACAGAGTCGGCGAAGGCTATCCACCCTCTTCCTACGGTGGAGTCCTATCCATCCCGAGAGTGGGGCTTACCTAGGGGTCCCTGTTCGGGCACCAGATGCCAGGGTCCAGCCCCAGCAGGTCCAGGGGTCCCCAAAGGTGTGGACGGAGTCGGCGAAGAAGGAATGACATGGAGGCAGTGTTCAGTTGATCAGCATAGTTGGGTTCTCCAGCCACGTTCTGTTGATCAGCATAGAGAGGTTCTCCTGCCAGGTTCTATCCAGGATCTCCAGCCAAATTCTGTCCAGGATCTCCAGAGAGGTTCTGGTTAGGATCTCCAGCCAGGTTCTGTGTCCATGTTCTCTTGCTAGGTTCTCCAGGTTCTCCAGCCAGGTTCTGTCCAGGTTCTCCAGCCAGGTTCAGTCACCAGGTTCTAGTCAGGTTCTCTTGCCAATTTCTGTAGTCAGTTTCAGTCCAGGATCTTTTGCCATGTTCTCTCCAGCGAAGTTCTTCTGTCTCTAGGTTCTGTTGCCAGTTTCTGTCCAGGATCTTTTGCCATGTTCTCTCCAGCGAAGTTCTTCTGTCTCTAGGTTCTGTGTAGGTTCTGTCTTCTTAGTTCTGTCTCTCTTCGTTCTGTCTTCTTACACCTGTATTTATACCAGTTGATTCCAATCCTATCAATCTCTATTCCAAAGGTTAGGGCGTTTCTTATCTCCATTCCAGGGAGTAAAGATTATGTAGCTTAAGCATGATTGTTTGTAGTTAAAGTGATTAATTACCCGCCTGGCACTTAGTTAAGAGGTTTTATTCCCTCCCTAACTTCAGGGGAAAATCCCTACCTGGGGAAACCACCTTTCTCAGAGACCTTGGTTAAAACACATAGTGCCAAGAAGGTGAGCAAACATATTAAGAACAGTATGCCATATATGCCAGGTCCCTTGAAACAGCAAGCATGGAACGGCTCCCGGCAATTGGTATTCTTATAAAAGGAGGAAAAGACACCCGAGCACTCTCTCTCTGCACCTTGTGAGGACACAGTGAGAAGGCAGTTGTCTGCAAGCCAGGAAGAGCATCCTTATTAGAAACCAAACCCTGCTGGAACCTTGATCTTGAACTTTTCAGACTCCGGAACTCTGAGAAAATAAATGTCTGTTGTTTAAGCCATCCAGTCTAAGGTATTTTGTTATGGTAGCCTGAGCTGACTAAGGGCAAAACAGTTAAAAGTTTTAAAAAACATAGTAAAATTTTAATAATACATGAAAAACAACAACAACCCAGAACCATTAGATTGGAATGTGTACACTATGCCGGATACATTTTGTTTCATTTACTCATCAGAAGAATTCTCTGAGTCAGGAACTTACTTCTTGTTTTAGTGAGGCTTGGAGAAATTAAGTAACCTATTAAAGATTACACAGCTAGTAAGTGGAGGAGTCAGGCTTTATACTTATTTCTGTCTGATACCAAAAGCCATGTCAGCTATCCATTTTATTCATTCTTCTAATGGTACTTGAGTTTCTACAAAAAGGCAGGAAATGAAATGGATATAGACATATGTTTTTACTTGCCCCCTGCCTCCCAGGGGCTTACATCTTGAGGTGCTAGAGTCTGGACCAGATATGGGAAGGAAACATCTCAGAGACTGAGATGGAAACACAATGGTAAGATTTGGAGTGAAAGGTAAAAATAAAAATCTGAAACATTCTTATGTGCTCTAGAGCAGTGCTTCTCAAAATATACTGTGCACCAGTGTGCATTCCTACCAGCAGTGAACGAGGGTTCCCTTTTCTCCACATCCTCACCAACATTTGTATTTTGTTGATCTGTTGATGATAGCCATTCTGACAGGTGTGAGGTGATACCTCATTGTTGTTTTGATTTGCATCTCTTGGATGATTAGTGACTTTGAGCATTTTTTCATAAGTCTCTTAGTCTTCTAATGAACAAAATAAACTGATGAACAAAATAGATCCAGAGATACAAAATCATGGAACAGACTGTTGAACTTCAAAGGGAAGGTGGGGGCAGGTGGGTGGGTGGGAAGAAATCAACCAAAGAATTTGTATGCATATATGCAAAACCCATGGACACAGACAATAGGGTGGTGAAGGCCTGGGGGCGGGGAGGGGGAGGGCTAGAGGAGGTCAATGGGAGGAAAAGAGGGACACATGTAATACTTTCAACAATAAAGATTAAAAAAATTCATACTATGCATATATATCACCTGGGGATCCTGTTAAAATAGTTTCTGATTCAGTAGATATGGAATGGGGCCTAAAAGTCTGCATGTCTAACAAGCTGCTCAGTTGGTGCTGGTCCAGGGACCACACTGGAAATAGCAAAAGGCTGAAGAGCAGATGCAATATTTCTTTCATGTGGTAGCTCCACCCTCCAGGCCAGAGAAAACTCAGATAAAGACAGTGGTCTTATATGAACACACTTTCAAGCTCACTAATGGCTTAGGAAACAGGGCCCCTTTGGTAAGGAAATGTGTTCCTTCACTGAGTTATTTTTTATTGAACACCATATTTTAATTAAATCGGGTTTTATGACTCTATATAACCCCAAGTGATCAGTGTGACAGAATTTTAAATTTCACAACTAATGTGTTTGTTTTTCATTAGAGGTTCAGGTTTTGACTCCTTTATTTGAAATCACTGTGACAGTCCTATGTAGAGGGTATAGAAAGTAATTAAACAAATTCCCTAAACAAAAGCATTCTATATACAATGAAGTGTTTTTAGAAGTTCTGAAGAGTCGGTCATGTAATTAATTTTATTTCAGTTTTGAAAACTGAACCTTGCTACCTTTCCTCTCCCTGCCTCCTTCACCCCAGATTTATTGAGATATAATTGACTACCCTTCCTCTTTATTAATCACCACTTTCAATGACAAATCATATCTGAGGCTGACCAACAAGATTTTTTTTTTTCTTTCTGAGCCACAAATAGCTAGGGAACTCGATTCTATTTATATATATAAAAGCCTAAGTGACCATTACGACCAGTCAACTGGTAGCTATGACAATGCACTAAACACCAGGGGGCAGACACTCAACGCAGGAGCTTCCCCCTGGTGGTCCGTGGGCACCCACAGCCAACCTTCCACAGCTGGCCAACCTCCCACGGTCCCTCCCCCGGCTGGTCCCTCTCCCTGGCCAGCTGGCCCTGATCGCCCCTGATCAGGACTAGGCAAGACAGCCCTGATTGGCCCCAATTGCCGGCCAGGCCAAGGGACCCCACCCGTGCATGAATTCGTGCACTGGGCCTCTAGCTTTGGAATAAAATACAATCTTTCAGTAGCAAGGTTTTGATAAAACCATTTCTGATGATTTGAGTCTAAGGCTTTCCACTCCCTTGGACCAGGCTTTTTTCTTTCTCATGAATTAGAAATTTTCTAACTGCTTATGTTTTCATCCATGGAAGACTGCAAAAGATATAAACAATTTTCTAAAACTGGCCCTAACTGAGACCTTTCATTCAAGTCAAATACAATTTTTTTTTAAATGTGAGGATTAAAAATACTTTTAAGAAATTAAAGTCTTCCATAGTCTTCTTTTGTGACACCCAATTTATCCTCATGATAATTAGCACTTGATATTTACATAGTGTTTTTTTCCAAGTTTCTCTATATGGATCACACACTTACAAAATATTGTCACACTATTCCTATGAGAGATATCAGTTGAAAGAAGAGTAAAAGCAAATATTATCTTCTCAACTTGAAAACAAGTCTTAAACTGCAAACAAAACAAAAACTTTCACAAAGGTTAGGGAAATTTGAGTTTAAGTGATAAGAGATTTACTTTAGGCAAAAATAAAGGGTTTCCCCAGGGAGAGAAGTTACACAGGAAATAGTGGCTATTGGACAGGAAGCAGCTGCAGATTATCAGAGGATGTGGCCACCCACCAGTGCAAGATTTTTCCTTTCTTTCCGGTCTTACTGTCACTTTCCTAGAAGAAACCATTAGCACCAGTAAGTGCAGGCTTTCACATTGACTCCAAATTGACTTCCTTGCCTCCCCTAACTTTCCCGTGCATCCCAGTCCATCTCCCCTCCTGCCACAGACCACAGGTCACAGAAGTGTAGGACTGTAACTACAGAGCCACCCTCATCATCCCACTCAGATAAAAATCCTGCAGTCTCTCTTTGGGTACCACTTCAGTGGTCGGCAAAGTGTGGCTCGGCAAACCGGGGCTCGCGAGCCACATGCGGCTCTTTGGCCCCTTGAGTGTGGCTCTTCCACAAAATACCAACTTATGCGCATGGGCCACGAAGTTTCAATTGCACTATACGCGCGCGCCCGCACGTGGTATTTTGTGGAAGAGCCACACTCAAGGGGCCAAAGAGCCGCATGTGGCTCGCGAGCCGCTGTTTGCCAACCACAGCTCTAGGTAATACTAGCTGCTGTACCTAAAGATCTGTGTGGGAAGAAGAAACTGTCTGCTATCCTCCTAGGTTTTCTTTTGGCTGGTCTAATAATTAAGTTGACATGAAACAGATTAATAAGAGAAAATAACCAAATTTAATTATAAATATATGAATGAGAACCCCACATATGTGAGAGAGTCAGAGACCCCACATAGATGAGAGGTTCAAATACAGAAAGGTAAGATGAGGGATATATGACACTCTGAGCTATAGATAAGGTAAAGTGTCTGGGGGCTTCAGAAGGTAGGAAGGTCATTTGCAGGACACTAAGAAGAGAAGATATTTATTAATTAGTAGTTTTCCTTGACTACAAATAGATTTCAAAAGTTGTTTCTGGCCAAACCGGTTTGGCTCAGTGGATAGAGCGTCGGCCTGCGGACTGAAGGGTCCCAGGTTTGATTCCGGTCGGGGGCATGTACCTTGGTTGCGGGCACATCCCCAGTGGGGGGTGTGCAGGAGGCAGCTGGTTGATGTTTCTCTCATCGATGTTTCTAACTCTCTATCCCTCTACCTTCCTCTCTGTAAAAAATCAATAAAAAATATTTAAAAAAAAAATCAAAAAAGTTGTTTCTGGTGATAACTACCATTATGGGCAAAGCCCCTCATTTAAATTCTTTAAAGGAGAGGTAAAAGTTCCTCATGAGCCTGCAGGGTTTTCATTGCTTTCACTTCAAAACAATTCACAGGCCCAAATGGGGAGCCTGTTCTGAACCCCTGTGCATTCTTAGCACTAAGACATAGAGTGACAGTAAATGAAAACACTGCAGGGAGTTTGTGCATGTGCTGTGGGGCATGATTTGGATTTATTTCCTTTTTAGACTGGGGCCAGGGAGAGTTTCCAAGATGTCTGCTTTGCTTTCTTCTTGTTAAATAAGAGATGTAAGGAAAAGATGTTCCGACAAAAATGTTATTTTTTTCTTGCTCATATAAAGGAAATGCTACTAGATAGTAATCATCTTTAAGAAAGAAAGGGGCTGAATATTTCCATTATTCTTGTCAGAGCTCTTAATCTTTCACGGTTTTTTTTGCACTTATCTTTTTTACTAATATATTTCTACTCTGGCTTCCTGTATACATGGATAATTGCACTTTTATGCTACTTAATCATTAATTGCTTCAATAGTATTTTTTTTTTAAAATTTAAAATAGGTTTATTTTTCCTGATAAAGTCATAGATAGATCATTAAAGTCATAGATAGATCATGAGAATTTAAACAATACAGACATCACTCTTTTTAATGGCTGGATAATATTCCATTGTGTGGATGTATTAGAATATATGTTACCAAAAAACCCCAAAAAACACAACACACCTTAATTAGAAGATTTTTAATAATTCACTGAACACACTGGAAAAGGAGATTATATTATGTCCTTCCCCCCTGTCCCCCCCCCCCCCCAGCCCCCCAATTTATCCTCATACTAGTTTTACAAGAAGACTCTCCTTGAGGAGGAAACTGGTCTTGCAAGGCGTGTCAGGCCATAAAAACAGTGAACAATGCACTGCCCTGGAGTGAGGGGGGTTGGGGGGTGGGGGGTCATTATCGCTGGCCCCAGGACAGATCATCAATGCCTGGGGGCGTTCCTGTGAGCCCAGAAAGGGGGCGGGACCATATCTGCAAGACAAAGACCCCAGAAGGTTATAAAAGGCAAAGCCTCTGTGTGTTACTCACTCTGATTTGGAAATGATTCCCGGAGTCCGCTAGTGTTAATAAACGGGACCCCTTTCTCTAGGAAGCGTGCTTGGTACTTCTTTGGTCTTCTGGAACATCCTAAGAAATCTGTCTTGAGTATTGCTCCCTTGTCATTTTTTTTTTTTATGTTTTCCTTCTGCCACAGCCCACAGGGGCTTGCTGCTATAGAAGGAGCTCTGAGAGTCTAGAGACCTGGGATTAAATCTAAATCCCATGCTCAGTGTGATGGTAATAAGATAAATTGGAAAAAGCATGGCTAAGAGAGTCACTTAAAACAAACCAGAAGTGAGGACAATGCATATCTCCTATCCCACTTCTTGGAACTGTTAAGTTGCTGACCTGTTGCTAAATGCAGCTCAAGGCCAAAGAACAAACATTCTGGATGCATGATTGCTACATGGATATACGTGGACTTTACTTCCTCCTCATTGTAGTGACCAGATTATCTGCATTCTTCATCTTGAATACCAGAATCCTCTATTTACATAATAGACCGAACCAAATTCTAACTGATCAAGCCAACATCCTTCATGTACATGGAGAACCTACAGGGGACAACTCCTATGGGTTTGCCTTTTATAAACCCTGCTGTTTTGGGTCCCTTTGGAACACAATTTAGGTTGCTACCTGAATGTTCCCTGGATTGCATTCCCTCCTTTGCTCACATAAATTCTTTTTTGTTAATCCTTAACTAAAGGATTTTCCAAGGGCATTTTCCATTGATTTTTAGGGAGTGGAAAAGAGAGGGAAGACAGAGAGAAACATCGATGTGAGAGAAACACATCAATTGATTGACTCCTACACGAGCCCTGAACCAGGCCCTGGGCCGGGGAGGAGCCTGCAACCAAGGTACATGCCCTTGACTGGAATCAAACCTGGAACCCTTTGGTCCACAGGATGCCACTCTATCCACCGAGCCACACCGGCTAGGGCTCTCTTTTTTCTTTATTACAGCCTAAACTTTGCGGGGCAGCGGGGGGGGGGGGGGGGGGGGGAGGGGGGGAGGGGGCAGTGATTAACAGTAATTCTGGGAAATTTCCTTACTTCTCTGGACTCCAGTTTCCTTATGTGCAAAAGAGATAAGTGAATTAGATAGCATCTGAGGCTCTTGGCCATCTCTACTCGGGTTTCCTGAATCTATAATGAGCTAAGCATCACACCAGGGGCTTTCCAGGTTGTCTTTATACCAGTGGTTCTCAACTTTCCTAATGCCGCTTTAATACAGTTCCTCATGTTGTGGTGACCCCCAACCATAAAATTATTTTCGTTGCTACTTCATAACTGTCATTTTGCTACTGTTATGAATCGTAATGTAAATACCTGATATGCAGGATGTATTTTCATTGTTACAAATTGAACATAATTAAAGCATAGTGATCACAAAAACAATATGTAATTATATATGTGTTTTCCGATGGTCTTAGGAGACCCCTGTGAAAGGGTCGTTCGACTCCCAAAGGGGTCGCGACCCACAGGTTGGCGACCCACAGGTTGAGAACTGCTGCTTTATACCAATTCTAAAAGGTAGATAATATAATCCCCATTTTTTCACACAGAGAGAATGGGAGTGGGAGAATGTAATAACTCAGAAGTGTTAAAAAGAAAACCACAGGCCCCCAAATGGTGTCACTTGTACTAAAGCCCAGGATACCAAACCTATATTTAATACCTGACCTAATTACTGTTTCAACCTTTCCCAGAAATATAATCTTAAGTAACTGGGCTGGAATTTTCTGGTCAACACCAATTAACAGAGGTAACCTGTTACATGGGCCCTCTCCATCCCTCCATAGAAAAAGGAGGCAATACTATATAATAAAGAGGTAATATGCAAATTGACCATCACTCCAACACATAAGATGGCCACCCCAAAGTGGACACAAGAAGGCCGCCACAAGATGGCCGGCAGGGGAGGGCAGTTGTGAGCGATCAGGCCAGCAGGGAAGGGCAGTTAGGGGCAATTGGGCCAGCAGGGGAGCAGTTAGGAATTGATCAGGCTGGCAGGGGAGTGGTTAGGGGTGGTCAGGCTGGCAGGCAGGTGAGCAGTTGGGAGCCAGCAGTCCTGGATTGTTGGGAGCCAGCAGTCCTGGTGGGATCGGGCCTAAATGGGCAGTCAGACATCCCTCAAGGGGTCCCAGATTGGAGAGGGTATGTGGAGTCTAAAGAACAATATAAATGAACAAACATAACAGGAATAGACTCATAGATGTAGAGAACAGACTGATGATTGCCAGGGGGTAGTGTGTGTGTGTGTGTGTGTGGGGGGGGGGTGGGCGGTCTGGGTGAAGGTAAAGGAAATAAGAAGTAACAATTGGTAGTTACAAAATAGACACGGGGATGTAAAGTACAGCATAGGGAATATAGTCAATAATCTATCTATATAATAAAGGGCTAATATTCAAACCAACCTGTAGCCATGACACGCACTGACCATCAAGGGTCAGATGCTCAACGCAGGAGCTACTGAGCTGAGGTGACTTGGCAGCAGCAGTTCTTGGGTGACACACCCCGAAACCAGAAAGGAAGAAGCCCGATTCCAGGGTGTATCACCTGAGAACCACCCTCTTGCAATCCAGGACCCCTTGGGGGATGTCAGAGAGCCGATTTTGGCCTGATCCCCACAGGCCAGGCCGAGGGACCTCACCTGTCAGAGGGACCCCGCTCACTCTGCAGACACCCTTTGAGCAGCAGTGCTTCCTCAGGTGCAGCCGGCCGGGGGAGGGACCATAGTAGGTTGGCTCCAGGGCATATCCGGCCCTTCTTGCCAAGTCCTGCCCCTCTGGCCACCTTGTAATTAATTTCCTTTCAACGTGCATGAATCTGTGCACTGGGGCACTAGTATTGTAATAACTATGTATGGTGCCAGGTGGGTACTGGAAATATCAGGGGACCACTTTGTAAAGTATGTGCTTATCTAACCACTATGCTATACATTGGAAACTAAAACAAATAATATTTAGTGTAAACTGTAATTGAAACATAAAATTAAAAAAAGATAATGTCCTGGTCTAAAAATAATCCTTTTGTTTCTTTTGTTAATAGTTCCCTTGCCCCATCCTTCTTCCTATAAAAACCTTCCATTTTGTAAACCCCTCAGTGCACCCTTCTAGTTGCTCGATGGGATACAGCTCGATTCATGATTTGCTTAATAAAGCCAATGAGATCTTCAAATTTAACACCTGAATTTTGTTCTTTAACAAAAGGCAAGAAGGGAGCCTGGCATTATTCGGACTGGACTGAGCAAGAAGAAGAGTTAGAGAGCTGAGCTCTGGAAGCAGCTGTGCCTGACCTGAAAGCCTGGAGTCCAGCCACACTTGATAGTTTATGGTACAGTTCACAAATGCTCTTTCACTTGTGCTTCCCCAATTCCTTGTGTAAATAAAAAACATATTTTTATTTTCATTTTAAAGGTGATAAAAGAAAGAGGTTGAGTGACTTGTAGAGGTCATACAGATAGGAAGAGTGTTAAAGAGAATTAATTTCTTGGTTAGCAATTAGCAAAACCAGGCCTTCTGACCTAATTATGGTGGTCATTTCATAATTCATATTGGATTACTTAAATCCACTGTATTAATTTTCCAGTTACTATAAATAGAGAAAAGGACCCTGAAACTCTTAATTGAGAAGCACAAATTTGGAAGATATTTTTTAGAAATCAATATACAATATTTGCATAGACTATTCCATGTTACATTCTTAAAATTCAATTAAAATGTTATTTTCTAACCATTCTTTTGATTTATTGACTAGAGGCCCAGTGCACAACATTCGTTCACTAGGGTGGGGGTGGGGTCCCTCAGCTCAGTCTGTGCCCTCTCACAGTCAGGGACCTCTTGGGGGATGTCCGTCTGCTGGCTTAGGCCCACTCCCTGCGGCAGTCAGACAGCCCCCAGGGGTCCTTAGCACTGCTGCGGAGATGGGAGAGGCTCCTGCCACTGCCACTGTGCTCCTGGCTGTGAGCCTGGCTTCTGGCTGAGCAGTGCTCCCCCTGTGGGAGGGCCCTGACCACCGGGGGCAGCTCCTGCATTGAGTGTCTGCCCCCTGGTGATCAGTGTGTGTTGTTCTGCCACTCGGTTGATTTACATATTAGGGTTTATTACATAGGATTCTTCATTTTTAAATAATATTATATTAAGGAGACCAACAATAAAAGTATCCTTTAAAATGAGTAATGGACTCAGTTAAGCAGGCAAAGCGTTGTCAAAGGAACAAGAGGAAAGGAATATTTGCCAATACAATGAATATTTAGTTTTAGTTCAGTTTGTGAAGAGTTGATAGGCCTTTAATCCATGAGGAGACCACCTTTATGAGTATTTAAGTTAAATACAAATCACATTATCTAAACAAAGTCCCTAGTCAAGTAGAACTTAATGTTTCTATTGCAAGACTTTTAATAGTTGTCTCTCACCTTAATTTCATGTCCATTGTTGCAGTTCAAAAGAAAGCTTCAACATGTATAAAGCCACAGGAATTTCCCATCTAATAGGACTATTAAACGGGCATGTGTCCCTTGTCAACACATGGTCCTTGGTGCCACTTCAACACCAACAGGAATCCCCAATTTGGGGTGCAGTGTAAAAAGGAAGCATTATTCAGTGCAAAGCAGCTCAAATGTGATACAGCACAGCTATGAGGCAGGTTCCTCTCCAGCTGCACAGCTCAGCTCTGCTCCAAGCTGGCCTGCTCACACTGCTCTGGTGAGACCTGTGTTTCAGCTTAGCCAAGGACACAGAGCCTTCCTTGGAAAGGGAAAGTGTGCTCTCTGAGTCCGAGGGGAACTGGCTTGTATAGACAGAAGTCCCTGTCCCTTCCTGATTGGTCTATCTTTATGCAAATGAGAACTCCAACTCCTCACATTTTGATTGGTCCAAAAGGCACTGTCCTGATTGGTCAGAAATGATGTTGATGGATAGCCTCAGTCATACTGTTTGAAATGGGATTCAAGAACTCCTTTACAAGGCCTGACTCAGATGGCGGAAACATAAGGCAGGGAGGCAGCTCAGTGCAGACTTCTCCCTGAAGTGCAGTTTGCGTGAGAGGCCTGCGTCAAAATGGCTATTAGGCTGTGCTTTTTTTTTTTTTTTTTTTTTTTTTTTAAGAATTTGAGCCCAGTTAGCCACCGGAAACCCTTCTTAGTAGGTATGTTCTTTCTCAGGGTCCACACCCTTCTGGGTATTACAACTGAGGCTTGCTTAGAAAACAGGCAAGAGATAGATCTCGAAGTCTCTCAGGACCTATTCCATCTCTATGTATAAATACTGTGCCTATTCAGAATTGGCTTTATGATCTCACTTTTTAAACTTCTACTTTTGTCCCAACCAGTTCTGCTTTCAATTATGTATTTGGCTCAGCTCTCTCAATCAGATCTCACCACGATTCTCTCTCAATAACGGCCTCACTCTTTTCCTCCATTCCCCCTTCCCCTCAGCAGCAGTCATTTCACAGATTCTTTCCTTGAACCAGGTTGTACAATATTTTCTCTAATCTTATCAAGTATTCTTTCTTATTTCCATGTAAATGTTTTCCTACCTCTGTGCTCTTCTTATACCATAAAGAAGTTTTGGTTTGTACCTTTTGTTTCAACTAATCTTTTTTTTTTTTTTTACTCCAGCTTTACTGACATATGACACATACATGTTTAAGGTATACAGTGTAATGAAATCATTTTTTTTTACTCCAGCTTTACTGACATATGACACATATATGTTTAAGGTATACAGTGTAATGATTTGATGCTGGCATGTATTGCAAAATGTTTACCACAATAAGATTAGTTAACACACCCTTCACCTTACCTAGTTACCACTTAGTTGTTGTTATGGTGAGAACATGAAAGCACTAGTCTCCTAGCAACTTTAAAGTATAGAACACAGTACTATTAACTATAGTCACCATGCTGTACATCAGATTCTCTGAATGAATGAATGAAATGTGCTTTTGGATAAATGTCTACCTATTTTTCCCACCCCCTAACCCCTGGCAACCACCTTCTATTCTATGTTTCTATGAGTGTAATGATTTGAGATTTCACACATAAGTGAGTTCAATGCAATACTATTTGTCTTCCTTTATCTGACTTAGAACGATGCCGAGGTCCATCCACGTTGTTGCCAATGCAGGATGTCCTTTGTTTATGGCTGAGTAACATTACATTGTATATAATACCCATTCATTCATTGAGGGATACTCAGGTTGTTTCTGTCTTGGCTCTTGTGGAATATAGTGCGATAAACATGTGAGTGCAGATATCTCTTCAGGGTAGTGATTTCCTTTCCTTTGGATATATACCCAGAAGTGGGATGCTAGATCATATGGTAGTTCTATTTTTTGAGGAAATTCCATACAGTTTTCCATTGTTGTTGCCTCAATTTACATTCCCACCAATAGTGTACCAGCATTCCCTTTTCTTCATATCCTCCCCAACATTTGTCATCTCCTATCTTTTTGATAATAATCATGCTAACAGGTGTGAGGAAACATTTTCTTGTGGTTTGAATTTGCTCAACCTCATCACCCTGATGAGTGGTGATGCTGAGCACCTTTACTTGTTGGCCATTTGCAAAAATGTCTGTTCAAGTCATCTGCCCATTTTTTTTAATTGGATTTTTTTTTTGCTATTGAGTTGTATGGGTTCCTCATATATATTTAATATTAACTACTTATTACATAACTATTTCCTCCCACTCCATAGGTTTCCCTTCATTCTGTTGATTGTTTCTTTGGCTGTGCAGAAGCTTTTTAACTTGATGTAGTCTCACTTGTTGATGTTTGCTTTTGTTGATTGTGCTTTTGATGTCATGTTCAAAATATAATTGCTAAGACTGATGTCAAGGCTTCTCTCCTATTGTTCTTCTAGGAGTTAACGATTTCAGGTCTTATGTTTAAGTACTTAATCCATTTAGAGTTAATTTTGTGAGTCATGTAGGTTTGGGGTCTAATTTAATTCTTTTGTATGTGCATATCCAGATTTCCTAACACCATGTCCTTTCCCCATTGACTATTGTCAGCTCCCTTGTGAAATATTAATTGAACATATTTGTGGATTTATTTCTGGGCTCTTGATTCTGTTGTATTCATCTATGTGTCTGTTTTTATGCCAGTACCACATTGTTTTATTATAATTTTGTGATACAGTTTAAAATCAAGAAGTGTGAGGCTTCTAGGTTTGTTTGGCCTTAAGACTATTTTGACTAGTCTTTTGTGGTTTCATACAAATTTTTCTATTATTATTCTATCTATGTTATCATTTTATTTATTATTTATTGTTTCATTTATTTA
This sequence comes from Myotis nattereri, assembly GCF_964212035.1. NCBI lineage: Eukaryota > Metazoa > Chordata > Mammalia > Chiroptera > Vespertilionidae > Myotis > Myotis nattereri. The sequence continues at coordinate 73,589,334 of NC_138079.1, read as the reverse complement.
TTATTCTATTTCTATTATTTTTATATTGCTTTTTCTATTTCTGTGAAAAATGCCATTGGGATTTTGACAGGGATTTGCATTGAATCTATAGATGGCTTTGGGTACTTCGGGCCTTTTAACAATATTAATTATTCCAACCCATGAACATGGAATATCTCTCCATTTATTTTTCATTTCTTTCATCAAAGTCTTACAATTTTTAGTGTACAGATTTTTAACCTCCTCTGTTAAATTTATTCCTAAGTGTTTTATTGTTGTGATGCTATTGTAAATTATATTACAAAAACTTTTTTCAGATAGTTCATTGTTAGTGTTTAGAAACAACTGATTTTTGTATGTTGATGTTGTATACTAGAACTTTACTGAATTCAGTTATTAGTTCAACCGTTTTGGGTGAAGTATTTTTTTTAACTTTTAAAGTTAAATTTATTGGGGAGACATTGGTTTATAAGATTATATAGGTATCAAGTATAATTTCTATGGTACATGATCTAGTGCAGGAGTGGGCAAACTTTTTGACTCGAGGGCCACAATGGGTTCTTAAACTGGACCGGAGGGCCGGAACAAAAGCATATGTGGAGTGTTTGTGTGAACTAATATAAATTTAAAGTAAATATCATTACATAAAAGGGTACGGTCTTTTTTTTTCAATAGTTTTATTCATTTCAAACGGGCCGGATCCGGCCCACGGGCCGTAGTTTGCCCACGGCTGATCTAGTGTATATTGCATTGTGTGCTGACCATCCAAAGTCAAATCATCTTCCATCACCATATATTTGGCCCCCTTTACCCTTTACTACCACCCACCCTCCCTTCCCTCTGATAATCACCATACTATTGTCTATGTCTGAGTTTTTGTCTGTGGTCCTTAATTTTTTCTGTCTGACTTATTTCACTTAGCATGATATTCTCAAGGTCTATCCAAGTTATTGCAAATGGCATTATTTCATCTTTTCTCATGGCTGAGTCTTTAGGATTTTACATATACAGTCATGTGCTGCATAATGACAGACTGCATAGACTATGCTGGCCACATCTATAATAATAAAAGCATAATATGCTAATTAGATTGGATGTCATTCTGGATGAAGCTGGGGCTGGAGCTGTGGTATTGAGGAAGCCACCACGGCCGCAAGGGAGGGATCCAGGCTGCCGCCTTCGGCTGCGAGGGAGGGATCCAGGCCGCCGCCGCGGCTGCGAAGGCCTACTCTTGCACAAATTTTGTGCATTTGGCCTCTAGTAAGATTATAATGGAGCTGAAAAATTCCTATTACCAAGTTACATCATATCCATTATAATGTCAAAGCACAACATATTTCTCATGAGTTTGTGGTGATGCTGGTGTAAACAAATACATGCCAGTCATATAAAGTATGGCATATATAGTTACAGTAGTGGCCTATAGCATTTTGGTTTGGGTAAGTACACACTATCATGTTCACACAATGAATAGATTGTCTAAAGATGCATTTCTCAGAAAGTACCCCATCTTAAGTGGTGCATGACTCTAAAAGATCATGTCATCAGCAAACAAAGACAATTTTACTTTTTTTCAGATTTGGTTGCTATTTATTCATTTTTGCATAATTGCGTTGGCTAGGACATCTAACACTGCATTGAACAGAAGTGGTGAAAGTGGGCACCCATGTCTTATTCCTGATTTTAGAGGAAAAGCTTTTGTCATTGAGTATGATGTAAGCTATGGTAAGGTATATTCCTTCTGTAACCAATTTGTTGACAGATTTTTATCATAAAAAGATGTTGAATTTTGTCAAATGCTTTTATTGCATCTATTGAGATGGTACATATGATTTTTGTCTTTCATTCTATTAATGTGGTGTATCACATTGACCGATTTGCATATTCCTTGTATCCCAGGAATAAATCCTACTTGACCATGGTGTATAATCTTTTTAATATGCTGTTAAATTCATTTTGCTAGTATTTTGCTGAGAATTTTTGCATTTACATTCATTAGGGTGATTGGCCTGAAAACTACAGTTTTCTTTCCCTGTAGTATACTTATCTGGCTTTGGTATCAGGATAATGCTGGCCTCATAAAGTAAACATGAATTCCTATAGTTTGAAAAGCAGTGCAATCTGCAGGGGTCCGAGGTGGTTGTGCAGGTTGTTGGTTTCTTCAGTGGTGAAAGGTGCTGGGTTTGTCTATAGAGTATTTCACTGGGACTGTGGTGGCTTCCACTGCATGGCTGATTTTGTTATCTCCGGCTCTTCTTCCTGTTCCAAGCTTTGTAGGTCTCTGGGTGAGGCGAAGCTGAGTCAGGGTACTTTGTGCAGTGTTTCGAAAGGCAGAGAAAGCTGGTAGCTCATTCCTTTTCTGGTGAGGGGAACTCTTTCTAGTTGAGTTCCCTCCTGGCACAGAGAAGTGCTGGCCTGGGGCATGGGGTGATGCAGGTAAAATGAAGCTGTTCTTCCTTCCCTTTCTGAGAGATTATACTTATATTACCGCCCCGCCCCCCCCCTCCCCCCCAACACACACACACACACACTGTGTTGCTGGAATTCTAAAGTGGACTCCTGAACTCTCTCAAAGTAGTTTCTGTTGGTGGATAGCTGTCACACTGTTGCTCTTTGTGCAGAGATGGAGCCTGTAGTCTCCTACTTTGTCATCTTGTTGGTATCACCCCATTGCCTAAGCCAGGGGTCCTCAAACTACGGCCCGCGGGCCACATACAAATACAAATATTGTATTTGTTCCTCTTTTGTTTTTTTACTTCAAAATAAGATATGTGTAGTGTGCATAGGAATTTGTTCATAGTTTTTTTTTAAACTATAGTCTGGCCCTCCAGCGGTCTGAGGGACAGTGAACTGGCCACCTGTTTAAAAAGTTTGAGGACCCCTGGCCTAAGTAATTCTTTTTAAAATTTATTTGTTGATTGATGAGAGAGAGAGAGAGAGAGAGAGAGAGAGAGAGAGAGAGAGAGAGGAGAGGAGAGGGAGGGAAGGAGAGAAAAAGAGAAAAAGAAAAAGAGAGAAACATAGATTTACTGTTTCACCCATTTATGCATTCACTGGTTGATTCTTGTATGTGCCCTTGTGCCCAGACTGGAGATCGAACCTGCAACCTTGGCCCACATAATTCTTTTTTTTATTTTTATTTTTTATTCTTTATTTATTTTTTTATTTTTTTTAAGATTCTTAATTAAATCTTTATTGTTCAGATTATTACATTTGTTCCTCTTTTTCCTCCCCATAACTCCCCTCCTCCCAGTTCCCGCCCCACCCTCTGCCCTCACTCCCCACCCACTGTCCTCATCCATAGGTGCACGATTTTTGTCCAGTCTCTTCCCGCATCTCCCACACCCCTTTCCCCCCCAAGAATAGTCAGTCCATTCCCTTTCTATGTCCCTGATTCTATTATGATCACCAGATTATTTATTCACTTGATTCTTAGATTCACTTGTTGATAGATGCATGTTTGTTGTTCATAATTTGTATCTTTACCTTTTTCTTCTTCTTCCTCTTCTTAAAGGATACCTTTCAGCATTTCATATAATCCTGGTTTGGTGGTGATGAACTCCTTTAGCTTTTCCTTATCTGTGAAGCTCTTTATCTGACCTTCAGTTCTGAATGATAGCTTTGCTGGATAAAGTAATCTTGGTTGTAGGTTCTTGGTATTCATCACTTTGAATATTTCTTGCCATTCCCTTCTGGCCTGCAAAGTTTCTGTTGAGAAATCAGCTGACAGTCGTATGGGTATTCCCTTGTAGGTAACTGAGTTTCTTTCTCTTGCTGCTCTTAAGAGTCTCTCTTTGTCTTTTGCTCTTGGCATTTTAATTATGATGTGTCTTGGTGTGGTCCTCTTTGGATTCCTTTTGTTTGGGGTTCTCCGTGCTTCCTGGACTTGAGAGTCTATTTCTTTCACCAGGTAGGGGAAGTTTTCTGTCATTATTTCTTCAAATAGGTTTTCAATATCTTGCTCTCTCTCATCTTCTGGCACCCCTATAATTCTGATGTTTGTACGCTTGAAGCTGTCCCAGAGGCTCCTTACACTATCTTCGTATTTTCGGATTCTTTTTTCATTTTGCTTTTCTGGTTGGGTGTTTTTTGCTTCTTTGCATTTCAAATCTTTGCCTTGATTCTTGCGGTCCTCTGGTCTGCTGTTGGGAGTCTGTATAATATACGTTGTTTCAGTCCGTGTATGTTTAATTTCTCGTTGGTTCTTTATCATAACATCGAGGGTCTCATTAGATTTGTTGAGGATCTCATTAAGTTTATCAGCGGCTTCTAGACAGTTCTTGAGAGACCTTAAAAGTGTGGTTCTGAACTGAATATCCTCCATTGACAGTTTTGTCCTGTTTCTTTGTCTCTGCATTTTTTATGCTTTCTTGGTGCACCCCCTAGTGGTCTTTGTGTGCAGTCCTCCTGTAGTTAAGCCTTGATTGTTGTAGTTAATAGTAGGGGGATTTGACCTCCAGGCCAGCTGGCTGTGAGAATCAGCTGTGTCTGCAGTGGGAAAACTTCTGTCCTCTAGGGAGGTGCTAATCTAGCCTTTGCCTAAGGCTATCTGGCAAATGGCTCTGCGCAGGGCTTGGGTGGGGCGGGTGGGTCACTCAGGCTCAGGATCAACAGGGTGGGCCGGAGAGAGCAGTTATGGCGCCTCTCAGTTCGGTCCCTAGGGGCTCTGCCTCACAGAGTCCCAGCAACCGCTGCAAACCTCGGAGAGAAAGCTGCCTTCGAGTTCCGACTGAAGCCAGACAGTCCCACTTCTTCCGTTTCAGTCTGGGTCCTAGAGACTTGCCCGGATCTGGAGCTCAGAATCTGAGACTCCCTCCCGATTTAAAGCACCAACCGCACCCTCCGCCGCCAGCCCGCTCCGCACGTGCGCTCCGCACCTGAGTATTTCACTTCAGCACTGCGCCTCCTCTGAGTCTGGGTATGATATTCTCTTTCCTCCTAGTTGTAGAATTTCCACTCAGCCAGCCTTCCTGTGGTTCTGGATGATGTCCGTTCCATCTTTTAGGTGTGTTTTGATTTGGTTGTTCAAGGCAGCAATCTCTGACGTTAACCTATGCCGCCATCTTGGTTCTCCCCAACTCCATAATTCTTGATTTTAGGGCCGTGTTGGGTCCTTTTTGTACACAGAGCCACCTCAGCTTGGAGGCACATGAAAGAATGCTAAGTATCTGGACTTAGTATCAGATGGGTACTTTCCATGTACAGTCACAATGAGGAAATGCCTAGGATTCTGCTATCCATATATATTTTCAATTTTCCTTCAAAGGGGTATGAACTCAGAGATTATTCTGGGTGTGGGTATGAGAGACAGCATAGTGGTCTCTAAACTTATGAGTAGATTCTTTTTTCTTGGCTCTCTCTAGCGTGACTGCATTTCCTGTTCTTCTCTCTGGTTATGTTCTTGTTTAAGTATTTGTTAACTGATGAGAAAGAGAGAGAGAGAGAGAGAGAGAGAGAGAGAGAGAGAGAGAGAGAGAGAAAGAAAGAAAGAGAAGAGAGAAGAGAGAAGAAGAGAGAAAGAAGGAAAGAAAGAGAGAAACATAGATTTGCTGTTTCATCCATTTATGCATCCATTGGCTGATTCTTGTATGTGCCCTTGTGCCCTGACTGGGAATCCAACCTGCACTGAGTGTGAACCCCCAAACCTAGCACTGAGGTATACACACAGAGAATACCTCAGAGCCCTCTAGTTCTGGCTCAAAGAGAAAGAAGAGCTGAGTAACATTACATTGTATATAATATCCATTCATCTTAAAGGAAGCCACAGGCCAGGGATCAGCAGATTTTCTCTTAAAGGCATAAATAGTAAAGATTTTCAGTTTGCAAGCCATATGATATCTGAAACAACTACTCAACATTGCCATTGTAGCATAAAAGAGCATGTAGACAATATGTAGACAAATAGGTGTGGCGTTGGTAAAATTTCTTTTAAAAAAGAAACACACAGTCAGCCCACATGCCATAGTTTGCCAGCTCCTGCTAGAGGGAACAATGACATGGATTTACTATGGAGTTACTATGGATTTCTCATCAGAAACTATAAAGGCAAGAAAACAGTGGAATAACATTTTTAAAGTCTTATCTGAAGAAAGAAGAAACTGTAAGCCCAGAATTCTATATTGAAAATATATATTTTTCAGAAATCAAAGAAAGCTAAGAGAAATCTATAGCTAGCATACATGTTTTAAAAAAAATTGCTAAAGAAAGTTATTCAAAAAAAGGGAAATGATTCCAGTGGGAAACCTGAAACATTACACATGAAGGAACAGCAATAGAAAAGATGTTAGGTAGAAAAGATGTTAGAATAACATAATTCCACAAATCTGTACCAGAAAATACAAAAGAATACCTTTCAACTCATTTTACAAGGCCATTAAGCTCCTGATACCAAAACTAGACAAAGACAGTACAAAAACAAACAATATACCTCATGAACACAGATACAAAAGTCCTCAACAACATACAAAATCTTCAACCAAATAATATAAATTGAACTTAGCAATATATAAAAACCCCAGAAGCAACAGGGATTTATCTCAAGAATGCAAGGCAAGTCAACATTTAAACATTAATTATTATAATGCAAAATATTGACAATCTAAAGAAAAAAAAGGCCTAGGTGACTTCTATCTTGTTGCCTTTAAGATGTGACTTCTTTAACATGTGGCTTCCATGTTTTTGCCCAAGACGGCTTCTCCAGCTCTAACTTGAATATCCATGCCCCAGCCATCAAGACATTAAGAAGAAAAAAGGGAAGTGAAGAGCATGACCAATTTTTAAAATTTGATTTTAGAAAGAGAAAGGAAAGGGGATGGAGGGAGTGGAGAGAGATTTGTTGGTTTCACTTATTTATGCATTCATTGGTTGATTCTTATATCTGCCCTGACCAGAGATCAAGCCCACAACCTTGGCATATTGGAATGATGCTTTCTACCACCTGAGCTACCTGGACAGGGCCCCATTTCTTTTTTTAATATTGCCAGGGAGTTGTAAATGTTACTTTTACTCAGAACCCATTGGCCAGAACTTGATCACTGTATCACAGAGCTTTAAAGGAGCTTGGAAAGTATAGCTTTACCTTGGGTGGCTATGTGCCTGCCTAAACTTGTGAGGCCCCACCAATTAAGAAAGGAGAAAAAATGTTGGAAAGAGCTAGAAATTTTCCCCACATTACTTAAATCTAAATCATGTTCCTTTTAAAAATATGATGTCTGAAACCCTATAATAACGAGTTATGTTGGTTCCTCAGTTTTCTTCAGTGGGCCTCAAATATTTTATCTCCAAAAATACTCAGACGAGAGATCTAATAGCCCTGTAGAACTCTCTGAATGTTGAAAATAATTCCTTAAATAGAGGGCTTTTGTTACTCTCTACCAAGAATCACATAACTCAATATTTTGTTGACATGGTAGATGGAATCCTCCAACATCCAAGGGAATTTTATTTCTTGATGTATGAGGAACCATAATAACAAGGAGTCCAGAAGTGAGCTGGGGAAATTACAACCAAGTTTGCCTCAGCCAAATTTTAAAATGGTCTTGCAAGACTTAAAATTTTCCCCCAAATAATTTACTCTCTGGCAAGTATTTCTGTATTAGTCAGAGTTCTCCAGAGAAACAGAACCAACCATATGCATAAAATATAAAATAAGGAATTGGCTCACATAATTATGGAGAAGGAGAAGTCCTGCACACTGCCATCTGCGAGTTGGAGAACCAGGAAGGCCAATGGTATAATTCGGCCCAAGTCCAGAGGCCTGAAAACTAGCAGTGCTGATATCCAAGGGCAGGAAAAGAGGGACGTCTCAGTTCAAGGAGAGAGAGCAAATTCACCCTTCCTCTGCCTTTTGGTTTTATTCGGGCTCTCAACAGATTGCATGATGCCTACTCACAATGGTGTGTATGATCTTCTTTAGTCTGGCCCTCAAAGACACACCCAAAAAGAATATATTTTTCAGCCATCTGGTCATCCCTTAGCTCTGTCAAGTTGACACATAAAATTAATCATTACAATCTCTAAGTATTATATTCAGAAAGACTTAAATATAAGAAAAAGCCCAGGACTCACACGAGTTAGAAATATTTTGTTTAACTCTTTCCCTTTCTGCACAGAGGATGGTTATTTAGAGAAGTGACTGCTTCCAGGCCTGGGGCAAGGGATGTACAAGATCAACTTGAAGCACCTTGTGGTGACAGAAAGTAAAAGTGGTCAAAAGGTGGTGTGCAGCCATGTCAAAGGGCATAGGGACCAACTGGAAGGAGTACCTAATGGCCAAATCTGGTACAACTGAACCAAATATTATAACATAATTAATTATAACCCATAAGATAAAATGAATATTCATTAGTCCATATAGCATAAATAATAAAATAAATAAATTGGAGAGAGTGGGCAATTCTTCCTTATAGTACAATTGTAATTAATAAGTGTAGAAGCAATGGGGTAAATGGGGAATCACCATTTGACAAACGCCTCAGTAATAGCTATTATGGGCAAGAGTCATTAATGGATGCTAAAATTAGTGGGTAAAATGTTGATGAGAAACAGGATATTTATAGAGGCTCAAAGTATCTCTCCATGGAATACTTATTAATTATAGTGAGGAATTAATACATTGGCAGAACTTGGTAGACCTGACCTCAACAAAGAGATCAAAGTGAAACTCATCAGTAATGAGCCATATTACATCATGTTTCTCCAGATAAGCTGCATTGGAAGGTCACAACATAACTTCTGTAGTATTCTTGCCAAAACTTCATAAACTGAATTTCATCATGAGAAAACATCAGGCAAACCAAAATTAAGAGACATTGTACATATAACTAGCCAATACAGTTCAAAAAATGTCAAGCTCAAAAAAGATAAGGTATGGAATTGTCCAGATTAGAGGAGATAAAGGAAATATGGCAACTAATGCAATGTGAGATATTGGCTTGGATCCAGAAAAAATATTAGTGGGAGAATTGGTGAAATTTGAATAAATACTATAGATTAGTTAATAGCATAAAACCAGTATTAATTTCCATATTTTGATAATTATACTATGATTATGTAGTATATCAACAGTTGGGCGAGAGTATACATGAAGTCTTTGTACTCTTTTAAAACTTTTTTCGAAGTCTGAAATTATTTCAAAACTAGAGGCCCAATGCATGAAATTCATGCAAGGGGCTTGGCCTTTGCAGTCGTGGCAGCTTGCCTCGGCCCTCACAGCCCCAGCTTTGTCCGGAAGGTCATCCGGAAGGTTGTTCAGCTGTCCGGTCTAATTAGCATATTATGCTTTTATTATTATAGATAAAAACTTTTAAAAAGGAAGAAAATGGTAATAAAGCTTAAGGGAGGTTGTTAAAGGTTTCAGTGAGATTAGTAGGAAGTAGTCAGGTGGCAGTCACTCCCGTCACCTTTGGTAACTAAGAATCAAAGATTTTTAAGTAGTTTGCTCAGTCCCCAGAACACTAAGAATTACAAAGAGAAAATTACTCAAAGATCCATTGCTAAAAATAACTCTCATTTTACACACACACACATTTTACACACACACACACACACACACACACTCTCTCTCTCTCTCTTTCTCTCTCTTTTGTATTTCTATATAAGTAATATATTTTTTACTGAAGGTATATCATTATGTTATTAAATAGTTTCAGAATGATTACTTTTCATGACATCATTTGGACAGACACTATATTTTAAATATTCCCTGACTGTTGGATGTTCAGACTTATTTCTATTACTTCATTATTATATATAAGATAGCAGTGAAGACGATTGAACATAAATCTTTATGTGAATCTGCATATTTAAAATTTAAAAATTCTATTGGTTAAATTGTATTCCAAAAATATTATGCCAGTGTATACTTCTACCAAAATAAATAAGAAAGACCATTTCCCTGTATCTTTGCCAATACTAGATATTAGCATTTACAAAATTCCAAATCTTTTTTTAGCTTGAGTGGCAAGGAATGGAATTATTATTTTATTTTCCCTTTCTTTGGATGCACTGAATTTTAAAAAAATCTTGTTAGTTGGAATCCTTCATAGGAAATCTGCTGAGTAGCTCTCCTTTCAGATTGTTAAAAGGTTTTCCTATTCACTTAGAAACAAAGTTTGTCGCTGGGGTTTATCTGTTGGCTTGATATGTGACCTTGGATAATTGATGAATTACTCTGTACTGTTTTTCTTCAACTGTGAAACGAAGATCACTGTAATTTTAAAATGAGAAATAAGATATATTTAATATATACTTTTTGATTGGATAATTCTAACATATACAGGATTGGACTGTTGAGTTAACTCATTAAATTGCTATTTAAGACTGAATAGCACAGAATTGCTGCAAATTCCTACATTTCTTTTTTTAAAAATTCACAGTGTCTGTATAAATTAGCATTTAAACTTTACTTTTTTGTGATAAGTAGCAAATACGAAAATATTCTATATAGCCTTTATCTTTTAAAAATATTTACTTTTTTTTTAATAGAGAGAGGCTTATGCTTGCTCATAAGATTCACGGTTGCCAATTAAAACATCATAATGTAATTTTTATCCTATTTCAATACTACCTGGACACACTCCCTCTAGTGGTTTAAGCTATGTAAAGTATTTGTTGAACATTCCAGACCAACTTAGTTTCTAGCTGTACGGAACCAATGCTTAAATTTTTTGTACCACAGCCTTTCTTTGTCTATCCAGAAGCATTATTGCTTTCTAATACATCATTTAAGAGGGTGACAAAAGAGATGGAGGGTTATTTTTTGTGCCATTTCAATTTAGCACAAAAGAAAATAAGGTAACCCATCAACTCAATTCAACAGAAATTTGTTAATCAGGGTGTGTACATAATTAACTTAAAGAACTACAGGACAACCTGTCCCCACGGAGCTGACAGTCTGTGGGGGCTGTGTTATCCTCATCATGGTTTTAGGTGCTGGCTCCCATCCTCACTCGCATCCTCAGAGATGTTTGTGATCCCACTGGGTTTCCAGTTGCATGGTCCTTGCTGCCCTCCACAGTTGAGTCCTTTCAACACAGCCATGAAACCCCTTTGAATCTTAGGGTCTTCTCTCAGTACTTCCTCATCTCTCTGGGGGCAAGCGAGTAGTGAGCATGGGAAACTTCCTGTTGCTTTATTGTGCCACTGTGGGGCTCAAAGGATACTTTGCCAGGGGCCTGTGTCAGTCTCCCATGGTTCATTTCCATCTCGCTGCTGGCTGTAGATTCAGCTTTGATGGCTATAGGAGGGGCATGTGATCCACATCTCCTCTCAGAGGGCTGCTGCACCCAATCATCCCTCTAGATCTCCCCCTCTCCCCAACTCTGAGAACTTAATCCAGGCAAGGGGTGGGGAATCACATGCCTCTCTGCCAAGACTTTTGACTGAAGACCCAAAACTAAAGTGGCTATCCCTAGTTTCTTACAGAGACTTCATCCTGTCCCTTTGGAGCAGTGTCAAGTCTTATGGCCTGGGTAGGAGAGAGTCACAGAAAAAATAGTTAATTCCTCCTTTGTCCCAAGACAAGGGATATCCCAATAGGTGGGTGTTAGCCTTATAAAGCAGCACAAAGTTTAAGAAGAATGAAGGGAAAAATGAGAAACAGGCTTTCATTTGGAAATTAGGAGGCCATTATGATCTTTAAGAAATACATTTCAAGCATTCGGTAGTCTGGGGATGGAAGAAGAGGGCAAGGGGTGTGCATGGTGGGTGAGGAAGTTTAGCACCTCACATTTATTGAATACTTACTATGTACCAAGTACTGTTGTAAGTGCTTTAGATGAATTGACTCATTTAATCCTCAAAATGACTCCATTTATCCCCCCCCCCCACTTGCAGAATCAAAAAGTGAAGTTCAGACTGGTTAAGTTATTTGTCCAAGCACAACAAACAGCTAGTAAGTGCAAGAGGCAGCGTGGCTCCTAAAACCCCGCGTGCTGCTGTGGTGGGTGAGGACCTGGTGAAAGATCAGAGGAGAGTAGGACCAGGGATTTCATTTCAGATTAAGGATATCTGAACAACTGTAAAGGAAGAGAAGGAACTGGTGGAACGAGAAGAAAACCAATCTTTAATAAACATTTACTCAATCACTAGTGCACGCGAGAAGGGGAACAGGAGGTGATAGAAAAAGCAGGCAGGAGACAAGACCCCAGGAAGGATGTCAGCCTCGGTGAGGGAGGGAAAGGTCTGAGTGAAGCTCTGGGAAATTCTGAGACACTGAACCATTCATAATCGTGAGGCTGGGAACCACTGGCAGAATGACTTTGATTTCTTGTTGCTCAGAGATCATACAGCTGAGTGAGAAGGGAGACAGGGTTCTTAGAGCTGTGGAAGCTGTCTGGAGGAGCATCTGTGAGGAATGCAACAAGGAGTCAAACCGAAAGAAAGGAAAATATTGCCGGGTCACATTAAAATATTATTATTATGGCCCAATTATTGGCCCAGTTCTATCCCAGACAGTATACTATGCACATTATATACCTGTCTTCACAGTAGCCTTGCATGGTAAAGATTATTACCTTGATTTAACTGAGTAGGAACATGAGAAGCAGAGAATGTCCGTATTTTGCTCAGAGTTACTCAGCCAGTAAGTGGTGGAACTTACACTCAAATTTGGGTGTTACAAACTTTGGAGGACTTTCCAGCCCAGCACAGGTAGCTGTGACAAGGGCATCAAGAGATGATATTTGAGGCTGTGAGAATGGGGAGACTGTGGAGAGGGTGGAGATGAGAGACTGTCTCTCACCAAAGCCCATAAGTTTCTACTACTCAACGGTAGAGTAGAATGAGCCTGTAGTAAGCCCCATTGGCACCCTTTCTGCCTTTCCTACATGAGTCTTAGCAACTTGCGAGTAGGAAAAATGGGTGATGAGAGGCCCCCAGAGTTGGGGACTGATGTGAGGTAAGGACTAGGTGGGTGAGAAATGCTGAGGAGCGTCCTGGCAGCTTGGAGTCCTCTTGAAGTGTAGAAATGTCCTATGCCACTTCAGTCAGTTTACACTTAGTGCCTTTAAAATGTACACCTTAGGTCTAAATTTTTACATTGTTCAGGGAGTGTTGTGGCTCTTTAGATATCTTCCTCTGAATTTTTTCTTCTTTCTCTGAGATCACATTGTGTAGTGGGAGGCCATGGGTTTGGTACATCTTGGTAGAAAAGTCTGCCTCTTCAGAATTGGTTGAGAGTATGTTTTTCTAAAAATTCTGTGGTTGGTATCGATTTTCTTTGCATAGCCATGCAGATGAATAAATTCTCAGCCTTTATATTTCTAAACAAAATAAAATATGATATCTGTTCAAAAGCACTGAATAAGGAGAAGGAAAAGCCAGTTTGAAAAAAAGGTCAGCAAGACACAAGGATGTGTGATATTTGCTGAAAGCGCCTGTCAGAAGAGTCTGGGTGATGTAGATGGGCCAAGGGAAACAAGATACAATTAAGGCGAAATTCATTCCTCCAAGATCGCTGAAAAAGTGAGTTTATAAATCCTGAGAGGTGGGAGGCCAAATGAGATCTAATTGTGTCTTATTTAACTTGGCCTTTTGAATGGATAATCCTTGGCTCTCCCTGCAAATATCACACTTTTGTCAAACTGACCTTATGCGATGTTTTTATTTTTGTAAATGTGAAGAAGTTTTGATCATACAATAGTTACTCAACTAATAAGGTTTTCAACTATAAATATAGACTGTGTTATAATGGAAACCATATTACCAGTGGAGAGAGTTCCATTCCTTATTATCATATTCTATCTAGCTCATATAGTTCTCACAGTGGGACCTCTCACAGGGCCCAGAAAAATAGCTCAAGAAAGAATACTTCTGCAAAGATTCACACACTCAGTTTAAATATACTGGAAAAAGAAGAAATGAGGTCACCCAAATAAGTAGACACTCATGAGTAGAAAAGAAAATTTGAAATACTGTAGACCCCAAATTGTCTTTTTGTTTTACTATGGAAGAGAGTTGCATTACAGAAAAATCCAAATCAGACACAGTTCTCAAGCTAATGTCTTGGGGTTTATATTGAAATATGTAATATTTCCTAAAGGAGATTTAACTTCTTAATTTTATTTTTTTTGTCAAGGTTTCCATGGAAGTCATAAGGCCTCCACTCCAGATGACCAGGGTTCTAGTCTAAACTTGGCCATCAACTCATAATGTGCATTTAGGCAAATCACTCCTTCCCTCTGGGACGCCACTTGCGATCTATAAATTAGTGCTAAACTGGATGGCTGCTGATTCTCTTCTACTTCTAGCGCTATGTGACTTTATTTGGCTTTGAGTCTCTGTGAATAATTGAATTTGATTTAATGTGGGAAGGAGAAGGTAGTCTCTCAATGTTTTTGATTTTATTCTCACTCTCCCTCTCCCTCCCTACCCCTCTCTCGTTTTTTTGACTTTAAAAGAACTTCAGAGGGCCTTTCCTTGGGAAACCCTGTCATGTGCTAGGAGAGCAGGGATCTGACAGGGCTCCTTGTGGGAAATACTTGAGGCCTGGATAAAAGAAGGAAGAAGGGACCTCAGCAAAGGCATGGGGGTAGAAAAGCTTTGGTTCTGAGTATTTGCAATTTTCCTTAACTCACATAGACAAAGTTCTTGCCTGCCTAGCTACCAGCGTCTTGTGTAAGAACATTCTGCCATAAGATGTTAACAGCATGAGTGACCTTCACTGGGTTTAACGATTCACCGGTTGCAAAACATGTTTTACCTAGAATCACAATGAGTATGTGTTTCTGGAGCCCATACCCACTGACCTGGAAGAGGCCCCCCAGAAGTGTGCTAAGTGGACAAGGGAAACGGGCTAGAGTTTATATTTATCTAACTAGATAATTGAGTGAACTAAAAGGTCTTTTATTATCCTTACATGGATTATATACTTTGTAGGGTATCCAAAGTTGTTATTAAAACCACGTGTATTCCTGTCTCACTTCTGAGTGCCTTCTCTGAGAATCGACCCATATGCCTGGGAATGCTGTCAGTGTAAACAAATATAATTAAGGAGGCAAACTTACTTCAGAAATTATCTAATGCCTCCTGCATTAAAATAGAAATGACTTTTGGCTGCTCCCATTTCCTCATGTGGATCACTGTTAAGTTCAGATCTGATTTTCCTGGAAAAACAAGTGCGAGTCTCAACAGGCTTGACCTGGTCTGGCATCACCAGGTTCCTCAGTGACAGGTAATTTATGGAGATTACTGTCTCAGAATTGTAAATGCAACATTCTTAAGACTAGAGTTAAGATGATCTCACGCAGATAAGACTGTAGGTAAAATTCATACTTTGAGAAATGGTGCTGAAGTGAGCAGAAACTCTCACAGGATTTTTGAGTCAAATATTTTTATTAGGAAGAAGACATTTGCAGTCGTATTCTTGATTATCAAGAGGAAGGAAATAAAATAGCTTTAAAAATCCCATTAAAATTGTATTTTAATATAGTCTTGTCAAGCCATAGGCCTTATATAAACTAAGTACAATTCTTAACCCGCACTGAATTGCATATTATGGCATCTTCTTCTGTTCATTGCTTTTTCTTAAAGCTAAAAGGGGACTAATATTCAATGTCTAACTTATTTCATGCTGCAACAAGAATTTAGTCCACAGTAGTTGATACTTTGTGATCAAAGACCTTTTAGGTTGTAAATATTCTTTTAGGACATATTAGGAAATATGAAAATGAGACCTAGGAGAATAACTTTATGAAACAGTATTTCAAGATAATTTAATAATATTAAACACATCCCTTTTCATTGCTATTCTTATTTATTAAATACTTTTGTTTATTCATTATAGATTTAAAAATCAACTGGCATGTCAGTGTCCTTTATAATTTACTTTAAAGGTGTTAACATATTTAAAGTTAACTTCAATCTATTAAAAGAATATTTAAATTTAGAATGAATATCTAGAATCATAAATATGTTCCTTTAGTCCTTTTAATTTTAAAATTGTTTTTTAAATATTTAAAATTTAATTATACAAGCAATAAATGGATACATTCTCTTGGTAAAAATTAAAACTCTAATGATATGGATCAAGTCCTTTATTAGCATCTAGAATTTAGGTCTCCTTCCCAGGTGGTATGAGCACTGCTGTCTGCTGAGTGTATATCCTTCCAGATAACTGCTGTTTGCATATATATTTCCTTCAGAAAATAGAGAGCATGTTAAAGTATGTTTAATGTAACTGCTATGAAATGGCTGTGCCATTCCACAGCTTGCTTCTTCCCTTGGTAATATGTCTTGAGGAATTTTCCCTGTTAGTACATAGCATCAGCTTCAATATTTTAAGCTGCTCCTTAGCACTTCGAGGAATAGCTATTAAAAATCCATTTTCTACACTGATTTCAATAGGTATTTAGGTTGTTCCCATTTTGTTTACAATGACAAGGAATGCTGCAATGAATTGCATGCGTCCTCACGACAGCCAGGTCTGAACAGCATCTTAAACAGTTTTGCTTTCTTTTCCGAAACTTTGGCAGAGCCCAGGCTGTCTACTAAAGTATTACCGTTTACCATCAAGCCTCTCTCAAGGCATTTTCCTGAACAAAGGCCATTCTCTTTCTGAGAAGCATGTTGAGGACAGCTGCTAAAGTAATTAAAAAATTTCCCAACTTATTTTGGTTATGTTCTTGGGACTTGGAAAAGCAGATTGTTGATACCTGGTGTGTTTTCACTGAATGAATAAATGATATATTTCAAGCACAAAGAGCATTGGAATAAGAGGAGCTAGCGTTTGTGACTTGGGTTTGTGATCCTAGATATGAGACAAATTTCTTCCTCCTCAGAAAAGAGGTGGTCAAGCAGGAGGTTTTAAAGGTCTTGACCATTGCTTTACTTTCTTTTTGTTTTGAGGGAGCTGTGGGTGCTTTTCACGGTGCTGCACATTTGGTAGATGCTAGGGAAGAGTTTGATTATATCACAGTTCATCTAATTTTCAGAGTATTAAAATGCAGCAAAATTTTAAATATATGTTTATAAATTCATCTCAAAAGTGTGGGGAAAAAAAGTTAAAGCTTGAAGTAATTTGTCACACTAAAAGGATTTATATTTATGAATCTAGGTATTGATCTTAAATATTAAAGGCAGAAAATACAGATATCTCTGGGTATCAAGGGAAAAATATATTGGTGATAATTTATTAGGAAACTATTATACTTCTTTAAAGTAAGGAATCTGTGATTAAATCCCCCCCTTTAAAAAATAAAAGTATGTTTATATTGGAATTGAGACAATAAGCTATTTAATTAGGTACTTCCTGGATTCCCTTAGATGCTCATATATTAATTATGATTATGGCATCTTCTTCTATAGGTATCCATGCTGTCTTTTTTTTTTGTAATTAGATATGCCTGTCTAATTGCCACACACCAAAAGAATCCATGATACTCTTGTTTCAAATAAATTAGTTCTTTGAGAACTGCTCTAAAATGCTCCCCAGAGCTGGAACAGGGGCACAAATTTAGATTTATAAATCATGAGAAAAAAAGGGGATATGTACTCATATGTAAATGGCTCATTTTCTATAAAGCACTTTTCAACTTTGTTGTGAGAGAATTCAAAATGAAGGAGGTACACTTTATATAAATTCTTTACTGAAAGGAATTTAAGAAACTAACAAGTAAAATATGTATAAAACCCCAAATTCTCACATTATTGTGTAGTTGGGTAATTTACTTTTATGATTTAAAATATTTGACCCTTGAGCATGTTGAATATTTTTACTTAAATGGAACTGTTATTACTTAAATTACTATTTAGTGGCAATATGGCTCTGATTGAATCACTAGAGGTTTATTTGAACCTATCGGATAGAATTCCCTCAGGGTTTTATTTCTTCATTTTTTAGATTAGCATGCCTTATTATTTTTTCAATAACAATAGTACTTGCTTAAGAACTCTTATATAGGAGTAACATGGTAACTGTGTTTTGTGGTATAGAGTAATACTCATTACTATATTATTATTTTTCACCAAAGTGATAGACTTTAGCCTGAGGTTCTCAACACTCTTTGAAAACACTAATTTAACAAACATGCCATAGTTATTTTAAAACAATAACTTTATTAATTTTAGACCTAGGAAACAGAGGGATTTAGTAGCTTATTCATGTCAATACCATGATTTCATTGCAAAGGAAAAAGTATGCAATGACATTTACTTCTTCCTGATTGTTTAAAGAGTAGTTACAATTTATTGAGGGCTTACTGTGTGCCAGGACCAATGTTAAGGTTGGTTAAGCTACTATAAAGAGACTGGACAATAAATTAGTGGTTTAAGGAATGTCAAAATTTATTACTCCATTAGGTGAGAGTCTGGGCTAGTTGTTTAAGTCATTCAGGGACTCAGGCTCACAGTAGTCTGTGTGGCCTTCTAAGATCCCTCTGATACTATTCCAGCAAGCAGGACTTGGAAATTCAGTGTAGAGGATTCTGTGTGCAAGGTTTATAGTCTAGGAAGTGTCATTTTGCTTATAATCCATTGGCTGGAGCTAAGTCACATGGCCACACTTAGCTGTGAAAGGGACTGGGAAATGTAGTCTCTGGCTGGGCAGCTATTTCCCAACTACAACTCTACTACCATATAGTTTGTAAGTGACAGAGTCAGAATTTGAACCTAGGCCTGTTTGGCTCCAAAGTCCATGTTCTTTAATTCTATGCCAGAGTATAACAAAAGTTGAAATACAGCCCAGGTAGTTGGGTTAAATTTACTGTGTGTCATGCACTATTATAAGAATAGTCTACTCAATTAATCTTCACCACAATCCTATGAAGTAGATCCTAATATCCTCATTTTATAGATAAGGAAACTGAGGTGCAAAAAAATTGTCAAAAAAGTGGCAGAACTGTGATTTGAAGTCAAATCTGGCTTCAGAGTCCAAGCTCATAACCACTATTCCATACTGCCCCTTAGCTAGTTAGAATACATCAAGGAAAGCTCATTCATCATTCTAAGGGATTTTTTGAGTGTTTTGGGTATTGTTCCAGGTACTGGAATAAAATGGTTCAACAACTCTGTTTTTGGACAGTCTTTTCCTGAAGTTTTGAAACAGTAGTGTTGTCATGATAAGGTGTGCTGAAGAAAGGGAACAGTATGACTGATTTATCAGGGTACTTTGGCTGCACAAGAGCCAGGCTGGGATATGGTTCATGAAATTCTAGACAGTTCTTGCTGAAAGGCTCTCCTGTATTCTAAAATGAATAAGCATGAATTTTACCTTCCTCCTTGTCGTCGTCTCCTCCTCCTCCTCCTCCTCCTCCTCCTCCTCCTCCTCCTCCTCCTCCTCCTCTTAATACCACTTCTCTCTTCCTTCCCCTCCCATCATTCTCTGCTCATATATTTTTATCTTATCATCTAACTGGGATCTCAGAAGAATGACCCAAGTCTTCCCTACTAGTGAGAAATGTGTTAATAATCTCACTAAATTTATATAAAAAAACAATGCTAAATGAAATACACACACACTTTCTTCTGAAGGCAGAGACTCAAATTGTGTTTTCTTAAGTAAATTGGGTGACCTAAACTCACTCTTTTATGCCCCCATAAGTTGAATATGAGCCAAATGAACTCACAGAGGAGGCAGTGTAGGAAAAGAACAGAAACATATAAAGAGGCAAAAATCCATCAGTAATCATCATGTTCCTTGTGTGTTATAGTCTGAGGCCAAAGAACTTCTCAGTGAACATATTTTCCCTCTTAGGCTGATCTATATTGACAACCACCCATGGACACTAATTTTTAAAGAGTAGACTGTGGCTTGAAGGACACAGAGGTAGCCCTGGACTATATTTCACTGAAGCCCATTTGCCATGAAAATAACAGTTATTGCTGTTGCCACTCAATGGTCAGTGCCTCTTAGTATGAATAAGGGGAGTTAAATAAATTATGTTTATACCAATACCAAGTTCCTTGAAACTGTGACAAGTTGGAGGTAGGGGGATGGGTAAGCCGAGGTTGAATTATCCCTATGTTCTGTCGTTGTTGTTAGGGGAAAAAAAGCTGAAATGGCAGGGCACACCAGGGTGAAAATGTAAGCAATATTTAACCCAGTCTGTTAATAAAGAGCAAGGTTTGCTTGCTGGTGCCCCAGTAAGCCATGCCTCATAAGCATTGTGGTTTCCAAAATTATTTCAAGTTAGGCACTGCTACAAGTAAAATATGCTGCTGGCTGTGAAATAATGAGAGGGATAATAAATATATAAAACTTGGAATCTCCTGATGAAAAATGAAAGAGATTTTATGAACCCAACCAGTCAGACTCAGATGAAAAACCCCTAGTGTGCTCACCATGATTAATACCCTGGCCTTCTATGTGAGAAGCTCAGACTCAATTTCCTATTCTGATATCTTGTTCTGGAGGCAGCATTACTGAGATAGCAAATTCATCTGGTGTTGGTAAATGTGTGGCTCTAAGGTCCTGGTAGGAGAGGATGAAAGCTTGAGGCCAGGGTATGTCAGCATGTACCCAAGAAAATGGCCCTATGTCTCTTTAGAACTGGGTGCAAACATTAGAGGGGACACTGAATGACAGTAACATTGAACTGTGATATATCAATATGGAATGCTCTTTTTAATTATCCGTCTGTTCATCAGTGCCTTGGGAAGCAATCAAATGGGTCTCTTAAAATCATCGAACAGTTGAGGAAACAGAGGCTCAGGGACACTTGCCCGAGGTCACACAGTTGGTGACTGGGATATGGCGGAGTCTGGAGGAAATACCTAATCTTACTGCTGGATAGAGCCCCTTTCCCAATCTCTTCAGTGTCGGTTTCCCTAACCTGCTGTTAAACACACACACACACACACACACACACACACGCACACACACACGCACACACACACACGGGCGACCCTCCACCCCTCTCTCTGTGGGGTATGAACAAACCAGGCATCCTGTCTAAATTAATTTATTTCATGAGATCATTTCTCCACACTCCATTTCACATTGCCTGTGGAGACATAAACCTAGTCTTGAGTAAAAGAATGAGGACTTTGGTCCCTAATTTGGCCCTAAATGTCAAGCAGAAAATGTTTTCTTAACTCAATGTGAGGCCTGGAAGTCTTGTTTGCTTGACTTTCAAATACTGCCAGCCAGAAGACACAACTCTAAAAGGCTTTTATAGGAAAGGCTGAGTCCTGATGGAAAATTTATGCCTGGGAGGATGTTACTGCAAAGATTGGGGGCGGGGACCACATAAGGTTTGGTAAAAATTCTTCCTTAGCTGGAAATGTTGGTTTATGGGTTCCCAAGAAAGTTAATTTTGTGCATGATTGCTTTTATGAATGATCATAATGGCTAGTACAGCCTCATCTCAAATTTCTTAAGTAGAGGAATGTCTCTTAATTAATCAATAAGGAAAAAATAGAAGAATAAAGCAAGAGGAAAATTACATGTCTGTCTTATTCTAGATAACATTTTAAGCTTGTTGACCCTGCTGAGCCCACAGAAACATGCCTGTGACACTAAGAAGTAAAATAAATAGCTAGGTCACCACACCTTTCCCATATCAGACCTCCTTTCACGTTCAGTAAATGATGTGTGATTACATGCAAGCCATTGACACTGTGAAGGAGGATGTTTTGGGAGTCCTTTTTCTCTCTTCCGAACACTGGGGCTATGGCTGAGTGCCACGGTGTTCTAATCTACCTGTCAGAAGCTTCAGGAGAGATGTTCTGATGGTTTTTGAGTGCACATTCAGGGGTCCTTGTCGGATACTGGCCTCTCTGTCATCAGTGCTGTTCTCAGGGTGGTGGAAGCCAGCATCCACTAAGTAGGATGGTTTCTGGTACACAATGGACTTCTCCCCAATTTTTACATAGCCATGCTTTTTTTTTTTCATAGCCATGATTTTATAATGAGACTTCAAAGGCCCCTTTAAAAAGCAGATACATTATATCTGAAAGTGACAATAATTCATTATCTCTTATTTTTACTCCACAATAATATTTCTCAATTTCAAGAATCATGTGAAGATCATGTAAAGACACAAATTACTACTTCCTCTTCCACAATTCACTAGGTTGGGAATGGGCAGAAATACACATCTTTATAAGTTCCCATGTTCTGCTGATGATGTTGGTAGGGACATCATACTTTGAGTAGCACTGTTCTAGGATTAAGTTTTCAGATTGACCAGTTACCTAATGGCTATTTGAAGGAATGGAAAAGAGAATAGTAGGTTGGAATGGAGAAAGGAAAATAAGAAAAGTTTCAGAATTTTGGAATGGTGCAATGTAGGACAAACATAAATATAGGTTCCCCAGTAAGGAGTTCTGGGAAGCCTATAAGAGAGGGATGAAGAATAATAGAGGAAAGCAAATGGAAGAAGAACATCAAAAATGTCCCTTCTTCACACATTTAACCAAGGCCAATGCCAGAACCAACAATTGCCATCCATGCACTTCCTGTTATCTTCATTTATGAATGGAAGCTCTTCAGAATATTGAGCATCATACTCTTCGACAATGAAATAAACTTTAAGAATGACGAACCAATCAGCAAGATGTGAATCAACTATTGTTCTTGAATGATTAGGATATTCTACCTGCCTTTACAATTGAATCTATTTAAATGAATGATGGGAAGAAATTGGAGGGGGCATTGAGGAGGGCTGGGGAAGGAGTGGGATGCTGGGTGTGGTTTGGGCTGGGGCAGTGGGATTCTGTATACCGTTCCTTTGAATTCACCTAGGACCCTTAGATGTATATCTGTCTAGTGGCTGTCCTTCGTAAACTTTGATTGACCATGTTTTCTAGACTGGCAAAAGTTCAGGGCTGTTCTTTGTTGCTTCAAAAATGGAAAGATTGAGAACAATTGCCAACTCTTTGAAGTGTGTGCCTGTAGGGCTGGGCCTCACAGCTGCTCAAATCTGAAAATAATTAAGTATTTCACCACCACAATGACTCAGCTGGGGTTAGGACATCACCAGATTGGAGCCTGACTATTTTTAATGCATGCATTTTAATGATAGTTGAGAAGTGTGGCTCAGAATATAAACTGTCCAGGAAAACTCATACCCTTATGTAGTTTCTGGCAACCCCAGGTCTTTATGGCACACTTAGCAACACCAATGCTTTCGATTTTGATGATTTCTTTCTTTTCCTCCCTCATCAAAAATTGCCTCCTATGCCCTAACCACACACTAACATAATAAATGGCTGTAGCTAGGAAATTTGATGAACAACACAATTGGCTTTTTCTTGTTATCAATGTCTTAGCTCACTAATTACCTTTTCAGAGAAACTTTCCCTGACCATCCGGTGTAGAGAAGCAGCCTTTTCTTTATCACATCACACTGTTTCATTTTCTCCACATCATGAACTACACTCTGAAATGACCTTGTTCTCTTACTTATTTACTAGCTCCCTCCCACCTTCAGTATAAGCTTCAAGCAAGCTGAGATCTTTTCACGTTAGTTGACTATACTCTCTCTAGTGCCTGGAGCTGTGTTTGACACCTGACAAGTGCTCACAAATATGATTGCATTCCAGCCAAGGTGAATATTAGGAATGTTTATGGGTTAGCCTCACAGGATAAAAGACATTTCAACAAGACCCTTTATTCTTTAACTCAAAGGAATGAAAAATGTGGGCATTTCAGGTACTCCTCCACGTATTGCTCAGGTGGTGACTAGCTTAAGCCACATACAGATTCTGGCATGCTTCATCACTGAAAGAACTTTCTGGCAAAAAGGGCTAATTGGGATATCATGAAGGAGATGGAAAGAGCTTGTCAACCCAAATTCACATGCCCCATTTTGTGAGTGCCTCCCTGGAGGGAATTTCATCTGCAGTGATTATCTACCATTTTAGAGGAAAGTGACATTATTTCAAAGCTTTGTACTAAGGTAAATAAGCTATAAATTCCAAGTATACAAACTCTTCTTATCATTGTCTAAAATGAGTCCTATTCATCTGTTTTAAATAGAAGACCTGCATTGTCCTGTTTCCAAAAAGAGCAGAGGAGGGCAATAATAGAGAGTGATTGTGATCTCTAGGATTTGTGGAGATGCCATGCTTTTGCTATTTGCCAGAACTCTCCAATGCATTTGAGGAAATCTAAGTTCTCAAAGCTTGCTGTTTGCCAGAACTCTACAAAGATTTCAGAAAAAGAAAAAAAAAATCTAAATTCTGACAGATATTTATTTCTCAGTGATAATACCTCTTCAAGAATATGGCCTACAACAGTAATTTATAAATTGTCCTAAAATCAGCAGTACCATTATCACCTGTGAATTTGTTAGAAATGCAAATTCTCAGGCACCAACCCAGACTCAGGGTGTTGGTAGGGCAATGGAGGCTCTAGGGAGAATCCTGTGTGTGTGTTTTTTTTTTGTTGTTTTTTTTTGTCTTTTGGAGCTTCTGGTGGCTGCCAGCATTCCTTTTCTTGCAGCCACATTAGTCTAATTTCTGCCTCTGTGGTCATATAAATCAGAAATTTGGGTAGGGACAGCAATTTGTGTTTTAACTAGCCCTGCAGGTAATTCTGATGCATGCTGAAGTTTGAGTACCCCTGTCTAGAACCTTGCTACGCAACATGTGGTGTGCAGTCTAGCAGCATCAGCATTACTTGGGAGCTGTGTCAGAATTGACATATTTAACAAGATCCCCAGGGGATTATTTTAAACACTGAAGTCTGAGAAACACTTGATCTAGACTCTACCTAGACTGACATATCCCAGTAATAGGTGGTCTCAAAAAATAGAGAACAGCCCGGGCCAGTGTAGCTCAGTTGGTTGGGTATCGTCCCATGCACTGAATGGTTGCTGGTTCAGTTCCTGGTCAGGGCACATGACTGGATTGCGGACTCAATCCTCAGTAGGGGGTGTGCAGAAGGCAGCTGATGAATGATTCTCTCTCATCATTGATGTTTCCATCTCTCTCTCTCTCCCGCTCCCTTCCTGTCTGAAATCAATTTAAAAAAGAACACTACAGAGGTTACTTAGGGCATTAAGCTCTTCCTCTGGTATTTCTGATATTAGCAGTTCTAAAGTGAGAAAGATAACTTTTCTGAGAAACATAGCAATCCATAGAGATCTTAGAAAAAGGGCCCCATTTATGTTGGACAAGTGTCTCTTTTCCTCTTATTTTCCCATCAAATTATTTTTTCTATCAAGAATGTAAGTTGTCATGAAAAATTATAAATGGGATTCAGGAGAATTCAGCCCTTCATCCTTGTTTATGCCTTCCCTCTTTCATTTTGTTAAGGTTGTGTGAGAGCTGCCAAGACCTGCACACTGGTTAACAAATGGCTAATTGACAGTTACCCATCTGTTAATGCGATTTTGCCTGTTTTCAGAGAGAGTCAATGATCATTAGATTTTGTTTCCCCTCATGGGGGAAAGCTATGACATACTGATTACTTGACAGTGTTAGGAAGATTTCTGACATTGGTTTTGTAGACAGAATAAATCTTTCTTTTTAGGCCAGTGGTCCTGTCCCACATCTAGTTTCTATTTCAGTCCATATAGTTTTAATTATATTTATAATGGCAAACAGGTACGGCAGTTTTTAATGGTATCAGTGTATAAATTGTGGTTCATACTGTGAGACATTGCAGAAATAAGTAATTGGCAAAATTTGATGATTTGCCTTTCCTAACTTAATCAATTCCCCCTCCTTCACAATCTGTGTTTTCTCATATGCCTTGTGATCTCTCTGGTATATAAGATACAAAAATGTTTTCAGAGTGAGAGGGGAAAGATGAAAGAATGATGCCCTAATCTTTCCAAGGTTGAAAGCCTTGATTATACTTGGCCCAGAGAAAGCAATCTTGCAGCAGTACACAGCCAGTGACAACTAAACTTTGAGACTTGACATGAACATAACTTTTCTCTTTGGGCAATATCTCAGCAGCATTCATGTGGGATAGCAGAGTAGTTCTGTGGTGCTTGTCTTCCTTCTCTTCCCTCCTTTTTTGTACTTAATAAACAACTACAACTTCTCCCTATGAGACTGGCCTCCTGTTACTACTGTGGTCCACATGGAGAAATCAGTCTTCTTTCTAGTAATTCTCTCTTTAGGACAAACGTATAGGTCTATCTAAGTCGATTAAATGAAAGGAGGCTAGTCAGACCATAGAGTGGACTGTGATAGGGAGTGTGATAGGAGTAAGGTTGGAGAGATAGGTAAGGGATTTGGAGGGTCTTTTAAGTTAAAGACTTAACACATTGATTGGTTGCCTACTGCATGCACCTTGACCAAAGCTGAGGATCAAGCCTGCAACCAAGGCACATGCCCTTGACAGGAAATGAACTCATGACCCTTCAGTCTGCAGTTCGACACTCTAACCATTGAGTAAAACCGGCTAGGGCTTAACAAATACTTTTGATATAGCATACTCTCCCCTCCACCGCTCCCACCTGAATGAGGAGTAAACCAAATTATAGAGAAGACATAGGTAACTTAAATACTTTCTTAAAAAATTGATGGTTATATAAGCATAACCAATGGACATAAGACACTGGGGGGTAGGGGAGGCCAGGGGATTGTCAAGGGCAGGGGAAAAAAGGAGACATATGTAATACCCTTTGTAATACTTTAAGCAATAAAACAAAAAAAACCAAAAAAATTTATGGTTTATTATTTTATAACTATCTCCAAGTACTAGATTTAAATCTACACTTTCATTAGCATTAATTTTATTTCACTAAAATGTATTTGGGGAATAAGATATCCATGTAAAATTTGGCATTAGACTTTGCTTTCCACAGAGAAATATCTGAAAGGATCATTAAAATGGAAAATAGAATGAATTTATCGGTGACTTGGGTCCTTAAGGCATGAATATGAGTATGTATGTCCCAAAATGCATGTTTTAGTACAGTGTAAACCGTCTATGAAACGGTCTTCTCCCGCTTGAACCATCCTCCACTGATAGTCATGTGACATGCATTTTTGCATACTAAGTTGGTCTAGGCCTGTTTTAGAAGCACTTATAGAACTCAGCTCTTATTCACAGAAGCATTTGGTTTGTTGGAACTACTCAAATGATTTAACTGCTTCCATAGTAAATACATTACTGTGTGATTATGTTTAATAGGCTCCTGACATCCATCAAACAGTGTTGCCTGTCACACTTTGAGGCAGAATACTCTGACAGTATTTCAAACTGCAATGGAAATTAGAAGCTACATTTGATACAAAAAAAAGTATTGAGTTGGCAGGATTTCTGAAAAATCCTATTTATAGCTTGCTGGGCAAAATAGTAACCTAACTGAAAAAAAGAATTAGGTAGGTCATTAGAGGTTCAAGTCTGCACTAATTGTTTATGTTAGAATCTATGCTCTGTCCATCGCTGTACATGAAAAAGGTAAGAGAAACCAAACAAAAGTTTTAATTAAAAGACCCTTCCTGCTGGCTTTTATTTTAAACTGGTGATTTGCAAACAACCAATATTGTAATTTTATATTTTGTAACAGTAGAGTTCATGTCCTTTCTTTTAAAGGATGAATCAAGTGGATAATTTAAAAACAGCAAGTTTGTAATTGGCAAAAAGGATGAGACAAGGTAAAAAGAACAAAAACAAGATTATAAAAAATGTAAGAGACAGGAGTTAGTGTGGTGTGAGTGTGACACCAAGGACATTTATATAACTTGATTTGGACTGCTTTATTATTTCTAAAAAAAAAATCTACCCTTACTGCTGAGAACAATTTAAAATTATATATGAATATATAAAAATATATATTATGTATATTTATCCATAAGATGGGTATTTGATTAATTTGTATGCACATCTTTACACAAAACATCCATGGTATATTTTACATGACTTGAATAAAAGTGGGTATATGAGTGCATTTATTTATATTTAACTTATACTATTACATCTAGGGATGTAAAAAACCTGGGTAACAACAGTTTTTTAAAGTAATTTTTCAAAGTTTTTTTGGGTACTATTGGCTTTTAAGGGATTTTTAGTTTTTTCATATCTCTTCAGTATTTGAATTTTTTCTTTATAGACATTCATATGCTATAGTATTCTTATGGTGGCTGTAACAACTAGTTTTATTCACTGCTTTGACTCCTAATTGAATTTAGTGGAGGCTATGGAAAATGAGATTTACCCTGCTTCGTGCTCTTCAGAAAAGTAAATATTGTAACTCCCTTTAATAATTCATAGCTTTGTTTCACAATTCTGACTCTCAATGAAGTTTTCCTCACTTCTCAAATAAATCTCAAATGGGAATCAAGCCCTTATCCATAGCTCAATGATCTTTTCTAGTTCTTTTGATTTCTTTTCTTTTGTGAGTCTGTCTAAGGTAATCCTTTAATGAAATGTAAAAATAAACAACACAAGTGAATGTAGAGGAATCACCCTCCAATTCTTCAGATTTCTTTTTCTCTTTAGTATATCACATACCCTCCATTTCCTTAGAATTCTTTTTCTGTCTGATATATCACTACATGGGGTTAAGAGGGTGAGAGCTGAATTTAACAGACTAAATTCCCAATCCCAGATTAGTCTCTTATGATAGGTGGCATTGACTTTGTTATGTCTCAGTTTTCTTATCTGGAAAATGGTTAGAATCATGGTATTTTCTCCTTTGAATGCTGGGAAGATTAGATGAAGTAAGGCATTTTGTAAGTACTCAAAATAAATTAGAACACAATTCTAGTTTAGATTTTTACTTAAAGCATATAATGTTGAATATTTACTTTAGTTTGAGAATAAAATACCTGTGTGGAGAAACAAGAACTTATTTAACATATCTATGTGTGAATGAGTTGAATGTAGAGGATTGTAATTGTTAGCTCATTTTCAAATAAAGTGTTTGCAAACAACTACGACAAAGAATTATGCAATCCTTCAAGTGAAAAACCATACTCCATATATAAACTACACATTGTAGAAATTACCAGGAGGTATTGTATAAAGAGATTCACTTTTCTGGAGCTTATTCAACTACAACTGTGATGCTATATAAAAGTTGAATTCTCACTCTTGGATAATAAAACTCTCATTTATATAGCGTTTTACAAGGCACCTTTACATACATTAGGCCATTTTATCTTGACAAAATTATTCCAAGATAGGTAGAGGAAAAACCAAGCTTATTATCTGAAAATGATCATCTTATTTTGCAGGGAAGGAAAACCAAACTCGGAAGAGTAAGTAAGTTGCCTCAGGCCACAGCGTTCCTAAGGAGTCAGCACTCACTTTCTGCGTTAGTCCTTGGATTCCCTTCCGCCCCCGCCCCCAACACACACACACCAATTACTGCCTCTGCCAGCCTCAGCAATGTCAAGGTTCAGAATCAGTATAAGAGACAAGAGGAAGTAAGTTGTTTGTTCTTATTCTTATGGCCCTCCAGGCCCTGTGCTGAGAAGGGAGGCACATGACAAGTAACCTTATAGTTTCCTGCCCCTCTGGACACTACCTGTATATAGAAATGTCTCAAGATGGCTCCGTGAGACTAAAGTGGGAGAGCTCAGGATAGGAAAGAGAGGACAACGTAGAGTTTCAACATGGAAAGGAAGAAGGGCCAGGGTTTGCAGAAGGGGAGATAAGCGTGAAGAGGACGTCTGCCCTGCTCTTCTGCCTGGCCACAAAAGAACCTCCGTGCCTGCTAATTCTGGAGCACCTACTATTTACTAAGGCAGAAAATAAGTAATAACGACCTGTTTCTTCTTGGAGAGCTGATTTTGTTTCACCGGAATCAGTGGGAGTGAATAAAATCTTTTCATCAAATCTTTATCCAACTCAACAATAATAGGATAAGTAACCCAATTAAACAATGGACAGTGATGTGAGTTGATATTTCTTCAAAGAAGATACACAGATGGACAAGCATGTGAAAGATGCGAAACATCATTAGTCATTAGAGAAATGCAAATAAAAGCACAATTAGACAGCGCTTCACACTCACAAGGATGGCTAAACTGAAAGAGATGGACAACAAGTGTTGGTGGGATGTGAGAAATTGGAATCCTCATGCATTGCTGGCGGGAATGTAAGATGGTGCAACAGTTTTGAGGAACACTTTGGCTGTTCCTGCAAAAGGTAAAAATATAAATAAAATTCACATGAAATCTAGCAAGTCTACTCCTAATATACATCCTCAAGAGAATTGGCAACACTTGTCCACACAAAAAGTTGTACACGAATGTTCATAGCAGCATTATATCTAATAGCCAAAACTATAAATAACCCAAATGTCCATTAACTAATAAATTGGTAAAAAAATTGTGTGGTATATCCATACAATGGAACATTATTCAGCCTCAAAAAGGAATGAAGTACTGATAAATGCTATAACATGAATGAACCTTGAAAATATACTAAGCAAAACAAGCCAGATACAAAAGGCCACATATTATTGATTCCTTTACATGAAATGTCCAGAATAGAGGCAGAAAGTAGATTAATGCTTGCCACAGGCTGGAAAAAAGTAAAATGGAGAGTGACTGCCAATGGGTATGGGATTTCTTTGCGGGTGATAAAAATGTTCTGAAATCAGATAGTAGTGAGCCTTGTAAATATACTAAAACCGCAGAGTTACACAATTTCTGAGGGTAATTTTTATGATACGTGAATTATAGCTCAATTAAAAATCCTTATCCAAAAAAATAATTTATATCCAGGAGGATAATTGCTAAGATTTATGAAGGAACAGTGCTAGAAACTGTGCTTTGAGTTTTGTGGATTACTTAATTCTCACAAGAGAATTATAGGGATGTAAATTCTTCCTATTTTCATCTTACATTAAGAAGAAACTGAGGGTTACAGAGACTCAGTAATTTCCCTCAAGCCACATGGGATTGGATGCCAGACTCTGGTTTCTACCACTGTGCAATAGTGCCTCTATGATAAGCACGGCTAGACCTTGAATGATTTCTATTTCTCTGTGTATTGCAGTCACTGGATTCAGCTGTGATGTTTTTGGATTTTTTGACATTTTGTTCTTTCAGGATTTCACAACTGGATGCTCCAGTGGCCGATAGGAATAGAACTGAGTAGCAGTCTGCCGCCAACCCCAATAAAGGACTTTGTTGAAGGCTGACGTCATTCTTTGTTCAAAGTTATTTCCTTGGAGCAGCTCTCTTGATCCCCAATCTAAATAAAAAATCTCCCATCAGAGGATCTTGCTGAGCTGTGCACCTCTTTTTAAAAGCACCGATCATGAAGATTTAATTAATATCTGCCATCTTCATAGACTATAACCTTCATGATGTCAGAGATCATGTCTGGTTTGCTCACCATTGTACACTCAGCAAGTAGCACTGAGCAAGGCACTTAGTATCAACTCAGTGACTGTAAGAAGATCCTTACAACCATCCTTCTCTATTGTCTCCTGCTGTACAGGGTCCCTTTTCAGAAGTGTATATATAATTCCTCTGGCGACTGGATTTGGTGCTTAGACTCCGTGTGGGAGTGCTACTGGCTCTCACACTGGAAAGTGACGTACTAGTGGAAAGCTTGGCTTTGGTTCTAACCTCAGAGACGTCTCTAAAGCATTTCCCATGTGCTGTGCTTCTCCACTCTGACTGGGATTTTGGCTTTCACCTCATTTCTTGCCTCCACTAGTCCTCATGACTGACTATAATAGTATTCCCATTAACTCCCCCATGATCCTAAACAATTTTACACCTAAAAATCTAATACCACAACTTAACATGCACATTACAATATTCCCAAGGATATAAACAAGTGGAGCATTTTAACAAATGTTAATTGCTTTAGGTAGCACAGCATTAAGTGATAGAACCAGAGTGAGAAACTACGAGATTCTACACTCCTTAATGTCTCTGTTTTATATAGTTGTTTTTCTAACCATGCCTACCACAGTGTCCGGCACATATTAAGACCGTATTAAGTATTTGCTAAACGAGAACCTAAAATTCTTGCTGGAGGGACTCCATTCTGCAACAGCTAATTCCCAAAGGCCCACTTTCTTTCCCCTCAACAATTTTCTAAGCTATAAGACTTTTTGGATTCGAGTATCCAAATTCTAAATGTAACTAAACCCAGCAAAATGACTCCACTTCCTCAGTTTTTTTCATATCACTATTGTTAGCACCATCATTTTTTATATACCTACTAGAGGCCTGGTGCACAAAATTTGTGCACGAGGCAGGGTTGTCCCTCAGCCCAGCCTGCACCCTCTCCAATCTGGGACCCCTTGAGAGATGTCTGACTGCTCGTTTAGGCCTGATCCCAGTGGCATTGGGCCTAAACAGGCAGTCGTACACCCCCCTCACAATCCAGGACTGCTGGCTCCCAACTGCTCGCCTGCCTGCCTGCCTGATTGCCCCAACCGCTTTTGCCTGCCAGCTTGATCACCCCCTAACCACTCCCTTGCCAGCCTGATCAACACCTAACTGTCCCCTGCTAGCCCGATTGCCCCTACCTGCCCTCCCCTGCTGGCCTGGTCACCCCTAACTTCCTTCCCCTGTCAGCCTGGTCTCTCCTAACTGGCCTCCCCTGCAGGCCTGGTCCCCCCTCCCCCTCCCCAACAGCCCTCCCGTGCAGGCCTGGTTCCCCCCAACTGCCCTCCTCTGCCAGCCCAGTCACCCTAACTGTCCTCCCCTGCAGGCCTGATCGCTCCTCCCAACTGTCCTCCCTTGCAGACCTGGTCCCTTCCAACTGCCCTCCCCTGCTGGCCATCTTGTGGAGGTCATCTTTGACCACATGGGGGCAGCCATCTTGTGTGTTGGAGTGATGGTCAATTAGCATATTACCTCTTTATTATATAGGATGGAGTTGGTTTTACCCAACAACCTCAATCATGTCTGGATACTATTCTAGATTAATTTTTCTGATTCTGACATATTCTTCACAACAACTTTCAACAACTCCCTATACTATGTGCCCAACCTCAAATTAACTGCAATTCAAAGTCTTTCAAAAATGATCCCAACTTACCTTTGTGTCCTTATTTTTTCCCTTCTATATACACAATCTTTCTGAGCAAGCCAAAAGCAATTCCTTAGTATTCCCTGGACATAACTCATTACTCCTCTCCATGCTATCTATGACTTATTCCTTATGCTCAAATGCCTGCATCTTGGCCTACACATCTCAAATGAAAGCTCTCCAGGAATTTTTTCTTGATTTCTGCCACCAGATGAAATCGTGCCATCTTGTGACTTCTCTAGAGATCTTTTTATGCCTCTTCTGTAGCATATCGACCTTGGATTACAGTTTTTGGTGTACATATCATCACCTCTACTAGGCAATGAGGTCAGGATCCATGACTTATACAACTCTGCACTTTATACACCAAGCCAGTGTCTTGTATATGGTGAAATACTGTGGAATTTACATAGCTTTTTAAAAAAATCATCCATTTCTTCCATTTATATACCAAAGAAACCACTTCCTTATAGTCACCATGTTTTAAAGCTGATAAACCCAACTCATGTATATACTTCACATATATGAAACTATTTACTAGCTTCATGTAACTGAGTAATATTTACTGGTATAATTAGAAAATATCAACTTTTAAGGAGGTCCTAATATATACTGACTAAAAACTTTAGTTAATTCTAGTTCTAATTAATTTTTAATAGGAAATAATACAAGGAAAACCTAAAATACAACAGTTAAATGCCCAATGGAAGAGCTAATAGACTAATCTTAGTGTACCCCATGGAATGCAAGTTTCTGGCTCCTGAAAATATTTACAGTTATCTTTCTGGCTGCTTTTGAGTAGCAGTGACTGGAATTAGTGGGATTCTCCTCTCTTGGGGATGAAAAATGAAGTCTGAAAGAATGTTCATTACCATCAGGGTATGTGTTGACCAAACTGATTTTTCATCTGCCAACATGTGTATACTGGCTTCTGTCTCATCTAGAGACCTCTGGAACTAAAAGTAATTGATCAAATTAGCTCGACTATAATCCCCCACTAGTTCTGTTACGATTGCAGCTTGTTAACCTTAGTACACTGTTTATTTAAACCATGTGGATGACATCATGCAAACCACCTCCATTTCATCAAAGCCTGATGCAAACTATGAAAAACAATTTGGTTTCAAACCACTCTAAGATATGGTCTTTTTCTCTGCCCCCAGTTCCCAATATTAAAAGATAAAATGTAAAACCTCAGTTCTTAGTCACCTGATTTTTGACTCCAGCTCCATGAAAGGGAAGCATTTTCATGTCACTTAGAAGCAAGCAAACTAAAAATATCAAATAAGTTTGCTTCAGTCCTGGAAAAGGTGAATTGATGGCAGAAACTGTTATTTTGATTTTCCTCTTATCCTTCATTTGCCAAGTTCATTTTTCCATGTTGTCTAATGGTTTCCTCAACCACAGCTTGCCAGGTAATGCCCAGAGAAGTACTTATGCTAGAATCAGCCACAGGATTCATAAGCTGTTTTCTTGTGTGACAATTCTTCCTCTTCTTGGTGTCCTTCTACTCCTGCAATGGTGCATGCATGTACCACCCTCAGTTCCTGAGGGATTCTAAGTTCCTCGCTCCTACAGTGTTTTCACTGCCACAGTTTCAACCTCATTCCACAGCCACAACTTCCTTCTTAGTAAACTATGATAATCTATAAAACCTGATTTTGAGTATTGGTAGAAGACAAATGAATTGACAATCCATAAGGGAACTATTGCTTTACTAGTGGCACCAATATGAGCCAACACTCCAAAAGGAGAAATAGGTAATGGAATCAATGACAGATGTACACTGTGGGCCCTTGCAAATATTATCCACTTGGATGACCAACCTACCCTTTAGATTATAAGAATTAATTTAACTAACCTTTCATGTGTTATTAAGCCTTGTTCTAATTGGATACTATAAGGGGTTAAAAAAGTGTGTGGAGTCATGGTTATTGTTCTTAAGAAATTGATAATTTAATTTAGCATTTCCAAAACTGTATTCTTTGGAACACTAGTCCTTGGACAAGCTCTGTGATAAAAGAATTTCCCCTTGGAAAGCCATAACCTATAAAAGGCCCTGAGAAATTCTGAAGTGAAGAAATATTATATTTGTTTAACCTAGAGTTTGCCACAGTTATTTGATCATGAATCACTTTTTTTATGTAATACCTATAAATATCTCATGGAATACATTTTGGGAAATTCTGTCTCAGTAAGCTTGAGAACAGAATTGTGTTCTCTATTTCTTTTGTAGTACCACAGAAAAATCCACTAATTTTTAGAAACACTTGGTTAAATAAATGAACTGTCAAATCCAGGTGGTTAGAGAGGTGGTTTCCAAATTTCAGGTGTCTGTGGTCTGCATTATTATTTCTTGGGATAGGTGCTATAAATATAAATTTCTGGGCTCTGTTCCTAAAGTTTCTAATTCAGCAGATTTGAGATTGGGACTGAGAATCTTCATTGAAAATTCCCCAGGTGGTTCTCAGTTATGGCTACTTTAGGAACTACTGGTTAATATATGAAAAAAAAAAAATGAGGCCACAGTTGAATATTCAGTGTCTCTTACTTAAGGTTGTTCATTCCATGGTCACAAACTAAATTCTAGCTTTGAAATATGTTTCCATTGTAATCCATCTAGAATAGAATGAATTTAAGTCCAAAGCACTGAACCTGTAGGTAGGTCAAGTTTTGTCATATAGAGAAAATTTTCAAATTTAGGACAAATCCACGATTTTCAAGAACCCATTATTATTCCCATTTTCTCTTGGACTGGGCCAAGAGAAAATGGGAATAATAATATAATAGTATAATATATTTATTTATTTAAAGTTGATTATTTCTTCTTCAGTGTGAATATGACATTGCTATTTAAAATAACTGGTAAACATGGGGAGAACTAGTGAACAAAAGATTTGAAATATTTTTGGAATTGAGAGATTTTTTGACTGGTATTTAGGATTATTGAAATGATATTGCTGGCTATATATACATTGAGTGGCTAGATTACTATGACCACCTGACCTTTGTAGTTAAACTAGCTATAATTTTGCACTGAAGTTGCTAGAGGGCCAGACATTACAAATAGGGAAGCAGGTTGTTTACCACGACAGTAGAAATGATTTTTTTCTGAAGATATGGATAAACAATGTGATTTAACAGCCTTTGAACGTGGGATATATATTATTATGAGTGGCCAGATTATTATGACCACCCTATCAGTACTTCGTTGGGCCACCTTTTGCCTTCAATACTGCAGCGATTCTTCTTGGCATTGACTCCATGAGATGTTGAAAGGTGATGCGAGGAATCTGACACCAGGCCTGATGAATAGCACCGTCCAGTTCTGTGAGATTTGATGGTTGTGGAACCAGCTGCCTGATGGCTCTCTTAACTTCCTCCCACAAATGCTCAATTGGATTGAGATCTGGTGATTGTGGGGGCCACCTAAGCAAGGTAAAGTCTCCCTCATGTTCTTGAAACCACTCCTGCACAATACGAGCACCATGGCATGGCACACTGTCTTGTTGGAAGAAGCCATCTCCATTGGGATACGCCATCAACATGATAGGATGAACTTGATCAGCAACGATACTTAGGTATGTTGTGCTAGTCAGACATTGTTCCACATGAATTAAAGGGCCCAAATCATGCCAGGAAAACATGCCCCAAATCATAACACTGCCCCCACCAGCTTGAAGCGTTGTACTCATGCATGTGGGGTGCATGCTTTCATGCTGTTTCCACCAAATTCTCACTCTGCCATCTGCATGATGGAACTGGAAACGTGATTTATCGGACCACACGACTTTTTTCCAATGCTCGACTGTCCAATCGTTGTGTTCCTGTGCGAATTGGAGACGTTTTATCTTGGTAACTGCAGACAGCAAAGGTGTTCGAACAGGCCTTCGGCTTCCATATCCCAAATGATGCAGTGTACGGCTAATTTGCCTACAAACGTCAGGTGGTCATAATAATCCGGCCACTCACATTCAAATATATCCCACATTCAAAGGCTGTTAAATCATGTTGTTTACCCATATCTTCAGAAAAAAATAACTTCTACTGTTGTGGTAAACAACCTGCTTCCCTATTTATAATGGTCTGGCCCTCCAGCAACTTCAGCACGAAATTATAGTTAATTTCCTTACAGTCTGATATAGCCATGAACTCAAACTTTGGGTGATAATACCAGGTAGATAAGATAAGTTTTCTTCAACATCAGCATTCTAGATACTATAAAACAGCCATAAAATTTTCTGTAAGACCATAAATTTTATAGTGTCTCATAACAAAACAGGGTCTCTATAGAAATATGTACTGAAATGGTCTCTATATTTTATACCACAAATATCGTAGGTCAGTCCTGATTTGGTCTTATTAAAATTTAGTTTCTTAGTTATTTTTTATATATTGCTGATAGCGTTAATTAATTGATTGTTTACCCTTTAAAACAATCTGAAGAAAGGTATCTGGCCAAAACTAACTTAAAAGATTTGAATAGCCTTAAAGATTATTTCTTGAGGATAAACAATCAGGAGCACATTAATGTTTTTAAATTTATTTTTAATTATTTTTGTGTTTAGTGTGTGCCCTGCCCTCCTCTTTTTCCTTCTCTTCCTCCTTTTCCTTTTTTGACATTAGTTTTTGAAGCCACTAAAAAACGTTAAAGATTTAGTAGAAGGCTACTCTTTCACTTTTTTGGCTTAATAACCTCATTTGGACCTTCATGATGAGGTTATAATATGGAAGAATAGATCCTTTAGAACTCTTTCCTTTGATTAGTTACATAACTTGGTACATTCATACAACTGAATGCTATGCAGTGATTGAGTGATTTTATAGCTTTCTATTAATTAACATGGAAAGATATTCGTTAAATAAAAGGGAAAAAAAGATGCTCAAGGTACATCGTTAAGTGAAAAGGCAGAAGAATATCAGAATACAAAACAGTATGATTCCACATGTTTAATGTATAAATTTAAAAAAGGAAATAATAACTAAATTTTGTTAATCTGAGATTATGTGCCAGGTATTGTACTAATCACTTTGTACTCATTAGCCTATTTAATTCTCATAATCATCTCTTAAGGTACCTGCTCTTATACTCACTCCCTCCTTTGAGAAATTGAAGCACAGAGACACTAAGTCACTTGCTCAAGGTCATACAGCTAGTAAGAAGTAGATCTGGGATTTGAACCCAGGAAGCCTGGTTCCACAACTTTAATTCTTAATTTCTTGGCTATAAAAATTGTACCAAAATATTGATGGTGTTACTTGAGAGTGGTATAAAATGAGTTATTTTCATTTTTGTTTCTTTATGCATTGTCACAGTTTTTTTTCTTCAATTAGTATGTATTACGTTCAAATTAGAAAAGCAAATTTTGGGGTGAAAATGAAGAATTCCTTCACCACCTAAAGAACATAGCAATAAATGCAACATATACTTAAATGACATCATACAATTTATGGTTCAGCCTAGCAGTCTAAACTAAACTTTAATTCTTTAAGAATTATACATTACTGACCATCTTGGTCGGCTGGGCCGGGGTGTCAGGTGGTGGCGGCAGGAGGTAGGAGGGTAGGTGGGCCGGGTCGCAGGCTTGGGTCTTGGCCTTGCCTCCCTCTCGGGTTCTGCCAGGGGCCCACGATGCCGCAGTTCCAGACATGGGAGGAGTTCAGTCTACCTTGCCGATCCTATGAAGGCACATGTGGTTCTCAAATATAGGCATTCTGATGGGAGTTTGTGTATTAAAGTAACAGGTGATTTAATTTGCTTGGTGTATAGAACAGACCAAGCTCAAGATGTAAAGGACATTGAGAAATTCCACAGTCAATTGATGCGACTTATGGCAGCCAAGGAATCCCTAAGTGTTGCCATGGAAATGGACTGACTGGTTTGAAATGAAGACTGTTTGCCATATTCTTAGGAAGTAAATGTCTTTTGAATTTGAGGAATTGTTGGGACAGAGAATCCTTACTGTCCATAGATTCCATATACTTAATGTATATATTCCATATATTTAATGGACACTGATAGACTGAAGCCACCATATTACAGGATATTTGTCACATATTTCCCATGTGGAGTTACTCAGGACTAAGGACTAAGGTTAAATCTCTGCATACCTCT
The DNA here is from genome assembly GCF_964212035.1 of Myotis nattereri. Lineage (NCBI taxonomy): Eukaryota > Metazoa > Chordata > Mammalia > Chiroptera > Vespertilionidae > Myotis > Myotis nattereri. The sequence continues at coordinate 73,550,392 of NC_138079.1, read as the reverse complement.
TTGATACCCCTGTCCATTCCTCTCATTATTTAACCAAGGCGCTAAGCATGACTATCACAACTGTTATGTTTCCACTAAGCCAGAAGAATATTATTTGATATTTATCTTATATCTGTAACCTGAATTTTACCAAATAATGTAATGTTCATACGTTGATTCCTACATTAAAATATTTTTTGTTAGAAAAAAAGAATTATACATTACAGATAAGAATATCAAAACTTAGCCATGTAGTCAGTTCTCTAGTCAAAGATGAGTCACTGCCATAGAATTGGCAATGTATCCAGTATATCCAAGGACCTGAATTATATTTTAAAATTTGGATGGTGATGGAATATATATATATATATTTGTATCTGTATTTATTAAAAGTCATAGGGCACAAGTGTACAAGATGAACACGCCCCTGCCCTGGTCACCTTCTAAACAAGCTAAAAATACTGCCTTCCACCTTGCCTGCTTACTGATTAATGCCAGACACCTTCTCACTGAATGACAAGAAAAAGGCTTTAAGGCTTCTCTGAACTCAGTCATAAAATGCTGCCAAATTCACATTGTCATACTTCACTATTGTTAAATAATGCAGAATAACTGTTTTATCATTCTGATGACTTTTCTGTTTTATAAATTATGTCTTTTCAAATGAGAGAAATCCCTCCTTCCTATTATAGTTTAACTCTGTTTAGTTTTAATTCGATTTAGAAGAAACCTCAGAGAAGTATAATTTTTTCATTTTTTTAGATAACCCAAGAAGTATCATCTATTTCATTTTTTTAAAGAAAACTCAACTTAGCCCTTAAATAGATATCAGACTATTATATACAACTCTGCAAAATTTCAGGAGTCCTTGTGACCCGGCAATTGAAGCAGTGTTTATTGAGTAAATACTCTATGTATTTCTAGCAGAACTTTGCTAGAAGTGTTGGGAAGGAAAAGAAACATAAATACCTGTCACTGTTCTATCACTCCCATTTATTTCTTGTGTTTCACAGGTCAAGAGAAAGTTAGAAATTGAAATTTAAAAATCAGATGTTCCCAAATAGAGAGGAGAGAACAGTTAGGTGTCAAGTGGTAATTGGGATTTTCAGTATTAGGTAAATTGACTTGTAGTCATGTTGTTTGCTATTTCTAAAACTGAGCAAGAGGATGTAAATAAGATAAAGTGGAGATTGTTTAAAATTGTAAGCATAATATATATATGTATATATAGCAAAAAAAGTTAAACTATACAGAGAAAGAAAAAAATCACTCAAAATATAACTGTTACATATAAACATGTTCTTATTTTAATGTAGCTCCTGACTTTTTGTTATACATATCTATTGCAAAAAATAAAGGGACCAAGGGATTTGCTTTCTCACTTAATAATATAACTTTGAATTTTCCTGTTAATAAATCTAATGCTACATCATCGTTTTTTAAAAATAAATCTTTATTGTTCAGATTATTACAGTTGTTCCTCTTTTTCCCCCCATAGCTCCCCTCCACCCAGTTCCCACCCCATCCTCTGCCCTTACCGCGCCCCCCCCACCCCACTGTCCTCATCCATAGGTGTACGATTTTTGTCCAGTCTCTTCCCACACCACCCACACCCCATTCCCCCCCGAGAATTGTCAGTCCACTCCCTTTCTATGTCCCTGATTCTATTATATTCACCAGTTTACTCTGTTCATCAGATTTTTTATTCACTTGATTTTTAGATTCACTTGTTTTTTTTGTTTGTTTTTTTGTTTTGTTTTGTTTTTGTTTTTTAATTAAATCTTTATTGTTCAGATTATTACATTTGTTCCTCTTTTTTCCCCCCCATAACTCCCCTCCTCCCAGTTCCCGCCCCACCCTCCACCCTCACTCCCCACCCACTGTCCTCATCCATAGGTGCACGATTTTTGTCCAGTCTCTTCCCGCATCTCCCACACCCCTTTCCCCCCCAAGAATAGTCAGTCCATTCCCTTTCTATGTCCCTGATTCTATTATAATCAACAGTTCATTCTGTTCATCGGATTATTTATTCACTTGATTCTTAGATTCACTTGTTGATAGATGCATATTTGTTGTTCATAATTTGTATCTTTACCTTTTTCTTCCTCTTCCTCTTCTTAAAGGATACCTTTCAGCATTTCATATAATCCTGGTTTGGTGGTGATGAACTCCTTTAGCTTTTCCTTATCTGTGAAGCTCTTTATCTGACCTTCAATTCTGAATGATAGCTTTGCTGGATAAAGTAATCTTGGTTGTAGGTTCTTGGTGTTCATCACTTTGAATATTTCTTGCCACTCCCTTCTGGCCTGCAAAGTTTCTGTTGAGAAATCAGCTGACAGTCGTATGGGTATTCCCTTGTAGGTAACTGAGTTTCTTTCTCTTGCTGTTTTTAAGATTCTCTCTTTATCTTTTGCTCTTGGCATTTTAATTATGATGTGTCTTGGTGTGGTCCTCTTTGGATTCCTTTTGTTTGGGGTTCTCCGCGCTTCTTGGACCTGTAAGTCCATTTCTTTCACCAGGTGAGGGAAGTTTTCTGTCATTATTTCTTCAAATAGGTTTTCAATATCTTGCTCTCTCTCATCTTCTGGCACCCCTATAATTCTGATGTTGGTACGCTTGAAGCTGTCCCAGAGGCTCCTTACACTATCTTCGTATTTTTGGATTCTTTTTTCATTTTGCTTTTCCGGTTGGGTGTTTTTTGCTTCCTCGCATTTCAAATCATTGACTTGATTCTTGCGCTCCTCTGTTCTGCTGTCGGGAGTCTGTATAATATTCGTTATTTCAGTCAGTGTATGCTTAATTTCTAGTTGGTTCCCCAATATAACATCGAGGGTCTCATTAGTTTTCTTGTAGATCTCATTAAGTTTATCGGCGGCTTCTAAACAGTTCTTGAGAGACCTTAAAAGTGTGGTTCTGAACTCTATATCTTCCATTGACAATTTTGTCCTGTTTCTTTGTCTCCGCATTTTGTTATGCTTCCTTGATGCACCCCCTAGTGGTCTTTGTTCGTGGTCTTATAGTTAAATTTTGATTGTTGTAGCTAATTCCAGGGAGGGTTTGACCTCCAGGCCAAGTGGCTATGAGAATCAGCTGTGTCTGCAGTGAGAGAACTTCTGTCCTCTAGGGAGGTGCTAATCTGGCGTTTGCCTGAGGCTATCCGGCAAATGCCTCTGTGCAGGGCTTGGGCGGGGCGGGTCGCACAGGATCAACAGGGTGGGCTGGAGAGAGCAGTTATGGCCACTCTCAGTCCTGTCCCCAGGGGCTCTGCCTCTCTGAGTCCCAGCACCCGCTGCAAAGCTCGGAGAGAAAGCTGCACTCGCTCTGACCGAAGCCAGGCAGTCCCGCTTCTCCCGTTTGAGTCTGGGTCCCTAAAGACTCGCCTGTATCTGGAGCTCAGAGTCTGCGACTTCCTCCCGATTGAAAACGCCAACCGCACCCTCCGCCGCCAGCCCGCTCCACGCACTCCGCACCTCAGAATTTGACTTCAGCACTGCGCCTCCTCTGAGTGTCCGTATGCGTTTCTCTTTCCTCCTAGTTGTAGGACTTCCACTCAGCCAGCGTTCCAGTGGTTCTGGGTGATGTCCCTCCGTCTTTTAGTTTCACTTTTGAAGTAGTTGTTCAAAGCAGCAAACTCCGGCGTTAACCTATGCCGCCATCTTGGTTCTCCCAGACTCCTAGATTCACTTGTTGATAGAAATGTATTTGTTGTTCATAATTTGTATCTTTACCTTTTTCTTCTTCCTCTTATTAAAGAATACCTTTCAGCATTTCATATAATACTGGTTTGGTGGTGATGAACTCCTTTAGCTTTTTCTTATCTGTGAAGCTCTTTATCTGACTTTCAATTCTGAATGATAGCTTTGCTGGATAAAGTAATCTTGGTTGTAGGTTCTTGGTATTCATCACTTTGAATATTTCTTGCCACTCCCTTCTGGCCTACATAGTTTCTGTTGAGAAATCAGCTGACAGTCATATGGGTACTCCCTTGTAGGTAACTGACTTTTTTTCTCTTGCTGCTTTAAAGATTTTCTCTTTGTCTTTTGCCCTTGGCATTTTAATTATGATGTGTCTTGGTGTGGTCCTCTTTGGATTCCTTTTGTTTGGGGTTCTCTGTGCTTCCTGGACTTGTAAGTCTATTTCTTTCACCAGGTAGGGGAAGTTTTCTGTCATTATTTCTTCAAATAGGTTTTCAATATCTTGCTCTCTCTCATCTTCTGGCACCCCTATAATTCTGATGTTGGTACGCTTGAAGCTGTCCCAGAGGCTCCTTACACTATCTTCATATTTTCGGATTCTTTTTTCATTTTGCTTCTCCGGTTGGGGGTTTTTTGTTTCTTCGTATTTCAAATCTTTGACTTGATTCTTGGGATCCTCTTGTCTGCTGTTGGATCTCCGTATATTATTTTTTATTTCAGTCAGTGTATGCTTAATTTCTAGTTGGTCCTTTTTCATATCCTGACGGTCTCACTAAATTTATCGAGGGTCTCACTAAATTTATTGGCAGTCTCATTAGGCTTATTGAGGGTCTTACTAAATTTATCGGCGGTTTCTAGAAAATTCTTGAAAAACCTTATAACCGTGGTTTTGAACTCTATATCCAGTAGTTTGCTTTCCTCCATTTCTGTCATTTGTGACCTGTTTCTTTGTCTCCGCATTTTTTATGTTTCCCTGTGTTGATAGAATGGCTTTCTGTGCTAGGTGTCCTATAGGGCCCAGTGGCTCAGCCTCCCCAATTACCTGGAGTGGACACTCTTGGTGCATCCCTTTGTGGGCTGTGTGCACAGTCTTGTTGTAGTTAAGCCTTGATTGTTGTAGGTATCACTGGGAGGAATTGACCTCCAGGCCAATTGTCTGTGAGAATCAGCTGTGTCTATAGTGGGAGAACTTCTGTGCTGAAGGCACCCTTCTGGGGCAAGACTTGCTTCAGTGGGACTTTGGTGCTCACTGAGTCTGCCCCCTGAGCATGTCCCTTATGAATCTGAGGAGTTGTAATCTGGATGGTCCCAATCTGACCACTGGGTACACAGGCCCTTGGATCTCTAAGGAGGTGCTAATTTAGCCTCTGTCTGAGGCTAAATTACCCAGCAGGACCTACGGAGAGATCTGCAGGTTCCTCTTCCTTGTTTGGGGTTTGGAGGTGCCCAGATGGGGCCCAGCTCTGAAGCAATGCAAGCTGCTGTGGGGCCTTGGGCCTTCTTTTGGATGTTCTGTGTCTTTCTGACCCAGCTGCAGTTTGTTAGGTAATTTTAGATCTCAAAGTGCCAGCCCATTCACATACAAAAGCCTCTGTGCACAGCTTGGGTGGGGCGGGGTCTCAGGGAATCAACAGGATGGAGCAAACAGCTATGGCTGATCCTCAGTCCTGCCCTAAGAGGTCCCGGGTCTCAGTGTCCTGGTAATCACTGCAAGCACCTCTGAGAGAAAGCTGCCCTTGTGTTCTGCCCGCTTCCAGACAGTCCAGTTTCTCCCCGTATGAGTCTGGGTCCCCAGAGACTCGCCCAGATCCGGAGTCAGGGCTGTCGGGAGCTTGTGCCTCCTTCCCGATTGCAAAAGACACCGGTGTCCTCCGTTGCCAGCTCCTTTCCGCGTGTGCTCGAGCCTCTGTACCTTTGCACTTTACTTCTGCACCTCCTCTGAGTCTCAGTGTGCTTTTCTCTTTCCTTCTAGTTGTAGATATTCCACTCAGCCAGCCTTCCTGTGGTTCTGGATGATGTCTGTTTTGTCTTTTAGTTGTATTTTTGGAGTGGTTGTGCAAGGCAGTAATATCAGGTGTTTACCTATGCCGCCATCTTGGTTTCTACATTATCATTTTTAATAGTTATTTTTATTGAAAGAGAGCATCATAATAAATGAATTAATTATTCCCATCTTTTTGGAGATTTGGGTTATTTCAAGGTGTTTTTTTATATTATATTCAATGCCACCACATACATACAGACACATATATGTACACATATACATATGTATATGCTTATATGATATGTGTATGCGCAAATTTTGCTCTTTCATTTGATTATTTCCTTAGGATTTATTACTGGAATTGGAATTGTTGAATCAGAAAGTAGGCATATTTACATCTTTTTAAGAAAATGTTTTTCAATTACAATTGACATGCAATGTTGCATGATTTCCATGTGTACAACATAGTGATTAGACATTTATATAACTTACGAGGTTATAACCCAAATAAATCTATTATCCATCTAACACCGTACATAGTTATAATACTATTATTGACTATGTTCCTTATGCTATACTTTACATCTCCATGACTATTCTTATAGTTGGCAATCTGTACTTCTTAATCCCTTTCATTTTTTTCACCCATCCCCCCCATGCCTCCTCCCATTTGGCAACCATCAATATTGTCGGTTTGCTCTCCAGAAAAGTATGGCTGCTTCATCCCCTGGCCCACAAAATGAGATAAATCACCAGTCCCTGGTACTATCAGTTTTTAGATACTTAAGACTGTTCTAAGTAAAAAGAAATTCTCACCTCTTTTAAAATTAGCTTTATTTTGGTTACAAGTAGGTTGTCTTTTCATTTTGTTGATTGTTTCCTTTGCTGTGCAGAAATCTTGAGAAAGAAGAACAAAGTTGGAGGAATCATATTACCTGTTTTCAAACTATGCTATAAGGCCATAGTAACCAAAACAGAATGATGCTGGCATGAAAACAGAGATGTAGGCCAATGGGACAGACAGAGAACCCAGAAACAAACCCAGGCCTTTAGGGTCCATTCATATCTGACAAAGGAGGCAAGGACATACAACGGGGTAAAGGTATAGTCTATTCAATAAATGGTGTTGTGAAAATTGGACAAAAATGTGCAAAAAAAAAAAAAAAAGAAGAAAGAAAGAAAAAGAAAAGAAACCAGACCACCTTTTTTCACCACACATAAGAATAAACTGAAAATGGATTAAAGACTTAAATGTTATACTCAAAACCATAAAACTTCTAGAAGAAAACAGGCAGTAAAATCTTGGACATTTCTCATATCAATATTGGTTTCTGATATATCTCCTAGGGTAAGGGAAACAAAAGAAAAAAATAGACAAATGGGACTACATCAAACTAAAAAGTATTTGTACTATTTTTAAAGGGTCATGAATCTGACCTTTTTATTTGGTAACTGAAAGGGAGCAGAAAGGACAATAATTCAGCTGTGGCCAATGTAAGAAGTTTTGGTGAAGCTTGCCAAATACCATTTACACCCACACATTCGCAAAGCAAATAGTGATCCTATTGCACAGCCTAGCTCCATGTGTTCCGTCAAATTTCCTCTGAAGAAATCATAAAGTGAGCTGCCACCCACAATTCAAGTTGGTTATATGTTACCCCTGGCTTTTAATGAAAATGCAAAACCCACGGGTCCAATTCTCCTACTTGGCTCTGTATGTGTAAAGGGCGAGTTGAATAGAAATAATTAAGGACAGACTGGGAACTTTTGAAAAAAAACTAAACTAGGGATTACCTCAGATGCACTAGGAGTTGTTTAAATTCTTTTTGACCCTGTCTTATAAACACAGCCTGTTTTAGTAACCTTGACTGTTATGCAAAGTTGACTGGTCAACATAGCATCTCCCTGTGAGGTAGGTTCCTAAGCATTTAATCAAACATGAGACTAAGAGATAGAAGTAATAGTATGCTTAGTATCTGAATTATGACCCCAGGACATGTTTAATAGACTCTTTAAAAGAAAAGGGTTTTCACACTTGTGTTTCTGATTCAGTAGGGGCCATACTTTCATTGCCACATGGACTTTCAGAGACTCCAAGCTCATTTTGATTGCTGGTGCAAGGGTATAATATATTTCAGTAATTTGGCATTTGTTTATTATTATTGTCACTGAATCTGCACATTTGAAATTTATTTTTAGTTAATGAATGCTGTAGTACAAGAGTGGGCCTCTCAGACGCCAATAGGGTATACTAAGACCCTAGTGTCAATTAAAAGTTGAGTAATGGTTTCTGTATTTATTTTTCTTTTCTGTTTGGCAACTTTTATAGATTTGGGGGTAAATTCTTTCAGTATTCTATGATATAATCCTTTTGAAGGTATGTACAAAACACTAGCAACTGGTAAATTGTGAAGTGTAAATAAAATACAGATAATTTTTTGGTACAAGTTTTATGAGAGGTTAAAATAATGACATAATCTTTTAATTTTATCATAAATTGATGTTTTATAATCTTAAAAACAAACTATGGTCTGTAAGATAATAGAATCTGAATTTAAAGAATTGAAGAAGGTGATTCTGATTCACAGATCTTGTGAGTGGATATTAGAGTAGAAGGCATGTTTTCAATAGCAGTTAGTGAAATTATGCATAGTGAGGACTATCCTTTTGCTTATTATGTTTAAATTGGATCTCATGAGGTTTCTGTGAGGATTTAATAAATTAAATATAATGTGTCTAGCATATTGCCTTGCTAGCTTACAGTAGGGGCTCAAGGAATGTTGCTCTCTTAAAAAAATTAATATACCCAACTTCCCTGATACTGGCACCACCAGGAATTGCTATCCCATTTTACAGATAAAGAAACAGGGTTAAAGACATTAAGAAATTTTCCTAATTCACATAGTGTTAGAACTGAGATTCAAACCCAGGCTGTTGATACTGGAGCTTAACTACTATGATATTCAATAGTGTTCCCTAAACTTTGGCACCTTTACCTCTGGTAGCATATATGAAATTATTTTAGGTGAAATACAAACACAGCTTTTAAAATGTAATGGATAGCTTGGCCAGTGTGGCTCAGTGGTTGGGTGTCGACCTATGAACCAGGAGGTCCATGGTTCGATTCCCAGTCAGGGCACATGGCCGGGATGTGGGCTTGATCCCCAGTGGGAGGTATGCAGGAGGCAGCTGACCAGTGATTCTCTCTCATCATTGATGTTTCTTTCTTTTTCTTTTTCTTTATTTCAGAAAGGAAGGAAGAGGGAGACAGAGAGATAGAAACACCAATGATGAGAGAGAATCATTGATAGGCTGCTTTCTGCCCGCCCCCGACTGGGGATTGAGCCGGCCACCTGGGCATGTGCCCTTGACCAGATGGAACCTGGGACCCTTCAGTCCGCAGGCCGACACTCTATCCACTGGGCCAAAACAGATAGGGCTCAACAATGATGTTTCTACTCTCTCCCTCTCCTTTCTTCTTTGAAATCAATGAAAAATATATTTAAAAAATGTAATGCATAAATATGTGCATATCTATATAATTATTTCTACTAGCCTCACAATCCATTCTTTCCTGTGTCCTATTTGCAAAGAAACGTAATTGCCTTGTAAGTAAATTAAAATAGCTGCAGTATTCCTGAAGCACCTTTGGAATATTTGTTTATTATTTTTATTTAAATATCAGCTTTATTGAGAAATAATTTATACATCATCAGATTCACCCTTTCAAAGTGTGCAATTCAGTGACTTTTAGTATATTCACCAAGTATATTGATCACTACTATCTAATTCCAGGACATTTTCATTATCTTCAAAAGAAATCCCATAGGCATTAAGTAATCATTGCCCATTCTCCCATTCCCTCAGTCTACCAAAAACCACTCATTTACATTTTGTATCTGTGCATTTACCTATTTTGGATATCTATTATGAATAAATATTTATATGGTCTTTAGTATCTAGCTTTATTCAATTAGCATAGTGTTTTCAAGGTTCATTCATTTGTATCAGGCACTAGTATTTGATTCTTTGCATGACCAAGTAATATTCCATTGTGTGGATGTACCACATTTTCTTCCCCCATCCATCAGTTAGTTGATGGACATTTAGGTTGTTTCCATTTTTTGGCTGTTAGGGATCATGCTGCTATTAACATCCACGTACGAGTATTTGAGTTCCTGTTTTCAAATCTTTTGGGTAATGTTACCTAGGAGTAGGATTGCTTGGTCTTATGATAACTCTATGTTTAACTTTTTGAGGAGTCAAACTGTTTTCCATAGTGGCTATACCATTTTACATTTCCATTAGCAGTATATGAGAGTCCCAATTTTTCCCTATCCTCACTAACCACTTGTTATAGCCACACTCATGAGTATGAAGGAGCATATGTATTTATCTCCATAAATATAATTATCACATTAAACACATGGTATTATTTATTTTCCATTTATGGAAGTGATAAGATTTCTTAACTATGACTTTATTTAAGTAGACACAAGTGAATAATGTAAAGAAAATAGTAGATAAGTAATATATGGATGAGATGTGTATATGACAAAATTTGTGAATAGTTAGTTTATAAATAAAATAAAATATTTGCAGTATCCCTGAAATACCTGGGGCAAGTTACTTAATTTCCTTGAGCTTCCTCATCTATAACAAAAGGGGGCCCTGGACAGTTATGAGAATTAAATGGGCTAATATTCATAAAGTGCTTTAAGCAGTGCCTGTATAGATGTGTGCAAAATAGAGAAGATGGTATTGAATGATTAAAGTTTGAGAAAAGCTTATAAGTAATGCACTTTATTAACAGGGACTCCTTCTATAGGGGGTACTCGAGTCAATGTTTAATAAAATGAATGGTGGAGTGAATGTAATTGTGACGTTAAATTGCCCTACTTACCCTGGGTTTATGAGGCAAGGTGCTGTAGAAATGGAGAATTTTCTTGCAGTGGGAGTGGCCTGGCACACACAACCACAGGCAGGTCACTGCTGACATTCTGCCACAGAAAAGAAATCCAAGCCATCTGCCAGCACCAGCCACTACTCCAGATCCTGGTGCTGCCAGGAAAGGGTGAGAAACACCAGTCTCTGTTCCTCCTGGATTCTTGGGTTTTTCCTTTCCCTTTTCCTTTCTATGATCCGTCTCCTGCCCTCCGCTCCCCTGCCTTCTGTTTTTTTCTAATAATTTTCTAATTAACTGGAGAGGCTAAACTTCAGTTCTCCCTCCTTTTGGCCACGACAGAAAGGAAAGTCTACACTATGACAAAAAATATTTCATGGTCTTTATGGTGAGATTTGGTCTAGAACTCATTCTCTGAAAAGGTCATGGATGCAGTCAACAGTAGCCACTTGACCTTTAGGGAAGTGGCACATTAAAACAACTCCCTTCTCTTATCAAATCCTTGCTCTCACACTTGGGTTTTAAAATTTAAACATCCATGAGTGAAATGGCCAAATTAAAGTGATTGTTCCACATTAGATTAGACACAAAGAACTTACTTGAGTAGAGCAAGAGAGTTAATGAAGAAAAATATTTCACTGATATAAAAAAGACTTTAATTTTCACTTACAGAATTATGAGCAGTGTAATGTTCTCTGCTCAGCAGTGCCACTGTTTTATGCTCCTTACAGTTAATAACTTATTCTAGGTATTAAATCTGTCACATTCCTTTTACTTGGGCCTGCCGAGAAGAATTTACAGCAGGAGACTCAGAACTGACCCAGCAATTTCAAAACATAACACAGATATGAATCCAGTTATTCTCCATCTAAATGCTGACACTTATGCCCGGCATCGATGTGACATCTGAACCAGTCATATTTAATATCTAACTCATCAAAGCTGATCCAGAAATAAGAGTAAAGGAATTATTTCACACCCACTTTCAGAATAGAGTTTGAACAAAAACAACAATAAAAAAAAGAGAGTGTGTCAGTCTGCTCTATGTAATTTAGATACTGACATAAAACATATTTTTAAAAGTTGGTTAAAGAACTGAATGTGAGCTCCCCCCCAGAGTGCTGGTCTTTTCCCTTTTACCGACTATTTTGCTGTGAAAAATAAAGAGTTGCTTGTACAAGTTCATAAAACAAAACAAATCACTTCTGCAGCAGGAATGTATCAGTGGCTCGCTGCTCAGGTCTAGGGTTCCTGCCAAATGCTCAGATCATTTCTGTTTTTATTCTTTCTAAAATCAGCAACTGGAGCTGCTTAAGATGTTTTCCATATAAAAATGTAACTAGATCAAAAAGTGGCCTTTCGAAGGGAAAGGGGGTGGCCAGGGGAGATGCCTTTGAAAAAATAATGCGAAAGTTCAGGGTTGTGGTCTAAGTAAAAATTACTTTTAGTAGGTGTAAAACGAGGGACTCTACGTTATCCCTCTATAATGGAGAGAAAGGGGGACATTCTAGGCCTGGCTTAAAAGCGATAAGTAAAAAGATTGTTAATTAGTGCTTCAACCAAGGAGGAAAGGGGCCATTTTCTTGTTCTCAGTGTTGAAGGAAGCAAAAGGAACCAGCAGATTCAGAGATAATAATGCATCAGGAGAGAGATTGAAAGATGATAGACAGATAGATGAATGGATAGATACCAACTGCATGAATGTGCACACACTCAAAACACACTTGCTGCTTTTTGTAAAGATTAAAATCAAAGTCAAAGAACAGAAAACAGGTTAGTCACAACACCCTTCTTATGTTGGACCCAAACTAGGTTCTATGTGGAGGAAAAATTTACACCTTCGGGGGACATGTCTGACCTCTAATGGATGATATGATAATGAAGGGACTGATTACCCAGCCACCCTCAAGAAAACATTTCTTAAGCATCTTTTTACACCGTGTGAATTAGACTTTGGCTTTTGACTCTGTTGCATTTATGTTATGAGAGACTAATCCCCAGTCGGTTATAGTCTCAAAGGGGAACAAAGCCAACGCAATATGAAGCAATCCAGAATCTCTAGACTAGAAGCAGAAAACAAAGAGAGACTTCTCAGCAACACTCCTAACACAGCAGGAGCAACCCAGCAATTTCAAAATTGCAGTGATTACAGTATTGGGGAACAGTGGGATTGGGGGATGGGGAAGGGGCTTTCAAATAGGACTTTGTACCTCTTAGTGCAGAAGGTAATGTGACAAGCGCTCACATACATGCCACTCGGATGTAACAACTGTTAGCTATTGTGGACTTTGGTTCAGATTCCCTCCCCTCATTTTGTTTTTTAGGACACAAAACATTACAAATACCATGGTGCACTGGTTTGTGTTTCCTGAAAATAATTGTGGAACTCACTCTAGGTTGCTTGTGCAGCAAATCAGCTGAGACTAAGGGCATCCCATCTCCCTGTTGGAGGGCTACTCCCAAGCTCAGCTTCCCATGGCACTGGTGGTTTCTAACCCTGGTAGGGGTTCAACAAATTTCCATGGGCTCCACGATCCTCAAGTGAAGGACAGCTGATTTCCCCAGACAAGTCTATGAACAACTGACATCCAAAATGCTGACCTCCTGGCACCAGGCAGCCTGCACTTCCCCTCATCAACATGAATGTTTTCTCACCCTGACCTATAAAAAAAGGCAGAAAAACAGGAGGGCAATATCCATCCACTAGCCCTACACTCACCTGTCTCTGTGCGATGGTGGAGAGATGAAGACCCCGAGTCTCCTCTTTTTGCTGATCCTGGTTCTCTCCGCAGGGGTACCGTGGAGATACTGTGGGTTTCGTTCCAGACCACCCTAGTAATGCGAATGTCACAATAAAGCGAGTTGTAATCCTTTTGCTAGGGGAAGGTCTTGCCTTTAATTTGTAAGACACACAACACCTGTGAAGCACAATAAAGTGAAGTAAAATAAAACGAGGTCTGCTGGTACAGGAGTTCTCTCTTTGCTCAGTAAAGCCCATCTCTTAACCCATTACAGGTGACACGAAGAATTTGTTTTGAACGCCGGTATAGGAAAGATGGCTCTGCAGATAGGATTCACCTGTCATGGCAGGTGATAAGCATAAAAGAACCCACCCTGCTCTTCTGTACCCTCCTCAAATCCCATTTCCATAGTCCTCAGAGGCAGCCGCCATCTTGAAGCAGATATGTGCCCATGTTTCTTGTACATATGAATGTATCTACACATTACATACAGAATTATTTCGTGAGTTTTTAAAATCTACAGGAATGGTTTTATTCTCTTTCTGCAACTTTTTTTTTTTAGCTCATCATTATTTATCAAAGATCTATCCATGTTGGTTTTGTATTTCACTAAACCCGAGAGTCTTTATGACTTCATAAACTAATTTAATCTGTTGACATTTATTGAGATTATTAAGATGATGACGATGTTGATGATTTTGGTGCTTTCATATGCTTCCAGGTGCATCAAGTTTCCTTCATGGAATTGCTTATTTGAATTAGCCTGTCTCCATTGATTGTATTCACCTGTTATCCACCACGCACAAGGCTCTTTTATTATCCTGTGTAGACCTCAAAAGGTGTTTGTTTTCCCTTCACATCTATCAAGGGAAAATAGTCACAGCTAGTTCACTGGTCCATCAGTGGTTCTAAGGCACTATGAAAATTTTGTCATCAATGAATGTATAGATTGTCTATAAGTGGATAAAATCTTTTTTTTTTTGCCTTGAGACACTATTGATTATAAGATGGAGCATTATTATATATACTACTAAGAAAAAGTGATGTCTATTAAACTACATGCTGCTTTCTAATAACTTACAATTTTTATTTTGTCTGAAAATTTTTATCATTTAAGTCACATGACACTGTCACACCAGCTTTTCCTCACAGCATAATTTTTTTAAAAAATATATTTTTATTGGCACCCGGCCCACCTCCAGCTCACTCGAAGAGTCTAGGAGCCAATGGCATGTTCACAAATACTTAAAATCCAGTTCTCTGCAAGTATTTTTTAAAAAGCAGGCTCTGATTTGCATCATTTGCATATTTCTATGATATAAACACTGCATAATTCTACCAAGGCTCATCTCAGGCCACCTGTCAGATATCACAGAATGTGGAGTTGGGAAAAGAGGTACACAACCAGCTCTCACCAGCCAGAGCCAGCTCATCACCACTGCTGGAATCCCCCACTAAGCTGGCAGGGTTATTTATGGGAGAACAGAAAACTCTGGCCCACCTTTGTGATACTTATACACTTCTTTATTCTGGACACATTTTAAGGATTCCACAGAAACTAATTCTGAGGCCCCTTGAGAAAGGGTTTTGGGGGAGGATGGTTCTTTTCACTCTGAATGATGGGTCGAGGCCGGCCCACCCTCCAGCTCGCCACCCGGCCCACCCTCCAGCTCGCCACCCGGCCCACCCTCCAGCTCGCCACCCGGCCCACCCTCCAGCTCGCCACCCGGCCCACCCTCCAGCTCGCCACCCGGCCCACCCTCCAGCTCGCCACCCGGCCCACCCTCCAGCTCGCCACCCGGCCCACCCTCCAGCTCGCCACCCGGCCCACCCTCCAGCTCGCCACCCGGCCCACCCTCCAGCTCGCCACCCGGCCCACCCTCCAGCTCGCCACCCGGCCCACCCTCCAGCTCGCCACCCGGCCCACCCTCCAGCTCGCCACCCGGCCCACCCTCCAGCTCGCCACCCGGCCCACCCTCCAGCTCGCCACCCGGCCCACCCTCCAGCTCGCCACCCGGCCCACCCTCCAGCTCGCCACCCGGCCCACCCTCCAGCTCGCCACCCGGCCCACCCTCCAGCTCGCCACCCGGCCCACCCTCCAGCTCGCCACCCGGCCCACCCTCCAGCTCGCCACCCGGCCCACCCTCCAGCTCGCCACCCGGCCCACCCTCCAGCTCGCCACCCGGCCCACCCTCCAGCTCGCCACCCGGCCCACCCTCCAGCTCGCCACCCGGCCCACCCTCCAGCTCGCCACCCGGCCCACCCTCCAGCTCGCCACCCGGCCCACCCTCCAGCTCGCCACCCGGCCCACCCTCCAGCTCGCCACCCGGCCCACCCTCCAGCTCGCCACCCGGCCCACCCTCCAGCTCGCCACCCGGCCCACCCTCCAGCTCGCCACCCGGCCCACCCTCCAGCTCGCCACCCGGCCCACCCTCCAGCTCGCCACCCGGCCCACCCTCCAGCTCGCCACCCGGCCCACCCTCCAGCTCGCCACCCGGCCCACCCTCCAGCTCGCCACCCGGCCCACCCTCCAGCTCGCCACCCGGCCCACCCTCCAGCTCGCCACCCGGCCCACCCTCCAGCTCGCCACCCGGCCCACCCTCCAGCTCGCCACCCGGCCCACCCTCCAGCTCGCCACCCGGCCCACCCTCCAGCTCGCCACCCGGCCCACCCTCCAGCTCGCCACCCGGCCCACCCTCCAGCTCGCCACCCGGCCCACCCTCCAGCTCGCCACCCGGCCCACCCTCCAGCTCGCCACCCGGCCCACCCTCCAGCTCGCCACCCGGCCCACCCTCCAGCTCGCCACCCGGCCCACCCTCCAGCTCGCCACCCGGCCCACCCTCCAGCTCGCCACCCGGCCCACCCTCCAGCTCGCCACCCGGCCCACCCTCCAGCTCGCCACCCGGCCCACCCTCCAGCTCGCCACCCGGCCCACCCTCCAGCTCGCCACCCGGCCCACCCTCCAGCTCGCCACCCGGCCCACCCTCCAGCTCGCCACCCGGCCCACCCTCCAGCTCGCCACCCGGCCCACCCTCCAGCTCGCCACCCGGCCCACCCTCCAGCTCGCCACCCGGCCCACCCTCCAGCTCGCCACCCGGCCCACCCTCCAGCTCGCCACCCGGCCCACCCTCCAGCTCGCCACCCGGCCCACCCTCCAGCTCGCCACCCGGCCCACCCTCCAGCTCGCCACCCGGCCCACCCTCCAGCTCGCCACCCGGCCCACCCTCCAGCTCGCCACCCGGCCCACCCTCCAGCTCGCCACCCGGCCCACCCTCCAGCTCGCCACCCGGCCCACCCTCCAGCTCGCCACCCGGCCCACCCTCCAGCTCGCCACCCGGCCCACCCTCCAGCTCGCCACCCGGCCCACCCTCCAGCTCGCCACCCGGCCCACCCTCCAGCTCGCCACCCGGCCCACCCTCCAGCTCGCCACCCGGCCCACCCTCCAGCTCGCCACCCGGCCCACCCTCCAGCTCGCCACCCGGCCCACCCTCCAGCTCGCCACCCGGCCCACCCTCCAGCTCGCCACCCGGCCCACCCTCCAGCTCGCCACCCGGCCCACCCTCCAGCTCGCCACCCGGCCCACCCTCCAGCTCGCCACCCGGCCCACCCTCCAGCTCGCCACCCGGCCCACCCTCCAGCTCGCCACCCGGCCCACCCTCCAGCTCGCCACCCGGCCCACCCTCCAGCTCGCCACCCGGCCCACCCTCCAGCTCGCCACCCGGCCCACCCTCCAGCTCGCCACCCGGCCCACCCTCCAGCTCGCCACCCGGCCCACCCTCCAGCTCGCCACCCGGCCCACCCTCCAGCTCGCCACCCGGCCCACCCTCCAGCTCGCCACCCGGCCCACCCTCCAGCTCGCCACCCGGCCCACCCTCCAGCTCGCCACCCGGCCCACCCTCCAGCTCGCCACCCGGCCCACCCTCCAGCTCGCCACCCGGCCCACCCTCCAGCTCGCCACCCGGCCCACCCTCCAGCTCGCCACCCGGCCCACCCTCCAGCTCGCCACCCGGCCCACCCTCCAGCTCGCCACCCGGCCCACCCTCCAGCTCGCCACCCGGCCCACCCTCCAGCTCGCCACCCGGCCCACCCTCCAGCTCGCCACCCGGCCCACCCTCCAGCTCGCCACCCGGCCCACCCTCCAGCTCGCCACCCGGCCCACCCTCCAGCTCGCCACCCGGCCCACCCTCCAGCTCGCCACCCGGCCCACCCTCCAGCTCGCCACCCGGCCCACCCTCCAGCTCGCCACCCGGCCCACCCTCCAGCTCGCCACCCGGCCCACCCTCCAGCTCGCCACCCGGCCCACCCTCCAGCTCGCCACCCGGCCCACCCTCCAGCTCGCCACCCGGCCCACCCTCCAGCTCGCCACCCGGCCCACCCTCCAGCTCGCCACCCGGCCCACCCTCCAGCTCGCCACCCGGCCCACCCTCCAGCTCGCCACCCGGCCCACCCTCCAGCTCGCCACCCGGCCCACCCTCCAGCTCGCCACCCGGCCCACCCTCCAGCTCGCCACCCGGCCCACCCTCCAGCTCGCCACCCGGCCCACCCTCCAGCTCGCCACCCGGCCCACCCTCCAGCTCGCCACCCGGCCCACCCTCCAGCTCGCCACCCGGCCCACCCTCCAGCTCGCCACCCGGCCCACCCTCCAGCTCGCCACCCGGCCCACCCTCCAGCTCGCCACCCGGCCCACCCTCCAGCTCGCCACCCGGCCCACCCTCCAGCTCGCCACCCGGCCCACCCTCCAGCTCGCCACCCGGCCCACCCTCCAGCTCGCCACCCGGCCCACCCTCCAGCTCGCCACCCGGCCCACCCTCCAGCTCGCCACCCGGCCCACCCTCCAGCTCGCCACCCGGCCCACCCTCCAGCTCGCCACCCGGCCCACCCTCCAGCTCGCCACCCGGCCCACCCTCCAGCTCGCCACCCGGCCCACCCTCCAGCTCGCCACCCGGCCCACCCTCCAGCTCGCCACCCGGCCCACCCTCCAGCTCGCCACCCGGCCCACCCTCCAGCTCGCCACCCGGCCCACCCTCCAGCTCGCCACCCGGCCCACCCTCCAGCTCGCCACCCGGCCCACCCTCCAGCTCGCCACCCGGCCCACCCTCCAGCTCGCCACCCGGCCCACCCTCCAGCTCGCCACCCGGCCCACCCTCCAGCTCGCCACCCGGCCCACCCTCCAGCTCGCCACCCGGCCCACCCTCCAGCTCGCCACCCGGCCCACCCTCCAGCTCGCCACCCGGCCCACCCTCCAGCTCGCCACCCGGCCCACCCTCCAGCTCGCCACCCGGCCCACCCTCCAGCTCGCCACCCGGCCCACCCTCCAGCTCGCCACCCGGCCCACCCTCCAGCTCGCCACCCGGCCCACCCTCCAGCTCGCCACCCGGCCCACCCTCCAGCTCGCCACCCGGCCCACCCTCCAGCTCGCCACCCGGCCCACCCTCCAGCT
Source organism: Myotis nattereri (assembly GCF_964212035.1). NCBI lineage: Eukaryota > Metazoa > Chordata > Mammalia > Chiroptera > Vespertilionidae > Myotis > Myotis nattereri. The sequence continues at coordinate 73,531,650 of NC_138079.1, read as the reverse complement.
CGCCACCCGGCCCACCCTCCAGCTCGCCAGCTCGCAGGCCCACCCTCCAGCTCGCCACCCGGCCCACCCTCCAGCTCGCCACCCGGCCACCCTCCAGCTCGCCACCCGGCCCACCCTCCAGCTCGCCACCCGGCCCACCCTCCAGCTCGCCACCCGGCCCACCCTCCAGCTCGCCACCCGGCCCACCCTCCAGCTCGCCACCCGGCCCACCCTCCAGCTCGCCACCCGGCCCACCCTCCAGCTCGCCACCCGGCCCACCCTCCAGCTCGCCACCCGGCCCACCCTCCAGCTCGCCACCCGGCCCACCCTCCAGCTCGCCACCCGGCCCACCCTCCAGCTCGCCACCCGGCCCACCCTCCAGCTCGCCACCCGGCCCACCCTCCAGCTCGCCACCCGGCCCACCCTCCAGCTCGCCACCCGGCCCACCCTCCAGCTCGCCACCCGGCCCACCCTCCAGCTCGCCACCCGGCCCACCCTCCAGCTCGCCACCCGGCCCACCCTCCAGCTCGCCACCCGGCCCACCCTCCAGCTCGCCACCCGGCCCACCCTCCAGCTCGCCACCCGGCCCACCCTCCAGCTCGCCACCCGGCCCACCCTCCAGCTCGCCACCCGGCCCACCCTCCAGCTCGCCACCCGGCCCACCCTCCAGCTCGCCACCCGGCCCACCCTCCAGCTCGCCACCCGGCCCACCCTCCAGCTCGCCACCCGGCCCACCCTCCAGCTCGCCACCCGGCCCACCCTCCAGCTCGCCACCCGGCCCACCCTCCAGCTCGCCACCCGGCCCACCCTCCAGCTCGCCACCCGGCCCACCCTCCAGCTCGCCACCCGGCCCACCCTCCAGCTCGCCACCCGGCCCACCCTCCAGCTCGCCACCCGGCCCACCCTCCAGCTCGCCACCCGGCCCACCCTCCAGCTCGCCACCCGGCCCACCCTCCAGCTCGCCACCCGGCCCACCCTCCAGCTCGCCACCCGGCCCACCCTCCAGCTCGCCACCCGGCCCACCCTCCAGCTCGCCACCCGGCCCACCCTCCAGCTCGCCACCCGGCCCACCCTCCAGCTCGCCACCCGGCCCACCCTCCAGCTCGCCACCCGGCCCACCCTCCAGCTCGCCACCCGGCCCACCCTCCAGCTCGCCACCCGGCCCACCCTCCAGCTCGCCACCCGGCCCACCCTCCAGCTCGCCACCCGGCCCACCCTCCAGCTCGCCACCCGGCCCACCCTCCAGCTCGCCACCCGGCCCACCCTCCAGCTCGCCACCCGGCCCACCCTCCAGCTCGCCACCCGGCCCACCCTCCAGCTCGCCACCCGGCCCACCCTCCAGCTCGCCACCCGGCCCACCCTCCAGCTCGCCACCCGGCCCACCCTCCAGCTCGCCACCCGGCCCACCCTCCAGCTCGCCACCCGGCCCACCCTCCAGCTCGCCACCCGGCCCACCCTCCAGCTCGCCACCCGGCCCACCCTCCAGCTCGCCACCCGGCCCACCCTCCAGCTCGCCACCCGGCCCACCCTCCAGCTCGCCACCCGGCCCACCCTCCAGCTCGCCACCCGGCCCACCCTCCAGCTCGCCACCCGGCCCACCCTCCAGCTCGCCACCCGGCCCACCCTCCAGCTCGCCACCCGGCCCACCCTCCAGCTCGCCACCCGGCCCACCCTCCAGCTCGCCACCCGGCCCACCCTCCAGCTCGCCACCCGGCCCACCCTCCAGCTCGCCACCCGGCCCACCCTCCAGCTCGCCACCCGGCCCACCCTCCAGCTCGCCACCCGGCCCACCCTCCAGCTCGCCACCCGGCCCACCCTCCAGCTCGCCACCCGGCCCACCCTCCAGCTCGCCACCCCGGCCCACCCTCCAGCTCGCCACCCGGCCCACCCTCCAGCTCGCCACCCGGCCCACCCTCCAGCTCGCCACCCGGCCCACCCTCCAGCTCGCCACCCGGCCCACCCTCCAGCTCGCCACCCGGCCCACCCTCCAGCTCGCCACCCGGCCCACCCTCCAGCTCGCCACCCCGGCCCACCCTCCAGCTCGCCACCCGGCCCACCCTCCAGCTCGCCACCCGGCCCACCCTCCAGCTCGCCACCCGGCCCACCCTCCAGCTCGCCACCCGGCCCACCCTCCAGCTCGCCACCCGGCCCACCCTCCAGCTCGCCACCCGGCCCACCCTCCAGCTCGCCACCCGGCCCACCCTCCAGCTCGCCACCCGGCCCACCCTCCAGCTCGCCACCCGGCCCACCCTCCAGCTCGCCACCCGGCCCACCCTCCAGCTCGCCACCCGGCCCACCTCCAGCCGCCACCCGGCCCACCCTCCAGCTCGCCACCCGGCCCACCCTCCAGCTCGCCACCCGGCCCACCCTCCAGCTCGCCACCCGGCCCACCCTCCAGCTCGCCACCCGGCCCACCCTCCAGCTCGCCACCCGGCCCACCCTCCAGCTCGCCACCCGGCCCACCCTCCAGCTCGCCACCCGGCCCACCCTCCAGCTCGCCACCCGGCCCACCCTCCAGCTCGCCACCCGGCCCACCCTCCAGCTCGCCACCCGGCCCACCCTCCAGCTCGCCACCCGGCCCACCCTCCAGCTCGCCACCCGGCCCACCCTCCAGCTCGCCACCCGGCCCACCCTCCAGCTCGCCACCCGGCCCACCCTCCAGCTCGCCACCCGGCCCACCCTCCAGCTCGCCACCCGGCCCACCCTCCAGCTCGCCACCCGGCCCACCCTCCAGCTCGCCACCCGGCCCACCCTCCAGCTCGCCACCCGGCCCACCCTCCAGCTCGCCACCCGGCCCACCCTCCAGCTCGCCACCCGGCCCACCCTCCAGCTCGCCACCCGGCCCACCCTCCAGCTCGCCACCCGGCCCACCCTCCAGCTCGCCACCCGGCCCACCCTCCAGCTCGCCACCCGGCCCACCCTCCAGCTCGCCACCCGGCCCACCCTCCAGCTCGCCACCCGGCCCACCCTCCAGCTCGCCACCCGGCCCACCCTCCAGCTCGCCACCCGGCCCACCCTCCAGCTCGCCACCCGGCCCACCCTCCAGCTCGCCACCCGGCCCACCCTCCAGCTCGCCACCCGGCCCACCCTCCAGCTCGCCACCCGGCCCACCCTCCAGCTCGCCACCCGGCCCACCCTCCAGCTCGCCACCCGGCCCACCCTCCAGCTCGCCACCCGGCCCACCCTCCAGCTCGCCACCCGGCCCACCCTCCAGCTCGCCACCCGGCCCACCCTCCAGCTCGCCACCCGGCCCACCCTCCAGCTCGCCACCCGGCCCACCCTCCAGCTCGCCACCCGGCCCACCCTCCAGCTCGCCACCCGGCCCACCCTCCAGCTCGCCACCCGGCCCACCCTCCAGCTCGCCACCCGGCCCACCCTCCAGCTCGCCACCCGGCCCACCCTCCAGCTCGCCACCCGGCCCACCCTCCAGCTCGCCACCCGGCCCACCCTCCAGCTCGCCACCCGGCCCACCCTCCAGCTCGCCACCCGGCCCACCCTCCAGCTCGCCACCCGGCCCACCCTCCAGCTCGCCACCCGGCCCACCCTCCAGCTCGCCACCCGGCCCACCCTCCAGCTCGCCACCCGGCCCACCCTCCAGCTCGCCACCCGGCCCACCCTCCAGCTCGCCACCCGGCCCACCCTCCAGCTCGCCACCCGGCCCACCCTCCAGCTCGCCACCCGGCCCACCCTCCAGCTCGCCACCCGGCCCACCCTCCAGCTCGCCACCCGGCCCACCCTCCAGCTCGCCACCCGGCCCACCCTCCAGCTCGCCACCCGGCCCACCCTCCAGCTCGCCACCCGGCCCACCCTCCAGCTCGCCACCCGGCCCACCCTCCAGCTCGCCACCCGGCCCACCCTCCAGCTCGCCACCCGGCCCACCCTCCAGCTCGCCACCCGGCCCACCCTCCAGCTCGCCACCCGGCCCACCCTCCAGCTCGCCACCCGGCCCACCCTCCAGCTCGCCACCCGGCCCACCCTCCAGCTCGCCACCCGGCCCACCCTCCAGCTCGCCACCCGGCCCACCCTCCAGCTCGCCACCCGGCCCACCCTCCAGCTCGCCACCCGGCCCACCCTCCAGCTCGCCACCCGGCCCACCCTCCAGCTCGCCACCCGGCCCACCCTCCAGCTCGCCACCCGGCCCACCCTCCAGCTCGCCACCCGGCCCACCCTCCAGCTCGCCACCCGGCCCACCCTCCAGCTCGCCACCCGGCCCACCCTCCAGCTCGCCACCCGGCCCACCCTCCAGCTCGCCCCGCCCCCCACCCTCCAGCTCGCCACCCGGCCCACCCTCCAGCTCGCCACCCGGCCCACCCTCCAGCTCGCCACCCGGCCCACCCTCCAGCTCGCCACCCGGCCCACCCTCCAGCTCGCCACCCGGCCCACCCTCCAGCTCGCCACCCGGCCCACCCTCCAGCTCGCCACCCGGCCCACCCTCCAGCTCGCCACCCGGCCCACCCTCCAGCTCGCCACCCGGCCCACCCTCCAGCTCGCCACCCGGCCCACCCTCCAGCTCGCCACCCGGCCCACCCTCCAGCTCGCCACCCGGCCCACCCTCCAGCTCGCCACCCGGCCCACCCTCCAGCTCGCCACCCGGCCCACCCTCCAGCTCGCCACCCGGCCCACCCTCCAGCTCGCCACCCGGCCCACCCTCCAGCTCGCCACCCGGCCCACCCTCCAGCTCGCCACCCGGCCCACCCTCCAGCTCGCCACCCGGCCCACCCTCCAGCTCGCCACCCGGCCCACCCTCCAGCTCGCCACCCGGCCCACCCTCCAGCTCGCCACCCGGCCCACCCTCCAGCTCGCCACCCGGCCCACCCTCCAGCTCGCCACCCGGCCCACCCTCCAGCTCGCCACCCGGCCCACCCTCCAGCTCGCCACCCGGCCCACCCTCCAGCTCGCCACCCGGCCCCGGCCCACCCTCCAGCTCGCCACCCGGCCCACCCTCCAGCTCGCCACCCGGCCCACCCTCCAGCTCGCCACCCGGCCCACCCTCCAGCTCGCCACCCGGCCCACCCTCCAGCTCGCCACCCGGCCCACCCTCCAGCTCGCCACCCGGCCCACCCTCCAGCTCGCCACCCGGCCCACCCTCCAGCTCGCCACCCGGCCCACCCTCCAGCTCGCCACCCGGCCCACCCTCCAGCTCGCCACCCGGCCCACCCTCCAGCTCGCCACCCGGCCCACCCTCCAGCTCGCCACCCGGCCCACCCTCCAGCTCGCCACCCGGCCCACCCTCCAGCTCGCCACCCGGCCCACCCTCCAGCTCGCCACCCGGCCCACCCTCCAGCTCGCCACCCGGCCCACCCTCCAGCTCGCCACCCGGCCCACCCTCCAGCTCGCCACCCGGCCCACCCTCCAGCTCGCCACCCGGCCCACCCTCCAGCTCGCCACCCGGCCCACCCTCCAGCTCGCCACCCGGCCCACCCTCCAGCTCGCCACCCGGCCCACCCTCCAGCTCGCCACCCGGCCCACCCTCCAGCTCGCCACCCGGCCCACCCTCCAGCTCGCCACCCGGCCCACCCTCCAGCTCGCCACCCGGCCCACCCTCCAGCTCGCCACCCGGCCCACCCTCCAGCTCGCCACCCGGCCCACCCTCCAGCTCGCCACCCGGCCCACCCTCCAGCTCGCCACCCGGCCCACCCTCCAGCTCGCCACCCGGCCCACCCTCCAGCTCGCCACCCGGCCCACCCTCCAGCTCGCCACCCGGCCCACCCTCCAGCTCGCCACCCGGCCCACCCTCCAGCTCGCCACCCGGCCCACCCTCCAGCTCGCCACCCGGCCCACCCTCCAGCTCGCCACCCGGCCCACCCTCCAGCTCGCCACCCGGCCCACCCTCCAGCTCGCCACCCGGCCCACCCTCCAGCTCGCCACCCGGCCCACCCTCCAGCTCGCCACCCGGCCCACCCTCCAGCTCGCCACCCGGCCCACCCTCCAGCTCGCCACCCGGCCCACCCTCCAGCTCGCCACCCGGCCCACCCTCCAGCTCGCCACCCGGCCCACCCTCCAGCTCGCCACCCGGCCCACCCTCCAGCTCGCCACCCGGCCCACCCTCCAGCTCGCCACCCGGCCCACCCTCCAGCTCGCCACCCGGCCCACCCTCCAGCTCGCCACCCGGCCCACCCTCCAGCTCGCCACCCGGCCCACCCTCCAGCTCGCCACCCGGCCCACCCTCCAGCTCGCCACCCGGCCCACCCTCCAGCTCGCCACCCGGCCCACCCTCCAGCTCGCCACCCGGCCCACCCTCCAGCTCGCCACCCGGCCCACCCTCCAGCTCGCCACCCGGCCCACCCTCCAGCTCGCCACCCGGCCCACCCTCCAGCTCGCCACCCGGCCCACCCTCCAGCTCGCCACCCGGCCCACCCTCCAGCTCGCCACCCGGCCCACCCTCCAGCTCGCCACCCGGCCCACCCTCCAGCTCGCCACCCGGCCCACCCTCCAGCTCGCCACCCGGCCCACCCTCCAGCTCGCCACCCGGCCCACCCTCCAGCTCGCCACCCGGCCCACCCTCCAGCTCGCCACCCGGCCCACCCTCCAGCTCGCCACCCGGCCCACCCTCCAGCTCGCCACCCGGCCCACCCTCCAGCTCGCCACCGGCCCACCCTCCAGCTCGCCACCCGGCCCACCCTCCAGCTCGCCACCCGGCCCACCCTCCAGCTCGCCACCCGGCCCACCCTCCAGCTCGCCACCCGGCCCACCCTCCAGCTCGCCACCCGGCCCACCCTCCAGCTCGCCACCCGGCCCACCCTCCAGCTCGCCACCCGGCCCACCCTCCAGCTCGCCACCCGGCCCACCCTCCAGCTCGCCACCCGGCCCACCCTCCAGCTCGCCACCCGGCCCACCCTCCAGCTCGCCACCCGGCCCACCCTCCAGCTCGCCACCCGGCCCACCCTCCAGCTCGCCACCCGGCCCACCCTCCAGCTCGCCACCCGGCCCACCCTCCAGCTCGCCACCCGGCCCACCCTCCAGCTCGCCACCCGGCCCACCCTCCAGCTCGCCACCCGGCCCACCCTCCAGCTCGCCACCCGGCCCACCCTCCAGCTCGCCACCCGGCCCACCCTCCAGCTCGCCACCCGGCCCACCCTCCAGCTCGCCACCCGGCCCACCCTCCAGCTCGCCACCCGGCCCACCCTCCAGCTCGCCACCCGGCCCACCCTCCAGCTCGCCACCCGGCCCACCCTCCAGCTCGCCACCGGCCCCCCCTCCAGCTCGCCACCCGGCCCACCCTCCAGCTCGCCACCCGGCCCACCCTCCAGCTCGCCACCCGGCCCACCCTCCAGCTCGCCACCCGGCCCACCCTCCAGCTCGCCACCCGGCCCACCCTCCAGCTCGCCACCCGGCCCACCCTCCAGCTCGCCACCCGGCCCACCCTCCAGCTCGCCACCCGGCCCACCCTCCAGCTCGCCACCCGGCCCACCCTCCAGCTCGCCACCCGGCCCACCCTCCAGCTCGCCACCCGGCCCACCCTCCAGCTCGCCACCCGGCCCACCCTCCAGCTCGCCACCCGGCCCACCCTCCAGCTCGCCACCCGGCCCACCCTCCAGCTCGCCACCCGGCCCACCCTCCAGCTCGCCACCCGGCCCACCCTCCAGCTCGCCACCCGGCCCACCCTCCAGCTCGCCACCCGGCCCACCCTCCAGCTCGCCACCCGGCCCACCCTCCAGCTCGCCACCCGGCCCACCCTCCAGCTCGCCACCCGGCCCACCCTCCAGCTCGCCACCCGGCCCACCCTCCAGCTCGCCACCCGGCCCACCCTCCAGCTCGCCACCCGGCCCACCCTCCAGCTCGCCACCCGGCCCACCCTCCAGCTCGCCACCCGGCCCACCCTCCAGCTCGCCACCCGGCCCACCCTCCAGCTCGCCACCCGGCCCACCCTCCAGCTCGCCACCCGGCCCACCCTCCAGCTCGCCACCCGGCCCACCCTCCAGCTCGCCACCCGGCCCACCCTCCAGCTCGCCACCCGGCCCACCCTCCAGCTCGCCACCCGGCCCACCCTCCAGCTCGCCACCCGGCCCACCCTCCAGCTCGCCACCCGGCCCACCCTCCAGCTCGCCACCCGGCCCACCCTCCAGCTCGCCACCCGGCCCACCCTCCAGCTCGCCACCCGGCCCACCCTCCAGCTCGCCACCCGGCCCACCCTCCAGCTCGCCACCCGGCCCACCCTCCAGCTCGCCACCCGGCCCACCCTCCAGCTCGCCACCCGGCCCACCCTCCAGCTCGCCACCCGGCCCACCCTCCAGCTCGCCACCCGGCCCACCCTCCAGCTCGCCACCCGGCCCACCCTCCAGCTCGCCACCCGGCCCACCCTCCAGCTCGCCACCCGGCCCACCCTCCAGCTCGCCACCCGGCCCACCCTCCAGCTCGCCACCCGGCCCACCCTCCAGCTCGCCACCCGGCCCACCCTCCAGCTCGCCACCCGGCCCACCCTCCAGCTCGCCACCCGGCCCACCCTCCAGCTCGCCACCCGGCCCACCCTCCAGCTCGCCACCCGGCCCACCCTCCAGCTCGCCACCCGGCCCACCCTCCAGCTCGCCACCCGGCCCCACCCTCCAGCTCGCCACCCGGCCCACCCTCCAGCTCGCCACCCGGCCCACCCTCCAGCTCGCCACCCGGCCCACCCTCCAGCTCGCCACCCGGCCCACCCTCCAGCTCGCCACCCGGCCCACCCTCCAGCTCGCCACCCGGCCCACCCTCCAGCTCGCCACCCGGCCCACCCTCCAGCTCGCCACCCGGCCCACCCTCCAGCTCGCCACCCGGCCCACCCTCCAGCTCGCCACCCGGCCCACCCTCCAGCTCGCCACCCGGCCCACCCTCCAGCTCGCCACCCGGCCCACCCTCCAGCTCGCCACCCGGCCCACCCTCCAGCTCGCACCCCGGCCCACCCTCCAGCTCGCCACCCGGCCCACCCTCCAGCTCGCCACCCGGCCCACCCTCCAGCTCGCCACCCGGCCCACCCTCCAGCTCGCCACCCGGCCCACCCTCCAGCTCGCCACCCGGCCCACCCTCCAGCTCGCACCCGCCCCCCTCCAGCTCGCCACCCGGCCCACCCTCCAGCTCGCCACCCGGCCCACCCTCCAGCTCGCCACCCGGCCCACCCTCCAGCTCGCCACCCGGCCCACCCTCCAGCTCGCCACCCGGCCCACCCTCCAGCTCGCCACCCGGCCCACCCTCCAGCTCGCCACCCGGCCCACCCTCCAGCTCGCCACCCGGCCCACCCTCCAGCTCGCCACCCGGCCCACCCTCCAGCTCGCCACCCGGCCCACCCTCCAGCTCGCCACCCGGCCCACCCTCCAGCTCGCCACCCGGCCCACCCTCCAGCTCGCCACCCGGCCCACCCTCCAGCTCGCCACCCGGCCCACCCTCCAGCTCGCCACCCGGCCCACCCTCCAGCTCGCCACCCGGCCCACCCTCCAGCTCGCCACCCGGCCCACCCTCCAGCTCGCCACCCGGCCCACCCTCCAGCTCGCCACCCGGCCCACCCTCCAGCTCGCCACCCGGCCCACCCTCCAGCTCGCCACCCGGCCCACCCTCCAGCTCGCCACCCGGCCCACCCTCCAGCTCGCCACCCGGCCCACCCTCCAGCTCGCCACCCGGCCCACCCTCCAGCTCGCCACCCGGCCCACCCTCCAGCTCGCCACCCGGCCCACCCTCCAGCTCGCCACCCGGCCCACCCTCCAGCTCGCCACCCGGCCCACCCTCCAGCTCGCCACCCGGCCCACCCTCCAGCTCGCCACCCGGCCCACCCTCCAGCTCGCCACCCGGCCCACCCTCCAGCTCGCCACCCGGCCCACCCTCCAGCTCGCCACCCGGCCCACCCTCCAGCTCGCCACCCGGCCCACCCTCCAGCTCGCCACCCGGCCCACCCTCCAGCTCGCCACCCGGCCCACCCTCCAGCTCGCCACCCGGCCCACCCTCCAGCTCGCCACCCGGCCCACCCTCCAGCTCGCCACCCGGCCCACCCTCCAGCTCGCCACCCGGCCCACCCTCCAGCTCGCCACCCGGCCCACCCTCCAGCTCGCCACCCGGCCCACCCTCCAGCTCGCCACCCGGCCCACCCTCCAGCTCGCCACCCGGCCCACCCTCCAGCTCGCCACCCGGCCCACCCTCCAGCTCGCCACCCGGCCCACCCTCCAGCTCGCCACCCGGCCCACCCTCCAGCTCGCCACCCGGCCCACCCTCCAGCTCGCCACCCGGCCCACCCTCCAGCTCGCCACCCGGCCCACCCTCCAGCTCGCCACCCGGCCCACCCTCCAGCTCGCCACCCGGCCCACCCTCCAGCTCGCCACCCGGCCCACCCTCCAGCTCGCCACCCGGCCCACCCTCCAGCTCGCCACCCGGCCCACCCTCCAGCTCGCCACCCGGCCCACCCTCCAGCTCGCCACCCGGCCCACCCTCCAGCTCGCCACCCGGCCCACCCTCCAGCTCGCCACCCGGCCCACCCTCCAGCTCGCCACCCGGCCCACCCTCCAGCTCGCCACCCGGCCCACCCTCCAGCTCGCCACCCGGCCCACCCTCCAGCTCGCCACCCGGCCCACCCTCCAGCTCGCCACCCGGCCCACCCTCCAGCTCGCCACCCGGCCCACCCTCCAGCTCGCCACCCGGCCCACCCTCCAGCTCGCCACCCGGCCCACCCTCCAGCTCGCCACCCGGCCCACCCTCCAGCTCGCCACCCGGCCCACCCTCCAGCTCGCCACCCGGCCCACCCTCCAGCTCGCCACCCGGCCCACCCTCCAGCTCGCCACCCGGCCCACCCTCCAGCTCGCCACCCGGCCCACCCTCCAGCTCGCCACCCGGCCCACCCTCCAGCTCGCCACCCGGCCCACCCTCCAGCTCGCCACCCGGCCCACCCTCCAGCTCGCCACCCGGCCCACCCTCCAGCTCGCCACCCGGCCCACCCTCCAGCTCGCCACCCGGCCCACCCTCCAGCTCGCCACCCGGCCCACCCTCCAGCTCGCCACCCGGCCCACCCTCCAGCTCGCCACCCGGCCCACCCTCCAGCTCGCCACCCGGCCCACCCTCCAGCTCGCAGGCTCACTCAGCTCGCAGGCTCACTCAGCTCGCAGGCTCACTCAGCTCGCAGGCTCACTCAGCTCGCAGGCTCACTCAGCTCGCAGGCTCACTCAGCTCGCAGGCTCACTCAGCTCGCAGGCTCACTCAGCTCGCAGGCTCACTCAGCTCGCAGGCTCACTGTAGCGTGCTATGGTTATATACTGGTGGGTTTATTGATTACTCGCTGGGTGTGATTCTGTAATTAAGCTGAGGAGACTCTGGGAGCTGCCAGGTGCCCACCCTTGAGGTTTTCGCAGAACCAGCTGGGCCAGAGCCTCTGCTCCTCCCCAGGGATGAAGCTGGCAGCCTGGGCTCCTTGCAGGCCCCCCATGGCCAGGCCCCGTCTCCCATCCCTTCCACGCCCCCCCTCCCTGCTGCTGCCAGGCTGCTGTGGCTTCCATGACCAGGGCACAGCACCTGCCTTGCGTAGCCTGAGCTCAATCCCTGTTAGCTGTGACGCTGTTGCCCCATTTGCTTCCATTAAAAATGTCTGTGTATTTCCAAACAAAAAAAACAAACCCAAAACATAAAGGGGAGGGAATGAAAGGGAAGTTACAAAATCAAAGTTGTAGTCAGTGTAAAATGGACTTTTATATCTAGATGAAGTTTTATATAAGCTCCAGTAACCACACAGCCAAAAACCTACAATAGATTCTCAAGAGAGGAGAAGGAAGATGCAAGGAAGAAAGGATTCTACCCAGAGTCTCAGAGGGTGGTGGCTCTTCTGATACCTTGATATAGGACTGTGATGCAATAAATTTCTGTTCTCTTAAGCTAAAAATAAAATAAAATAAAGTAAAATAAAATATATTTTTATTGATTTCACAAAGGAAGGGAGAGATAGAAACCTCAATGATGAGAGAGAATCATTGATTGGCTGCCTCCTGCATGTCCCCTACCGGGGGTCAAGCCCACAACCCAGGCATGTGCCCTTGACCGGAATTGAACCTGAGACCCTTTAGTCCACAGGCCAATGCTCTATCCACTGAACCAAACCAGCTAGGGCCCTCCCTGCATAATTTTTAAAAAATCTATTATCAGGATTTGTTAATATCTCTTATATACATAACTTGCCTTTGATAGTCTTTTAGTGCTTATCCCAGGAATAAATATAGTATGGCTCTGTGCTCTTTGGTGAACATCCTTTCCTAGGGCCTGCACTCTCAAGAAAATATAGTTTGGTCACTAATCCAATGGCATTTGTTGCATTAACATTAAATATATACCCAACTGCTCTGTGTCTGTGCTGTTCACATCTATAATAGCTCTTTGTTTCACAAGCTGAATCACAGTGTAATCTTTCTGAAGATATTTTAAAGGTAATATGAAAAGTCCCCAAGGTGCACCTAACTCATTTGAAGTGCAGATTCTATGAGCAGCAGTGACCACATTTTTGCATACACAGGCCTGGCTGCCATCTGGCCAACAGGAATTTCAAGATCCTAATGATCTTTTAAAATTAATAAACTTCAAAAAAATTAATAAACTTCATTTTTAAAGAGAATTTTTGGATTCATAGCAAAATTGATTGGAAAATAGAGTTCCCATATACCCCCCTGCTCCTACATATGTTCAGCCTTGCTCCACTATCAACATCCCATACCAGAGGATACACTTGTTACCATCGATGAACCTACACTGACACATCATTACCACCCAACATCCACAGTCAACATCGGAATCCACACTTGGTGTTGTACATTCTGTGAGTCTGGGCAAATGTAGAATGACATATATCTACCATTGTCATACATACAGAGTATTTTCACTGCCTTAAAAATCTCTGCCCTGCCTATTCATCCTTCCCTACCTCCTATCCCCTGGCAACTACTAATATTTTTTTTTTGTTACTGTCTCCATAGTTTTGCCTTTTCCAGAATGATGTAGTTTAAACATACAGATGTGGGCTTTTCAGATAGGCATCTTTCCCTTGTTAATATGCATTTTAGTTTCCTCTATGTCTTCTCATGGCTCGATAGTGCATTTCTATTTGGTAGTTTTTATCCATTGCCTGAAGGAACTACTGTTTATTTTTCTACTTTCTTACTGAAGAAGGACATCTTGGTTGCTTCCAATTTTGGAATTATGAATAAAGCTGCTATAAACAGCTGTGTGTTTATTTGGGTTAATATCAAGGAGTGCGATTGCTGGATCATCTAGTAAGAGGATGTTTAGTTTTGTAAGAAACATCAAAGTGTTTTCCATAGTAGCTATTATCATTTTGCATTCGCACCATCAGTGAATGAGAGCTCCTGTTCCACATTCTCACCAGCATTTGCTGTTGCCAATGGTCATTATAATAGGTGTGTAGTCGTATCTCATTGCTGTTTCAATTTGCAATACCCTATTACCATTGAACATTGCCCATATGTTCATATGGTTACTTGCCATCGGTATATCTTTGGTGAGATGTCTGTTAAGATGTTTGGTCCATTTTTTAATCGGGTTGTTCATCTTATTGTGGAGTTTTAAGAAGTTTTTTTTTTAATATTTTGGATAGTAATTTTTTATCAGATGTGCCTTTTGCACATATTTTCTATGCATCTAAGACTTGTCTTATCCTCTTCAAGATGCCACTGATTTTAAGACATAATTTCAAATGGATAAAAATGTGAAAAATATGCATTTTAGAAATTAGTGAAACATAGTAAGTAGTTTAAGCAAAGATCTTAATGAGCCAGCAATGGCAACCAAGAAGAAGGGGTCAAGTCTTGGTTATCATGGACACTAGATGACAGAAGGCTGAGTATGAGGCAATCTGATCCCCAAAACAATAGTCTGGAATGATGGGTCAAATTTCATAGGAAGCAATGTAATAGTAACAAACATAAAACCCTATACTGAAGTTCAAACAAAATAAAACAAAACAACAGTACAAGTATAAGGTAGAGTAGAACTGATATACCAAGCATTTGACATTGTGAAAAATTGGCTGTAAGTCCAATGATGTGAGGTAACTGGAAAAAAATATACATAGGAATTGTATCTTATGTAGTTATCCAAAGTCACATGCAGTGTATTTAGGAATGAGTCTAAACAACAAAAGAAAATACACATCATCACCCCTCACTCTCAGAAATATTAAATTTGTGAGCCATGAGTGTCCAGATTCACATTTCTCATCTCATGTTTACTCAGGCGCGTATATTCACTGGGTGGCAGTATCCCTTTTTATTTATTTTTTCTGAAATGTGTAGTAGTATTAGTGCAAATTAAATGCATGTATGATGTAGATTCACTATAATATTAGACTTATTAATATAAGAATAATTTACACCAGACAGGTGAGGGTACATCTGGAACATTCCGTCCAATCCTGTATGACACATTTATAGAAAGTTGTTGACAAATGTGCAGAGGGCATTGTTATTAATAAGGAATTGTCCTGGTGACACAACACATTCTATTAAGAAGAGGGGTACTTACTTTGGAGAAGGCAGCTTGAAAGCTGTCTCCGAGTAGCTGAAAGGCTGTCACGTGGAAGATGGATTAGATTTAAGATGTGTCTCCCTGAAGTCAATACAATACTCCATGTGTGGTCAACTTGTAGGGATCTCAATGGGAAGATAATTAGACTTTTCCTTGAGGATGGAACTGTAACCAAAGACTGTAGTGGCTTTCTTAGATACATCATATGATTGCCTCATGTTACACTTTCAATCATTGAAAAGTCCAGTTCTTCTCACATGATTTGGGTTTAAGACAGTTCTGCCTAATTCTGTGCATGCAAAATTAAGTTTTTCACCTTAGTGATGGGCTTTATATTTCTCTTATATAAAATGTTTTATTAGCTTGCTCTTCAAATTCAGTTTGCTAAGGATTTTTTTTTTGTAATACTAATTGTCTGAATTTGCTCTCTTGACTAGATGTTTTTGTAATTCACAAATAAGGTATAACTGTTCTATAATTTTCATCCAAGATATTAAAGAAAAACATTGAACAGGATGGAACTAAGTGCAAACTAAGGAAGGATTCGACTGAAATCTCCCTCTAATTTGATGCCAGTTCATAAATTAATGTTATTCTTCATTTTTTCCGTTAGAATATCACAAAGTTGAGAATTATTATCTTTATGACTTTTCCTTAAAAACAGGTAAATAGTATGATTAAAAAAAAATTAGCTTTGCTTGTTATAAATTATTCTTATTGCAACCATGTTGGCTAATTGCAATCATTTCCTAAATGCTTCCAAGTTATTTAAATATCCAAAAGTTGTTCTTTGTTGCTGGAGATCAGTGTAAAATGAATTTTATAGGTTTTGATTTCTGGACCATGGCTTTATCGTCCTTTTGAAAATTGGTACATTTTTCTATTTCCCACTCTTCTGGCATATCTCCCATTTTCTGTGGCAGACTTTCAGTTACCACAGATGTGATTTGTCTGAGTGAAGGCACCTAAACTTAAAACAACATAATTATGACAGTGATCATACATGGGGATTAATTTGTAGAGTCAGTGTATAAAGTGAAAATTGAGTAGAGACAAAAGGACTCTTGAAATCTCTTAAACTGCCCCCACAGGGCATGATTTTGGTATACAATTCTGTATGTATGTGATAGATACATCTCTAATAGATACAGTGTCATATAGCATATTGTAACATACATATATAATGCACATAGTAATGTATAGTATAAAATAAAGACTACCTATGGAAAAACCGAGTGCATACACTCTGAGGACACAGGGGCTGGAGACATCCAGGGGCAACACACTCCATGGTTTCCTGCCAGGTAGACAGTACAGTTTAAGGGAATTCAATGGATGAATGTGAAAGAAGCTTAGAATTTTTCTGACTTTGAGTTTTTAGAGTTTCATTGCCATGAATGACGTAGCCCGTAATGCCATTCCAGTGTAACTTGTCCTCTCTCTTGGCCTTTATTTCTTCCTCAAGCTCACTTCATTCTGCTCTACAGGAGTGGTATGTGCAAAAGAATCTCAAAGGTAGAAAGTCAGAATATTTGGTAATCTTGAGTCATAAAAGAATCCTGCCTGTCACGTGTGGAAGGTTTTATT
Source organism: Myotis nattereri (assembly GCF_964212035.1). Taxonomy (NCBI): domain Eukaryota; kingdom Metazoa; phylum Chordata; class Mammalia; order Chiroptera; family Vespertilionidae; genus Myotis; species Myotis nattereri. The sequence goes on along the minus strand of NC_138079.1, from coordinate 73,515,612 downwards.
TCGCACTGTGTTCCCCCCTTAAATCTGTTAAGAATTATTACATGAAGCCTTCATCATTCCAGCATCTTGTTGGTCTCTTCCTCCACATCATCTAACCCAGTGATGGCGAACCTTTTGAGCTCGGCGTGTCAGCATTTTGAAAAACCCTAACTTAACTCTGGTGCGGTGTCACATATAGAAATTTTTTTGATATTTGCAACTGTTAACGTAAAAAACCATTGAAACCTGTAAAGAATTTTTGTGAGTTTATTTGAGCCAAACTGTCGACATATGCTGGGAAGCAGAACCTCAATGAATTGAGATAGTGCTCCGGAGAATGGCAGGGTTACATTCGTATGTATACATGAAATTCATTGGTGACAGATTTAAGGAGGTGGGATTAAGCAAAGCGGGGGGTGGGGGGTGGGGGGGGTGGGGGGGGTGGGGGGGGTGGGGGGGGAACCTCTGTGATAGGATAAAAAGTAAAATGATGGACACATACTTAGGTGGGTGCAGGATCAATCAACATGATAATGAAGGAATTTGTAGTATCTGCCCTGGAGCCCAGAACATTTGGTTGTGCCCCAGGGGTTCCAGAAAAAGGGAAGTTACAAGTTACCCAGACACTTCAAAGGAATGTTATCTTAGAGGCAAAAAGGCAAATGGGCTCAGTAAGGATCAAAGTTGATCTTGTCAGTGAAGATACCGGCCTAGGACATAACTGCCCACCATAACTGCTTTTAGTCAAAGTTTAATTTCAGACCATCCTTTGGGGTTATTTTAGGTCTCTGAGTCTGCTAGGCCGCCACGCAGGCCTCCCCTGAGCTTGTCAGGTCAGCGTGTGGCCCCTTTCGTCCACACAACCATAGTAAAACAAAGATTTATATTTTTGATATTTATTTTATATATTTAAATGCCATTTAACAAAGAAAAATCAACCAAAAAAGTGAGTTCACGTGTCACCTCTGACACGTGTGTCATAGGTTCGCCATCACTGATCTAACCTGTTATTCACACTCGAAATCCTTTCTATTAAAGGAATCCCCTCCAGTTGGAAGGTAACATGACAGAAGAACCCGTATCCTCAGTCTCTTAAATTTCCTGGTGGTGGGTGATATTAAAAAAAAATAGTCCTGAAGTTTCCTTTAGAGATAAAAAAAACAACAACACCAAATGCTAGAAACTAGATTCTGAATTAGAGAGCTTTTATATCAAATTCTATCTATTTGGGCGAAGAAATGTGAAACCTTGAGGGACTGCACAGATGATTCAGATAAACATTTTATTCTTCTCCCTCCTCCCACCCAAGCTATTGAGAATCGTATTTAAAAGCAAACCAGACCTGAGCTGTTTGCATTTCCTATATTCACTGTTCACCCTGTGCAGTTGCTCACTCAGTTCTCTCGCAAACACGAAACAGAGAAAATGGACTGTCATTCTGAAACACGCCCCTGAGACAGAACAATATATAATGTGAAACCGGATAGTGCAGTGCACACTACACCAAGCTCCGTGGACATAAGACGCATTCGATCTGGTAAACAGGGTGCAGTGAAACTTAGGCTGGGTTTATTTGGGGGGTGGGCGGGATAGGGTGGCTGTGGACAAGGGGAAGCAGGGGTGGGCAAACCATCACATTAAAGGGGCCAGGACAGCAGGAAAGAGGCAATAGAGAAAAACCAGCTGTGAAGTATTTCATTTTTGCGATTCTTTAACAATTTACAAAAGCAACGGCACATAAGGGAAGTTTCCTTCCCTTGAGGGAATCATAAATAAAATAGCAGTGTCATCAAAGGACAGAAGAAAAAAGAGACTTCAGGTATTCAATTCTTATTTACGTCCTTTTCCATTATGTATGACTCCAGGGCAGGCGGGAGGGTTACAGAAAACAATCACTCAGCCCGCCCCTGCCAGCGCCTTCCAAATTCTGAGCCTGCAGCTCTAATTTACTGCTTTCTACTGGGCGACTAGGGAAGGGTTTGAAAAGGTCTTCAGGAAAAAAAAGAAAGAAAAAGGTGTTGAGGTTTCTGCTGGATTTGCTATGAGGGCTTGTTCATCTCTCTCACTGATAATGCTCTCAAAGTTTAGTGCTTCCCCTCGGTCTCCAGAGAGCCTGTGCTTCTGTTGGGGGAGCCTCCAGAAGTTTCTAGCTGAGGGGGGGGGGGTGTGGGGAGAGGAGGGGGGGTAGGTCAGGAATGGAGAGAGTGTTCCAACTGGCCTCCCTGCATCCTGGGAGGTGTGAGGAGCATTCAGACAACCCTGGGGGCACATACAGGCCTCTTTTCTCTCACCCCCTAGCTGGGATTCTGGCTGAATTCTTTGACAATTTCTTTAAGCCTGTAACCACTCAAGTCATTCAATGCAGAATGAACTCTACCAGCGGGTATTTTATCAGCATTCACTGAACATGCTAAGGAGGGTATAATGTGGTGAAAGGGAAGCAGGAAGCTTAGCCAGGTGGATTCTGCAGGAAAGGACAGGTGATGGAGACTCAGTTATCTCCAGCAACTAGAGGTAGCCTGGTTTCTCAAGCCCTTGCTTGAGGCTGTCAGGCCCACTCTAGTGAAGTCCAAGTTCTTCTCATGGGAAAATAGCTCATTCCTCCCCTTTTTAGTCTTTTTAAAAAGCTCCAGAAACAAACTTCTAAATACTTCTCTCCACAGAATCCTTTACTAATGAACACACAACATAGAGAAATCCTACTTCATGTTTGTGTCCCTGACTGGGCCTTACATTTTGATTGAAAAGCGATGATGAGCTACTATTTAAGCAATTGCTAGAGGTCCCTTCTAGGATTTTCAATGTATTACCAATAAATTTTTAATCCATCATTTGATATGTGTTACTAAAATCAAATAATATTTTCTGATTGTCATATTTTCTACATGCTCTCAATATTATTATTTAACATATTGTTACAGCAAAAAAAAAAATATTTATCTTTTCCTAACTCATCACTATTCAGGTAACACAAAGTGTAGGAAGATTGTCCCTTATCTGAGGTAATTTAGTGGTAGAGACAAGTCCAGAAAGTATGTTACAGCATTAAAACTAAGGCATGAATATGGATCAAC